>NC_134569.1:248626329-249236052 GCF_050947875.1 Dermacentor variabilis | reverse complement strand
CATATCTAGGTGGTTCCTGAAGTAGCAGTATCTAATGTAGTGCGAAACAGGCAATTGTCTTCAACGGCGGCGGTTGGTCCGGGAAAGTGGTTCCATTCATATGCTGTACGGGGAATGAAAGACTGAAAACGAGATTTCGTTCGACAAGAAATGATTGTAACTTTATGTCGGTGATCAGTGCGGACAGATACATATGATGGCTCGGATATCAAGATGGATCGCAAGTAGGGATTGTGATAATAAATTTTATGAAATAAACAATTAAAGACGAAAATACTGACGGCGATGGGCGAGCTGAGGCACGCGCAATGTATTTTTCAAAGATGTTACACTGGATGCTCTGCTGTAATTTCCTGTAATAAACCGTGGAGCTTTATTCTGAACGAGTTCAAGAGATTTAATTAGAACTTCAGTACCCGGATCCCATATTGAAGCAGCGTATTCTAATTTTGCTCTTACTAAAGTGGCGTACAAGAGTGTCTTCAGGGAAATCAAGGCGGATGAAAAGTTACGACGAAGGTAGCCAAGCGTGCGGTTGGCGTTGCTAATTATTTGTCTCAACTTGGCCATGCTGAACCTCCCCTTCCTCCTGCACAAGGTCGAGGGGATACACCATGCTCCCTATGTTGACGATGTTACAATTTGGACCAACACTGGCTCTCCGGCTCAAATCGAGGAACGCCTACAGCAGGCAGCCCTTCTAGTGGACACTTACGCCGCTTCTTGCGGCCTGGAGTGTTCCCCATTCAAATCGGCCCTCTATCGGTCTCCCACCTACCGCCACCCCAGATTTCTCTCCCGTCTGGCTCCGCCCCGTTAGTCCTGGACCTTCGGATTCTCGGGGTTCACCTCTAGTCCTTCCTGGACCCTAATGGTAACATAGCTGCTCTCCGACACACCAGCGAACAGTGAATCGTATGATTCGGCGGGTCTCTACCAAGTGTGGCGGCCTCCGAGGGACCCAGTCCAAGCGTTTGGTTGGTCCAAGCGTTTGTGACCAGTTGGGTCCTCTACGCCTCGCCCTGCCTTCGCCTGCGTCGTCACCACGAACACCAGCTGGATATTCTTCTCCGCTCCATGTATAGAAGCGCGCGCTCGACATCCCCATTGCTACTTTGCAGTCCTGGGGGTGCACAACTGCTTCGCGGAGCATCAATCAACTCACTCGTCTGTCGCAGGTGCCTTGCGGGCACCGCCTGCTACACAGACTTGGCCTCTACACAATCTCTAACCCGGTCCCTCCCTCCTTCCCCGATACCGGAACTCTGGCGGCAGAAGCTATTTTGAAGCCACTCCCCCGCAACATGAATCCCGAACAACACCCCGGTTGCAGGCAAGCGCGTGCCGCTGCACTTCAGGCGCGCCACTCCGAACGCCCCGGCGTATTCTACGTAGACGTCTCGGGCCCTACCCCCTCAGGTCACTTCACGGCCGCTGTGATCACCAAGGGTCACCACGTCGATGGCCTGTCCTTCAGAGCAGATCTATAACTCATTTAGAGGAGGTTGCCATCGCTTTGGCCGTCTCCCTCCCTCCCGCCCCACCACTCGCACTATCTTGACAGATTCGTGCTCAGCCTGTTCTCCTACGGGCCGCCTTCTGGCGCTTCAACCCTCACTCCATCAGAATAGTCTGGAACACAGGTTTTCCCGGCAACGAGGCGGCGAATGCCGCTGCCCACGCTTCTCTCCTCCGGGCCGCTGCCCCTCCATGTCCCGAGTCGGATCCTGGCAACTCGAGCTTCACACGCTACAGCGATATTCTGGATTATTAACGCACTTCTCGCCGACTCTACCCTGACCCTGCACACAGTTTGGTGAAAGCGAACGAACGACTACGCCGCCGCCTCCAGACCAATACTTTAAATTCCTTAGTACGGCGGTCGCCCGGCACTTCATGCCAGAAATCTCAGGCACATGCCCGACTTGTCAGGTCCTTGCAGATACCTTTCACGTTGTGGCTTCGTCCCCCGCCACTCCCCTCTCCTTCTCATCCCCTTACCGTATCCCTATTAGAGAGACTTGGGAGGAGTACCTGCTCGGCTGCTCTACCTTGGAAGCTCAACGTTCCATGGTAGCGCGCCCGGGCAGCGGCCATATCCAATGGCGTCTCCCACTAGGGGCTGCCACTCAGGCGCACAGCAAGCAACTCTCTCATTACTTCTTGAATAAAATGTTTCTACCACCACTTCCGATTTCAAGCCCAGGTACAACACAAGCCCGCGCTCAGGGTAGCCGTCGCGAGGGCACGCGGCGGAGGCATGCGGCAGTAGGCTCAAGTTCTTCCTCGGCCACGCTCCATGTCGTGGCCGAGAACCCGCAGATTTCCGACATGTGGCACACAGGCTGTGTACTGTCGTCTGTGCCGCCGTACATGCTGACCGTCGAAATCTGCGGGCACCCAATTTTCATGGAGCTGGACACCGGGGCCAGCGTGTAAGTAATGGCCGGGAAACTCTTCAAGCGTACTTTCCCCGGCGTGTCCGTCGAGGCTTCGGGCGTGAAGCTGCGCAGCTCCTCCGGGCAACTCTCCCAGGTCCAGGGTCAGGCACAGGTCAGCGTTCGTTTTGGCGACAGGGAGGCAACCCTTCCCCGTTACTTAACGAAGGGGTCGTCGCCGACGCTGCTGGGCCGAAACTGGATTCATGCACTGGGCATTCGTCTGCCAGAGTACCCGGAAGCCAGCCTGCATGTGGTGCAGAGCTGCAAAATCTGCCAGGAGCATCAGCGAGCCTCGCGTCATGTGGGAAGCACCCACTGGCCGTTCCCACAGAGACCCTGGTCCCACCTACATGTAGATTTTGGGGGACCCTTTAAGGGCCATTACTTCCTGGTGGTGGTGGACGCCTTTTCAAAGTGGGTGGAGGTTCTACCTGTCACCACGCCATCAGCAGGCGCGACCATTGCAGCGCTACGACAGGTCTTCGCCGCCCAGGGGTTGCCAGATGTCATCGTGTCCGACAATGGTCCTGCCTTCGCCAGCGCAGATTACCTGGCCTGGCTGACGAAGAACGGAATCCACCGGATGATGGTTCCACCGTACCACCCTGCTTCAAATGGTGCAGCCGATCGGGTGGTGCAAACCATCAAAGGCAAGCTCAAGAATAGCCAGACTGGGGATTTCCGGACGCATATGGCCCGGATACTATTCCAGCACCGGGCCACACCCCACGATGTCACTGGCCGTGCCCCCTGTGAGCTCTTGCTGGGTCGAATGGTCAAGACACCTTCGGACATCTTGCATCCGGACCTCCGATCTACAGTGCTCTTGAAACAGCTGAAGAAGCTGGCTGCTTACCAAGGGTGCCGTCCCGGGCCTTTGCCAGAGTCGGGAGCTCCAGTTTTTGCCAGGAACTTCCGTCCTGGCCCACCCTGGTCTGCCGGACAGGTGGTGTCTCCTGCCAGCGCCTCATCGCTGCTCGTGCGCATGCCAGACGGGGCCATGTGGCACAGACACGCCGACCATGTCAGGCCTCGCCTCTGGACCTGGCCAGCACCCCCGACTGCCACTTCTGAGTTCCAGCCCGCAGGAGGACTAGCGGCAGCACCAGTCGCTTCCAGGGGAGCACCACGTACCTCGGAGGCGGCAACCGTTGCCAGTGGTGCGGCACCCGTTGGACCGGTGTCGAGCCCGGCACCACTCGCAAGGCCGACTACTACGAACCCTCCGGATGGAGCAAGGCTGGCTCAGGCAGCACCCGGCGTTGCCACACCTGACCCGTCAGCACCGGTGCCCAGGCGGAGTACTCGACGGCGCAGGCCACCGGACCGTTACTCGCCTGGATAGCAGGCAGCGTCGACCCAGCTAGGATGAAGGCAGAGCCTCACATTGTGAACATGGACATTTGTTTTTCATTTAACAAACAAACTGGGGGTAAGGGGGTGTAGCAAGTATGTGACGCCCCCTCGGGCATAATCTCGGTTCGCCCGCCAAGCTCGGTGCGCTGCTAAAGCTCGGCAGGCAACATTGGTCACCGCACCGCAATAAACACCGACGAGCACGGCTGCTCGCCGGTCAGTCATCGTTCAGCACCACCACGCTGCGGAGCGTCCGTCTAACGGAGGGTGCCACAAGCGCTCCCTTGTTCACGACCCGGGGTGGATCGTGACACACCGCCACCTCCTTCTCCCGCGCTAGGCTACACCCACCCTCGCCGCATCGCTATGCTAGGTGATACTATTTTATACTATGCTTTCACTCTCTCCCTAAACTGCAGATGCAAAGAGAAACCCAGCGAGGTTCTAACAGCTCCACTGTAAAAGATGGAGGACCCGTAAGCTTTGCCTTTAAGAGTGGAATGCCGATAGCATTCAAAGATCCTTGACTGCTTCTCATGCTTCCCGGCAACTGGAGCGTATGTAATCGTAATGCTTACCGGGAAATGCTAGCTGCAAACTCTATGCACGAAAGCGGGCTTTCTGGTATAAACGCAGCCTCTTGAGTTGGCAGCGATGTGGCGGAGGCGAGCACCATCTGGAGGCATTGCAAAGAACTGGGCGTGCCGCTTCATGGTCCCTGAGCTACTCACGCGCCGGCACGCACCAATGGCGGACGTCGTGGCCGGTCTATGAATGGTAGAAACGTTATTGCGTAACAGAATTATGTTTCCTCGTATAGTCAAATCACAGTCCAACGCTATCATGTCTGTAGGTTGTGTGTAAGTCACAATTTATTATTTTTTTACGTATTTTAGCTTGACAAATTCAGTTCTTTAGCTTCCTTGCGCCATATGAAGGGGCTGAGTATAGGTGGTTCGAAAATCTTTTTGCCGAAACGACGTCCGACCCCGGATTTTCTGCGACACGGAGCTTTTGACACTATCGCGTTAAAAGAAAGTTCAGAGCAAACTGACGAGCTATTTCAAAGCTCCTGAATAAGAGCTGGCTGCAGTTCATGGAGTTGTGCTCTGCGTAACGTGTTATGCGGAGCAGTATCACTTGACGCCACACGAAACTTTGCAATTGAATCTGTCACCGACTGCGCCTATTTTCATACTTTTGGAGCCTGTGTTGATAATAGAATTTTTAGATTATAAGTTTTTTCCCCGGTTCCCTTGAAGATCTTATAAACAAGATTCCACAGTATTTGGTGAAACTGAGGGGAATATTAAGGATTCGGTGTAGACAAAGTTAAAATGGGTGGGTTAACTGCGCTTTTTGCAATAAATTACTCGTCCAAGTCGTCCGGAGCGCTAAGAGTTGTTTCACGACAGGCGCAAAATTTAGTGCATTGCCCCTGACGTTGCCCCTACAAACGACTCCGCTGAAATGGGGAGACTGCAATGACAAATCAGTATGCGGATTTCAATTCGTGTGGATCAAATGAAGCCTTTGTGAGACAAAGCCTTTAGGTAGTGCTCAAAAATGACCATTTTTCAATGTTTCGCAGTGTCTAGAGCGAACAATGCATCGTACCAAGCTTCAATTTATTAGAAACGAGCGGCTTATTAAGTGTAATATTTGCCAATAATTGTTTTCTCCTCAAGCGCTAAACATCGTTCTTCTGCCTTTTATAGGTGAGTGCAGGTTCATAGCGTTGTAAACTGTACTTCAGTGCACGCCGCAAATCCCAAGCCCAGTGCCTATGATTATATGTGTACAGTATGGGTGTTGACATTGTTACATATCGAGCGCGGATAGGTAGCCATAGCCAACCACTACAGTGTAGCTGTAGTGAAGGGCTTCGTTTTCATGCCGCTGCAGGTTTCTTTGCTACATGGTGCCCGAGAGGGCGACTGATCGTTCTTATGTTTTCTGCGGCTCACCTCCTAATCTGCTGCGGTGACATTGAAGTCAATCCCGGCCCTGACAAGATAGACAAGGTTCTTGATGCGCTAAAGGATGCCGAGTCTGCGCGTGAAAAATTTAAGATGAAGTAAGATGAAGGACATTTTATCAGGTATAACTGACCTTAAGAAACGCCTTTCGAAAGTGGAAGCTTCGCTAGACGATTCTTTGGGAAATGCCACCGCGTTATCCGAAGTTGAAAAAGGTGTCGAGGACATCAAAAGCGATATTTCATCCTTTTCTGATAGGCGAGATTCTGAACCTAACATAGTTGAAATCGTTGATGACATCAACAATCGCATGCACAGAAAAAATTTGATATTTAAAGGCTTGCCCGAGGCAGAGAAAGAAGGCTACGAGGCTTCTCAAGTTGTCATTGCAAGCTTCTGCAGAGATCACCTTGGCCTCGAGATAACGGATATTGAACGTGCACATCGCATTGGATCTCGCAGGCAAGGGCAGCACCGGCCAATAATAGTGAAGTTTCTGCACTACAAGACAAAGTGCAGCATTCTGGCTAATTCGTTCAAGCTAAAAAATTTGAAATTAGACGTTTGGATCGGTGAGGACTTTTCACCTCGAATACAATTCGTGCGCAAACAGCTTCGCGACTTTGCTCGAGCGAATTGTCAACCCGATGAAAGGTTCAAGCTATCTTTCGATAAGCTAAAGATAGGCAGGAGATTATATCGGTACCAGCATTCCGAGAGCAGGGTCGTGGAATGTGTCCAGCGAAATGCAAACCCATGACGCAGTCGCCACGTGCAGAAAGACAGTGGGACACCTACATTCTCTATAATTTCCGCCAACTTTCGTAGCATCCTTAACAAACAAGATCAGCTTACTTCCCTGATTCACGCTTGTAATGCAGATGTTATAATCGGAACGGAAACGTGGTTAACTCCTGAAGTTAGCAATTCTGAGTTACAAATTTCAAATTCATTCACTGTTTTTCGTAAAGACCGTGTGGATAGAAAAGGAGGCGGTGTCGTAATAGCCATCAGAAAGCATATAAAGGTAAAACACATACCTACTGACAGCATTCTTGAAACTATTTGGGTTGCATGCTATTTACCAGCTGCAACTTTGGTTATTGGAGCATGCTATAGACCACCTGACTTTCTACAAGATTTTTCTGAGGAACTGCAATCTGTATTAGGCTCCATCCAGTCCGAATACAATAACTCTCCCATAATTTTGGCCGGCGATTTTAACTTTCCAAGCATAGAGTGGTCTGCTTTAAAATTCCCTAGCACGTGCCAGACACGCGATTGTGCAGATTTTGTTGACCTTTTAGAATATTTTCAGTCGTCTCAACTTGTCGAAATCCCTACTCGGAACAATGCTATTCTTGATCTGCTTCTAACAACACACCCCGAACGTGTTACCGTGGATGTACTAGAGTATATTAGTGACCATCGTGTCATACATTGTACCTTTAAAACGCAGACCGTGAAGAAACCGCGACAAAAAAAGATTTATGACTATTCTAAAGCAGATCGCGAAAGCTTCAACTCTGAGCTTTTTGAATTTTACCTGTCATTCATGCAAACGTATGAAAACTGTTCGCTGCAAGATAACTGGATTCGTTTTCGTGACGAGTTGTTAAGACTCCGGGAGAAATAAATTCCAAAAAAAATGGATCTCTGAAACAGCAGACAAGCTATGGTTTACTCGCGAGATTAAGCGATATCTGAATAAAAAGAAACGTTTGTTTCGAAAGGCGAGAAGCGCAAAATCTGTGGAAGTTAAGTCAGAATATTTATCGTTTTCTAAAGAATGTGCATTACATATTGAGGCTGCCAAATATAAGTTCTTCAACCAGGATATTTCGCAATTTCTAAAAACAGATCAAAAAAATTTTTGGACAGTCATTTCTCCCGCACCTACAAAAGAGTTACCTGTTTTTGACACTGAGTCTGGTGCTGCAATTGATGTCATGGATGTTGTTGAACGGTTTAATTTATTCTTTTGTAGTGTATTTAGTGACGAAAAGCCCCTAGATAAGTCTACACATTTTTCTGATAGTTCTCCATTTATGGAATGTATAACGGTGACAAGTTACGGTATTGTGAAAGCTATTGAGCGTTTACCATCGTTTTCTAGTCCAGGTCCTGATGGTATTTGTACTAAGCTACTAAAAATGACAAAGCACAATTCTGCTCTTATACTTACACTATTGTTTCAACAGTCTCTCGACACCACCGAAATTCCAGACGACTGGAAATTGGCACATGTCATACCAATATATAAAACCGGCGACAAAAACAAGCTAACAAACTATAGGCCTATATCCCTTACGTCTGTTGTATGCAAACTATTTGAACACGTATTATCTTCTCAAATCATGCAGTACATGGCTAGCAACCGCATTCTATTTGCAAACCAGCATGGTTTTCAACGAGGCCGGTCATGTGAATCCCAGCTTCTTGAACTAACTACAGACATTCACCTTAACCTTCACGAACTTACACAAACTGACGCCATATTTATAGATTTTGCTAAAGCCTTTGACCGTGTGGCTCATAACCGCCTCATATATAAAATGAAGCTGATTAATGTTGACGAAAAAGTAATAAACTGGGTTAAAGAATATTTAAGCAACAGACGACAAGCTGTCGTAATCAATAATGTCCGTTCTTTATCTCAACCTGTTCAGTCCGGTGTGCCTCAAGGTTCCATTTTGGGACCCACTCTATTTTTAATTTATATAAATGATATTCATCAGGGTATAGACTCAGAAATCCGGTGCCGACGATTGCGTTTTGTATCGGCCATTAAAATGTAAGGGTGGTTGTGATAAATTACAAAATGACTTGAACAGGATTGAAAGATGGTGCTCAGACTGGCAAATGAGCGTAAATACCTCGAAAACTAAACTTATGAGATTTACTACTTGCAGTGAAATTACGAAACACACATACTTTCTTAATGGTGAGGCTCTAGAAACTACAGAATCATTTAAATATCTAGGTGTCCATCTTTCTCCGACTTTGTCTTGGCATAATCACGTGGGTTGTATTGTTTCCGCTGCATGCAAATCTCTTGGCTTCATTCGTCGAACGCTTCGTCAGGCTAATAGTGATACTAAGCTTCTTGCATATACCACCGTACTTCGTTCAAAGATTGAGTATGCCTCATTTATATGGAACCCGCACCAAACGCATCTTATTAACAAATTAGAATCTTTTCAGAACAAGGCAGCGCGATTTATTACAGGTAACTATTCACAACAATCAAGTATCACCAAAATAAAACATGACCTAGGACTCATCCCATTGCAGACTAGAAGAAAGATATCTCGGCTAACTTTCTTCCATCAGCTTTTTCATAACCCAAATATATTCTCTCAGGCACACATCTTACCAGCCAAAAGAAAATTCTCACGAATTGATCACGAATTTAAGGTCGAACAACCATTTGCACGTACTAAACTATTGCAGTTTTCGTGTCTGCAATTAGCCATTTCGGAATGGAATCATCTCCCAAGTAATATAGCTGAAGTAACTGACCATATTATATTCAAACAAGCACTTAATGAAACATTCGTGAATTAATAACATTAACATTTCTTCCTGCCTTTCTTCAGATCTCATATAATTGTTTGTATAATTTAATAATTATTGGCGTATGATGTCGAATTAGAAGTGATGTAAAGGTTGTATAGCATGTACTACTTCATATAAGGATATTCGACTTACAATGTATATTGTATATCACTTGTTCTCCCCCCCCCCCCCTATGTAATGCCCAAGCTGGGCTTTTAGGGTAAATAAATGAAAAAAAAATGAAAATAGCAGTGCTACAAATCAATACTGAACCCTCTTTTATTTTCAGTTTTCATCTGTTAGAGGAGGTTCGTAGTTGTTTTTCTCAGTGTCATCAGTGACCGACTCAGCTAGGTTATTGTATTCGATGAAATTCGATAGGGTAGCGTACCGTACTGCTGCCGAGAAGTAGCGGCGCCTGCCTAACGAAGCTCGACCGACACTACTTATTGGGTAGCGTGGCGTTGTCGGCGGGCTGCAGGCATCCGGTAGATCATGGCGACCAAGCAGGGGCGAGACGATTTGCTAGTGCGAAACTTGCACTGTTTATTCAAAGGTAGTTGAAAGAAAATAAGAAAAGCATGAAGTATGAAGTCTCTCAAAGTACATTTCGGAGCCCCTTAAATAGGCTCTCAACAAGTTGTGAGCGGGATCTTGCTTCCATCGAATGACACGTGACAGGCACGGAGAGAGGTCCCCCGTGGGCTCCGGCCCAGGGGAGGCGACAGGGATGAGGTCAGCACACGCGATGCCACGACCATGAGAGGCGACGGGGATGAGGTCGCTCGTGAGCTCCGGCTCAGGGGGTAGGGTGAATGACCTCTCGCCACGTGGTGTCAGACGCCAAACCTAACAGCATCTCCGGCGGGGGAGGAAGATCCCGACGTGTAGGGGCCAACAGCCGCTGTACGAGGGATCGGCGTTTCAGTATCAGGATTCCCCGTGGAGGTCACGAACCCTTCGTTCGTAGCAGCTAGATTCCGGGGAGTCGTCTTCCGTCCTCGTGGCGCTCTTGTGACTTTTCTCCTTGGTCTGGCCCGGTGAAATTGGTCTTTGCAAGCAGGTCTCGCAACTTTTCGTCTCCTGCGTGGGCAAGCAATCACCCCAGAACACTGCCGGACCCACAACCACAAAGCAGCGAGCACAAGGCCACTCTCCCCCAAGACACACCCGGCTTTTAACAAAAAAAAGAAAACCCGCTACACCTTTCCCATTTCCTAGGCGCGTCCTCCCCCCCTTAACACTAAAAACAGCCATTTCTTGAAAGCGCTAAGACGTGGTTATTAAAATCAGCTAACAATCGGCTCCATTTCGGCAAAACATATGAATGCACGAAAAATATGCCAAGGAAACCCGGATGAGCATGAGGCTTTCGATACTCTAGGGGCAACGACTTAAACCGTCGGCATTGCCGTTAAGCTTACCCTACTTGTAGCGAATATCGAAGGTGTACTGTTGAAGAGCCAAGCTCCAGCGCAAAAGTCGACCGTTTTTCGTAGACATGGACTGCAGCCATGTGAGGGGACAGTGGTCAGTCTCTATGGTGAATCTTGAGCCAGCGATATAGCAAGCTAGCTTCTGTACCGCCCAAACTACGCAGGCGCATTCCTTTTCTGATGCACTGTATGCTTCCTCACGAACTGAAAGCTTTCTACTGGCGTACAGTACAGGATGTTCGTTCTCGTCATCTTTCTTTTGACAGAGCACCACCCCCATACCCCTGTCACTGGTATCACACTGAAGAATGAATGGCTTAGAGTAGTCGGGCGCGTTCAACACTGGCTGACTCGTTAGTGCGTTCTTCAGCATACTAAAAGCCTTTTCTTTTGCGTCATCCCACTTTACCGTTTGTGGTTCTGTTTTTCTGAGAGCATCCGTTAAAGGACTCGCAATCTCGGAATACCGCGGAATATATCTTTGGTAATAACCCGCCAAGCCAAGGAATGATCTGATGTCCCGCTTGGTGCGTGGTTGCGGGAAGTTGTCTATCGCGGTCAGTTTAACCTCGGAAGGCCGACGATGGCCTTGCCCTATTACATGACCTAGATAAGCTACCTCCGCGCGCCCTAATTGGCATTTGGGAGCCTTAACAGTGAAGTTGGCGTCTCGTAGCCGACACAACACGGTTCGCAGGTGTTGCATATGGTCCGCCCATGATGAAGAAAAGATAGCTATGCCATAGAGATAGGGAAGTGCAAAGTCCTCCATTCCTCGTAGCACCTGGTCCATAAGGCTAGAGAAGCAATATGGCGCATTCTGCAATCCAAAACTCAGGACTTTCGGACGAAAGGTTCCCATCGGGGAAATAAACGCTGCAAGCCTGCTTGCCCTCTCGGTCAACGGAACCTGCCAATACCCTCTGACTAAACCGAGCGTAGAAATGAAATTAGCACTGCTCACTTTCTCAAGCCTTTCCTCGATATGCGGTATTGGATAAGTCTGGTCCTTCGTGATTAAATTGAGCCTGCGGTAGTCGATACATGGCCGCGGCTCTTCTTCTGGGACCTCAACCAAGATAAGAGGTGAGGTATAATCACTCTCTCCTGGCTCGATTACACCTAGCTCTAACATCTTGTTTATTTCAGCGGTCATGACTTCACGTTGACGAGGCGAAACGTGATAAGCTTTCGAACGAACTGGGTCCGACGAGGTTAACTCGATATCGTGAACGATCGTAGTTGTCCTGCCCGGTGTATCTGAATATACGTCTTTAAATTCAAACACGAGTTCCCTCAGTTCGGCCCTCTGAATGGGATTCAACTCCGCCTGTTCTACTAACTTATCAATGGTCTCGTCAATGTCTTTTGTCTCCGTCACTGCTGTTAACTCTGGAAAGTCGACAGGCATTTCCTGATCAGGTTGGTTATTCAAAGAGGGTTTCACGATCATTCGCTTTTCCCCAACTTCAAAGCGTCGCGTGCGAGCCGTCCTGTCATAGTAATGCTCAGCATTGTTTTGTGCTTTACGCATTTCCTGCTCAACAATCATTGTGGCAGGGCTTACGTTTAACAACTTTCTTCTACATTCTGCCTCTCGCGCCATTTCAGGTTCCGTTGCTTTCCTGGTGTTTTCATTAGCTGGCGTACTTTCCGCCTCATCCCCTATAGGGCTATCCTGTTCAGTACTAGTTGACCAATCAGCTGTCAAACCGGTTTCTTTCACCACTGGACTTTCATCCACTGCTTTAGCCGCGAGCTCCTTTGCCTTGGAACGAGTTAGGGCTTGCACCGTTTCCTCACTAAACCCGATTCCCTTGCGTCGTAGCAAATCCTCTGATTTGTTAGAAAACAAATACGGATACTGCGGCGGAAGATGTGCCGAGACGGCGGATTCAGTGTCCAGTACTCCGAAAGGGCCTTCAATACGAATTTTGGCCACCGGGAGACAAACACTGGAGGCCTCTACGGCTTGCCTTATCGAAGCACATTCCCCCGTGAACTGGCCTGCCTCTACGTGCGACGGATCCCAGGTAGCACACAAAGTCTTGAAAACGTCGTATTAAGGGATTCAACGTCTGAAACGGATTTTTGACCAAAATCGACGCATCAAAGACGTTCCAAACAAGATAGTTTAAAAACGAGGGGTGAATACGTTTTGATAACGTTGGAAGCCAGACAGCTTAAAAACGAGGGGTGAATACGTTTTGCAAACGACTCAAAACGCCACCGCCACGCCACGGCGCGTCAGCCTCTTTAGCGGCTTCTACAATATTCAACAACCCATCAACGCGATCCAACCTTGCGCAAGGTGGCGATACCGTCGTCAAATCATGTGACCAAGGTGGCCAAGTGATTCGTGATGCCGGGCAGCCGGGCAGCCGGGGCATAGTCGCGTCGTCATGGCGTCGTCGCGTCACCGCACTCGCATTGCACTGTGGTGTGTTTGCGGCTGTTGTGAACGTGCTGCCGCTGCCCTTTGCTATGTAAGTGTTGCAGTGTTTTGCTGTCAAGAAAACGATATTCTGTGATCAGTTTGGGTTGTGCGATATGTTTGTGTGGTTTTAATTTGGAAATCAGTAGTGTTTTCAATTGTTATGTGATCAAGCCGGCCACGTTATTCGTGAAGCCGGGCATAGTTACGTTATCGCACTCGCATGGCACTATGGTCTGTTTGCGACTGTTCTGAATGTGCTGCCGCTGCCCTTTGTCATGTAAGTGTTTCAGTGCTTTGCTGTCAAGAAAACGACATTCTGTGATTAGTTTGGGTTGTGCGATCTGTTTGTGTAGTTTAATATGGAAATCAGTAGTGTTTTCAATTGGAGGGCGCGGAGTGGAGGGCACTAATCAGCTCTTCAAGTTCATTGTCATGTTATGTGAGGCGCCTTTTCACTGACGCTGTAATTAAGGCGTTAAGGGCAGTATAAGGACGAAAGTTAGAGGGACGAAATCGTGCCTGTGTGTCCCTAGCGTCGGGGTCGGCCGCTATGCGTGATCCTAACAAGAAAGCATTTTGCAGAATGCGAAGAAAGGCGGCAAAATTTCTGTCTGTGCGCACCTTGCCGATCTCCGCAATAGAGCCATCATCGTGGTGTTTTATTCTCCCGTTTAGCAAGAGTGTTGCAGACAAGGGAACTGGTTCAAACAGGCTTTTTTTTAATGATTCACTACTAGTGCGGTATCCCAAAAGGTGAGGTCAAGTGCTCGCCCTATTTTCTTCCCTCGCGCTACAGCGCACTGACAGAATTTTGCGTGCACCATACCGTGCTTTTATCGTTTGCGCTTCAGGTTCTCGATTGTGTTTTCGCCCCCTTTACCCACGTGATGGGTATTTCATGGTATTACCGGGTACCACATGTGTCCATATATTGTGTCCAATATATGAAACGGCCAAATTCGATTTTATTTGACGCCTCAAATGGTAGTAATGTATTGAGTCCCTTGTAGCTTTGTGCTTGTTATCAATTTTACTATTTGGCGAATGGATACAGCATGTACGCTGCATAACTCGCTTGCGCATACTGCATACGTGAGTCGAGTATGCCCTTGGTATAAAATAACTTGTATGCTTTGGTAGTACGATTGTTTGCAGTTTGGGACATGTGTCGGAACGTACGCTGTGCGCCCTTCGCGCTTTACGGCGGCCTGCCGAGTTCGTGCGGGTGCCATGTGTGCGCATGGAGTTCGCGAAGCGCTCTCGCAGTTTTTTTTAATATATATATACATGTGTTCTGTTCGCGCGCTTCGCACAACAGGGCATGTCGCAGTTCTTTGTCCTTGTGCAACACATTTTCCTAGCGTACGTCTGTGCATTATTTGATACCGGTTTCACACGGGGCTTTTTTAGCCGCTATCCAGTCCGTTACAAATCGAATTTCTCGGTCGTGATGGCTCCTCTGCGCAAGCTACGAGAGTGAGCCAGTCGCATCGATAATTTCGATCCGGATCGGGCTTGATCGCGATCGAGAGTGGTCGTGTGACACCGGTTTTACACATGGCTCCCACATAGGGAACACTTTATGTTCAATGCTACTGAGTGAAGGGCAAGTGCATATATATGCCAGTGGTGGTATGTGGGCAAGTCTTTCTGGTGAAGCCAATACTTGTGCATTCAAAACATTTCAATTACCAGCGTAGTGCATCAATGTGTCTACTTCGACAAAATGGAGCACCAGTGCAGATATCTGAACATACCTGTCCAGGGCAGCAAGTGTGTCTAGATTGAAACCACTACCAGCATGTGCGGCAGTTCTATTTCCAGCAGCGGGACTGCACAATAATCAGTAGGGTGCTCTCAAGCTGTTTATCTATGAAGCTCTGCCTGGACTGTGTGCCAAATATTTTTGGACGTGAAAGTGGGGGTGAATTGGTAAACATCAGTGGAACTGTGCCTGGACTTTGTGGCAAATGTTTTTGGATGTGAAAGTGTGAGTGAACTGGCAAAGAATTTGCTCTGGGCTACATGTGTTAAACGTTTTTCTCATTCAGAGTGCTTTTTTTTTACTTTAGGAGACTGGAGATGTGCGCAAAGTGTGACATGTCAGTGTGCTAATTAATGTATTTGCTGGTTTGCAAATTATTCGTTGGAACCTTATTTTTGCCAGAGAGGTACAACTTTGCCTCTTGTAAAGGGCTCTTTATATAAAACACTTACCATTTATTATGACCATTGCTTCCTTTGTTACACAAATGCAGCTTCCAGTGCATTCCAGTTTATTTCCATGCTTATGTAAGTTTCTAATATGAGGCTTGTATATTCATTTCTCACGTTCTGGAGTGGCAAGATGCAGCATTACTGTCTCATCGTTCGCTGTACTACAGTAGTGTTCACTTGTTACACTGAATACCCCGTTTAAGTATTCTGTACTAATTTCACTTTATTGCTTCTTTGTTGTATGGTTATTTTTTCTCGCCATTACCTTCTTTGATATATCCTAAAGGCAATATTTCCAATTTTGCATTGTTCCCATTTTTAAAATTTCTGTCACAGGATTGTTTTATGATGGTATGCGGTGGTATTTCTTTTCGTGCTCTTTTCAAGCTTCTAGATGATTGGTAACATTGCTTGGAGGCAGTTACCATCCAATTCATACTCTTGCATTTTTCAGTCTACTTCTTCCATTCGCTCCGATGTCACTTCTGCATAACTCTAGTCCATCTAATAGCACGCGCACTTCACTATGATAAATTAGACACTTTAGTACGCCCCAGGTATTTCTGTGCATTTTTGTATGTGTACTTGGAATTTTGTTTATGTGCTAGTGAATGTTGTTGTGCCATTACCACAAGCCCGGATTCCGAATCTGCAAGATGCAGAATTTTCCTGCGAGCGCCCTTTGGACAAACCCGGGGCTGCGCCGAAAGGCACAGCGCCCTAATTCTCCCTTGACAAGTCAAGATGCTGAGCCGTCAGGCAGTGGTGTCCTCCGGAGAAGCATCGGCGGGCAACATGTTCAAACGTGTCGCCAAGTGCCAGACAGCCCGGCGCCGTACCTCCCCTTCCCTGGAGGTCACCGCGCCCGCCAACTTTGAACGGGGTGGCCAGCGTGGTCGCTGGTTGGACCTCTTCCGACGACCGTCGAGTGCTCACTTTGTATTGGGCCGTTTGAGTGACAATGGTTTCTGGGGGCTTATAAGCCGCGGCGCGCCGCCTGGAAAACCGGATCCGCCGACCCACCGGGAGCAGAGTGCCGCTCTCGACTGGAGTGAGATGTGTCACGCGTTTTCGCCGGACGTCACCGTGCGGGAACAGTCGCGTTTGCTGTGAGCTCTCGGCCCCAGTGCCGATCCCTTCATGTCCTGTATAATGACCTGTATATAGTGTATAAAGTCCCTTTTGTTATTCTCACCGACGCCTGACTCGGAGTCTTCGCTACCAACGCTCTGTCACGAAACGGGTGACGAGCGCTACGGGACCACCTCAAAGTCGTAACAGTGGTGGCAGCGGTGGGATGTCCTAACAGTGGATGGCAGCTACGGGATTGACCGGCATCAGCTACCTCGGCGCGGTGAGTGCCTGAAGTTTACCTCAAACACCAGACTTTCTCTGACACAGGTTATAGTAGCTTAGGGAAGGATTTGGTGTTGCATTGTGATAACCTTGTGTGTTTCAAGCCTAGTAAGAGTGTTTTGAAAACCAGGGGATGCTGAGGGGGTAAACAGGGCAGTGTGTGAAATACTTGCATATGTCTTACTAGTAGCATTATAGTAGCGTACGGCAGGTATATTCAAAAAGGGTAAACAGCAGGAGGACAGTGTGCACGATGGAGAAGTACAAGGTCAAAGAACTTCTCCAAATTTGTGAGGAGTTGGGCATTGAGTTGGGCTCAACCAAAAGAAAGAATGCGATCCTTGAGGTCATGAGGACTGGGGACGTAACGGCTGAGGAAGCCCCAGAGGCCTGGGCGGATATCAATGAACGTCGGGAGCGGCAGGCAGAAAAGGAACGTCGCGAGGAGGAAAAGAGGGAGAAGGAACGTTGCGAGGAGGAAAGGAAAGAAAAGGAACGTCGCGAGGAGGAAAAGAGGGAGAAGGAACGTTGCGAGGAGGAAAGGAAAGAAAAGGAACGTCGGGAGTGGCAGGCAGAAAAGGAACGTCGGGAGTTGCAGGCAGAAAGGGAACGTCGCGAGCACGAACTTAAAATGAAAGAGTTGGAGACTCGAAACAGCTCGCCGGCGCCTAGTCTCACTTCTAACGTTCCAAGAATACGCGATCAACTTCCACCCTTTGTCGTCGGAGAGGATATGGCCAAATACCTCGTGAAATTTGAGCACCTGTGCGAACGGAATAGCATTGAGCGATCCCTCTGGGCACAGAATCTGTTAGCCTTGCTTCCTGGGGAGGCATCAGACGTAATAACTTGCTTATCGAAAGAGGCGTTTGAGAGCTACAGTGATGTGAAGGAAGCGCTACTGCGGAAGTACAAATTGTCGCCCGAAGCTTTCCGGCAGAGGTTCCGGTATGCAAAAAAGGGCAAGGAGTCGAATGTTGACTTCGCGTTTCGTCTAAAAGCCGACCTGGTGGAATGGCTGAAGGGCGAAGAGGTTTACGACGACCGCGACAAAATTGTCGAATGCATTGCGTTGGAGCAGTTCTACCGTTGCATTGATGAGGATGTCCGGCTCTGGCTGCAAGATAGGCTAAAAGAGGTTAAGCTAAACAAGGCAGCAGAGTTAGCGGAAGAGTATTACACCCGCCGCAGCTTGCACAGCAAGGCAGTGCGCGTAGAAAAAGCAGATAGGAGAGATGGGTTTTCCGGAAAGCCCGAAAAACGGAAATGTTACAATTGCAAAAAGCAAGGGCACATCGCTGCGAACTGCCCAGAGAAAGTTGCTTTTGCAACAAAACAGCGAAACGATACGACGCGTTCTTTTGAAAAACGGAAACCGTTAACCTGCTACAATTGCAAAAAGCAAGGGCACATCGCTGCAAGCTGCCCAGAGAGAATTGCTTTTGCAACAATACAGGAAACTCACAAAAACATACGTCTATTGGAGCCCTATGTGCAGGAAATTAAGATAAACGGTAAGAAGTGCCGTGCGCTTCGGGACTCTGCAGCAACTATGGACGTTGTTCACCCGTCTTTCGTCTCCTCGAGTGATCTTACGGGAGAGTGCGCTAGGATACGGCAAGTGGCCGAGGAGGAGAGTGTCTGTCTACCGATCGCAACGGTTATCATTGAAGGAGAGTTTGGGAAACTTAACACCGAAGCCGCTGTGTCAGCCGCCCTCCCGGAGCACTTTTCCTACCTCTTCTCAAATAACTCGGAGCAGCTGCTGAAGGATCAGGGCAAATCATTCTTTGCCGACGTGGCGTACATGGCGCTCACGCGATCCAAAGCGCTCCCGCTGTCGAGGGAACTTGACTTTGCGTCGGTGAGCGAAAGGCGGTGCGGCACACGGACTGATCAAGGTAACTTGAGTGGCGAGCAGTCACGGGAGAGGCAGAGCTCGGAGGCTGGCCTAGGCGAGCGGGTCCTGGAGGTGAGTGGGAGTGACGCGTGCAGTGCTAGCCGCGATATAGACGCGACGCCGCAATTAGGCGACGCGGGCTCCACACTCGCTCCGGTTTCCGCCAGCTGGCAGGAGCAGGCGGCAGTTGAAAGAGAAACTCTGATTCGCGAGCAACAGGAAGACTGTTCACTAGCCGATCTGAGGAAGAGCGTCAAACGGGGAGTGGAAAAAAAGTGGGTTTCATTTGGCAAGGAATCTGGCTTATTGTACCGCCGCTACACGGATAAGCAGGGTCGCAAATATAAGCAGCTTCGGATTCCGCGAAAATATCGCCGGGAAAAATGAATGACCTCATTTGCTTCCTCAGTAGTATGTTTTCGGTCCAAGTGATTTCAAGGGGACCATTCTATTTGTCATTGTTATTGCTGATTATTAATTGTTCCTGATCTTTTGGTGTGTTGTTCATTTGAAAAAGGGTTGTTTGAGCCTTGTATACTAGATCTTACACCTGCCTCTTGTTGCAGCGGGAGCAAAAAGGGGGATAGCAATTCAGTTAGGTTGATTTGGATTATAGCCTTGTCTGGTGTTTGACGGGAGACAGAGGGCACTTGTTCGTGTTGGGTGTTGCCTTTTGCCGGTCGGTTTTGCAAGCTGCAGAACGACCAACCGGGACCAGTGGCGAGAAGCAAGGGCTTAGGAACGACCCGAGCGGAGCTGGTTGAGGTGCCTTGGCGACAACGCGGTGAGCCGAGCTCCTGTCCTGGCGAGTGGGACCTGGGCACGTGAATTGACCTGGCGTCCCGACACTGGACGTAAACTTGGACGAGCCTGACGAACGTGCGCGCCTGGCATCCGAGCCACGTGGAGGCAGCTCGTCTTCCCGGCGCCTTATCTGAGGGCGGGGATGCTGTTGTGCCATTACCACAAGCCCGGATTCCGAATCTGCAAGATGCAGAATTTTCCTGCGAGCGCCCTTTGGACAAACCCGGGGCTGCGCCGAAAGGCACAGCGCCCTAATTCTCCCTTGACAAGTCAAGATGCTGAGCCGTCAGGCAGTGGTGTCCTCCGGAGAAGCATCGGCGGGCAACATGTTCAAACGTGTCGCCAAGTGCCAGACAGCCCGGCGCCGTACCTCCCCTTCCCTGGAGGTCACCGCGCCCGCCAACTTTGAACGGGGTGGCCAGCGTGGTCGCTGGTTGGACCTCTTCCGACGACCGTCGAGTGCTCACTTTGTATTGGGCCGTTTGAGTGACAATGGTTTCTGGGGGCTTATAAGCCGCGGCGCGCCGCCTGGAAAACCGGATCCGCCGACCCACCGGGAGCAGAGTGCCGCTCTCGACTGGAGTGAGATGTGTCACGCGTTTTCGCCGGACGTCACCGTGCGGGAACAGTCGCGTTTGCTGTGAGCTCTCGGCCCCAGTGCCGATCCCTTCATGTCCTGTATAATGACCTGTATATAGTGTATAAAGTCCCTTTTGTTATTCTCACCGACGCCTGACTCGGAGTCTTCGCTACCAACGCTCTGTCACGAAACGGGTGACGAGCGCTACGGGACCACCTCAAAGTCGTAACAATGTTCACTTTCGAGTTCATTACGAATCCTTTCTGCGACTTTTGTCATTGTTGATGTACTTTTATTTCTATTTGTATTTCTCACACACTCACACAGTTTGTTCGAACCTTGCATAAGCATTACATTTTAATAAAGTGTTCTTGCTTTGTCACAATGTTCTCATTTCATGCACTCTTGGCATGAAGGGCTTGGTCTGGCCACCTGCCAAGACGTGGCCATTTGTTCTTTGCAGGATGTCATTCCCATTGTGGTTGTAAGCATCGTAGCTTACTAAAGGCGGTATTAAGGATTTATTATTCCTAACAGGCTCATTTTCGTGCGACTTGGTAGAGGATGCGCTGGCCATGCGGGGAACAGTGCTTGGCACTGCGCCATGGCTCTTACAGTCAACACCGACGCTTCTACTCATCTGGGGCGCGATTGGAGATCGTTGTTCGAAACGCCCGATCAGTTTCACCTCACGCAATTGGCCTAGGCCGTGCCAACGGGTGCGGCTGACGACGTCTGCGCGGCATAGGCCAGTCGCGTGAGGCGAAACAAAACGCGTGTTTTGAACAACGATGTCTGATCGCGCCCGTCACCCGCGAAAATTAGCTTCAGATGATCGTAAACCTTTCAAGACCGCTTCTAGACCAGCTTTTTGATAACGTCCTAAAAACGTTTAGAAATTGGTTACGAATAGTTTTGGCAAAGGGATTACTTGTGTCTTTCCCAATCCTATTTCTAGACCAGCTTTTCGAATACGTCTTGCAGACCTGTTCTAGATCGTCTCAAGAAAGTAATTAAGCCGGACATTAGCAGAGATATCCGACGTTTTCCCGCCGAAGTTCTCTCATTCGTGTCTTCTTTAACCCGTTTTTATCGTCTTTGATAAACGCTACGAAAACGTTACGTATCTCTTTTGTGCTACCTGGGATGCACTACGTCCATTGTGGCTGCCGAGTCGCGAAGCACTCTACACGGTTTGCCGTTTACCACGAGGTCTCGAATGTACGGTTCGAGCAAGTTCAGATTCTCTGCGTTACTACTTAGTGACATCAACACTAGTTTGGGATTTCTGCATCCCACGGAGATATGCCCCGTTTGCCGGTAGTTGTAGCAAACTACTGGTTTCTTGGCCTCGAAAGCCTTTTTCTTTTGCTTTTCTGCCCTCTGTTCGGGTGACTCCTTTTCTCCTTCGCTGTCCTCGTTACTACTTTTCCCTGAATCTGATCCTTCCTTTGTTTTATACCGACTCGACTTTGACCATCGTTTTGGTTTGTCGGGTCTGCATTTATTCATCTCCTCCTTAGGAGCTTCGCTGCCTTCGTCCGCACGGCGAGTTACGTACTCCTCAGCGAGATCGGCCGCTCTCGAAACAGTGTCTACGCCTGGCCTATCCTGAACCCAATACTTGATGTTTACTGGCAGCCGGCGGTAGAACTGTTCTGAAGCAACGCACTGCATTGTCTTGTCGGCGTCGCCGAGTGCACCCTCTTCTCTGAGGCATTCCTTCAGGCTTACCTCCAAGGTGTATGCAAAATCTGAATATGACTCACTTTTGGTCTTCTCGACTTCCCTGAACTTTCGCCTGACTGCTTCAGCTGATAATCTATACTTTTTAAGCAGATTTGCTTTGACTTCATCGAAGTCCTCTGCTTCTTCTTTCCCCATGCGGGCGATAATATCAGCTACCTTACGTGGCAGTAACGTAAGCAAGCGTTGCGGCCACGTGTTTCTCGCGAATTTTGCCTTCTCACACGTGCGCTCAAACTGTACCAGAAAAAGACCTATGTCCCCTCCTACTGCGTAGGGTGCCATCAAGTCTGTCATTCTGCGCTCGCTTTCACGTGCCTCTGTGCTAGGTCTTTCGCTATTTTGTGCTTTCAGAAGCTCAATCTCTAGGCGCTTCATTTCGAGGTCGCGCTCTTCCTTGGCCTCACGTGCTGCCAGCTCGCGCTCCTCTTTTTCCTCTAGGCGCTTACGCTCTTCTTTTTCCTCTCTTTCTTTAATGCCCTCTAGGCATTCGGTCAGTTCCTCGTCGTCTGCCCCGGTCGCTTCGATCGCCTCAATGATCTCCGGCTTTCTCTTTGATTCGGCAATTTGGAGGCCCAACTCTTTGGCCAAGCTCAACATTTCCGGCTTCTTTAGTGCCTTCAAGTTCATGGCTGCCCTTAGTGCTGCTAAACCTTCACTCTATACAACCTTGACGTACTTAAACTTCCGTCAACGGATTAAAGAAAAATCACTGCTATGTACTTTCCAAAAAATACGTAAAAGCCAAGTGATATCTTAGTGAAGAAAAGCCGTGCACTCACCACATGCAGTCATGATCCAGACACCTTCCTTCCGAACGTTGTTGCCAGGACGAAGAGGCTACGATCTCGTAGTTGTCCAAGTTGGGGTCTCCAGGATTCCGTATCCCAATCGCTGCCAGACAGTTTGTTGCGTACTCGATCCAGGGTAGCGTACCGCACTGCTGCCGAGAAGTAGCGGCGCCTGCCTAACGAAGCTCGACCGACATTACTTATTGGGTAGCGTGGCGTTGTCGGCGGGCTGCAGGCATCCGGTAGATCATGGCGACGAAGCAGGGGCGAGACGATTTGCTAGTGCGAAACTTGCACTGTTTATTCAAAGGTAGTTGAAAGAAAATAAGAAAAGCATGAAGTATGAAGTCTCTCAAAGTACATTTCGGAGCCCCTTAAATAGGCTCTCTACAAGTTGTGGGCGGGATCTTGCTTCCGTCGAATGACACGTGACAGGCACGGAGAGAGGGCCCCCGTGGGTTCCGGCTCAGGAGGGGCGACGGGGATGAGTTCAGCACACGCGATGCCACGACCATGAGAGGCGACGGGGATGAGGTCGCTCGTGGGCTCCGGCTCAGGGGTAGGGTGAATGACCTCTCGCCACGTGGTGTCAGACGCCAACCCTAACAGTGGGCTGTGGTTAATTCATACGCAGGTAATGTTCAACGTGTGTGTGTTTTCTTGTACATATTGCAATATATTACTTTAAAAGCACTCTATTTTATACAAACGGCACAGAATTTAACTCACTGCCATGAGAAGCTATATATGCCACTAAGAGAAAATTTAGTGGGAGTGGGTATGGTTGGCACATTATGCAACATTCTTGTGCAGTAAAATGCGTTGAGTTATTCCGAAAAATTATTTAACAAGTGCTCGAAAGCGCTATACGCGGGCAAGGTTTCAAATGCGGAAGTCATATCCAGTCAACCATTTAAAACATGTAATTCATTTACTGAAATTCTTGAAGCTTATCTAAATTCTTATTGTAGCTGCTCGAGATTGACAAAAACAGCTATGCTGTAAATACGGTTTCCATGCTGAAAGGAAGCACAAATGTCCATGGTCATTTTTTTCCACAAGTGGCTGAAATCCATCGCGTAGCTACTTTCCTAGGTTATAAAAAACCAGGTAAGGCAAGATGAACATATTCATAAAAAGAACATGCAGGTATGCATGAAATAAGATAGAAAAATAGCACTTTATTCCCTCCATTTCACTTTAATTTTACGAGTGCTCTTGGCGTCCTGGAATAAGAGTCGACGGAGGTGTGAGTAGGCGCAGTGGAAGAAGTTGCAAAAAACCTGAAGAGACCTCTCAGGCGCTGTTTGTAATTGTACTAGTATGCATCTATAACCGCCGATCGAGGCTTTATATTGTCAATCTACCAGCAGTATATTGATTGGTCAATGGATCGACAACCTCGGTGAAACCCCTCCATGCCTGCACTCACTGTGCGTTTCAGTAAGGCATCAACACTGTACACAGTTTACTGGCGCCGATGATATGTGAAGCAAGGCCACATACCTTCTCGTCCAGCGCCAACACGCCTCCAAAGGAGTGTCCTTGGATGCGCATTTGCCTTGGCGGATTTGATCTGGCACAGCAACGATATGCACAGCCAAAAGCAATGAAAGCGGACAGATGAAGACGACAAGTGCATTTCGGGCAGACATATTATGGTGGCTAGAAGGGAGAGGTGACGCCAGCGCCGGCATATCCGTTGAGAAAATGCGATCCTCTCGTTCATGCGCTGCCGCAAAGGCCGCGGTGGCGCTGCGGTCAGCTTGGCGATGCAGTCACGCGGTTGCGCGCGTGTGCAGCTTGCCGCGGTGTCTGGCCGGCGCGACAGCGTTCCTGTTTCTTCGCGGCTGCCAAAGTGTTATCTCGTTTGTGGCAGTATGTGTTTCACTGCTGACATGTTAATGTGAGTGCCGGACTTCGCCGAACAGATGAATTCCAACGCAAAAAAACGCGAGGCAGCGTCACTGCTTCGCCCCTGGCTGCACGTCCGGCTATGTGTCGTCGAGGCAGCAGGGAGGGTGCTCTAAACTTAAGAGGGTGCGCTAAGTTGCATATTGCTTCAAGGTCGAACGTCTTAATTTTTTTATTTAGAGGAAAGTAATATCCCTGCCTCCCCATTTCTTAGTGGGTGTTCAATGTTTAATGTTTTTCTTTCAAATATACACAGAAGCATGTGTAAATGTGATATCTTGTATTTTGAGTTACCCTGAATGTATGATGTGCAGTGCTTTGCTATTACTACGATGTGCAATAAATTTTTGCTATGCTTTGTATTACCTGTCCTGAACCCCATTCACATTTTTTAGGAGTAAGCTGACGCGTCATATTACTGAAACTTAAGGAGTGAAAGACACCGGCCTAAGAACACCCAACCTTTTTTCTCTCATTTAATACCCCTTTTAATTTCCTTTTTACATATTCCTTTATGCCCTGAGGCAATAAACAAAGTTATTAAAAAAATGCAATCGCACGGACCCGAAACATATTTCCATCCTAATTCTTTTGGTCTGTGTCTCCTACTGTCATAATGCACTATATTGACCACACGGGACTCATTCCGACCCTTCAATTCCTGAAACTGAAAGGATTCGCGAATAACGTTTTAGATACGCCGATGTGATACGCAGCACATGTATTGCAGAGGCAACCACTCGATTTTAATGATTTTGTTTGTGGGGTTTCACGTGCCAAAGTGACTTAGGCTATGAGAGATGCCGTAGTGGAGGCATGAAAGACTCTGGAAATTTCGACCACCTGGGGTTCTTTGACGTGTACTAACATCGCACAGCAAACGGGCGCTTTGTTTTTCGCCTCCATCGAAAAGCGGCCGCCGCGGCCGGGGTGCCAGGCCGGGATGCCATCCCTCATCCTTGGGCACAACGATCGGGTGCCCTAACCACTGCACCACCACGGCTTAAAATTGCATTCTGTCAGCCGTAGTCACGTTCGTTAAGAGGAAGCTTTAGCTCGAGTGCTCCTATCTAAATACATGTAAAAGGAGAATTCGTTTTTCTCGGCAACCACCGCACCGAATTTGACGAGGTTTGTTGCATTTACAAGAAAAACTCAAAATCTAGTGACTGTTGGTTTCGAATTTTTGAGTTAGATTGTCAATTTTTTATTAAAAATTGGCGAAAATTGAAAATTTTCGAAAAACGGAACTATCAAGTTTACAACTCTGTAACTTAACCACTAAATATGATAATACAATTCTGTGAATTGCACCTAATAGTACATCTAAAGCGGACAAAATTGATATGTTACACATGAATATAAAAAAAATTTAATCATAGGTAGGGAAATACAACTTTTGCAAAACCGTTGTAACCAACGTAACAAATTCACGTAAGATGTAAAATAACATATTGAATTTGTCCGCTTTGAATGATCTAATGAATGCCGTTTACAGAACCGCGATATCAGTTCTTGATGCAGAGCTATGAATTTGTAAACTTCGTGGTTCTATTTTTTTCAAACGGTCAAATATTTGAAAATCGTTTTAAGAAAATTCAAGCCCTAAATCGAAATTCCGCTTCCAACAGTCACTAGAATTTAGCTTTCTCTTTCAAATGCGACAAATTTCATCAAAATCGGTCCAGGGGTTATCTCATAAAAACGTTTTTGCGTTTTACATGTTTTTGAATAGGCCGCGTCGGAGTTGGGCCCGAGCTAAAGCTTCCTCTTAATGAGCTAAACCATTGCTTGCAACATCACTGAAAGACCGACGCGTTGCGTGCACGGCAGGCGTCCTTGCGTATGCTCAAAGCCAGCGGCGCGTACCATGCATCGCATTACGGCCAACAGCGCCACCTACGCCCGGCTTGAAATGGAGGAGCGGCTTCCATCCGCCATTGGCGTCACCTCTCCCTTCTAGCCACCATAGACATATGTTTGTTGTTTCCTCAAAACATGGCTGGTACCCACAAGCGGGATTGGCCACACTGGACGGATTGAAATGTAACGGACGGATTGAAAACGAAACGCGCAGAGTTTGAGGAAAGGGTCGAGAGGGAGTGGGCCTCAAAAATGGAGGCTGTAGAACGGAAATGGAGTGAGGAGCGAGAGAAAAGGCAGCAATTGGAAAAACAATTGAAAGAGATGAGAGAGAGAGAAGCTGAGAGGGAAGCACAGCAGGAACTGAAGGAAAAGGAAGCAGGAGGATCACCCAGTGGAGCGGAATTCGGGGCGGACACGTTAACGTGGGGACCGCGGGAGACACAGGTACAGAGGGATGAGACGACAGGAGGCAGAGAAGGCGAGGAGGCAGGGAAGACCCAGCCGACAGAGACAGGAGGGAGACAAGATTTGCTTGAAGACATAAAGGTCTGGGTCGTTGGAAGCTCCAACGTATTGCGAATGCAAACGGCACTCCTCAGAACAGTGCAGTATGACAGACGAGTGAAGGTCGAATGCATGCCGGGGGCTCGATTCGAAGCTGTGGCGGAGAGAGCCAAAAGCAAACTGAGTGAAAACAGAGAGGGGAAAAACCTGGTAATTTTGCACGCCGGGGTGGATGACGTCCTGCAGAATAGGGGGCGAATGCTGGGCAGGCAGATTCAAGAGGGAGTGGCGAAATTAAGGGCGACCTCTGAGGCGGTGCACATTGCCCTGTGTACGGTCCCGGAGGTCAGGGGACAGGGCCCTTTCATTGAAGAACAGGTAGTGGCGGCAAATGTAGTGATTAGGGAGTTGGGGCAAGCCCTCAGGTGTGATGTGGTGGAGGTGAACAGAATGATTGGGGGGAAAAACTTCCCCCCTTTCGGCCCGGATGGCATTCACTACACTACACCAGCGGGTTGGCAGGTAGGAACGAGGGTGGGTCGTAGGGCTCAGGCTTTTTTGCAGGCACGCAGGGCGACCCTGCAAGCCAAAACGTAAAAGACGAAGGACAGGGGAGGGGGGGCAGGACAGGAGCACGGAGGAGGAAGAGGAAGAAGAAGGCAGTAAATGTGGGGTTCATCAACATGCAGGGGGGAAGAAATCGCATTAAGTGGGACGAAATAGAAGAACAGTTACAAACGGAAAACTTTCAGGTATATGGAGTTGCCGAAACCCATTTAAGAGATGAGGAAGAGCCACCATTCGTTGTGGGATACACCTGGGTTGGGTGCAATAGAAAAAGGAAAGAACGCAGAGGAGGAGGCCTTGGGGCGCTGGTGAAGGGACAGGACTGGGAAAGGGTAAGGGAGAGCTGCAGTGAGCACATGTGGCTCAAGGGCACCGTAGGGAATGTTGAGACAATCCTGGGAGTTGTGTATCTAAAAACGGGGAATGAGTCGAAAGAGGAGAATGCAAAACATTTCAAATGTATGGCCAAGGACATCAGGGAGTTAGCTATGAAACGGGAGATAATCATCCTAGGGGACATGAATGCACATTTGGAATACTTTGACGGGGCGACAGATGCAACTGGGCAGATGTTAGTAGATTTTTGTGAGGCTCATGATTTGGTGATAGTTAATACTGAAATTAAATGCGACGGGAAAATAACATGGGAAAGAAATACTACCCACTCGACAATCGACTACTGCCTAATGTCCCACAAGCTGTATGAACGGAAGGGATGGATGGAAATTGATGAGGAAGGTACAAAAAGCCTGGGGAGTGATCACAAACGAATCAAAATCAGTTTTGGAAGGACAGTACCACTGGTAGAAACTAAAGAAAGGAAAGGTATGAGCAAATTGAATGACAGGCAGCTACAAGAAGTGGCGAAAAACATTGAAAGCATGGTATCCAAGCAACCGCAAAGGGCATGGACATATGACGAGTTAATAGGTATTTTTAAACGAGAGCTAGAGAAGGGACAGATTAGGAAACTAGAAAGTAAACAGGGAAAATATAAACCGAAAAGCTGGTGGGACCGAGAAGTTAAGGAGGCCATAGAGCAACGTAAAGAAGCGTGCAGAAAACACAGAGCAGCGAAGAAAAGGGGAGCCACACCAGAAGAGGTGGAGACAAAATGGGAGGATTACCTTGCAATGAAAAGAGAAGCATTGGCATTAATTCAAGCCAAGATAGCAAAAGTTGGGGTACAGTGGATGTTAGAGATACGAAAAAAAGACAGAAATGCCTCTAAGAAATTTTGGGAACACATAAGGCAACAGAGTAAGAAGACAGAGGTGGTTCAGCACTCACTGACCACACCAGAAGGAACAAAGGTAGAGGGAGAGGAAGCTCAGGAATATATTAGGTTAACAATAGAGGCAACATTTGCAGAGCCAGTGGGTAGCGAAATGGAGAACAATGACAACAGCAGGACAGAATTAGAGGAAGAGTACAGAAGGATGACAAGTAAGGAATGGGACAGAATTGAACACAAGGTCCCCATGGGAACAGCGACAGGACCTGATGGCATACCTATGAAATTGATAAGCATATTAGGCCAGAAAAGTAAATTAATATTACGACAACTTATTGAACAAATAGTAGTAGGGGGAGATGTTCCACAGGACTGGAAATCAAGCAGAATGATATTAGTGTACAAAGGTAAGGGAAGCAAGGACAACATTAAATCCTACAGGCCAATAACTATCACATCAGTCATATACAGAGTAGCAATGCAGATGGTGAAAAAGAGAATGGAGGAATGGGCAGAACGTGAAGAGATCTTGGGAGAGCTGCAGAATGGATTTAGAAGGAACAGAAGGCTAGATGATAATTTATTTGTTATAACACAGTGCATAGAGATAGCGACAGCCAGGCAGAAACCGCTATGGATAGCTTTTTTAGACATTAGAGGAGCCTATGATAATGTAAACCCAGAAAAGTTATGGAGCCAGTTGAGGGAATATGGTCTAGATAGAAAGATGATTGAGTTCCTACAACAAGTTTATACAGATAATGAGGTAGAGATAACATGGGAGGGGGAAACTACAAAGCCAGCTAAAATAAGAAGAGGTCTCAGGCAGGGCTGTCCATTGTCGCCTCTGCTTTTTATGACTTACATGAGCCAAATGGAAAAGAGACTAGAACAGAGCACAATAGGAAATGACATAAGCTATATGCTGGAAGGGCAGAAGGTAGCTCAAGTACTAGCCGGACTGATGTATGCAGATGATATTGTACTGCTTGCTGACACCCGAGTAGAGCTACAGGAACTAATGAACATATGTGGAGAGGAGGGAGAAAAATTGGGACTGCAATTCAGTAGAGAGAAGTCTGGGATAATAGTTTACAATGAAGAAAGGGGGGAACCATTGGAAATACAAAGCACTAAGATTGATCATGTTGAAAAATACAAGTATTTGGGCATATGGCTAAACGAGGGCAAAAAGTACTTGGAAGAACAGGAAAAAATTATGATTGAAAAAGCGAAAAGGAACTCAGCTGTAATGAAACATAAGGCACTTTGGAACTATAATAGGTACGAGGTGGTTAGGGGCGTATGGAAAGGGGTTATGGTACCTGGCCTCACATTCGGAAATTCAGTACTGTGCATGAAATCGGAAGTTCAGGCATGCATGGAAACGAGACAGAGAAGTGTAGGCAGGTTGGCCTTAGGAGCACACGGGAACACCCCTAATGAGGGAGTGCAGGGGGACATGGGATGGACGTCATTCGAAGGTAGAGAGGCAATAAGTAAACTAAAATTTGAACAGAGACTCCCAGCACTGGAGGAAAAAAGGTGGGCAGGAAAAGTATACAAATATCTGTACATGAAAAGTTTGAACACAAAGTGGACACTCAGAACTAGGAAGCTGAGGAATAGATACCTACAGCCGAGGGAGGGGGTCCAACGTGGTTCTAGTGTGGGAAAGGAGGTGAAGGAGATGGAAAGAAAAATGTGGGAAGAAAGAATGCTCGGAAAGCCAGCGCTATCAATGTATAGGTCACAAAAACAGGAGATTAAGAGAGAGCTCTTATTTGATAACTCGCGGGGCAGCTCACTATTATTCGAAGCTAGGACAGGGGTTTTGAGAACGAAAACATACAGGGCTAAATTTGAAGACGTGGACCTTCGGTGCACAGCATGCGGAACCGAAATGGAGACCACTGAGCATATAGTGCTGAGATGCACAGACCTTCGCCCAACCCTGGCAGAGGGAACAGTGGCAGATATGGAAGGGGCATTAGGTTTTCCCGGGGAACGAGGGCAAATAGACGTGAAAAGAGTGGCAGTAACGAAGGGGAGGCTAGAGGATTGGTGGAGGAAGTCAAGGGATAGATAATACTATAAATCGGGGAGATAATGTTTCCTCTACTGTGTTAGATAGTTATTTTGGGGGGAGGAGGGGAGTGAAAACTAGGTTAAGGAAAAGAGGATATAAAGAAAGGGGAAAAAGAAGAATAAAATAGGAGGGGGAGCAAAAGGCTAGGTGGCACCAGCCGCCGCCCGTTACAAAGGGTATAGCCGCCATCCATCCATCCATCCATCCATCCATACACCCAACAACATACCCAAAAAGACGAACATTTAGAACGAATCATTTGGCAATCAACTGGCAACACAGATTTTGAGGGTGCCTATACATAAACTAAATAAATAAAAATTAAACTAAACTGAAGAACTAAAGAAAGAAATAAAAAAATAAAATGTCCCATGGTCAGTTCCCTAGCAGCATAACCTTCAGGGTGCTTCAATGAACATTCAGAACGAAGCATATTTCTTATTCCTCTTCTTCCTTCAAAATTATGGCATGTACCCACAAGGGGGACTCCCTATATTGCTTGCTTGCTTACTCTCTATATTTTGATGCACACCCACTATGTGGACTTGACCAAAAAGCCGGCGGCTAAAGGCGAGGGAGGTAAACTTGAGAGATAAAGTATATGTCAAGGTAGACAGACAGACAGACAAAGAACTTTAATAACAAGGTCCTGAGAAGCTTTGCCCTAGGGCAGAGCTGCGGGCCGCTCCCACGTGGGGACGGGTAGGCCGAGCCTAACCGCCGCATCGTGGGCTCTCTGGACCGCCCAAGTTTGACGTGCATACTCTGAGCTCCGGATGGCAGAGCTCCATTCTTGTTCTGTGATGCGATTGGGTCCCTGTAACAAGGGGCATCGCCAGAGCATGTGTGCCAAATTGCTAACAGCCCCACAGTCGGGGCAAGTAGAGCTGAAAGCCTCTGGAGTGATAGTGTGGAAAAGGGCCAGGTAGTAAATTTGAAATTGTACACGAAATTAAAGAAGACAAACTAGTCTTAGACAAATTTTTTTTTCTTATAGGAAAATGTGTTCTTTCTGAAAGGATAGCAAATTTGGAGTCAATATTCTAATCAAGTTCAAATTGAAATTTTGTCAAATAATTAATTAATCAGCAAGTTAACCAGGTATTCTCCTTGTGTCACAAAGGAACTCGCAGACAGCCATGTATGCTTTCCCGTGACTAAACACCAATGTAGTTGCCCCAGAAAAGAGAATATTGCTATGGAACAGCCGCCACAGTGTGACTGCACTGAGGAGGAAGAAGACGACGTGGGCCGGCTTGATATGGTGTCGCCATTTTGGCCTTCCGTTAGCTTCCCTGTAAATAAATTGTATATAGCATTGGGCTTCAGCTACACGTAACATTAATTTGGTGGAGGTGGACGTTCCCCGTACCCGTCATGGAGCTTCGCAGCGGTCGCAAAGGCGACAGTGCAACTTCGACTCCTGCTGGCAACACTTCATCTACACAACCGTCTCCGCTTGCAGCCCCGACCTACGTCGCCGTTTCCCGCCCTCGGGATCCTGTTGTTTTCAACCGAGTCGGCAGTCCTGATGTTGACGACTGGCTCCGCTTATACGAACGTGTCAGCACCAGTCACAGGTGGCATCTGACTATTATGCTTGCGAACGTGCTTTTCTACCTCGACGGAGCTCCACTTGCATGGTTCCAGACTCACGAAGAGGAGATCTCGAGCTAGGATCTTTTCAAAGAGAAGCTCCGCGATTTTTTTGGCAATCCATTCGGTCGCCAAGTCAATGCCAAGAAAGCCCTTGCCACACGTGTACAGACATCGACCGAGTCCTACGTGTCGTACATTCTCGATGTCTTGGCCCTGACCCGACCATGTCTGAGGACGATAAGGTTAATCACGTCCTCAAAGGCATTGCTGACGACTCCTTCAATTTACTGGTGTTTACGAACGTCCCCAGCATCGATACGATCTTCAAGGAGTGCCACCGTCTCGAGCATGCTAAAAGCCGCCGGGTATCCCATCACATCACGCGACTTCCCAACACAGCTGCTACGTCATCCTGTGACGACCTCTTCCACCAGCCGTCGCGATGTGACAACTTGACCCGCATCATTCGTCGTGAGGTCGAAGTGGCACAACCGGCGGCCCCTTCATTCCCGTCACCTGATCATTCTCCGGTGACAATCTCCTTGATCCAGGCCGTCGTCCGTCAAGAGTTGTCCAACGTCGGCCTGCAATCCATTCGTCCCGCACGCTCAGAACCTCTTTCTGCACGCACGTCCCCACCGCGCTCTTCTTGCTCCTCTTATGGACAGCGCAACCCCTCCGAATGGCAAACCGTGGACGACAAGCCGATCTGTTTTAACTGCTGAAACATTGGACATGTCGCTCGCCACTGCCGCAGCCGCTGGACTTCTCCGATACGCTATTCTCCTGATTACCTCTCGCCCCTCTAGCGCGTCCTTTTTCTTCGCACCTTCTATGCCCGCTCCATCATCTGACCCTGCGACACCTTTGACACGAACCCGCTACTCCCGCTCGCCTTCTCCCTCCCGTCGTCAATCTCGTTTGCCCCCGTCACGTAGTGCTCCTTCTCCGACCTACTCGCCGCACCCCCGACCGGAAAACTAGACAGCGCAGCTTCTGGAGGTGAAGCTGCAATGATGACATTGACACAATATCCTCGCTTCACCTTACCCACGAACAAGAATCCTTTGGACTTTCTCGTCGACAATGTTCCTGTGTGCGCATTGATTGACACCGGGGCACATGTGTCCATTATGAGTGCTGCTCTTTGCCGTTGGCTCAAGAAAGTTCTGATGCCCGCCCCGAACCGAGTTGTACAAGTCACCGACGGAGGGACTGTCGCTATTGTTGGCATGTGCTCTGCCCGACTCACCATTGCTGAGAGACACACCGTCGTTCTCTTCACCGTCATCGAACATTGCCCTCACGAACTCATTCTCGGTCTGGATTTCCTTGCCAATCATTCTGCCCTCATTGACTGTTCGGCCGGCTCACTTCGCCTTGACTTGCCTCTTCTTGCTGACCCTGTTGACCCGCCTCCAAGCCGTTTGAGCTGCATGGATTTTATTTGAGCTGCATGGATTTTATTCACCTACCACCTCACTCTGTGACACACGTCGACTTGTTGTCTTCACTAGCTGTACCTGACAGTAGTTACGTGGTCGCACCAATTCCGGCAGTTATACTTACACGTGGTGTTACCGTGCCGCATGCTTTGCTGACAATTACTGGCAACCGCACCTGCCTTCCCCTTGTCAATTTCGCGCTAACTGTCAAGTTCTGCCTCAGGGGATTTCATTGGCTATAATTAGCACTTTGCAGGATGACGAGGTCGAGCCATTCACAGTGGAATATCGTCTCAACTCAGCCCATACCGTTACATCATCGCACGGTACTGACGTCAACATTGAGAACATGGTTTCCTCTTACCTTACACCTGCTCAAGCTGAAGCTCTTTGCCACGTTCTTGAAGGCTATCGCGACATTCTTTACTTTGACAATCGACCCTTAGGTCAAACGTCCGTCGTGACCCATCGCATAAACACTGGCGATGCGAACCCTATTCACCGACGTCCATATCGTGTTTCTGTGTCCGAACGAACCGTTATCCAACAGGAAGTCAAAAAGATGCTTGCAGAGGACATTATCGAGCCTTCCTGTAGTCCCTGGGCTTCTCCCATCGTACTTGTCAAAAAGAAGGATGGAACGTGGCGTTTTTGTGTAGATTATCGCCACTTGAACAAAATCACAAAAAAGGACGTGTACCCTTTGCCATGTATTGATGATGCTCTAGACTGCCTGTACGGTGTCACCTATTTTTCTTCTATTGACTTACCGTCCGGCTGCTCGCAGATATCCGTCGATGACGTGGACCAAGAGAACACTGCATTTGTTACCCCTGACGGCGTTTATCAGTTCAAGGTTGATGCCTTTCGGTCTCTGTAACGCGCCCGCCACCTTCGAACGAATGATGGACTCTTTGCTTCAGGGGTTCAAGTGGTCCACCTGTTTGTGCTATCTGGACACCGTCATCGTTTATTCGCCCACATTTGACACGCATCTAGACCATGTTTCAGCGATTCTTGACGTGTTCTGCCACGCCAGTCTCCTGCTGAACTCGTCAAAATGTCACTTCGCTCGCCGCCAAATCACCGTCCTTGGACACCTCGTGGACGCCAGAGGCGTGAGACCTGATCCGGACAAAATTCGCGCCGTTACGAGGAGGAGGAGGAGGAGGAACTTTATTATTGCAGAAACTGTTGCGCGGTTTATTCCTGGGTGGTTCCCTCTGACAGGGCTCCACTGGCAATCGCGGCTCGCCAGGCCTGGGAAGCCAACTGGCACCGTTACGAACTTTCCTGTTCCGAAGTCTACCAAGGACGTTCGTAGTTTCGTAGGGCTGTGCTCTTATTGCCGACGCTTCGTGCAGGATTTTACGACCATCGCACGTCCCCTTACCGACATTTTGAAGAAGGACGCCCCATTCTCTTGGGGACCTGACCATGCCGCATCTTTTTCGCAGCTCACTACTCTCCTTACCACGCCTCCAATTCTGGCCCACTTTGACCCGTCTGCCTCAACGGAAGTTTGAACTGACGCCAGCGGTCACGGAATAGGAGCAGTGTTAGCACAACGCCAGCGTGGAAATCATTGCATTATAGCCTATGCCAGCCGACTTCTATCACCCGCTGAGCGCAATTATTCAATCACAGAGCACGAGTGCCTCGCTCGTCTGGGCTGTTGCGAAGTTTCGTCCATACTTGTACAGATGCCCCTTCTGTGTCATCACTGATCACCACGCGCTCTGCTGGCTATCCTCGCTTAAGGACCCCACGGGACAACTCGCTCGCTGGGCGTTACGCTTGCAAGAATATACCTTCTCCGTGGTATATAAGACGGGACGCTTGCACCAGGATGCCAATTGTTTGTCCTGCTACCCCGTCGATGAACCGGCTGATGCGGACGCCATCGCTTGCATTTTCTCCTTGTCCCAGTTGCTTGAAATCGGCAACGAGCAATGCCGCAATCCTTCATTGCGAGCCCTCATCGACCATCTGGGGTCAACGCCTGGCGACGCCTCTCTCCGTATGTTTCTCCTTAAGGAGGGGAGATTATACCACCGCAATCTCGATCCACACGGCCTTGACCTTCTGCTCGTAATTCCATCGCACCTGCGTTCGACTGTCCTCCAACAACTTCACGACGCTCCCTCTGCTGGACACTTGGGCGTCTCGCGCACATACGACCATGTACGACTTCGATTCTTTTGGCCGGGTCTCGCCCGCTCCGTGCGGCGCTACGTTGCCGCTTGCGAGCCCTGTCAGCGCCGGAAGAAGCCCTCCACGCCTCCAGCTGGATGTCTCCAGCCGGTCAACATCCCACCGGAACCCTTTTTCCATGTTGGTCTAGACCTGCTTGGACCATTTCCTCTCTTGGGCTCAGGACATAAATGGGTTGCCGTCGCTACTGATTATGCTACGCGGTACGCAATCACCAGAGCCCTCCCGACAAGTTGTGCTACTGACGTTGCTGACTTTCTGCTCTATGACATCATTTTAGTGCACGGTGCTCAGCGCCAATGACTCACTGACCGTGGCCGCAGCTTTCTGTAGGCAATCGTCGAGGACATCCTCCGCTCCTGCTCGACAAAGCACAAGTTCAGCACGTCCTACCACCCACAGACCAACGGCCTCACGTAGCGCCTCAACCGGACCATCACCAACATGCTTTCAAAGTATGTTGCGACCAACCACCACGACTGGGATTTACACATGTTACCCACGACTGGGTACCATATGTGACGTTCGCATATAATTCATCGCGTCACGACACCACCGGCTATTCACCATTCTACCTCCATATGGCTGAGAACCCGCGTTCCCCTTAGACACTTTGTTGCCCTCGGCCTCACGTTCAGCCACTGAATATGCCCGCGACGTGATCGCAGATGCCGACCACGCGCGCCAGCTCGCCCGCACCCGTCTCGAGGCCTCACAGGAGCATCAGAGACACCTCTATGATTGCCACCATCGCGACGTGCACTTTACTCCGGGTTCTCTGTTGCTTCTCTGGTCACCCATTCGATGTGTGGGCCTTTCCGAAAAGCTGCCGTCGTGCTACGCTGGCCCATACCGTGTGGTGCGACAAGTGACCGATGTCACGTATGAAGTCATCCCCGCCAACCTCTCAGCGTCATCGTTGGCTGCAAGTGACATCGTTCACGTGGCAAGACTAAAGCCATACCACACACCTTTCACCGTGGATCTGTAGATTCAGCACCAGGACGGCGCTTCTACTGCCGGGGGTGATGCTACGGAACAGCTGCCACAGTGTGGCTGCACTGAGGAGGAAGAAGACGACGACATGGGAACAATAAGAATGTAGTTGGTGTGGACCGGTGAGAAGTTCTTCACGAGCAGGTCATTTTCTAGCGTGAACGAAGACAATCCGCGCTTAAATTCCCTAGGGACAACGTCGGTGTTCCCTTCCAAATACTCGACGAGGCCTTTTAGCTCTGGGTCTGCTCGTTGCTGTATAATGAAGTCTTCCACGCTTATTATTCAGAGGAAGGCGTTGTCGTCCTCGTCGTCTTGCGGCGGGGGATAGATGGGGGCGCGTGATAGGCTGTCGGCGTCAGTGTTTTCGTCCGGACTTGTAGATTACCGTGACGTCATATTCTTGCAGTCTGAGGCTCCACCGCGCCAGCCATCCTGAAGGGTCCTTTAAATTAGCTAGCCAACACAACGTGTGATGGTCGCTGACGACTTCATATGTCCTGCCATATAGGTAAGGGCGGAATTTTGCTGTAGCCCAAATGATGGCGAGGCATTCCTTTTCAGTCATAGAATAATTGCCTTCCGCTTTTGACATTAACTGGCTAGCATAAGATAACCCCTGTTCAAGTCCGTCTTTCCTCTGAACTAGGACGGCACCGAGGCCTAGGCTACTGGCGTCAGTGTGGAATTCAGTACTGGCGTCCTCGTCAAAGTGCGCAAGTACTGGCGGCGACTGAATTCGTCGTTTGAGTTCTTGAAATGCCTGCAGTGTTTCCCACTCGAACTCGACACCACATCTGGTTAGGTGTGTTAGCGGCTCAGCGATGCATGAAAAGTCCTTGACAAAGCACCTGTAGTAGGCACACATGCCAAGGAATCTACGCACTGCCTTCTTGTCGATGGGCAGCGGGAACTTTGCGATGGCAGCTGTCTTCTGTGGGTCGGAGCGTACTCCATATTTGCTGATGACGTGGCCTAGGAACAGAAGCTCATCGTAAGCGAAGCGACACTTTTCCGGCTTCAGAGTGAGCCCTGATGACTTGATGGCCTCTAATACTGTCGCAAGCCAGTGATTGTCGAAATTTCGCGCTGCAATGTGGCAGGCGCCGAGCACAGTCCGTACGGCATTACCTTGAGCTCATAGAGGCCGTCTGGCGTGATGAAGGCAGTCTTTTCGTGATCTCTCTCGTCGACTTCGATTTGCCAGTAGCCAGATTTGAGGTCCGTCAACGAGAAGTATTTAGCGCTGCAGAGCCGATCCAATGCGTTGTCTATCCACTGAACGGGGTATATGTCCTTCTTTGTGATCTTATTCAGTCAACAATAATCGACGCAGAAACGTAAGGTTCTGTCCTTTTTCTTCACCAGGACTATAGGAGATGCCCATGGGCTTTTCAATGGCTGGATGTTGTTGTTGCGCAGAATTTCGTCAACTTGTTGCCTAATAGCTTCACGTTCTCGCATCAAAACTTGGTAAGGGCTCTGGCAGAGTGGTTGAGTGCACTCTTCGGTTATTATGCAATGCTTTGTGACTCGTGTTTGTCGAATCCTCGGTGACATCGAAAAGCAGTCTTTGTATCGTCGAAGAAAACTTCTGAGCTGTTGCTGCTTACTCATGGGGAGACTTGGCTGTATGTCGAAGTCTGGTTCAGGAACTATGGTTGTCAGGGTAGATGCAGCAGAATATGATGTGGCAGAATATGCGGCAGAATTTCCTCGATGTACGCGATTGTCGTGCCCTTGTTGATGTGCTTGAACTCTTGGCTGAAGTTGGTTAGCATCACTGCTGCTTTCTGTCCGTGGAGTCGAGCGATCCCTCTTGCGATACAAATTTCACGGTCGAGCAGCAGATGTTGGTTGCCCTCAATGACGCCTTCTACGTAAGCGGGTGTTTCAGTGCTGACGGAAATAACAATGCAGAAGCGAGGCGGGATGCTCACTTGATCTTCGAGCACACTCAAGGCGTGGCATCTATGAGAACTCTCCGATGGTATCACTTGATCTTGCGACATCGTTATTGACTTCGACTTCAGGTCAATGATTGGGCCAGGTTGGTTCAGGAAGTCCATGCCGAGAATGACGTCTCGTGAACACTGTTGAAGAATAATGAAGGTAGCAGGGTAAGTCCGGTCATGAACGGTAATTCTTGCCGCGCAGATTCCAGCCGGAGTTATGAGGTGTCCTCTAGCGGTCTGAATTTGAAGGCCTTCCCATGCAGTCTTAACTTTTTTCAACTGGGCGGCGATGGGTTCACTTATGACGGAGTAATCTGCTCCTGTGTCTACTAATGCAGTGACTGCGTGGCTGTCAAGAAGCAAGTCGAGGTTGGTGGTTCTTTGTCTTCGTTAGTTAGGTCTTGGCATAGGATCAAGCTGCATCGCTTTGACCTGAGGCTGGTACGTGGCGTCGTCAGGTCGCCTTTCATCGGCGTATTCTTTGCTTCCAGACTTCGCCGGGATGGTGGTGTGTCGTTATGCCGTCGAAGTAGTCTGTTTGGAGTCTTCGTCGATGGCGGAGGAGGATGTTCGTCAGTTTTACGAACAGACACCGCACCTCCATCGGTTGCTGCTTTTAGTTTTCCAGATATGGGCTGAAGGACCGGCCCCGCGCTGGGCCAGTGTATGGTTGCTGTAGCAGCAACAGGTAGCGGCCTGGTGACGGCGAATGGGACGGTCGTCGAGAGTTCCAGTGAGTGGCAGCTAGGTAATCGGCGATGTCATGAGGGTGCTCCCCAAGATGTGGATGCGGCGCATTGACGACAAACCCTCTCAGTCCCAAGTCGCGGTATGGGCATCGGCGGTGCACATGGCCAGCTTCGCCGCAGTGATAGCAGAACGGGCGGTGGTCGGGGACTTGCCAAATGTCCATCTTCCTCGCATAGTTGTGTTGGGCGACGGGTGGGCATGCTGGCGGTAAGCGACGAAATTGTGGCATTACAGGGCCCTGGCGTGGTCGCGGAAGGGGGATCTTGACGGCGTGCGATGGCGGTGTAGGTCATCGCTTCCGGCTGGGGCTGTCGTAATTGTGGTTGCACCTCAGGAACTCCAAGCAATTGCTGAAGCTCTTCTTTCACGATGTCGGCAATCGAGGCCACTTGAGGCTGCGACAGAGGCAAGACCTTGCGCAGTTCTTCATGCACAATGGCCCTGATGGTCTCTTGAAGGTCGTTGGAACCTAGTCCTTGGATGGTGCACTGCGGCAGGAGCACTTGTCAGTCATACTAAGTGCACAGTTCCAGAGTTTTCTCGATCGTCGATGCCTCTGCACAAAACTCAGCTACGGTCCTGGGTGGGTTGCGAATCAGTCCAGCGAAGAGTTCTTGCTTGACGCCTCGCATCAGGAAGTGGACTTCTTTCTTCTCCAACACATCCGGATCAGCGTGCCGGAAAAGACGGGCCATCTCCTCTGTGAAGATCACTATGGTCTCATTGGGAAGGTTTACTCGGGTTTCTAGTAGTGCTTGGGTGTGCTCTTTACACATGATGCTTGTGAATGTTTGCAGGAAGTCGCTTCGGAACAGGTCCCACATCGTTATGGTGGCTTCTCGATTCTCGAACCACGTCCTAGCTCCGTCTTCCAATGCGAAATAGACATGTTGCAGCTTGTCGTCGCTGTTCTAGCTGTTAAGCATAGTGATCCTCTGATACGTCCCCAGCCAGATTTCCAGGTCCTCGAATGTGGAACCGCGGAACGTTGGTGGCTCCCTGGGCTGCTGCAGAACTATTGGGGACACTGCGGCTGCCATTGGGGCTGTCTTGGCCACGATCTTCTTGTTTGTCTCTGGTGGAAGTCTGTGTTCCGGAGGCAGCTGCTGTAGCCGGTGGCTTGCTCGATGTTCCGGGATGATGTTGGTGTTGTGTTTGCGGTCTGGGATTGGATCACGGCTTGTCAGGGGCGTACGGTACACAAACGTAAGGCACCTCCACCAGATGTCACATAGTAGTGACGGTGAAGAAGGCAGCAAAACTGTGATTAATGAAACTTGCGTTTCATTGGGTGAACTTGTGCCCTCAAAAGCAGGCTACACTCAAAAAACAACGATAGCAGCAAACACACTCGGTGATAGTCAAAAATCTGATCAGCGGGTCAAGCACGTCCGCTTTTATACATCAGTCGTCGAATGTTCCAGAGTAGTCGCTGGAACTCGTGTGTCTTCCACAAAGTTCTACACTATTCGCGTCGCGCATACATGCAATCAGATCACACAAGGTTCCGTGACAGACAGCAGATGGAACCATCAATAACCTTCCAGAAACTTCCAATACATGCAGGCGCGTCCTGTGCTGTTCGATAACATTTGTTAAGTGGTGAAACGTGGTCGCCCGATAAAGATAAACAAGTACACATGTCAATATTTTGAAAGGTTTGAGGGCAGAGTATAGGTGCACCAACAGCTCAATAGCTTTGTGTGTGCTGCATTCTCACCGCTCAGTTTGCATTGCAGCGACAGACAGCACGAAGGTCTCTTCGCTCGCTGCTGCTGCTGCACTTCCTCATGCCAGCATCTTGACAGTGAGTGTCGATAGTCATCAAGTGCGATGCATTCTTGTTTGCCTGGGCGACACAATGCTTGTTAGTTTAGTTAGTAAGCAAATGTTTACAAGTTTATGTGACCACTAAAGCTACTACTCTCACTTCGTATAGCTGTCTACTAATTTGCTATCGCAAATCAATGCCGCACCTTTCAAGCGAAACTGTGACCTTTCATATAAGAAAGGCTATAGTGACGCCACTTCTCACGTGACAAGCTGCCGTCGCCGTGGCAGCTTTGGCAGCCACCGAGCCACCCCTGCTAGGGTAGAGAGCAGACTGCATGGTTATAACTACAGGGAGATCACGACTCATTATATATTGGGAAGGGCCTGGTATCTCCCCACACACCCAACATTTACTAAGCAACAAGCGGTGGCTTGGCGCCTTGTTCAAACCAATACGTATCCAAATGCGGTGGCTTATAGCCACTACTACACAGGCCAGTATTCTAACAAATGTTAATTATCTAAGGAAAGAGCAGACCTGCCAAACATTCTATGGGGTTGCCCTCAGGTGATCCGACAGGGCCACATAATAAGAGCTTGTGCTGCTTAGTTCGGCCCCGGAAGACCAACTCTGGGCCGTCCAGCTGGCTGAGGATGCCGCGAGGGCCCAAGGGCCACTGGCCGCCGTTTAGGTTAGTGCTTGTGCCCGTAAACTGCTAGACACTAAATAAAGTTATTTCTCTCTCTCTGCATGATCACAAAAGTACCAAAGCTGACCATGAAAGAAAATTGCACGTTTTGATTTTATTGTGAAAGTTGTTGAGAGTAACTGTACAGAGAGAGGCAGAGAACACCCATGGTTACTTTCGGGGTGGTGATGCGGCGATCTCCTCGATGAGATTGAGTAGCCCCTGACGCCCTTTCTTGTTCAGATGGCTGATGCAGTTCACCAGGCCAATCAGCTGCTTGGTCGAATAGTCCTGCAGAGATATTTCCCCGTGAGGACATTCAGTGGGCACAGCTATGTGGCCTCTAGAATCTTATACATGAGATGTGTAGGTGTAGCTATCCTGCCCTTTTCTAAATGGTGTGCCATGTGGAAAATGACATCTTTGCCAGAAAGTGACATCAAACTCCGTCTGGGAAAGGATACCTTTTGCTCATGATGCACAAGCAAGCCCCACTTTCATCTGGGAAGATTACTAATGGAGCCATGGCTTGGTCATCCAAGTATATTCAGTTTATCAATGTAACTGTGAATAGAAGGGCCATTACAGTTATCCACACACAAAAAAAAACTCGGTCTTTCAATGCACATTTTAACCCAAGATTTTAGTTTCAAATTGCTGCCTCTAACCCCTTCACACCAAAACCAGCTATCATCTTGACATGGTTTGTGCGATGTCAAAAAGTGCAGGGTCACCACTGTGTTGACTGCCATGCAACATGCTCAAACAATGAGCACACTCTGTTAGACTCTCCTAGCTTGGCACGCTCTGGTGCCCAACAGCACAATGAAGGTCCTGCCACTGCAATATGCCCGGAACTATTTTACTCGCAAGATAAACACAGCACAAATACCAGAGCTTTATTTCATCACCTATCAATGCTGCCAGACTGCTGTGCGGCTAAAGTGCAATATAAAAATTACAATACAAATTTTATAATGCACCGAATGCGCTCAAATTTGCCGAGCTTGCAGTGGGACACGAATACTAGTTAGCCATGCATATTCAAACTTTTTGGTGTCGTGGCCCTTCAACTCTTGTCAGCTGTCAGAGTTTTCAGGCTCAGTGATGGACGTGTGACCTTGGTCTTTCGACGGCAAAGAAGTGGGCTGGCCGGAAAGTGCGTCCTCATCGTCTCTCTCTTGAGCCACTGAAAAGTTCATATCCTTTCCCATCAGACAAAGCCCGAGTTGAGACTTTAATGTTCTTTTCACACCCCTTGTACCTTACATTGCACACTGCCTTCTGTCTTTTTCAAGATTACTTCCAAAGCACAAACAGCCTTCCTGGATATCAAGTAAGATGCATGTGGAACAGTGTGAAAGTTGTTTGCTTATAAATGTTCAAGAAATTGACAACAATTTCATCCAGATCGCTGTGCTGTCAGAGACAACAAAAGACAACCATGAAGTGAGTTTCGAATGTTAAATGATGAAAATCCAGAATGCAATATCAGTCAACACTAATTCATTACACATTGTTACAGCTTCATTTTCGTGTTAGGGCAAATAAAGGTAGTTTTTTATGGTGTGGGAAACATGACGAGATAGTTGCTTTGTCCACAACGATATAGATGTTCCATGTTAGCACCTAACCTTGGTACTTTACAAACACGCCAGATGGTCATCTTGAAAAGTGATTCTGTCTCAGAGCTGTCTGTGTTCCAGGAGGACATAAAATATTACGATGACATTAAAGAAGTGGTAAGAATGAACTCGTAGGGTGCCAACTTGCAGGAAAATATATTACAAATTAGTATTTGGATTCTTTATTATTGCATGTGCCATATGGGGAAAGAAACATAACGGCACTTAAAACAAGCAAAATTTAAAAAAAAGCTAAATAATTATCGCAATAACCCTGTAACTGAAAGGACTTGTAATAGCAAGTTCAGGTCTCTTCAGCAGAAAACCCAGCATGATGAACAGGGCATAAGGAAGGGATAGCATGTGCACGGTAATGCTGACAGTACATGCTCTTGCTCAATCAATAGCCTTTGTTGCTGTGGGGGTATTGTGGTGCCACCTAGCATGTACTGGGCAAATGATGGCTGTAGTTTCCATGATTTCAGCTCACACCTTTGAGTATTTTCCTGCCTTTTCCTTTGTTTTTCATGGTTAGAGATGTGACACAGATGAGGACACACACAAAATGGCATAAAGCAGTGCAAACATGCTATCACAAGTGAAATGCTCTATGATTACGCACCTTGGAGATACATATGGCAAACAAGGTGCTTAAACGGACACTAAAGTGAAAAATGATTTCTTCTGCATCAGTAAATTATCGTTCTACAACACCAAAAACACCACTACTACAATGATAAGATGTTTGGTAAGCCAGAAAAAGTGCAAGAACAAAATATGGGTGGCGACGCCTAGTTAAGTTCCCGCACCTGGGGCTGCGACATCTTGGATTTTGATGGCATCTTCTAAGGCCTACTAATTGTATATAGCAGTACAGATTGGCTACATTGTGTTCTAAAGGAACCAAATATCAAACATATCAAGTTTCGGGAACCTTTATTCAGCCAACGCCGCCTAAATGCAAAAACATACTTTGGAATCCCTGACGTCACGCTGACGTGCCGGCGCTGGCGTTTTGGTGCGAAATTCAAATACTGATACTTGGACCTTCATTTTCTCATCGAATAATCAAACTATTTTTTGAAATGACTGCCTGCAGGGTCCTGGAACAATGCTTCATTAGTCTAAACTGATTTATTGTTTCGCTTTAGTGCCCCTTTAAGACAAAAGACTTCATGAAAGAATGAAACTTGCTATTGCAAGTAAAATTAGACATCTCATAAACCTTTCCCGAATAGTACAATCCAGCATAAATGTCGAAAATTAAGTTCTATGTCAAATGATAAAAATTTGCCTGCACACTATCCTTGATGCACCATCAGCAGAAATTCAATACTCAGCAATCGCAACACATTCGACATTACAGTAATTCATTTGAATTTATTTTGAGCTTTACAGCCTACTCACGTTTATGAAAAACTCATAATTATTATCATCAGCCTATTCTTAAATCCACTACAGCAGGAAGGCCTCTTCCAGCAATCTCCGTTACCCCTATCTTGCGCTAGCTAATTCCAAGTTATGCTTGCAAATTTATCTAATTTCATCACACCACCTAATTTTCTTGCGTCCTCTACCGTGCTTCCCTTGCCTTGGCACTCATTCTGTAACTCTAATAGTCCACCAGTTATCTACCCTACACATTACATGGCCTGACCAGCTTCATTCTTCCTCCTAATGTCGACTAGAATAGTATTGGCTACTCCCCTTTGCTTTCTGATCCACACTGCTATCTTCCTGTCTCTTAACGTTATGCCTTAACACTTTTCACGCAATCACGCACTGCAAGGTCCTTAATGCCTTCTCAAGTTTCTGCCCCATATGGTAGTACTGCACTGGTAGAATGCAACAATTGCACCCTTTCCTTTTCAAGGATAGCAAGAGCTATCAATGAATAATTTTGGCATATTGGAGACATACTAGCATAGGGCCATATTGGAAGACCTGAACGTGAGTGGTAGCAGCATCGGCACTTTAAAATGTGTCAGTTTAGCTTAAGGGCTCTGAACCAACCCCCCAAAATATGAGCAAAAAACAACAAAAGCAAGGTCACTGCATGCTTATGCATTAGCTGTGCAGCATTTTCAAATGTGTTTACAAAGGCCCACATGCCTCTTGCAAAGGGAGCTGACAAGCACGCTTTGATCCACTTTCAGTCTTGACCTATTGCTTATTGTTTTGGACTATGCTGACATGGCTGACCATCAAGGCCTATCGGTTCTTTCTACAAAAGAACATCCCATCATTTTTGTTCTCTGAAAACATGACTGGGAGAGCTGCAAATCAGGTGCGCAAGCAGACAGTGATGTCAATTTTCTAATATTTCAATGGCTTTCTTCAGCGCCTAAAAGAACATGTGACTCGAAAAGAAAAAAGAAATATTATTTGTACTAGAGGTGTGAAAATTGAGTCAATTAGAGAGTTCTTTAAGCAGATTTCGAATATGTCATTAGGTTTTGTGTAGCTGTTACAATTCTTCAGTTATGTCCTGCACAATGGCAAAAAACAGTGATTTCTTGCAGGCACTTTTTTGTATATTAAATTTTCACAAGAAGCATTGTGCTGTAGCTTTGCAGTTCTTTGCAAACTGCAAAGTGCAGATATCTGTCCAAACAGCATGCATAACTAGCGGAACTATGCAAGAGAAGATTAGTGTACTGCAGCTAATTCTTTTCACAATCATCCCATGAGAATAACCTTGTTCACTTATAATCGTGTTATACTAACGAAATTTGGCATAGATACTTTTCAAGATATGTAGAACGCTGGTATCTACTTGAAAATGCAATGCCTCTCAGCAGTAGTTGCGAAAGTACAAGGTTATATTTCATGGGACTGTGAAGAAAAGTTACTCATGGTGTCCTGTTTTTTTTTTTTTTTTTTCATAGTTCTAGTAATTGTACATGCTGTTTGGATAGATATTGGCGCTTTGAGGTCTACAACAGGCTAAATAAGCTACAGCACAATGTATTTCATGAAAATTATATACACAAGGAAGTGACCGCAAAGATGACTATATTTTGACGTTCTGTAGGTCATGGCAGACAAAAATGTTACAGCGACACTAAAAATAACAACATACTCGAAATCTGCTTGAAGAACTCTATAACTGGCTCAATTTTCAAACCTCTAGTACAAGTAATATGCATATATATATTTTTCAAGTAGCATCTTCTCTTAAAGGTAACATGATGAAAACAACATTAGTAGGCGTTTCTCAACATGCTGTACAACTTCTACAATCACAAGTAGGCCCTAATAGAATTAGTACTTAATATTTTGCATTAGTCAACTAACTGTGAGATTGAATCCGGAATGGAGGCTGATGAATCATCCTTGCATTTTTCCCAAGCCATCATTCTATCTTCTGCGCATGACACACCTCCCGCATAGCTAAACTCAGACGCACACCGCCTTGCACCTGATATTAATCTGCTCTTTTCTAACATTCGTAGTGTTGTAAATAAATGTGATGACATATCCTCCCTGATCGATGCATACACTGCCGACATTGTCACTTTAACAGAGAGCTGGCTATAGTAAAAAATATCCAACAAAGAAGTATTCGAATGCCAACAACATTATTGCATCTATCGGTGTGACTGTAGTACTAGGTTAGGTGGTGGCGTGTTTATTGCAGTGGCTGAGAGGCTCAATTCGTTTCACATTCCTCTTTCTTCCGGTTTGGAAGCAGTCTGCGCAGGAATTATAATCAACCACTACGATGTTATTTTTTGCGCATGTTATAGGCCACCGAGTGCTTCCTCTACATTTTGCGCTGAACTTCATGACCTGCTTAATACCATCATAACAAGATTTCCACCTCACCAATTTTTTTGAAAGGGGGATTTCAATCACCCCAACATAAACTGGTCCTATGCTGTGCCAACTCATCCAGTGATAGCAAGGCATTTCTCGATTTGTGTTTTGATTTCCACCTTACACAGCTGATTACTCAACCAACTTGAACTACAGCAACCAGTGCTAACATCTTTGACTTAGTTTTGACTACCGCTCCCGATCTTGCTAATCCTTTAAGTATTTTGCCAGGGCTTAGCGATCATTGTTTTATTCATTTCCAGCTTAATAAAGAAAATGTCAACTGTCCCAATAGCAAACAAAAATACATTCGACTACAGTAAAGCGGACTATGCATCAATGAACACACAACTTAAAGCTTTTGTAGAAGAATATATGCCAGACTTTTGCACTCGGAGCATTGAACAGAATTGGTTGCTTTTTAAAAATAAGGTTAATGAATTAGTACAACAATACATACCCCTCCGAGTTGTTTGGTGAACCCATCGATCAGCGTGGTTTAATGCATCTCTAAAAATTATCTTGAACAGGAAGAAGCGGCTATTTCACCATGCTGTAAAACAGAACACAGCTGATAGCTGGCGTGCATATCAGCAGGTTGCTTCACTGCTGCACTTGCTGCACTGCACTGCACTTGCAACATTGTAAAATATGCAATTGCAAAGCCATGTTTCGTGATACTACGATATTGAAAAAGAGCCCTGATATCACCGCCCGAGAGTTATCGGAAGCTTTCTTCATACAGTCATTGGGGTCACAGTGCACTAGTGTGCCTTCTTTAACCTTGTACAGTGCTGAATATGGTTTCTTGGATTCTGTCGCATGAGTGCGCTCTTGTGATCAGATGTTGGTGGTTCCTGCACATTGTGCTCACTGCGCATGTTCCTCTAGGTTCTGCTGTCTATAAAGGAGTGAAGCAATAAAACGATGTCAGCTGAGAGTAGTGCCTTGTCCTGTCATCTATCTTGCGTCCGTTGTTGTGCGCTAATAAAAATAATTATGGAGAGGCCTTCATTCTGCAGTGGGCCTAAATAGGCTGATGATGATGATGCAATCTACTATACATTTACACGAGATCGAGAGCGCAGCATGACACCACTTATCTCGGAACCTTGTTCACGTGGAACCAGTCCTGCTAAAGCAGACAAGCACGCACCTTGGAGTGGGCGACGATCCAGTCACGCAGGCTGCGCTCCATGAGGTAGTAGGCCTTGATGTACGCCTCGACCAGCTCCTTGTCTGGCAGGGGCTGGCGTTGCTCGCGCAGCTTCTCCACTTTGCTCACAAACTGCTGGTGGTCCAGCTGCATCTGCGCACGGCCCTCCGGGGTGCAGCGTTTTGCCTGCGAGAAGCTGCACAACAAGCCACAACACAGGGCTGCTTGTTGGGGCGGGTTCTCTCACCTCACAATAATAATAATAATAATAATAATAATAATAATAATAATAATAATAATAATAATAATAATAATAATAATAATAATAATAGGTTTATTTAGTTTAGAATACAAGATCCTCAGGTGACAATGCCTGGGTCTTTAGCCAGAGGCTAGTTATAGATCCATGCAATAATACAAAGAAGAATGAACAATTCAGACAAGGGCACAATTATTTGTTTTACTTTAAAATTATTACAAACTCTGTGGGAAAAAGTAAAAAAATATCAAAGAACAAGCAATGGCACAGTTCGTCAGAGGAGCGAGAACGCTTGTCTGTACATGTCTACGGATTGATGAGAATTCGTTTGGCTAAATGTTTTACTATAAGAAAGATGCCATTGCCACTGAACAAGCCAAAAAGAATTGAAGATTAACTGTGATTAATGTTTGTTTTCGCTCACTTGGTTAAAATGACAAATGAGTATAGTGTACCATGGTGTTTTTTCTTATGCAGAACACTTCGAAAAGTCTTGGGTCTAGCCCCTGTCGCTTTTGCATGAGGAATGCCCCAAAAGTAAGCTTCGTCATTTTTTTTATTAGAGAAGATGGTAAACCAGGTGAAACAAACAATCGCTATAAGGATCCACGCACGTTGTTGGTTCAATGACAGAAGGAGCAACTTTTTAAGACTTGTAGTGCAACTCAGAAAGAGCAAAAAGGAAGGTGGAAGGGGTAAGGAAAGGGAACGGAGAACAGAGTGAGCTTGTCTCACTCTGTTCCACCTTCCTTTTTGCTCTTTTTGAGCTGCACTACAAGTCTAAAAAAAGTCATGACATACCAACTTGCCCAAACTGCCACGTTTTTGACGGAAGGGGCGTCAGTGGGGGAGGAATGACGCATGCACAGAGCACCAAAGAAAAGAGAGTTGCAGCAGACTGGTGCGCTCGAGGTTATTCGAGTACAAATCATTATAGGACACAGACATGTACTGACGTGATCACCAATGGAAGTATGCGCTGTTATCTGGTTGAATGGGCACTTGTTCTCTGCATCGAAAGCTGCACTCTCGAGACGTCAATTCCAAAACAATGCTGAAGTGGAGCAGGCTGTGCAACAATTTCTTGCATCGCAGGGCACCGAGTTCTACTAGAGTGGTTTCTCCAAACTGATCAGTTCAATTGGTAAGAGCATCGCACACATAATGCAAAGACGTGGGTTCATATTGCTGGCAAACCAACCCAACGCAAAAATCCTCTTCTGACCTTGCCTACACATCGGAACCTCATTAAAGTGAATGTGGATGGTGTACCTGATACGGCTCTGATCGACGCTGGTGCTCACGTATCTGTGATGAATGCTCAGCTTCGGAATCATTTCAAGAAAGTCCTCACTCCTGCCCCGTTGCCTGTGGTCCAAGTCGCCGATGGTGGAACACCAGCCGTTATTGGCATGTGTCCGGTTTGCGTGAGTGTTGCCAGACATCATAGTTCCGTTTTATTTTATGTAGTAGAGCACTGCCCTCACGACCTCATCCTGGGCCTTGACTTTCTACACATTCCGCTTTGATATACTGTTCTGCTGGTGTTATGCAACTCGCTCTACCTGCTGCTATTGACCCTACCGAGAGTGCTTCGATATGGCTATGTTCCACTGAGCATATTCACCTCCCTCACCGTGCCATTACCTACATAGGTGTCTCCCCCGTTCCACCTGTACCAGACAGTGACTACGTCGTATCCCATAATCCAGATGTCCTGCTCTCGCATAACGTCGCTTTTCCTCACGCCATCATTACCATTTTGCACAACACGTCCTGCTTTCCACTTGTGAACTTTGGACTCTGTACACAAGTACTCTCGTGCAGAATATCCCTGGCGCAAATAACGCCGGCCAGCGAATACCACATTTCGGCTTTTACTGGTGACAGCTCCTCATGTTCAACTCTTGCTTCGCCCCCTGTCCCTTCAGACTTGAATGCCCTAACAAAAATGATTGCTCCCGACCTTCCGCCCCAGCGTGCTCAAGAACTACGTTGCCTCCTTGCCTCATACTGGGACGTATTCAACCTTGGAGAATGCCCTCTAGGACAAGCATCTGTTGTAAAACATCGAATAAACACCGGTGATGCGAGCCTGATCCATTGGCGACCCTACCGCGTCTCGCCTACTGAGCGCCATATCATCCAACATGAAGTAGACAAGATGCTTTCTCGAGACATCATCGAACCTTCTTGCAGCCCATGGAGCCTGTTGTACCATATCATATTATCCAACCGCCATATCATCCGCCATATCTTTCAACATGAAGTTGACAAGATGCCAAAGAAGGACAACAGTTGGCTATTTTACGTCGATTATCGACACCTCAACAATGTAACAAAGAAAGATGTCTATCCGCTACTGCACATTGACGATGCCCTGGTTTGCCTGCATGGAGCACAATATTTTTCGTCCATCGACCTTCGCTCTGGCTACTGACAAATTGCCGTCGATGACATGGACCGCAAGAAGACAGCTTTTATTACTCCCAATGGCCTGTATCAGTTCAAAGTGATGCCTTTCAGTTTATGTAATGGACCGGCCACATTTGAACGAATGATGGACGCCCTCCTACACAGTTTCAAGTGATCTATCTGCCTCTGTTACCTGGACGACAAATCGTTTTTTCTCCGACTTTTGCGACACACCTCGAACGCCTATCAACGATCCTATCCATTTTCTGTCATGCGGGGCTACAACTAAATTCGTCCAAGTGCCACTTCGGTCGTTGTGAAATTTCTGTGCTCGAGCATCTCGTTGATTCTTCAGTATGTTCGCAGCTTCTTTGGCCTTTGCTCCTACTTCCGTTGGTTTGTGCAAGATTTTTCTAATGTTGCGCACCCTCTCAATCAGCTCCTCAAGAAAGACGCTCCATTCATTTGGGGCCCGAAGCAAGCTGGTGCTTTCACCGAGCTCATTGGGCTGCTTACGTCCCCTCCCATCCTCGCTCACTTTGATGCGTCCGTACCAATGCCAGTGGCCACGGTATCGGCGCTATCTTGGCACAGAAACAACAAGGGCGAGAACGTGCTATTGCCTATGCCAGCCACCTTCTTTCCTCTGCTGGGCGCAGTTATTCTACCACCGAACGCGAATATCTGGCTCTCGTTCGGGCAGTGGGTAAATTCCGCCCCTATTTGTACGGCCGCCAATTCACAGTAATCACTGATCACCACGCTCTGTGTTGGCTTTCGTCCCTCAAAGATCCTTCAGGACGCCTTGGCCACTGGGCTCTGCACCTTCAAGAATACAACTATTCAGTCGTATACAAGACCAGCCAGTTACATCAAGATGCGGACTGTTTGTCGCGCCATCCTGTCAACCCTCCTTGCAACACCTTATTCAACAGCTCACTTCAACGACGCCCGATCCTTCCCTTTGCATGTTTGAACTTCAATATGATATATTGTACCGCTCTAGCATGCACTCAGACGGCCCTGACCGACTAGCATCTGCGTCAGAGTGTTCTCGCCCAGCTTCATGATGTACCAACTGCCGGTCACCTTGGCATGTCACGGATTTATGACCGCGTTCATAGACGCTTATTTTGGCCTGGTCTATGCCGTGACGTCTGCCATTATGTCGCTGCATGTGACCTTTCTCAACGACGCAAAAAGCCAACCACACTCCCTGCTGGTCACCTTCAACCACTTGACGTACCATCAGAACCATTCTTCCAGGTAGGTGTTTATTTTTTAGGCCCTTTTCCTACGTCTGCTTCGGGAAACAAGTGGATTGCTATAGCAACAGACTATGCCACCCGATATGCGATCACACGGGCTCTTCCGACAAGTTGTGCAATCGACGTCACCGACTTCCTCCAACAGAACGTCATCCTTCTCCACGGCACCCCTCAACAGCTCCTCACCGACCGAGGCCGCTACTTTCTTTCTAAAGTTGTCAATGACATTTTACACTCGTGTGTGACTAAACACAAGCTTGCTACTGCTTACCATCCACAAACGAACGGTCTAACCGAGCGCCTTAACCACACCCTTACTGACATGCTGTCCATGTATGTCTCCACTGACCATCGCGACTGGGACGTTGCGTTGCCATTCCTTACTTTCGCCTATAATTCGTCTCGCCATGGTATCGCAGGCTTCTCTCCATTCTTCCTCTTGTTTTGCCGCGACTCTAGGCTACCTTTCGACACCGTTCTGCCTGCTAGTCTGAATTCCACATCAGAGTGCACCAGTGAAGCCATACTCAAAGCATAAGAAGCATGCCCAATTGTCCGACGTCGACTTGTGGAGTCGCAGGACAATCAGAGGTGCTTATATGACGCCTGCCATTGTGACATCCATTGCACACCGGGCACCCTGGCTCTTCTTTGGTCGGCGTCGTGATGCGTTGGCCTCTCGGAGAAGTTACTTTCACGCTACTCTGGCCCTTACCATGTCTTGCGTGAAGTAACTGATGTCATGTGCGAAATCGCCCCTTTCCAGCCAACCGTGGCTCAGCATTGCTCTGATGTGGTCCACGTCTCGCGTCTTAAGTTGTGTTGCTCGCCCGCCTCCTAACAAACATCGAGCCGGTGCTTCAGCCACCGGGGGTCATGTGACACGCTGACAAAGAAGATGTTTTCATCTTGGTCGGAAGAAGATGATCTCTGGACTTCCCGCGCTGTCTATGATTTTGTCAGCTGCTACAATTATTGTAAGTATCCTATAAATATACGTCTGCCTGTTTTTAACCCTGTAACAATATCTCACCTTCCATTCACACGAGGAAGAGAACGAAACCATCCCCTTGCCACCAGTGAGTCTGATAGAAGATTATACATAACTGCACTACCCATAAAATTATAATGAGCGAGCTGAACGTGGTGCTCATTGTCCCTTTAATCACCATCATAACCTTATCAATTCGTACAAGGTTTGCATCATTAGTGCAGTGAATCATTTGAACTTTTTGGTTCTCATTTCCTTTTCACATACTTATCCCACTGCGCCAGCCTCTCTGTACTTGTTTGACCCTGAGGGCATATTACCAACATGCAAAAACTTTAGTTTTGGTCACATTCGAGACACACCTAATGTGTGTGTGCTTGCATTCACCTGTTATTTGGGTTGGTAGGGCTAGCTTTCAGGAATATTTTCAGCTAATAAGAGCGCTTCGCAATGTCTCCAAGTGATGGCAGTATTTTGTCTTTTTCCCTTACTTCATGCATGAGGATACTTTCGCAGGATTTGTGGTGCAAAGCGTCAACAGGATGGCTACAGATATTGTGCATATGTTTTGTGGATGAAACTCACGTGAGTTTCGTGAATCAGAAGATGATTTTAGTGCCGTGGATGAGTATATCTCGCCTTCAGATGTTCACCAAACGTCCTCAGATGACAACACTTTTGAAGAAACTGACAATGAAGACGCTACAGACTTGCAATGCAAATTCTGGCCTCCACTTAGGAGAAAGTTTCGAGTGCCACCACACAGTGCTAGTACTGTTGAGGACCTCAGGAATAAATACATTTTCTGAAATAAACCACTTAAAACGCCTTTGTTTACCTGAGCATTTTTTCTGGAAGGCTTCTGAATAAGTGAAATGGCTCCTGACTGTTAAAACCATAAATTGGGTAAATGTAGATTATGCAAAGGGTTAAAGAGACACTAAAGGCAAATATTAAGTCAAGCTAAAGTGATAGATTAGTGCTTGAGAATCTCTAACGCGTCAATATTGTCGTGAACAGAGCCTTAATAACCGAGAATTCGAGATAAATGCAGGACATGATTAGAGACTCTCCCGGGACATTCAAGTACTTGCGTGATGACGAAAGCACTCCTCAGTTAAGTTCTGTCACTAGTACTTCACCACTCGTTGCACAAAACATCATTGCATTGTATTATAGGACGAAATAAAATGCTACTTGTCCAGTTCTATTGCATATTTTAGAGAAAAGAACTCATTGAAATTACCCTTGACAACGATGCAGGTGGTCGAAATGCGCCGCCCACGCTTTAGTGTTTCACTGGTTTCACTACTGCATAGTGCTGTGATGGTTTTGCTGGCTCGTGAAACTCGCACAAGCTACAAGTAGCAGAGAATTCAACTTTCATGTGGTGACGTGGGATGCCCCAATGGTCTACGCCGCTTGACAAAAAAGCAGCTGCAGCGGCAAATCCGCTGCTCTGTCTTTGCTCGGTACAGCTGTCTGTCGGGCGCCGTTTCACTCAGCGACGGCAGCAAAGGGTGGCGATGGTGTATGCAACATCCCCACTCCCCCGGTATGGTGGTGGGAGATTTGAATTTCCAAATAGGTATTTGGACCTTTCAGATGCAATTTTCCCACAAACTAAGTCTTTTCTGGCACTAAACAAGCATTGCGAGGTTTCTGAAATGGTATTTAAACAGTCCACGTCGACTTCGTATTTGCCTTTAGTGTCCCTTTAAACGAGCGTTAGAATCAGCGCTGGTGACCCGCCTGGTACACATAAACTGCCGCCGTATGGGTGCCAGTTGGGGCATGCTATAGCAATGGGCGAGGTCTCAAAGATGCCCATTCTGCTGCAGGTTAGTTATCTCCCGAACGCGAAATGCATTCGATGTAGTGATCCTTTCTTATTTGCAGTGTCGTGCCTCCTGGATTCCCTTGACGGTTAGTGGTGGCTGTTAGGCCAGATGCTTTATTCTTTCTGTATCAATGACCATCTGGCTTTTCTTTTCCTTGTTTTGTCTGGTGACATTGAATTGAACCCTGGACCCCCAACCCTTGAATCCATATCAGAGGCCATTGCCCAAATGGAGCTCTCCCGAAACACCCTCTTGTCCGAGCTTGCTTTGATACGTTCTGCTCAGACAAATATAGAAAATATTGTCAGTGGTCTCTCCAGCTGTTTTAATGAACTAGAAAAAAATGTTGAAGTCTTCCAATCCAATGACCAACCTATCGCTAATACTGTCTTTGAAAAGGTGTCCTCAGAAATCAAGGAGCTTGCAGGGAAATGTGACAACTCAGAGAACTGCCTTCGCCGAAACAACCTGCTGCTTTTCGGAATTGCAGACGCCAGTGACGAAATGTGGGCGAAGTCTAAGTCGCATATCATATAATTCTGTGCGGAGCACCTTGAAGTAACAATTTCGAGTTCTGGTACCGAGCGAGCTCACAGGCTTGGTCGTTTCCGCGATAATAAACAACGTCCCATTATAGTCAAACCAAGCAGCTTTAAAACAAAATCAAATATTTTGTCTGCTGGATGTAAATTGAAGGAGACGTAATTTTCAATTCGAGTAGATTATTCTACACGTGTACGCAAAGCTTGAGCTAAGTTATATGCATAAGCTTCAATGGTAACATGCCTTTTAAGATCCGTCTTGATAAGCTGCTCATTGGTAACAAGTAGCACACTTACGATACCGGATCGGATTCTGTACTCGAGTTGAAAATATAATGTTCACCACATATTCCAAGGCTTCCACAGCTAACATCGTATTGGCCAGTACATCACCCTGTCAGCGCACCTGCAGACCACAGAATATCAGCTCTACTTACCAATATCCGTAGCTACTTTCCTAAAGGACGCAAGATATCACGTCTATGCTTATTCCATAAGTTCCATTACCATTTTCAACATCTGCGTCAATCACTTCTTATACCACCAACACATTCGTCACGAAGCCTGTTCAATTCCCTCAGTTTACAGCGCCTGTATGGATCAACTTCTGCTTTCAATTAATTATTTTTACCCACAGCAATCCAAGAATGGAATGAACTCCCAGATGCAATCACCATGGAGTGTGATCCTGAAGAATTAAAAGAGTGGTTGCTTTCACATTTTGGAAATTAGAATTGTATAAATTTCTTTTCGCATCCCAAGTGTTGTTGCATTTGGAATCACCTGTACTCCTATTTTATTTTGCTGTATTACTTAAACTGCGTTATTTCAATCCATTCTTGTTGTAACATTTTTGACTTGTGTATGTCTATGACGACTGCCCCCCCCCCGCCAATGTAATACCCTGTAAAGGGTCCTTAAGGGCCCAATAAATGATGATGATGATGATGAATGTGTATTGTCACAAGTAATTTTGACACTTGAATTCAATTGAACGTTTGATTTCTTACTCCTCTATTAAACAACATTCAATTTGAATTTGATTCAAGCTGAAATGTATTTGCACAATCCTAACTGCTGCATACAAATGATGGTGAAATAGCATCTAAGCATGAGGCACAGTCATTACACAGAAGCAGTTTTTGTGAGCCAGTTAAACTAATTCAGTCTTTCATGCAACATCATTCAGGTATATCATGCTTCTGTTTCTGCACAAAAGATCTTGACCCAAGTTTTCGAAACGCTGACAAGGAAGGCTGGGACGACCAATCAATTGAGAAAACAGCAATTCTGCACATGGGAAAAAATTGGGTTCATGCTGTGAACATGCAGCTCTTGAAAAAAATTTTGGCAATAACAGATGAGGATGTAGGGAAGAGAATGCAACACAAGCGCTCCTCTTTTCTAAGCCTTTGTCCATATATGCACTTATTTTTTTTTCAACATGAATCAATATCAAATTGCTCAGTTCCCTTTTATTATGCAGTTCCCATGGAAAGTCTGCCCCAGAAATGATAGAGTATATAGCTTTTAACCAATGCATCAGCATGGTAAGACCGAACAAGAGCTAGTCAAAGTTCTAACTGAATGGTAGAATCTAGCAGTATCAAAGCTAACACAGAAAGTGGAACCAAGACAAAAAGACAGGTAATGTATTAGACAGACATACCCTTCGATGAAGGTACGGTGGGCGATGCGTATGGCATGCTCCCAGAGAATTTCTGTTGCCTCTGGTGGCAGAGGGATCTGCTTGGCCACTTCCGAGAGGCGCATCAGGAAGAGCTGCAACTCCTGCAAGGGTTCATGCTTTCAATGCGGATGCCTGGCCAGTAGGATGGAAACAGCATATGCAGACATGCCTATACAGTTGAACCTCCATATGCAAAGGTTGGTAAAATTGCCAATTCGCTTCGTTATAATGAAATTTGGCTATACTGAAATCAGACCATTTATGCAAACTGGTACAATCACCGATAGATTTTCTCACACAAAAGGGGCCGCAAAGAAGGATGGCACTTATGAAGCCATCATCCTTCTTGGCTCACCCTTGCACGCTTTCATTCACACCCAAAGCATACATAAAGCGGGGCGCAATAGTATCTTATTGCACTTGGACTGTATATGGAACACAATGCTGCTCCGCTATGGCGTGCGATTTGAGAGGTGCATTCGTACGCAGCCGCTTGTGATTAAACCATTTGAGCATCTGCGTCCGCAGAAGTTTCAATTTATTAAAGCGTTTAGATTAGGGGACACAAGCCGTATCCAAGCATTAGGGGATGCAAACCGTTGGCCAAATAAAGGAACCTAAAGCAAACACAAAAGACTGCGAAGGACCCAAAATGAAGTCTGTGTCCCCCAACACTTGGGCACGGCTCATGTTTCCTAATCTAATTCTCCACTGTCTTGGCATTCCCATGCATTCTTATGGGCCCAAACTTTCGTTATTTCGATCCTAAAATTGCCCTTCGCCAAGTAATTCGAACCTGACCAATCAGCATGCACACGCCTAGCCCATATAGTGACCTTAATAACGAACCTGTCAGTGGCAGCGTCTGTCTTGCCGGAGCTTGGGGGACAGTGCATGCGTTGATCACACGTCATCTCCCATCGAAAACGCCTATTTTAATCTTCAAGGGGAGTATGGTAGCGAGATTCAAAGACGGGACAAGAGAAGACACAAAGGGACACACACTGTCTTCTCTTGTCCCGTCTTTGAATCGCGCAATCATACTCCCCTTGAAGATGCATTACCAACAAGCCCACATTGCAACCCTCGTGAGCCTATTTTCAGCCTGCCCTAGGAGGATCTTAAAGCAATTATTGCAGCTCACAATGTCAGACTATGATATTTACCTGATTCTAAGGTGTGCTCCCCCCCTTTCTTTTCAAGAATACTGGGCTGTAAATTGCTGTGCCATGCAGTCGGACACACCACCAAAACCACCTTTGGGTGTTTGTATGCTTTATTGCATAACATGGTTTTATTGCAGCGAAGCTGACTTTAGAAAACCGGCCACCAATGTGCAGCACATGTTAGACCCTTGCCCGTTTTTCCTGCTAAATAATCAATCGAGGGCATGTTAGAACAGTGAAAATACCACCACACAAATCAGCAGTGTGTTTCATATTTTTTTTTCTGTATACTGTTTAATTCGACCAGCTATATAATTCGATAAATTTTGTGGGTCCTGTCAGGTTTGAATTAATGGAAGTCGACTGTATTGAAGCTTGTTATATCGAGGTTTAACTGTACTTGTGTCAACCCTACAACTTAAAACATTGACATGTGTACTTGTTTATCTTTATCGAGTGACCACATTTCACCACCTAACAAATGTTATCGCATAGCGCAGGACGCGCCTGCATGTATTGGAAGTTTCTCGAATGTTACTGATGGTTCTAGCCGTTGTCTGTTGTCATCGAACCTTGTTTAATCTGATTTCACGTATGCACGACACAAATGGTGTAGAACTTTCTGGAAGACATGTGGGCACCAGCAATTACTCTGGAACCTTCGATGACTGATGTATAAAAGCTGACGCGCTTGACCCGCTGATCAGGTTTTCGATGATCGCCGCCTGTGCTTTCGCTGCTGTCGCCGTTCTCTGGGGGAAGCCTGTTTTTGACGGCACAAGTTTGCCCAATAATACGCTAGTTTCATCATTCGTAGCTTTGCTGCTTTCTTCACCGTCACTACTACGTGACATCTGGTGGAGGTGCTGGGTAGGTCCGGTCATGAACCATAATTCTTGCCATGCATATTCCAGTCAGTGTTATTAGGTGTCCTCCAGTTGTCCGGATTTGAGGGCCTTCCCATGCAGTTTTAACTTTCTTCAACTGGGTGGCAAGGGGTCCTCTCATCATGGTGTAGTCGGCCCCTGTGTCCACTAAGGTGGTGACTGCATGGCCATCGAGTAGTATGTCGAGGTCGGTGGTCCTTTGTCTCTAGGCTTCGCCGGGATGGTGGCGTCTTGTTTATATATCGTCGAGATCATCTTTTCAGTGTTTTTGTCGGCAGCAGAAGATCTTCAGTTCAACTAACAGCAACAACACCCCCATTGGTTGCTGCTTTTAGTTTTCCAGATATGGGCTCGCAGACCGGCCCCGGGCTGGGCCAGTGTATGGTCAGCGTTGCGGTGACAGGTAGCGGTACAACCCAGGCTCACTGGCTCCACGAGGTAATTAACAAATGACATTTGCTCCAGAACACCCATGATATTTAGCAACAAGTTTAGTGGAAAGGTAGAGTGTGACAGCGGGTACCCTAAGCCAAACCAAACAACCAGGAGAAAAAGTGCATGGATAAAGGTCATCAGGTAGATGGGATTGCTGCTGCCACTAGTCCTTGGCAGAAAAAGAGCGGGAAAGCTGGCGATATTCCTCAGCATGTCAAGCAGCTAAGGACTCCTAGATTCACCAGGCTTGTAAGAAAGGATTGTGTCTAAAGTATTTCAAGGTTCTCATCCGTATCGAAGAAAGTAAGCAAAAATTCGGTAGTAGCTTGTGGCGCAGTATTGCAGACACATGTTAAGAAAGTAAAAACCTGATTCCAATTAGACTGGTCAGACGCGACGTACATTGACAGCATATCGCTGAGAGTGACAGTTAAAGCACTCTGTCATGCTTGTGGTTTGCAAAGGTTATGGCGTACTGGCACGGTGGAAGATTTGGCATTCATCGTGTAGGACATTCAAAGCATCAGAAAGGAAAGGCACGGCCTCTATCGCTCAGGAGTTCGCAAGGGGCACCACGGTGGAGAACAAAACGACGTAAAATGAACGACTCAAACTTCATGGGCAGTGGTAAACCACAGAGTGGCAGTGGCAGACCGCAGAGCGGCTGTCTCAGCATAGCAGGTCAAGTGATCCACAATGACGATAATCCAGTGGTTACCAGCTGCAGTTGATGGAAGCGGGCCGCATATGTCAATTCCAACACGATCAAAGGGTCGACTAGGGCAAGGAAGGGGCAGTGACAGATAGACTTGTCCGGAAGGTGATTTCCAGTGTTGGCACTGAGCACATGAGTGAATGAAGTTTCGCATGTAGTGATACATGCCACGTCAATAAAATCACAGGTGCTGGCAAGTGTAGGTCTGGCACTTGGTAGGACTGTAGGTAGGTAGGTAGGACTAGCAGTCGGCCAGTGCCTTCAGCGTCTTTGCAGAGGGAGGGGCAGTATGGCAATGCAGGCATGATGAGTGGCATCAGAGCCAGCTGTGGAAGAAGACAATGACGAAGGCGCAGGCAATATAATGAGGCAAAAAAATTTCAGACCAAAATCACCGCACCAACTGGCAGTGGGTCAGTGCTGCCAGCGCCTTCGCAGAGGGAGGGGCAGTGTGGCAACACTGCCACGATGAGTGGCATCGGAGCCAGCTGTGGAAGAAGATTACAAGGAAGACACGAGCAATGGCGTGCGCATTCGCGCCATTATGCCGACGCCCTAAAAACAATGTGTTCATGTCACGTCCGTCTAAGTCAAGCAGTGAATGCTTTGGATGGATGTGATCTGATCCATCCATACATCCATAGGAGGGTAGTTCTCACTAAGTCATGTTCTAATGTCAAAGCATTCACTGCTTGACTTAGGCAATAATAATAATAATATTTGGGGTTTTACGTGCCAAAACCACTTTCTGATTATGAGGCACGCCGTAGTGGAGGGCTCCGGAAATTTTGACCACCTGGGGTTCTTTAACGTGCACCTAAATCTAAGCACACGGGTGTTTTCGCATTTCGCCTCCATCGAAATGCGGCCGCCGTAGCCGGGAGTGACTTAGGCAGACGTGACATGATGGTAATAGAGAAATCTAAAGAGTACAATCAGCCTCCCTACATGGCTTTCATAGATTACGAAAAGGCATTTGATTCAGTAGAGCTACCAGCAGTCATAGAGGCATTACATAATCAAGGAGTACAGGAGGCTTACGTAAATGTCTTGGAAAATATCTACAAAGATTCCACAACTACCCTAATTCTGGACAAGTAGGAAGGTACCTAGAAAGAAAGGGGTAAGACAAGGAGACACAATCTCTTTAATGCTATTCACTGTGTGCTTGGTAGAAGTATTCAAGCCATTAAACTGGGACGGCTTAGGGGTAAGGATCAGCGGCGAATATCTCAGCAACTTTCGGTTTGCAGATGACATTGTCCTGTTCAGCAACACTGGGGACAAGTACAACAAATGATTGAGGACCTTAATAGAGAGTGCAAGAGTGGGGCTGACGATTAATATGCAGAAAACAAAGATAATGATCAACAGCCTAGCAAGGGAATAAGATTTCAGGATCGCCAGTCAGCCTCTAGAGTCTGCAAAGGAATATGTTTACTTAGATGAATTACTCACAGGGGACCTTGATCATGAGAAGGAAATTTACAGAAGAATAAAAGTGGGTTGGAGCGCATACAGCTGAAATACTCAGATCCTTACTGGAGGCTTACTATTATCACTAAAAAGAAAGGTGTACAATCAGTGCATTCTACCAGTGCTGACATATGGGGCAGAAACTTGGAGACTGACAAAGAAGCTCGAAAACAAGTTAAGGACCGCACAAAGAGCGATGGAGCGAAGAATGATAGGCGTAACATTAAGAGAGACAGGAAGAGAGTGGTGTGTATCAGAGAGCAAATGGCCATAGCCAATATTCTAATTGACATTGAGAGAAAGAAATGGAGCTGGGCAGGGCACGTAATGCATAGATTCGATAACCGGTGGACTATTAGGGTTACAGAATGGGTGCCAAGAGAAGGGAAACGCAGTTGAGGATGGCAAGACTAGGCAGCTTGATGAAAATAAGAAATTTGCAGGTGCCAGTTAGAATCGGCTAGCGCAACACAGGCATAATTGGAGATCGGAGGGAAAGACCTTCATCCTGCAGTGAACTTAAAATAGGTTGATGATGACCCTCCTATATTTACACCCACCCACAACAACTATCAGCTGCCTCATTTCACTGGTTAACATTGGATACTAAGATATTCAACCTACCTGGCTCGTGCATAACACCGATACAGTATTGCGATCAGTTCATAATATACACAAAGGTGTTGAGATGCCCAAGGTGTCTTCTTTTGGGTAAAAGCGAGGATTAGTGCAGCAAGTTTATAGTAAGGAGGCTGCCCTCACTCAGCAACTTTTGTGTTGCAACTGCTACAAATGGTACAATTTGTGGTATTCTTGGCAATCAAGGGTGCAGCTGAATCTGACTACAATAAGAGCTACAGAACACATGAAAAATAGCAAAACTGAAATGATAGCAGAATGAACTTCATGTTCATTCTGGTATCATTTCAGTTTTGATATTTTTCATATCCCATGAACAATCTTTACTGCCAGATATTTGTGTTGCCTGTTCCTCATTTGTTTGACAGCAGCATACTGCAGTGCAATTCCCATGCTATGTGGGCTCTTACTTAGCAACTCGCTGAGCACGCTGATAAAGTTCACTAAGTTCAGCACACGAATGATGAATTTTGTGAAAGGAAAAATTGTCATCGACCTAACTGTACCACGAAGCTACAAAGGAAACCCATACAGTAAAACTTTGTTAAACCATACCCACTTAAACAGTAGTTTCATTTTAAGAGCAATAAAATCAAATCCCTGACTGAGCGGCCATTGAACTTAACGTGTTTTGTATCCGCATAAACCGTACCAGCTTATTGCGTACGTATTGATTAACACATATTTTTTTTAACATGTAGTGTTTCCACTTTTTGTCACACAATCACGACGGTATATTGTCCCCATTGGATGGCCCAGCAGAACAAAAAGCCTCAGAGATCGGAACGACCTCCAAGAGCCCTGTGCATTTGTGTGCGAAGCCACATTAACATCAACATCATTTCAGCACCGTGCTATATGGTCGTGCAAGCAAGGACTCACGTCATGTCAAAGCGCGGGTAAAAAACACTGGATGCTCAGCATAGAAGAAAAATTAGACATCGTTCTTGCTGTTGAACGTGACATGAAGAAGTCGACGCTGGCATGCGACAGGGATCTGCTGTTGACTACGGTGTGTGGCATTTGGAATGCGAAGAAGTTGCTCGGCAGCGCTGCTGCAACCATGAAGAGATGTCTGCTATGAGGTTTGACTTTTTGCCATCGTTGCCTCTGTTGCCGAAGTGTCGCCTAACAATAGTGATGAGGGCAACATGAAAAGCAACAGCATGGGTGATTCAGGCCTGACAGTGGCAGAAGCTGCGCATTACGGCAGCCTGATGAATGCAATCGTCGCGACGAGAACAGCCCCCACAATGAAAAAGCCACTTTGCGACTTCTGCAGTGCTACCGCACGCACTCGTGCACAGAGAATATGCAACCCAAACGAGGAATCTGCCATGGGAGTGTTTGCCGAGGAGAGAGCGCTAGCTGAAAAGCTGGCTCACAGCTTCACTAAGTTTGAGGCTGCTGTCATCGCTGCTAGGCCGCTGCAGCATCAAGTGAAAATAAGAGTCTTTTGTCAAGCAAAGTAAATAAATAGCACATGTTTTTGCCTTCTCATCGCACTCTGTCGCTAAGTTCCACTTTTGACAGGTAAGTGGGTAATCTCATGCTATTTCGGTTAAGCAGTACTATCGTTTAGTATGTACTTTTTCTGAGCTCCAGCCAATTACGGTTTAATGAGGTTTCACTGTACGGGTTTCTCAGAACGTTTTGCAGTTGAATAAAAATTTGTCCTGGTCCAGGGATCGAACCCAGGACCCATGCCTTTTGGGGAAAATTGCTCTACCAACTAAATAATCAGTGTCCCTGTGCTTGAAATCGTCAATAAATTTAGTGTCACTATATGATCTGGTGGCCTTTTGGTTAGCTTGGATAGTATAGCAATTGCTCCGGAAAGACACTGGTCATGTGTTCAACACCTCAACCTGGATGCATTTTTTTCCTACTATGAAACTTTCTTTCTCAGAAACTTGTATGGGTTTCCTTTGAGGCTTCAGGCCACAGTTGGATGAATTACAATTTTCCCCTTCATGAATCTTCCTACAGCATGTATGGTTCTGCAAAACTTTCTGCCAATATTTAATATTCCAGCTCCACCAGCCAGCATCCACCCCTCTTTCTCTCTCTCACCCGGACAAGGACATCCACGTAGTAGCTGTGCTGAGACATGATCTCATGCACGTCCCAACGGGCACGCTCCATAAGTGAGAGGACTTGTTCATAGCCGATGGCACGAGCCGCGACCGTCATGTACGTTGGCTGCCGCAGCTCAGCTGACAGTGACACCGTCTGCAACCAGTTTGGAAAGTAATTTATTCTCGACCCTGAATGTGTGCACAGACAATTACGAGAAATAAATCCTGCAATGTAAGACTGCATCGATTTATGATGGTTGCTGAAGTACATCAATTAAGACACACAAAGAGGGGGTGCAGAGCAAGACAATGCAAATAAAAAATTTAATAATTTTAAATAATAATAATTTAAATAATAATTTAAAAATAATAATTAAAAGAATAAATAATTTTAAGATAGACTCCGCTAACACAAATCCTCTATGCCAAACAGTTAAGTGGCTTGTGTCTAGTCTTCCATAGTTTCAACACACTTCTGTAAAGGTTAACTTAATATAACAGAAGCATATTTCCAAGATACTTTCATGTGTTTCTCTGAAAGGGATTCTATCACGTAGGGTAATAACACTTCAATATGCCATAACATTTTGATAGGCGCATCGGGCCGACATCGGGGAGTGCTTCGCAGTAAGAAAGCCTGTTCCAGCACCAGTTGGTGCCCCGTCAGTGGCGCGCTTGGCGGTCCCACTTCGGCGAAAACAAAGTGCAGAGCCCCCCATGCTCCCTTGGGCAGCACCGAGCATGAGGGGCTCTGCGGGGCGCACGACATGTGGCACTGCGCAGGTGTCTACACCGAATATACTGAATATACAAGAAATTGAATAACAGATATTCTATTTGCAAATCAAATTATTCCAACGTTCACTATTTGGTTCGATTCGGTGATATTTAATAATCACACTCCCCTCTTTTTACATCTTTATTTTTGATTTGTGGGTGCTGGCTGTGAGCACTAAGCGTGGTCAGCCATGGCATCCAAGATTTACCGTGCCATGTGATGCAACACACAAAAATCTAAATTTTTGTGAGCCTTACATCTCAGTGCAATCAGCAACACAAGCACAAGCGCTGGTGCTCATAAACGCACTATAAACGGCCGAAGTTGCTTTTACTGCTGGAACTTTAAAACCTTGAACTATCCGTGAAGTTGTTTTTACTGCTGAAAGATTAAAACCTTGAACTAACAAAGTTCATGAGTTAGAGCGAAGTTGTACTTGCAACAGAAAACTGTCAAGGCTTGACTGTATTCGAAAAAATCAAATACTAGATATTGGAGTTGCGAATTGAATTATTCCAACTTTCACAATTCGATTCCATTCAGTGATGTTCGAGTATTTGCACACCCCTAGTTATAAGTGGTTATTTAACATAAGTCTTGTTAGTCTGCACCCATCCATTGTCTTTCTTGTTCCGTCGATTAGCGCTGTTCCCAAGTTACCAAAAATGTATGAAAAAGCTCAATTTTCAACCTTTGTACAATGCCTTTGAGATTGGCCCACCAGGCAAGACAGCCGAGACAAAGCAGGGGGCAAATAGGCAAACAAGGCTTAGTTACAAAACCACCCCGGTATACACACTTTGCTACTGGAGAAGTGAACAGCTGCTGTGGCGTGGACAGCATCCGCTGCCTATTCTCAACTAAATGCTCAAATAGACCAGACAAATAATGACGCCATGTGTTTTTTTCAAAATTTGCGCACAAAAAAATGCAATCTTGAGAAAACTGAGTGAGAAGAAAGCTACAGCAAGTGCGATACCTCCTTCAAACATGTTCACGCAGCCTCCCACTGACAATTCGGAAATTCATCCTTTGGTTGATACACTGCTACCGCCAGCACTACACGTTGACTTACTTTGTCGATGCTGAATATGTATGCTGAATCTTGCAGGACATTTCCTTGACATTAGCACAGCTCAGAATGAGTGATGAATAATGAGTCATACTGTGGAAACCACGTAATGGTTATTCTGTGAAACCGCAGAATAACCATTACGTGGTTCCAGTTTTCACGTCCAGAGCAAACACCTGTTACCATGTTGGTTACCGCAGGTTGCTACAAAAAAGTGTATGCAGACCGTCAGCAGGGTGCAAGTTCTGTGCCCATAACTACCAAAGTAAGAGTGATTCCTTACATTAGCACTGTCTCTGACAGTTTGAAGAATATCGCTCAGAGTGTGAATGTTTGTGGGTTCTTTTTAAGCTCCCCATAAGCTTGGAAAACTTTGTAAGACCTCAAGAAGGTGATATGTTATAGATGCACAAAGGACATGAAGTCAAATTTGTAGAATGTGTACATGGTGCGGTGTATAAGCTTCCTTTGTCTTGCAGCAAACATTACGTTACAATGCATTTCATTGGATAAAGAGGGCGCTGTCTCAGTGACAGACTGCACAAGCACGACAATGATGTTAAGATTAAAATCTCACTTGGTGGTTTTCTTGCTCTACACTGCAAGAATTGTGACTTTGCCCCTGGCTTTGACGAATGTGCTAGCATTGTCGATAATAGTGACAATCAGATTACATGTGAGATTAGAGAAGCAGATTTCATGAAAGATTTGGAGTGTGAGCTTGCCATCTGTATACAGTAAACATCCGCTAATTCGATCTAGACCAAAGCTCGCAGCCTGCGCCCATGCCTGAGCTTTCATTATTTCGATCCCAAGACTGGCCTTTGCCAGATAACGCAAGTTTGACCAGTCAGAACACGCACGCCTAACCTCTATGATGAACCCAATAGTGGCCCCTTTATTGGTAGCCTGTCTTTATTAGCAGCATGAGTTGCAGCTTAGGGGTAAGTGAATGGGCTGAAAACAACTCTTTTTGGCCTGCCCTAGGAATATTTTGAAGCAATAGCCATAACTCACAATGTCTTATTACAGTACTTAGCCAATTCTAATGTGCATTTTCTTTTGCAAGAAAAAAAAATGTGGGCCAGCAAGTTTCTGTGCGGTTGCGATTAGATATGAAACCAAAATCGCCATTCAGCATTCGTATGTTTTGCTGCACAACACGAACGTTGTGCGACGAAGCTGACTTAGAAAACCGTCTGCCATTTTGCAACACATATTAGAACCTCGCCCATTTAACTTGCTAATAGATCGGATGCGTGCTTGTATTCTACTTTCTTTAGTAGCAAAATGTCATTTCTATGTAAGTTTGGACAAAGCAGACAGTGTCCATTTCGTTCAAGGGCCTGTTAGAATTGGGCAAATAGAGCCCAATGAATCACAGATGTGTTTTGGTGATTTTTTTGTACATCTTGTTTAATTTGACCCACCGTATATATCGACTAGTTTTATAGGTCCCATCAGGGATGAATTAACAAGTCAACTGTATTTATCATGCAAGGTACTGGCGTTTCTTGGTGTGTTAGCATTTGTCACATGAGCTGTGTTTTTGTTTGTTGTGCTCACTTCATATAAAAGCCATTCACATGTAATGAACAGTTGGAAGTTTCGTGCCTCCCTGTTTTCAGTTTATTCATTTTTCTTTCTTTCTTCCCTCATTCCGAGTTGCGCTAATGTCAAGGATACGTCGTGAAATACCAACTCACCCAAACCCTTGTGAATCCTTGCAGGCCATGAAAAAACAGGATCCAGTAAAAACATGGAGTGCACATCCTTGCATACCTGACATTTTGCTGCCAGGTTAACTGCAAACTTTCGATATCTGTTGTGGAATATTCTGCAGAAGTACTAGCTCAGTGTTCAAAACAATGATTGCAGACATGTGGCAAGCCACAGCTTACAAGCTGGAAATGCAAGCAACACAAGCACTAGTGTCCAAACATACCTGGAGGTGCGCCTGGACACATGAACGCTTGCTGCTGTGCAGCAAGGCTTCTAAGTGTGGTGCCAGAAACACGAACTGCTCGGCCAGGAACTGCCTGCAAGCACATAGTAGCCATATTTCCACTGAAGATGTACACAAGCTTCTCTTTATGCACCGTTCACTTCAAAACTATAGTTCTTTCAAAACTATGCTTTGCCACAGTCCAACGAATACTAGTGTGGGTTACTAAGAATACTAGCGTAGAGCTGAGCTTTAAAGGCCAAATGCAATGAAATTTTAGACCCGGAAGAAACCTAATTTCTGATAGTGTAAATATAGAGGAGCTGCCGTGAAAAATATTACATTTGAAATATGAGACTTCGAAGTTAAGCTCCAGGAGAATGCTCTTGTGTTTAAAATTCAAAATATCCCACAACTCTCGTTGCAGCGCAGATAGGGCAATAAGGTTAGTTTTACAGCATTCCTTGCATCATACAGAAGCCATTGATACCTTGCTTAGCAAAATGCGAGGAATTGATATTTTGCTAATCTCAGCAGAACATTAATTAAGTTTGCTTAATGTTAGAACCAAAGAAGATAAACAAGAATGGACCTCATATTCCAAATAAGCGCATAACATTTCACATATGCACAAGTTTTCAGCACCATTCCTCGAAGAATAAATATTTTTATGAAATCTTTGGTCTGCGGCCTATGTCTCCCTTTAAACTAAAGGGCTAAGCAGACAAGCAGATAATGATAAAATGGGATATAAATTGTCCAAGGCTTTATTACCTTAGCCATAATCAATTTCACACTGTCACCAACTCATGAAAAAGAAGTGCCAGTGATTTGGCACAGCTGCATTCAAAGAACTGATTGCTGCAGCGGCACAGGCTGGTGCACGTGTTACTGTGTCGACTGACAAGCTTAGTTTAGCTGTAACAAAATCACTTTGATCGCACGGTTGTTTAGCAAACAATACAAGTAATCATTCCTCTCACCCTGAAGACCACTTATAAATACAATATAAATAATCATGCAAATATATATAAATATACATAATATATATAATATATAAATAAATATACTGCTGTAAAAACATGCACCCTCCAAGTAAAAAGTACCAAAGCGTTTCTGCTGTGACGAGTGGCAACTGACGTGTATAACAGATCAAGATAGAATGACGCCAATGCAAGGGCTTGGCAGCAGCCGGCTCTTTCCTGACCTAAGCTGGCGCCATGACAGTGATGGGACACAGCAGAAAATGGTTGTATGAGTGAGTCATAACACCACTCTTGCCAGCAGTTAAACCTATGCTTGCCACATGACTTTACACACTTCCATGCAAAACATAGATAAGCACACACGCACAAAAATTCGCCGACGATTACAATGCTCCCTAATGCAAAATTTGAGTGCTGCTCTATACATGTTTTCATTTCATGATATTGGCTTGCATGGACAATCTGCCTCGTGTGGTGTGACAGCCTCGCTAATTGGGAGATAACAAGAGGCAGCGCGTGGGTAACACGTGGTTGCGATTCACAGCAGCCGCCACATTCAGTGCTTTGTTTCCATATATGGTATTGGTGGCGTCATCAGTGAACAGATGATGTGCGCTACTCTGCTGCCATCTCATAGCGGCCGTCGCTGCAGAGCCTGTCTTGCGGCACTACGCTTTTCTTCTTCAATAAATGTGCTGGAACCTTTGTGACATGTTAGTAATAAAGATGGCAGACATACACCACCTAAAGCTGTCAGAACAGAGCTACTCACATTTTATAGTTGCCAGCTGCCTTTGGGCTCCTTGCACTTGTAAAGAGGAGTCTAATAAAACTTGTCAAGAATGACCACTGTTGCCATGAAGAAGGTAAGTCCTTCTGTTGAAAGGTTGGGCCTGAACTAAGTTAAGTTAGCTCTCTGTTCTCTGCCAGTTGCTCCACAAATTAGCATATGAGCTCACCTTCTCTGTCATAAGAGATCTGGGTGTTACCAAAATTCACACTGAACTTGCAGCAGTTGCAATGGTAACCTTGTGATGCAAAAAGCAACCAACTAGTGAAGACCACAACAACTGAGCAAAACAGAAAACACACTTTCAATTTAAAGGCACATTCAGATCTTCCCAAGTGCTACATCTGAAAACAACTGCACGCTGGAAGAGTAGGAACGAACTCATCATAACTGATGTGCAAAAGGAATGAGGACACAAACATCATCTGTCCTTGTTTATTTGCTTTTCGTTTTTGTTTTTTCACATTGGCAATATCTGAAAATCTGTTTCATTGAAAGCATTACTTGATTTAGCCAAGTTCACTAATCAACACATCTCCCTTCTCCTCCAGCCTAGCACTCACAAGGACTCAGCAGCCACAACACGAGGTGCCAGGCCAAAGAGTTTTTCTGGGCTGGTCAGATCCACCACGGGGGACAGCTGTGGAATCTGGATCTGAAAAACAGCAGATGGTTACAACAACGGTACAGATGATCAGCATTATTTGTTTATTTATTTATTTACTCAATAGTACTGCAAACTGCTGGGGTCCAAGCATGAGGGGCCTACAAAGGACCCAGAAACACACATATAAGCATAATAATGCATAAAAGTAATACATTAAATTGATAAATCTAAATCAAGGAGAGCTTCATACTGCAAATTCAATTGGGCTAACAATTCCAGGTAAGGATATACAACAAACTGAATTAACGTCAAGCAGATCGACACATAAAACAACCTAAAAGACAATACTAAGGATGAATTGTGTGGCGAGGAATTCTGATGAGCTGCTGTTCTGGTGAAAAATGAGTTTCAATTCATGTGACCAGTATTCCATGAATAGTGCACTAGCTCACACCTAGCAGGGAGGGTAGCAAGAAGACCCAGGTTACTGTCAGGCTCCGTTCCTGGCATGTACGCAGCTATGCAGACAATAATAAACCTTAACAACCAACGTTACTTATCTAAGAAAACTTGTGCCCTGTAAAACAAAACTGTTAAAGTGACTAGCACTTTTCGTAGTCATTTGACAGACCAACGTAGCAGTATATAAGTGGCCCTTATTGAGAGTTGCACATTAACCAGATGTCATCATGAATATTCAGGAACTTACTTTACACTCTCATAACATAGGCCTTTCTTTTTGGAAACTGTCCCAGCAGTCATGAAGTAAGAATAGTCTGACACTATAGTGTGTCCTTCAAAAAACAAAACAAAAAAACAGTAATAAAAATGAAAGAAATGACACTGCGAGGGGAAATATATGACTCTACATATAGAGATCTTTTTGCACTTCTCTGGAGATATCTGAGCAAAAATACTGTTAAGAAACTAGACAATGGCAAAGGTGCACTGTTATGTGGCAATTGGATGAGATACAGAAATGAAGCCTTTGTGCAAGTGCCAAGATATTCTCTAAAATGATTTAGCTGTACAGCAATGAAAAGGACCATAAAAGCCCCTTTCCCTGGTCACACGGGTCATTCCAAAGATCTTTGAAATGATAGTCCATCAACTGTAGGCACTGCTATATGGGCAGCTTCAATGGTCACCAAGTCAATAGTTCATTGAGTTGGTGAAGTTGCGCCGAACTCTATCAGAATCTGAAAGACCTTTGAGCAGCAGGCTTTAGTGCCTTTGTAAACAGTGTGCTTCCATTATTATGCCGCAAACAATGCAATCAAAGAAAAATATAGCAAGAAACTATTTACCCTTGACAAATAATTTATCCACTGAAACCAGCCTCAGGCATCAGTCCCATGCTACTACAGGAACACTACAGCCAGCTGCTTTAATTTGGCCAGAGTGCTCAAACAAAACTGTCAACAGTCTATCAAAAATATATGAATGCGGCGTTAACATAACTAAACACATTATTTTATTTCAGCATGACATTTAGGAAGTCAAAGCATTGAGGATGCATTTTTTTATACTACTACACATGCATTGTTTTACTTTTGCCTGGTGATCACTTTCATCACACTATCACTGTTATCGTGCGATCACTATGCTGTAATGACGTTGATAGTGAGATGTACCCATCTTAATCAGATTCTACACCCTTGGCAAATGCTAAATTCCCAAACCAATTCAAGCACTACCAGCTGCACTTGAACATACGATGACACATGTATCAGGGTTTTTACCAAGTTGACATTTCCAAATTCCCTGAGTTTTCCAGGTTTTCCCCGAGTGGCTTTGCAATTTCCGTGAGTGACACAGAACTTTGTTTTATGTCAAGGCGGGCTGACACCATGTCACCTGATGCTGTCACTCTCTAGTAAGCATGTTAAAAAATAAATAAAACAACTTAATCCAGTTTTTACAGTAACGAGTAGTGCTCCTTTTATTCAAAGAGAAAACAGAAAAGGGAGGAGGCTAGTGAAATGCTCAGCAAATAAGATACCTTCAAAAAAATTTGTAAAACCTATTGCGAATCGAGTTGAACATTCTCAAATAGGAATAAAAAGGAGATGCATACAGAAGTAAATATTTTCAAACATGAGCTATTCTATCAAATGATTACAAGCTCATTGGTATGAGGCCCTAACTTCGTCACAAGTGAGATTCGCAACAGCTGTTAAGTCAACCTCAACTGTCCCGACAAACTGTCAGCCCGTGCACAACACCTCAGCATTTCTTTTCACTGCTTGAAAGAGTTTATTTTGGTTTCGATGAGGGACACCTGCATCTTGGCATCAGTCAATACTTTTTTTCTTCCTTGAGGAGCTTGAGCTCAAAGGAAAGCAGCGACATGCTTTCTTTCCAGTTCATTTTTCAATGCATAGGTTCTTTTGAATTCTCGTCCTCCTTCCATCGCGTGTTCGCACCGAGGACCATTTGAAGCATCCTCTTGGTCAGTTGTACCGTCAACGTCCGATTTTTCAGACTCCCTAGGGTCCGCGAAAACGCCCGAAAAATCTGGCAGTCTGAAAAAAATTGGAGGACGCTTAAGCTTCGGCTTCAAGAGTGGAACGCAACAGCGTTCCCGTCGACCCGCCAAGGGGTGTAAGACAATGCGCTACGGCGCAGCGATCACTTACGAGGTGCCCCGCATCGGACTTTGCACCCACCAATCACGCGGTGAGCGTTGAGCAATGCAGCGTTCGGCGTGGCAACAAAACGTGCGCCTGAGCAAGCGGAACGAACCAAAGAACTCGGTGTCTCGGAGGGGGAAACGATCTACGCCAGCCAAACGTCGTGATCAGCACGAGCAGAGAGATAGACAGATAGTGATCTAAAGAAAGGAAGGACGCTTGATTCTCCAACCCGTGAGGGAGCACGGCGAAGCGATCACTTACGAGGTGCCCCGCATCGGACTTTGCACCCACCAATCACGCGGTGAGCGTCGAGCAATGCAGCGTTCGGCGTGGCAACAAAACGTGCGCCTGAGCAAGCGGAATGAACCAAAGAACTCGGTGTCTCGGAGGGGGAAACGATCTACGCCAGCCAAACGTCGTGATCGGCACGGGCAGAGAGATAGACAGATAGTGATCTAAAGAAAGGAAGGACGCTTGATTCTCCAACCCGTGAGGGAGCACGGCGAAGCGATCACTTACGAGGTGCCCCGCATCGGACTTTGCACCCACCAATCACGCGGTGAGCATCGAGCAATGCAGCGTTCGGCGTGGCAACAAAACGTGCGCTTGAGCAAGCGGAACGAACCAAAGAACTCGGTGTCTCGGAGGGGGAAACGATCTACGCCAGCCAAACATCGTGATCGGCACGGGCAGAGAGATAGACAGATAGTGATCTAAAGAAAGGAAGGACGCTTGATTCTCCAACCCGTGAGGGAGCACGGCGAAGCGTCGTCAGGGGAGAGGGAGTCCGGGCCGCAATGCGCCTCGTAACGGTCCCCTCACAGCCCCAATGCGCGCGTGGCGCGCCACCTGTTGGGGCAGCACCGTACATTGAGAGGAGGGGGTCTTCTGTGTTTGCCGCAAGCTGGATCTGCGTGTGCAGAAAGCGCAGAAGAAATGTAGCGGAAACGCACTTCGCTATTCGTGTAACTGCGACTTCTGTAAGTTACATGTTCATAATTACCGTTGTACACCACAGTATAACTTTCTACGGCTCGTTTCTAAGGCAACACCGCATTCACTAGAGGTGCTTTTGTACCGCTTTGAAGCATCGAACTCGTGGCTGAGTGGTAGCGTCTCCGTCTCACACTCCGGAGACCCTGGTTCGATTCCCACCTAGCCCATCTTGCAAGTTGTTTTTTATTCATGAAGTACCTCCCGGGATTTATTGCTCACGGCTAACGCCGCCGACACCGACGACACCGGCTTTTCTGCGACACGAGCTCCTTAACGCTGTCGCGTTAAAATTAATGCATGTCTTTTACTGCCCGTAAAGGCTCAAATCGCCACAAGCACATCCGAAAAAGCTCTGAATGCCTACCAGTACACTTGTTAGGCATATAGGTGATCTTACTGCGACAGGAGATGGCGGGTGCACGCGTGATAATTAAGGAATATATACTGTGTCCTGTGACAATTGCCCCTTCCCACGCTTGTTGCGTTTCACCGCAATATTTTCGTGTGTGCTTCACCACGTAACATTACAATACTAAGGCGAAGCTGACTATCAGGAACCGACATTATGCAACGCGCCGTGCTTTCCGAGCTTCGAAGCTAATCGCGAGGACCACAAAGGCGGAGTCGCATGGCTGACAGTGGCGAATTCTTTCAATGAAAAACACGGGGCCCAACGGCAAGAACCATAACACTGAACGTCGAAGCAGCTAGGCCTAGCGGTGGTGGCTACGGCTGCAAGCGGATCTGCGTGCGAGAGCTTCGTTCGAGGCGGCGAGGTAATAAAAGTGGACGCGGTGGTGGCTTTGCTTGATTAATGCCGTTTCGGACCTGCGGTCACGGCAAAATGTCCGGAAAGTCAGACGGCGACAGGTTTGACATTCTTATACATTGACTCTATGGGGTAGGTGGTAGTGCCGGGAAGCTGTCCGAATCATCGGGCGCCCGGAAAGTCGGTCGTTGACTGTGCACTGGCAACTCCTCCAGCCGACGACACAATGTCACAGTAGCTTCGTTATGATTACTCTTTCTTACTTGGGTCAGCATCATCGTGACTTTCGTTCCCTTTCAGTAAATTAGAGCTAATTTTCCCTTATAGAAGCACAAATTCCCTGAGTTTTCCCTTAGTATTTCCAGACTATTAAAAATCCCTGAGAATTCCCAGTTTTCCCAATTGGTAGACACCCTGTGTATATAGAGCAACCAGAATACAGCAGTGCGACTTATTGGTCAATTGCGGCCCGTGATGCCCGCTACTATTGCTGCTTCAATTCCTGAGCACAAGTTAAACCCCGTGAACACTTATATAGGGGTGTTCAAACATTGAAATTTCTGAACTGTTCTTCTTTCCGCTAGCCTCAAGTTTGTATTTCAGCACTTCAGTTCTTTGCCCTGCAATCATGCCATGAACTTTGACCAGCTCGCCGAAATGGCCATTCTGAATAAAATCATATAAATATTCAAGAGAAACAACCTCAGAATATTGAATATTTTTCCGATTCCTAAACAAAGTGAAGTACTATAAAGTTTGCATAAAGTCCATCTGGTTAAGAAAGAAAATTATTTAGTAGTTTGACACATGCAAGCAATGCCATTAGCAAATGGATGCCCAGTCAACTAAAGAGGTTATAAAGGAGAAACTGCTTTCAGTTATCTCAAGCACCATGAGAACAGTAATAAAATAGGGAAACAGCATGTCACCAGAAGAGACTTTGCATATTACAGAAAGAAAGTTACCAATTATAATTTGAATTTCACTCATAAATATAATTGCTTTTAGTTACCAATTACTGCCCCCCAAAAAGAATTGAGGAACACAAAAGTAATTGATTACTTCTACGTTAGTACCCTCCAAATTTTTAACAACATTGCAAAAATACCATAAACAGAACAAGCTGTCCCGGCACTTTTAGTGCATCATCTGTTTACCTTAACTAAAAATTCATTTTAAAAATTTTTGTGCGTCATATGAAGACACTAGCAGTGCAGTGTCTTATGAAGACACTAGCAGTGACACTGAAAACACCCTTGACATGCTTGTTAGAGGGAATAGCTGTGTAGTGAAGTACAAACACTTTGCGCACAAGACTAAAGTTACTGAATGCCACAATGCTCACGTCCTCCGTGAAGAACTTAATTGTTGCTGGGGCTCAGAGAAAGAGGTCCCGGCAGGGCCAATCATTTATAGATGATTTCTTGGCATCAACGTCCAAAGTGGACATCGCTGTGAAGCCACAGCAATGCCGTTTCAAATTGTCAGCCAATATCTGGTGGAGCATTAAGATAAGGAAACAAGTACCGTCTTTGCCTGTGTGAACACATGCACACGCAAGGCTGCAGCATGGCATGACTGCGAGTGTCCTATTGTGTTTTTCGCCAAATTCGAGAGCTTGGAGCTGTGTCGCTTCTTAAGGCTTGTACCATCAATGAAGTAACCGATTACATTTGTGGGGATGCTCTTCTCTCACGCGTACCCTGATGTTCCTTACATGGCGCTTGCATTTCCCGATTATCCGGCTTCTCCACCGGCAGTTGGTGGTTGCAAAATAGTACACGAGATGATATGAGTGTTGTGCGGCTAAGGCCACCTAATGGCAGGGTTACTCGGCTGCAAAAGGCCTCTTTCTCTTCGGCTTGGGGTTGGCTGGGTGCATGGACCATCCTGCACGAGGCTTCGGAGCTGGGCACTGGGTTGAACAAACACTTCACCATTTGCGTGACTGTACACGGGAAAGATTAGGCGTTGGTGTCCAGCATGGGAGCAAATGTATTCGTTGAATATCCTGTCGTGGTGATTCAGATTTTTTCAATTCGTTAGCGCCATCGGCATGTTTTATTGATAGCAATTCGGATAGTTAGATTGGTGTATAAAAGGCACAGTAAATACCCTTTTGAATGTTTGTATTACTGAGTTGTTGTTCCTAATGTAAACCCGTAACATGTAAATGGTCACTGGAAAAAAAGTAAATAAATTACAGGAAGCACTATTGAGTAAAAAATTGTAATCTATAAATTGCAAAATGCTAAGAAATGAAATTGCTTACAAGTACAGTTGACCGATTTTCCAGACCTTGCGGGGACTAGAAATTGTCTGAAAAATCGAACAGTCCGAAGAACTCATTCACCTCAAAAAATAAAATTTGTTAGGCTTAGCGCGACTTTAAAAAAATCTTTAATAATGACCTTCCTCATACTATGCTTGGGGGCGATCAAATTTGCTTGGATTTGTGCAAGAGTGATGTTGTCTCTGTATACAGTCAACAAGAGCGTCACTGCATTCGTGATCCCCGTTGCCAGAGGTCACCATGGAGATAGAAGAAACCAGCCATGTTATTTCGCACCACTTTGATATCGCAAAGGCACAGGAGGTAGTGATGACCACTCAAATGCGAAGCCACATAAACACAGATGAAGATGTGACGTCTCCGAGACACACCTGATGTGTGGACAAACCACGTGCAAAAGAGAAACCAAAACTTAAAAAAGAAAGAAACAAAAATTATTGATGCCGAATTAAGTGACTACGATGCTAGCGCTGACCGAAAAAGCAAAGAAAGGCGAAAATGTGCAGTCCCCTGGAGCGTTCTTTCAGCTAAGGAAGAGTGAGCACGGCCTCTGAGACAAGAGGTTACACGCACTCTATTGATAGTGTGTGCCTACCAATCTCGGAAATCATAGAGCAAGCCACTGGAAGCTAAGCAAGGCCAAGCCAGCAGAAAATTCAACATGGTGGCCTCCGAGATAGGCCAGCGTGGCTCGGAATGAGCCATATAGTCCGAAAAATTAGTCACAAAGATGCATTAGCTCTATGGGAACCCAGACGAAGCATTTATGAAGTTCGGAATATCCATCATGTCTGAATTTTTGGAGTCTAAAAATTTGTTGGCTACTGTAATCATTTGCGCATAATTTGTTACGAACAAGTCTGTACCACACAGACGTAGATTGCTGTGTTTGCTTGAAGGCTCACATTGTTTTATAGTTGTGCAAACGCTGTGAAACTGGACAAATAATGAATGCTCTGCCTTAAGACAACAAATTTATGTATCGGCTGCCTAAAAGGGAAACATGCCTAATGAATGGCCACAAGTGATACAGCCGAAGTCGACTACCTATTACGCAGCAGCCCCACACATTCACTCAAGAACTGCGCAACAACCATGCCTCTCCAGCAGCAAAACCATTCGTAACAGTCACCACTCTCCCAATATCTCAATCAATATCTCTCCCTCAAGGCGCCAGTGTTGTTCTGAGTCTCGAATATAAAACAGAAATGAATATCCAACAATTTCAAATAGTGATTCCTTGAATCAAGTACGAATCGAATAGCAAATATAATTCGATTCATATTCGAAATTTCAAATATATTTGCCCACCCCTACATTCACATTCTTCGCACTCAGACTTTTGGCTAGTGTTTCTATCTGAGCATCATCACTGCCTTGAGAGAAAATGTAGAGTAAATTTTAGGGCTGATCCCTTTTGAGAATGTAGAATCATCACTCACAATGGTGACACCAGAACATTTAGTCCCAGGTTGAGACATCCCAACAGTTAGAGGGCTTTACAGGTAGCAGTCACACAGCTCCGTCTAGTTTTAGAGAGTTAGAAAATTTCTAATGCTGACGACACGATAGCCACTGAAAACTGTTCACAGAGTGGGTGTTGCTGAAGTCACTGACTGTAACAAGATGCACTGGTGACTAGCTACATAGGAAAGGCACAGGGGTCCAATTCCCATGTGGCCACAGCATTTCACCTATGTAACTTAGCAACGCTAACAGTCTGAGCACTATGTCAACAGTGCAACTTAGCTTCATTGAAATTTAAAACTGCAGTGCACACATGGTCCTTCTCTTCACAATCCTTCACTGTGTGTGTCAGACCAAATGTGCATACAAGACGTAAAAAGCTGTGGACAGATTAGAGATGGTGGTTGTGGTAATTGTGATAAAACTACAGGCTGTTTTAGCCATGCAGGCTTACTGCTGGAATTTTACCTCAACAAACCAAAACAGTTCACCACTGTCTCGGGAAACTGGTATGGGTTGTCTGGGCCTTTGCTTGTTGTCTATCATCAAAGTAGGCTTGATTGTGCAGAAATTCGTGGAGGCAAGCACAGGTAGGACAGCACTTACATCAAGTGCTAAACCTCAGACTGCATTGTACAGAGCAGATCTTGTTTAAGAGGCCAGCCTGTTATCAAGTTGTCCTCCAGCACCCACAGCTGCTTAAATGCTCAAACACCAAACACACAGCTTCGAAAGGAGAGTACAATCATTGGCCAGCCACCTCATAAGTTGTAAATGAATTATATGAGCTGGAAAAAAAGAGAACATTGTGGTATTCTTTTTAGCTTTTCTCCTTCTCATCAAAAAATTGCAGATCATTGTTCAGGGAACACTGTGATTTTTGTCGCAAAGCTTCACATCATTAGCAATTATCCTCTAACATTCATACAATATGCGAATGTTGGTGTGATGTTAAAATAGAGTGTTTTAGCCTGTCCCTATGCATACACATTCCCAGTTACGGTACAATAGAGATATGTAGACATCACCAACAGCACTAGAGGTGCCATCTTGCGTTGCCGAATTCAGAAAACATGCATACAACTGTTATTGCAGTGGTAGACCATGTGCTAGTAAGCCACTGGCATAAAGTGTCAGTAGCCACACAATCATTTATGTATAGTAGCTCTTATATTTTCTTCCTTCAATGAACGAGTTATGCCGTACAAAACATTTGCAAGGCAATGTGGTCAAAGAAACGTGCCACAATGTGTCACTGCTAGAACACTTCTAGTTACATCCACCTTTCTCGTGCTTTGCAAATGGCAAAATGTATACAGACAGAATAAAGCCTATGCCCCACTGTCCATTAATGTTTGTAACACAGCGCTACAATATACCTTCAAAATTAAAACTACATGAAAGAACCTAGCTGTGTGCCTCCTCGTACTGACCATTAGTGAAACTATGAAAGAGAAGAAACAGAACCGACGGGCCCGATATTTATTGGTCATATCATAAGAAGCCAACAAGCAAAGACACCAAGGACAACATAGGAGAAATTACTTGTACTTACTGAGTTAAAGAAATGGCAAATTAATTGAAATGAAAGTGGATGAAAAAACAACTGGCCGCAGGAGGGATATGAACCCACATCCTTGCATTACGCGTGTGATGCTTCCAATTGAGCTCACTAATTGAGCTCCCAATTGTGATGCTTACCAATTGAGCTACCGCCGCACTGTTTTCCTATCCACTTTCTGAGGTATCTATTGTTATGTGGTGGTGACGTTGAAGAACACAGTAGCAATACTGCGAAAGACAAAATTAACTTTTATTGGGCGAACCTGTGCCCACAAAAACAGGCTACACTTATAGCACAATGAACACGGTCGGCGATCGTCGAAAATATGATCAGTGGGTCAAGCGCGTCGGCTTTTATACATCAGTCATCGAATGTTCCAGAGTAATCGCTGGGACCCGCATGCCTTCCACAAAGTTCTACATCATTCGCGTCGCGCACACATGCAATCAGATTACACAAGGTTCGGTCACAGACAGGGGATGCAAGCACCGATAACATTCCAGAAACTTCCGATACATGCAGGCACGTCCTACACTGTACAATAACATTTGTTAGGCAGTGAGGCGTGTCGCCTGATAAAGACAAACAAGTACAGGTGTCAGTACCCCCTCTTAAACAGCATCGACCCGATGCTGCAAACAAACGAAAGTAATAAAGAAAAGCACTCGTAGTATCGTAGTAAAGTAAACAACAAAATAAGGAAAGTTCGTCAGTGTCCGTAAAAGGGTTTAAGACGCACCACGTGGACCACTTCAGATCGTGCGCGGCGCCACTGTGACTGCGAAATGCCGTCTGGCACGACCTCATAGTCCAGTGCGCCAATACGTCAGATGACCTTGTAGGGTCCGAAATAGCGTCGCAATAGTTTCTCACTCAGTCTTCGTCGGCGTATCAGGGTCCAGACCCAAACACAGTCGCCAGGCTGGTACTCGACGAAGCGTCATTGGAGGTTGTAGTGTCGGCTGTCGGTAAGCTGCTGGTTCTCGATCCGTACGCGGGCGAGCTGTCGGGCTTCTTTGGCGCGCTGGAGATAGGTAGCGGCGTCAAGATTCTCTTCGTCAGTGACATGCGGCATCATGTTGTCAAGTGTCATCGTCGGGTTCCTGCCGTAGACCAGCTTAAACGGCGTGATCTGTGTTGTTTCTTGCACCGCCGTGTTGTAAGCGAATGTTACGTATGGCAGGACGGCATCCCAGGTCTTGTGTTCGATGTCGATGTACATTGCTAGCATGTCGGCGAGGGTCTTGCTCAGGCGCTACGTGAGACCATTCGTCTGTGGGTGGTAGGCAGTTGTCATCCTGTGGCTTGTCTCGCTGTATTGCAGAATGGCTTGGGTGAGCTCCGCTGTAAAAGCCGTTCCTCTGTCAGTGATGAGGATTTATGGAGCACCAAGTCGCAGGAGGATGTTCTCGACGAAAAATTTCGCCACTTTGGCTGTGCTGCCTTTCGGTAGAGCTTTAGTTTCAGCGAAGCGGGTGAGATAGTCCGTCGCCACGACGATACACTTATTTCCGGAAGTTGATGTCGGAAACGGTCCCAGCAAGTCCATCCCAATCTGCTGAAAAGGTCGGTAAGGAGGCTTGATCGGCTGTAGTAATCCCGCTGGCCTTGTCGGTGGTGTCTTGCGTTGTTGACAGTCTCGACATGCCTTGACGTAACGGGCGACATCGCTGGTTAGGCGCGGCCAGTAATACCTTTCTTGTATCCTCCACGAAGGCTTGTAGGCTGCACCGCGTCAGCCGTCCTGAAGGGTCCTTTAACTTAGCTAGCCAACACAACGCGTGAGGGTCGCTGACAACTTTGAATGGCCTCCCATATAGATAAGGGCGAAATTTTGCTGTAGCCCAAATGATGGCGAGGCATTCCTTTTCAGTCGTGGAATAATTGTCTTCCGCTTTTGAAAGCGACCGGCTTGCATAATATATCACCCGTTCAAGTCCGTCTTTCCTCTGGACTAGGATGGCACCGAGGCTTAGGCTACTGGCGTCAGTGTGGATTTCGGTATCGGTGTCCTCGTCGAAGTGTGCAAGTACCAGCGGCGACTGCATGCGTCGTTTGAGTTCTTGAAATGCATCGGCCTGCGGCGTTTCCCACTTGACCTCGACATCACATTTGGTTAGATATGTTAGCGGCTCCGCAATGCGTGAAAAGTCCTTGACAAAGCGCCTGTAGTAGGCACAGATGCCAAGGAATCTATGCACTGCCTTCTTGTCGATGGGCTGCGGGATCTTTGCGATGGCAGCTGTCTTCTGCGGGTCAGGGCGGATTCCAGATTTGCTGATGACGTGGCCTAGAAACTGTGGGGTTTCTCACACGTACTCTTGGGACAAAGGAACGACAACACAGTAGTGCAAACAATCACAAGGGCATTTATTGCACCTTTCGTAGATCAATGCCAGCTAGCCGAGTTGCTTTCCACAAAACAATGCCGATGGGCGCGCGACAAATGGGCGCCGACCGCGACCGGATAGCGAGCGAACATGTTCGCCCCATGCTGGATCCCAACGCCTAGTCGTTCGCGTGTACGGTCACGCAAACGGTGGCGCGTTCTAAGGCGGCCACGCGAGGCGGTCTCGCAGAAGCATGGATCGGCGCCCGCGCGGGACGTCCACACGGCTTGACGATCTCGAACCCAAGGGGAAGCGCCTTGTCTTGTGGCGCCCAAGTAATTGCGCCTCAACCACTCCGACCGCCGCGGGCGCCAGGCCACGCCGCGAAGCTGGATTACAGGAGACGCGCTATGTGGGAAAAACATATCAGGGGACGCGCGAGAGTCGCACATCCCCACAAAACAGAAGCTCGTCGTAAGCGAAGCGGCACTTTTCCGGCTTCAGAGTAAGCCCTAATGACCTAATGGCCTCTAGTACTGTTGCAAGCCGCCTAAGGTGATCGTCGAAATTTCCGGCGAAGACGACGACGTCATCTAAGTATACGAGACAGGTCTGCCACTTCAATCCCGCTAAAACCGTGTCCATCATGCGCTGGAACGTTGCAGGCGCTGAGCACAGTCCGAATGGCATAACCTTGAACTTGTAGAGGCCTTCTGGGGTGATGAAGGCAGTCTTTTCGCGATCTCTTTTGTCGACTTCTATTTGCCAATAGCCAGACTTGAGGTCCATCGACAAGAAGTATTTAGCGTTGCAGAGCCGATCAAATGCGTTGTCTATTTGTGGGAGGGGGTATACGTCCTTTTTCGTGATCTTGTTCAGACGACGGTACTCGACGCAGAAATGTAGGGTTCAGTCCTTTTTCTTCACCAAGACTACAGGAGATGCCCACGGGCTCTTTGACGGCTGGATGATGTCGTCACACAGCATTTCGTCGACTTGTTGCCTTATAGCCTCACATTCTCGCATAGAAACTCAATAAGGGCTCTGGCGGAGTGGTCGAGCACACTCTTCGGTTATTATGCGATGCTTTGCGACTGGCGTTTGTCGAATCCTTGATGACGTCGAAAAGCACTCTTTGTAACGTCGAAGTATACTTCTGAGCTGTTGTTGCTTAATCATGGGGAGACTTGGATTTATGTCGAAGTCTGGCTCAGGAACTACGGCCGACGGGGTAGATGCGGCAGAATCCAAGAGGACAAACACATTGCTGGTTTCCAGAATTTCCTCGATGTATGCGATCGTCGTGCCCTTGTTGATCTGCTTGAACTCCTGGCTGAAGTTTGTCAGCAACAGTTTCGTGTTTCCTCCGTGCAGTCGAGTGATTCCTCTTGCGACGCAAATTTCACTATCGAGCAGTAGACGTTGCTCACCTTCGATGATGCCTCCTACATCAGCAGGTGTTTCGGTGCCGACCGAAATAACAATGCTGGAGCGAGGTGGAATGCTCACTTGATCTTCGAGCACACTCAAGGCGCGGTGGCTTGGAAGGCTCTCCAGTGGTACCGCTTGATCTTCCGACAGCTTTATTGACTTCGACTTCAGGTCGATGATTGAGCCTTGTTGGTTCAGGAAGTCCATGCCGAGAATGATGTCTCGTGAAAACTGTTGGAGGATAACGAAGGTGGCAGGGTAAGTCCAGTCATGACAGTAATTCTTGCCGTGCAGATTCCAGTCGGCGTGATGAGATGTCCTCCAGCGGCCCCAATTTGAGGGCCTTCCCATGCAGGCCTAACCTTCTTCAACTGGGCGGCAATGTGTCCACTCATTACGGAGTAATCGGCCCCTGTGTCCACTAAGGCGGTAACTGCGTGGCCGTCAAGAAGCACGCCGAGGTCGGTGGTTCTTTGTCTGGCATTGCAGTTAAGTCTTGGCGTCTGATCACGGCTGCGTCGTGTTGAACTGAAGCTGGAACGTCGCATCGTCAAGTCGTCTTTCGTCGGTGTAATCTTGGCTTCCTGACTTCGTCGGGATGGCAGCGTGTCATTATTATGTCGTTGAGATGGTCTCTTCGGCGTTTTCGGCGGCGGCGGAGGATCTTCGTCAGTTCGACGAACAGCAACCGCACCTCTATCGGTTGCTGCTTTTAGTTTCCCGGATATGGGCTTGCAGAGCGGCCCCGGGCTGGGCCGGTGTATGGTCGGCGCTGCGGCGACAGGTAGCGGCCTAATGACGGCGAACGGGACAGTCGTCGAGGGCTCCACTGAGTGGTGGCGAGGTAGTCGGTGATATCGCGAGGTCGTTCGCCAATCTGTGGTCGCGGCGCATTAACGGCGAACCCTCGGAGTCCCATCTCCCGGTATGGGCATCGGCGGTAGATGTGCCCGGCTTCTCCGCAGTGATAGCAAAGCGGACGGTGGTCGGGGGCGCGCCAAACGTCAGTCTTCCTAGGAACGCCGCGTGAGGTGACTGCTTAACGTGCTGCCGGCAGGGGTGGTGGTGGACGACGAAACTGTGTCGTCACTGGGCCCTGCCGTGGGTGCGGAGGGGGAACATGACAGTGGGCTACAGCGGCGTATGTCATCGCTTGCGGCAATTCGGGGCTACTCCCGAGTTGTTGTTGGAGCTGCACACATACGGCATCGGCAATCGAAGCCACTTGAGGCTGTGATGATAGGAACAGCATCTGTAGCTGCTCCCGCATGACTGCTCGGATAGCCTCGCGCAGGTCATCTGTGGCTAGTGACTGAACTCCGGCGTAGTTTGTCGAGTTCGTGCAGCGGTCGAATCACCGGTTTCGCATGTCGAGTGTCTTCTCGATGCTGGTGGCCTCGCGAAGAAACTCGTCGATGGTCTTCGGTAGGCTTCGTACCATTCCGGCAAAAAGTTCTTCCTTCACACCACGCATGAGTAGGCGGACTTTCTTCTCTTCGGGCATTTCAGGGTCAGCGTGGCGGAATAGACGGCTCATTTCCTCCATGAAGATCGTGGTTGTCTCATTAGGTAGCTGCACACGGGTTTCTAATAGCGCTTGGGCTCGTTCTCGGCGTACTACACTTACGAATGTCTGCAGGAAGTCGCTTCGGAACTGCTCCCAGGTCGTTAAGGTGGCTTCTCGGTTCTCGAACCACGTCCTGGCATCGTCTTCCACTGCGAAGAAGACATGTCGCAGTTTGTCGTCGCTGTTCCAGTTGTTAAAAGCAGCGACCCTCTCATATGTCTTAAGCCAGCTTTCTGGGTCCTCAAACGTTGAACTGCGGAACGTCGGAGGCTCCCTAGGCTGCTGAAACATGATGGGGGACGCCGGGGCTGCCATTGGGGTGGACTTGGTGGCGATCTTCCTGGTCGTCTCAGGGAAAAGTCCGAGCTCTGGGGGCAGTTGTTGAAGACAGCGGCTTGCTCGATGGTCCGGGTCTACGTTGGTGTTCTCTTTGCGGTCCGGGCTTGGATCATGGCTTGTCGGGGGCGTCCAGTACATGAACGAAAAGCACCTCCACCAGATGTCACGTGGTGGTGATGTTGAAGAACACAGTAGCAATACTGTGAAAGACAAAACTAACTTTTATTGGGCGAACCTGTGCCCACAAAAACAGGCTACACTTATAGCACAACGATAGCGGCGAACACAATCGGCGATCGGCGAAAATCTGATCAGCGGGTCAAGCACGTCGGCTTTTATACATCAGTCATCGAATGTTCCAGAGTAATCGCTGGAAACCGCGTGCCTTCCACAAAGTTCTACATCATTCGCGTCGCGCACACATGTGATCAGATTACACAAGGTTTGGTCACAGACAGGGGATGGAAGCATCGATAACATTTCAGAAACTTCCGATACATGCAGGCACGTCCTGCGCTGTACAATAACATTTGTTAGGCAGTGAAGCGTCTCGCCCGATAAAGACAAACAAGTACACGTGTCACTATGTTTTTTACTACTAGAACTAACCCTGGTAGTCTAAGCCAGTGCCACCACTCACAAACCTACATGGCAAATCCACATCTGCCGCCAAGGTTTGTGGGTTGGAAAATGGCACCGCAGTAGCTCAATTGGTAAGAGCATAGCACGTGTAATGCAAAGATGGATGTTTATATCCCAACTGTGGCCAGTTGTTTTTTCATGCATATTGAGTTACATTAAGTTATCATTTCTTTAACTCAATTAGTAAGTACAAGTCATTTCCCCTATATTGTCCTTGGTGTCTACGTTCGTTGGCTTCTTATGATAAGGAAGTATTAAAGTAACTGAATGGGTGAACACAGTCATTTGAACTCTTTTTCTCTCCCTTTGTCAGGACCCACCTTAGAGCTGGGCTCCTGGCTCTCACTGTCTGGGCTTTCACACAGGTCCTCGCGGATCTTCTGGAGTGCATTCTGAGCCTTGACACTCAGGGAATTCTCCCGGAAGTCACTCTGCACCAGTAAATTCATTGCATCACACATTCTGCTGACAATTAGGGCTCCACTACAGCAACATGTGCCACACACCAAGTGTGTAGCAGCAGCAGCATCGGCGCTGCATGAGAGTCGCGTAGATGCTCGCGTCCACACGAAACACAAACGGCTGGCACGCTAGCCCATGCCGGAGCGTAGTTATGTAGACGCGAGCATCTACGTAACTCTCATACGGCGCCAATGCTGCTGCCGCTACAAATGCATCAAACAGAAGCAGCTCGGGGATAGTCCTCTGAAAATAAAAGTGGAATTTGGACAGCTGGTTATCAGCAATGAACAAAAAGAAACCAGAAAAATTGCAGAAAAGAAGCAGCATGCTTCACTGGAGCTGATGTCTTCTTGTGACAGGGTGTACAATATCTGGGCGTATGGAAAAAGCTATGCCTAATATATTGAGGTTCTTATACATGGTGTTCCATGGAGAAGAAGTTATAAAGATGATTTGCTATATCGAGAACTTCATTATACTAAGTTCGTTATATTGAGGTTTAACTGTATTTGGTTAGTCATTCTGACAGTGCAGGAACTGTGTTGGATATCACTAAGCAGCGTTATATTTGCTGCATCTACAATACAGGTAGAGATGTACAAGTGGCATTTAATAAGCCTGACACAGAACTGGAAACTCAGTGAAAAAAAAACACATTTATATTTTTTCTACACAACCCCTTAAAATGCCAAAAAGCCTCAAACATTATAAACACTCCAACTCCTGGGAAAAAGAAAAAGAAAGAGAAAACCCTTCCTCTACTGAAAAATGGGGGTAAGTGAAGCTTGTCCTGCATGCACCTGACCTTCGTCACGGTTAAGTAACCCACAGGCAATGGTGCCGAATTGCTTCGGCCTCCCGCTCCCTCAGTTTGTGTTCTTCTTCTCATTGCTAGATTATAGTCCAATGATATCGGCGCCTCGGCGAGCGTTGTTAGATGCAGGGTGCATTGGAGCGTGTTGGCTGCATCTGGTTACGTCGGTGGCACCAGTGCATCGAACCATTAGTGGAACTATAGACGCCGTTGTTCTCACCATGACGTAACGTGTACTGCATTAACGCTACGTTGGACTATATTTAGGCTTTAACGGCTGGATTGGTGCCCAAACGGCGAGCGCTTTCACGGGCGAGTTCTCGCCGCCATTCGTTGAACGCTGCCAGTTTCTCTAGGAAACGCACAATGCATGGCCACCCCATCCGTTTTTTAAGACTGAATGGAGTTGAAACGAAGCCGGCACAGTGCGTGCGAAACCCTTGCCTGCCCTTGCCCTCCCCGGCAGAAACGAAATGGCTCTGATTGGCTGCGGAATCCTTGCTATTGACTCGCGCTCCGGCGCCGGCACAGCTGTCAACTCATCAATTGCCCTTTCCTGCAGCTGATCTGCCCTGGGATGGGTTTTTGCGTGGCCGCTCCACTACAACGTCGCTTGTGAGCCAATACAAGCTTTGCTTGGAAAATAATAGCAAGAAAGAAATTTTGATGGCAATTATGAAAATAGTGTTTGATGGCTCCTTTGAGTTAATTATTACTAAATCACCATCTTAAAATTTTTTTTTTTAGGTCACAAGGGGTACGATCATGAAAATGGGTCGTACGACTAACAACTTTCAATCTGCATTTGCATACAGAATCTTGTGCAAAGTAAGAGGTGTGGACCGGGGCACTGTCGGCAGGAGCAAAATGTTTTTGCTCAATTTGCAACACATATGCAATATGCAACACATGCATAAATTTGGCAAAATAAGTGCCGGTTATCATAGTTTTGAGTGATAGGCAACAAATAAGCATAACAGCTTCCTCATACCTTTCCAAAGTGTCTGCATGACTTTTCCTACTAACAATGTCTTCAGTTTTATGAGCAGATGAGAATAAACACTAAATAAGTTAAGGCTGATAACCTATTGCCACGCTTAAACAGATGTGCATGCCTCTTCACAGTCACATACTCACGGGAACTATGTGCGCGGGCACATAGTTCCCTTGCACATTTTCATATGCACATGAATATTTACCACCGTTGCTCTCTTTTTCATCAAAGGTTGGACCACTAAATGACACTTGATACTGTTCTTGGCTGCATTCATTACAAATCAGCAACGATCAAGAAGGATGAACTGAGAAAGGAAAACCACGATACCTGCAACTAAAGCCTGGAAGTACGATGCAATGTGCATTAAATATTGCAATGCCTCCAGTCTACTACATCATATTTAGGCTCAGAACTTATTGGATGCTCCTCACAGACAACATCTCATAAACATGTATTACGCAATGCCTATACTTTAGTGTATGTAAAAGATCTGCCACCATGGTCTTGATTGGTGCTGCCTAACACTACTGCAGCTACCTTACAGATACAAAGTACTGGTTAAATAAGATCCCCAAGTGTGCATGACTTTTCCTAACTAAACCTCTCATTCATTCCAACTCAAGTTTCACACACAGGTGACTGTTCGTAGTGGATGCATTTTGATATCATGTTCGAGTGCCTCCCTTCCCCATCTTTCCCAGAAAAAGACAAGTAAAAGTATGCGTCACCAAAGTCAATGCCAAGCAGAAAGAGTAATATTTCTAGGAACAGGACCATTGAACCATCTGCTAATGTAACGACAAACAAGGCAGGTGTTATGTTTAACCCTTAACTTGTGTTTTTGCCAACAAAATGACAGACAGCACAGCAAGTTCTACTACTGTAAATTCCACACTTCTTTATGGCATCACCAGAGATTATGAAAAGGGTAAGTAATGCTGCAACACACCTTCGTGGCAAGCATTTACTTTATGTGGTCAAAATGATGGCCAGTTTTTCAAACTATCGTCCGGACAACGGTGACAATTCTGATGGTTAGAGCCAGTGCTTCAATGAAGCATAAACAAACCTGGACACCGGCATCTGTGTGGCATTTGTGCCCCAGTGTGAAATCCCTGTACTTCTGGCATGCCTCTGGAGAAGACGGCCATGCCAGGCCATGAGCACAGACCGTTCCCTCCCCCTCCCAGGAGGGAGTGCTGCCAAGAAGCTACAGAGAGATGCCACTCTTTGCCAGCTTGAGTTTTATGCCTACGGCTTTGCTTTTTACGGAACGATGAATACAAAATGTTTTGCATTTCATTTTACAACTTGCCTCTACTTGGGCCCTCTCTGCTGATGCCTCTCTGCAGCTCCAGACTACTGCACCAGTGAAGCTACCCAAGAGACTTGAGTGCCATTTTCCAACACTGGCATTCTGTACATATGCACAACCATCCGAGAAAGTGTACAGGCATCACTGTAGCTTAATCAGTAGAGCACGACACACATCATGCACATGTAGAGACTTATGATTCAGCACCCACAAAGGCAGGCTGCCTTCCAATTTTATTTCAGCTTTCCGTCGAGGAGAGAAGGGATGGAGAGTCTGAGTTGCTTGCACATCTACAATGCACTTACAATATTTATAAGTCTTGCGGCAAACAAGCTAGTTAGAGCACACACACAGTGGACCCATACCATCACACATGGCATCCACAGCCAGTCGTGAAAACCCATGTCCCAATATGGACCATGGCAGCTTCCTTGCCATGTGAGTTGGCAAATTGCTATGCCTTTATTAAAACAGAAGCTTATGACGAGTTTAATCTAACATATAATAAATTACACATTTCAATAATACTGATAATGATAATAATAACGATAAAGTTACTTCCCCTATGCTTTGCTTTATTTCATTGTCTAGCGGGTTTATGTAAACCTTTGCTTATGGCTCGGCTAATTTGCACTATAAGCACAGTTCACAAAGCTTACAGTCAGTCTACAATATAAATTCTGGTGTGCTAGCAAAGCCACACAAGAAATACAAGTTGTTGCTTTGGAATATAATAAGCAGGGCTCACCATTTCCTTGGCAAAGAATATGTACACCTGAAAACAGCATAAGAAGCATTATTAACACAATAAATCAACCATAACTGAAAGAATGAAGTCTGTCTGACTGCAACAATAAGTAAGCTCCCATATTTACACGATCCTAATGCGTCCCCAAATCTAACAGACACCTAATTTTTGTAGCCTTAAGGGGCCCTGACACACTTTTTTTCACTACTAACCATAGAAGGCCTCACTATTAAAGAATGTCACTTCTCGAATCTCATGCCGGAAATTTTTTTTTAGATCTTTGAATTATCAATCCATCAGCTGCTTTTGTTGATGCTACATGACGGTATTGCGGAAGGAAGAGCAAGTGATTTCTTGCAGTTTTTGACATGAGGTTGTAAATTCCCTGCTTTATGCAGTGATGTAATACTTGGCTCCCATGTTCACAGCAGCCTCTACAAGAGTTCGGCAATGCTTCCTTACTATATTTAGAAAAGTGTTTCAGGGTCCTCTTAAGTGAACCTGAATGCCACATTCACCCAATGTAACATCACCAAATGCGGCCGTTTTATAAAAAGAAATAGCCCCATATTTGCAATCAGAAAAAAGGAGACGTGCAAAATTTATCTTCACAGAATGAAAACTTCACTTCACAGAATGAAAACACAAACTGGATGAAGGAACTCGGGGGAGTAAAGGAGGGGGGACAGAAAATTGCCAATGTAAAACTGAAACCGTGCTCATAGCATTGCCAACTGTTTATGTTCATAGCCACCAGCATCGTCATTGCCATCACAAGATCAAGGACAAGAACAAGTTTCTACACAGTTGTGCCTAGGTTTGAGATGGCAATGCCCTGGGTTTATTACGAAAGTGCAGTCAAAAGAGAAGTTACCTTACCTATTAAGCTAGTGTCAACAGACCTGCGTCACATGTTTTTGGCATATTGGAACCTTGCATTGAATTATGAAGAGTGGGACAACCGTTTTGCTAAAGTTGTAAAGTAATTCAAGAATAGCGGAATATAAAATGGACTGGACAGCACGTAGGACGACATGTTGTGGCCCAAAGTAATAAAAAGCTTACTGAATCAACATTTTTAGATTTCTTTCAGTTTGAAAGCTGCAGCTTGTGGAGTGTCGCTCTTCTGGTTCCTGCCACGCGATGGCGCTTGCCATGCTGTTTGAACGACCGGCGCAGTCCCTTCGCATTGTCGCCGCCACCTGATCGAAGTAGCGAGCTGAACTTTTTAAAGTGTGAACTTTACTCAAATATTCCGACTGCTTAGTCTCTACCACCTCAAAGAGAGGTCTGCGTGGAAGTGTGGAGGGTGCACCGAGTGCTGCGCTTGTGGTTGTTCAAGGTACACTGAAGAAATCGAGAGAAGCACACCGTTGGAAGCAAGCTCGCCTGCATAAGCTGATTGAATCCAGAATGCTCGAGTTACCTTCTGAAGCTGACTCACCCAAAGACAGTGACAGTGACCACATTTACTCCAAGGGAGAAGTGTATTATAGCGTCTAGTACTACTTTTCTTGACCACATTTACTCCCTTGGAGTAAATGTGGTCACTGTCACTGTCTTTGGGCGAGTCAGCTTCAGAAAGTAACTTCACATTTACTCCCTTGGAGTAAATGTGGTCACTGTCACTGTCTTTGGGTGAGTCAGCTTCAGAAGTTAACTCGAGCATTCTGGACTCGATCAGTTTCTGCAGGCGAGCTTACTTCCAACGGTGTGCTTCCAAATTTACTCATTATATCCCCAGTACATCCACATATATATAGATGGTTTGTGTCATAAAAATTCCTTCCAACCTATATACAGACGGTTTGTATCATAAATATTCCTTCCAAGTTGACTCATTATATCCCCAGTACATCCACGTATATACAGATGGTTTGCATCATAAAAATTCCTTCAAGATTTACTTATTATAGCCCCAGTACATCCACGTATATAAAGACAGTTTGTGTCATAAAAATTTGTTCCAAATTTACTCATTGTATAGTAAATTGACGGGGAAGAAGGCGAAGTGACGGTGAAGTGGCGGCAAAGAAGGCAGCAAAACTGTGATTAATGAAACTAGCCTTTTATTGGACGAACTTGTGCCTTCAAAAGCAGGCTACACTCAAAGAACAACAATAGCGGCGAACAAACTCGGCGATCGTCGAAAATCTGATTAGCGGGTCAAGCGCTTCGGCTTTTATACATCAGTCGTTGAATGTTCCAGAGTAATAGCTGGGACCCGCGTGTCTTCCACAAAATTCTACACTATTTGCGTCGTGAATACACACAATCAAATTACAAAAGGTTCGGTGACAGACAGCGAATGGAACCATCGATAACATTCCAGAAACATCCGATACATGCAGGCGTGTCCTGCGCTATGCAATAACATTTGTTAGGCGGTGAAACGTGGTCGCCCGATAAAGATGAAGTACACGTGTCAGTATCCCCAGTACAACCACGTATACACAGACAGTTCGTGCCATAAAAATTCCTCGGCTTCAGCATTCGTCATTCCACATTTGGCGCTAGAGCAAACATTTAAATTGTCCCGAGAGACATCTTTCACCGTGGCACAACTGTTTGCAATCCTGTGTGCTTTGCGTTTCATAACATCAGAAAAGAATTAGCAAAAATGAGTTATGTTTAGTGATTCGCAAGCCACTCTCACATTAATACAAAGCAATAAGAAAAATTCTTTGAACACTTTGGTATTGTATGAGATGCTCAAAGAACATACAAAAGCAAGTGCAATGAATCATGTAGCATGATCTTGAATTGTAGCACGAAGTGACATAGACAGAGACTAGAAGCAGAGAGGACGAGCACTAATTCAAGTTCATGTTACCGTACCAACTTGTACTTGGATAATAATCGAACTCGCGTAATGATTGCACCCCTGAATTTTGTCCTCAAAATTCTATTTCTTTTATTTCCCGTGTAATGATCGCAGCCCGAACTTGCCGCAGCAATATGTTGTGAGCCAAGTCTAGCTAATAGTGATCACGCTTACCATCTGTCGAATGCTATGTGAACGACTCTTGAAGACAAACCAAGCAGTCTGCACGCACCAAACATTCTTAAGTAGAAGCCTCATTACATTACTTTCATCCCTTTTCGCACTTCCATGACTAAAAAAAAGCTGCAACCAAACTCGCCTTTATTATGTGTAGGCTTTATAATGGTGTCAACAACAACAAAAAAGGAGCCTTTCGATTCTTCTCATCTACACTTGTGGGCACGCAAAAAATCGCGAGCGGCAACGATAGTAGCCACGTTTAGACTGATATGTTAAAAGTGTACCTTATTCCTACACCGACGCTTGTAACACAGCTAAGATATTCACCCACCCTTAGCGGAAACATGCCGTGTTAGGATAGTAGTGAAGACAGATGCCACAGTTTCTGCAGCATGCCAGCCATGTGTTTCTATGTCACTGGCAGCTAAGCGCACCCATCTGTTTCTGTCCCCTCAAAGTGGACATGGCTACGTTACTGCCGCAAACTTGCCGATATTAACGTTATTATTCATTACTGATATGGAACAAACTGTTTCAATGCCCGTAATGTACTCACGAAAAGAAAAAAAAATCGTGTTCGGTGCGTTCGACTCGCTCCGCCGGCCGCAATTTTTGTTTTGACGTCCCGAAGCAAACGCGGGATGAAAAAAATTTTTTTTTTCCTTTTCGCGGGAAATTTAACCCGCATAATGATCGCAACCCTGATTTTGCGTCAATTTTTCGGACAAAAAAGTGCGATCATTATGCGAGTAAATATGGTAATTGCATTTCAGTGGATACCCAGGCACTGCAATATTCCTGGTAATACTGCAGCGGACGCAGCTGCGAATCAGGTGCACAATAACGCAGAGACAATCAATCTTCCCCTTTTGCGAAGTGAAGTCTGTCTGCTCCCGAGACAGATTTCCTTTCATCTCGGCAAAACTACCTGGTTTGATCAGCAATCTAAGAACTCGGAGTTATACCTCATAGACCCATGTATGCACCTATCAATTCCAGAATATCTAAGAGAAAACAGAAAATTTGAAACATTGGTGCACTGCCTGTGGCTTGGAACTGCATTTACGAGACACTTCTCATACAGGATAAAACGTGTCTCTAGTCCGCAGTGTTCTTGTGGCCATCCAGACGAAGATGTATATCATCTCCTCCTCAAATGCACTAAGTACTACCCACAACAAAGGGTACTGCAGGCAAATTTGTTACTTCTCTACAGAAGACCCTTCACTCTAAAAAAGATACTTGGTCCATCGCCAACTATGGGCTTTCAGAAAAGAGCACGTCTTGCTTTGAAGAAGTTTTTCGAGGGCAACAACATTTTGGGGTTTCAGGTGATCCTAATAAGCTGAATGAGTGATATGGGCGTTGTTCTGGGTTAAAGATTGATTTATATGGTGATCGTGATTTCTACGCAGTGTGTGATTGTGTTCTGTGCTTGCAGTGTAATTACATTTTTGTGTGTTTGACTATTAAAAATATCTGTCTTTATATATGCAAATGTGTACTGAACTCATGCACAAAGCTTTGCGATTCATGTACTGTTAGACTGTATCGTTTTTATTTATCTGGTGTTCTACTGAGTACCATATTTTGTGTCATTATTCTCCCTTTTTGTGCATATTTGTTTCCTTTGCAAAGTGACAAGGATTAGCCGCTGCCACCGCAAAGGTGCCAACCTCTCCTAATATTCATTTCAATAATAAAAGAAAAATATGTGGTGCACAAATATTCCAAGAGCAGAATTTGCCCTTCCTGTATGGAAGATATCAGCTCTCCAGTGCCAGTTGTTGGCATTGACTTATACCTTACGCTGTACAAGAGCGTCAAGCAAGGGTGCCTGGAGCGTCTCACCAAAACCCATGCTACAGTTTACAAATACTGCAAACAAAGCAGTTTCTATTTCCTTAAGAGAAGGTCCCTTTTTGGGGGATATCTTTTGGGATGTGCTAGACGAGCTGGAATTGCTGAACCTTGCTTGACTTGGATGTGCAGAGCTCATGACTACTTTTACATGCCAGGTGTGGCATTTTGTCATTGTGACTTGCATGCATCTTTATGCGAGAAACCTAAATCGCCGGCCAGAAAACAGAGAAAAGGCCGCCATTACAAATAAAAAAGCTCTTCTGTAGCTATTCCCTCCATGCTTTTGACTAAGTTTGTCTTCATTTAATGGTTGTTTGTGTTGATTGAAATTACCATTCTAAAATTAACATGCAAAACCCTGCTCTGGTCTATACGGTGCTCCATGCGTCGGCAACAGAGTACGGAATTTCGTGACTGTGGTCTAGAAAGGGAACAGAACATAGCTAATTATAGTTTTCCTTATTGTTTTGTGCATTCTTCCAAATAAGTGTTACTGTAACAAACACTAAAACGTTTGAGGTAAACGTCCGAAGTGCATGCGATAAACAAAGTGGAAATTCAGGTTACCAGTAATGCGTTTCGCTTCTCGGATTCTGCCGAATTTACCCCGACGACCGTAGTTCCCGCCGTAGAACACCCGCCTCGCGTGCAAGAGGTCCGTGGTTCGAATCCCGGTGCCGACAATATTCCACCCGATTAAAAAAAAAATCCGTGTGTTGATAAAATTGCACAAACAGGCCTGGAGTGTGGCCTGATCCCGGTGACCAGAACCGGTAACGCACTCCCTCACCAGAGCAGGATTGGCCACCCTGGTGCAGTACTTGGTCAAAACCTCCTATATGAACACAACAATCAAACGCCGGCCCTCAGTCCCCAGCAGCTGTGAAGCAACTGACCACGGCGGCGGTCAACACTGCGACGCAGCAGAGGGTGCTAAGAATCACTGGCTCCAGACAGGCCGCCATTGGAATATGAACCTGGCAACGTTTAACGCTAGAACGTTATCTAGTGAGGAGAGTCTAGCAGTGCTATTGGAGGAATTAGAGGGCAGTAAATGGGATATAATCGGGCTCAGTGAAGTTAGCAGGCCAAAAGAAGCATATACAGTGCTAAAAAGCGGGCACTTACTGTGCTACCGGGGCTTAGCGGAGAGAAGAGAACTAGGAGTCGGATTCCTGATTAATAAGAATATAGCTGGTAACATACAGGAATTCTATAGCATTAACGAGAGGGTGGCAGGTCTTGTTGTTAAACTTAATAAGAGGTACAAAATGAAGATTGTACAGGTCTACGCCCCTACATCCAGTCATGATGACCAGGAAGTCGAAAGCTTCTATGAAGTCGTGGAATCGGCGATATGTAGAGTGAAAACTAAATACACTATACTAAAGGCCACTTTAATGCCAAGGTAGGCAAGAAGCAGGCTGGAGACAAGGTAGTGGGGGAATATGGCATAGGCACTAGGAATAGCAGGGGAGAGTTATTAGTAGAGTTTGCGGAACAGAATAATATGAGAATAATGAATACCTTCTTCCGCAAAGCGGGATAGCCGAATGTGGACGTGGAGGAGTCCGAACGACGAGACTAGAAATGAAATAGACTTCATACTCTGCGCTAACCCTGGCATCATACAAGATGTGGACGTGCTCAGCAAGGTGCGCTGCAGTGACCACAGGATGGTAAGAACTCGAATTAGCCTAGACCTGAGGAGGGAACGGAAGAAACTGGTACATAAGAAGCTGATCAATGAGTTAGCAGTAAGAGGGAAAATAGAGGAATTCCAGATCAAGCTACAGAACAGGTATTCGGCTTTAACTCAGGAAGAGGACCTTAGTGTTGAAGCAATGAACGACAATCTTGTGGGCATCACTAAGGAGTGTGCAATGGAAGTCGGTGGTAACTCCGTTAGACAGGGTACCAGTAAACTATCGCAGGAGACAAAAGATCTGATCAAGAAACGCCAATGTATGAAAGCCTCTAACCCTACAGCTAGAATAGAACTGGCAGAACTTTCGAAGTTAATCAACAAGCGTAAGACAGCTGACATAAGGAAGTATAATATGGATAGAATTGAACATGCTCTCAGGAATGGAGGAAGCCTAAAAACAGTGAAGAAGAAACTAGGAATTGGCAAGAATCGGATGTATGCGTTAAGAGACAAAGCCGGCAATATCATTACTAATATGGATGAGATAGTTCAAGTGGCTGAGGAGTTCTATAGAGATTTATACAGTACCAGTGGCACTCACGACGATACTGGAAGAGAAAATAGTCTAGAGGAATTCGAAATACCAAAGGTAACGCCGGAAGAAGTAAAGAAAGCCTTGGGAGATATGCAAAGGGGGCAGGCAGCTGGGGAGGATCAGGTAACAGAAGATTTGTTGAAGGATGGGGGGCAGATTGTTCTAGAGAAACTGGCCACCCTGTATACGCAATGCCTCATGACCTCGAGCGTACCGGAATCTTGGAAGAACGCTAACATAATCCTAATCCATAATAAAGGGGACGCCAAAGACTTGAAAAATCATAGACCGATCAGCTTACTGTCTGTTGCCTACAAACTATTTACTAAGGTAATCACAAATAGAATCAGGAACACCTTAGACTTCTGTCAAGCAAAGCACCAGGCAGGATTCCGTAAAGGCTACTCAACAATAGATCATATTCACACTATCAATCAGGTGATAGAGAAATGTGCAGAATATAACCAACCCTTATATATAGCTTGCATTGATTACGAGAAAGCGTTTGATTCTGTTGAAACCTCAGCAGTCATGGAGGCATTACGGAATCAGGGTGTAGACGAGCCGTATCTAAAAATACTGAAAGGTATCTATAGCGGCTCCACAGCCACCATAGTCCTCCATAAAGAAAGCAACAAAATCCCAATAAAGAAAGGCGTCAGGCAGGGAGATATGATCTCTCCAATGCTATTCGCAGCGTGTTTACAGGAGGTGTTCAGAGACCTGGATTGGGAAGAATTGGGGATAAAAGTTGTGGGGATGCGCGACTCTTGCGCGTCCCCTGATGTTTTTCCCGCATAGCGCGTCTCCTGTACTCCCGCTTCGCCGCGTGGCCTGCGTGACGCCTGCGCCGACCGATGTGGTTGAAGCGCAGTGCGAGAGATGGCGCGAGTGTTGCGCTGCTAACGCCGCCGACAGGCGAGGTTACCTGGGCGCCGAAGGGAAGGCGCTTGCGCTCTGGGGTTCGAGACAGCAAGCAGCACGCACGTGCCGTGCCGCGCGTGGAGCGACCCTCTTCCCCGGCGGGTCGGCGCGCGGCGTGGACATTCCGCGTGCGCGGCGACCGATGCTTCTGCGAAACCGCCTCGCGTGGCCGCCTTCGAACGCGCCACGATTCGCGTGACCATACACGCGAAGGACCAGGCGTTGGGATCCAGCATGGGGCGAACATATTCGCTCGCTTCCGGTCGCGGTGAGTCAGACTTCTAGATTTGTCGCGCGCCCATCGGCATGTTTTGTGGATAGCAACTCGGCTAGCAGGCACTGATCTATGAAATGTGCAATAAATGCCCTTGTGATTGTTTGCACTAGTGTGTACTGTCGTTCCTTTGTCCCAAGAGCACAGGAGGGCAGATCCCACATCTGGCGCCCAACGTGGGGCTCTTGGGACATCGGACGATAGATTTACCAGTTTGATTCGTTCGAGACCTTTGTTTGAACCGAAGCGTAGGCCTAGCGTGAATTTTGATCGCTAGCGTCGGCGGCGTGCTTTCTTGAGCGAGGTGATGGTGGCTGTAGTGTGTTTGAACATGTAAACATGCTAAGCCTTTCCGCAAGTGTTTTTTTTAATGAAATTCGTCAGTACGAGAGCCACGTGGTCTGCATCCTGGGAGAGCGAGGCTGAGCGCCCGCAGAGCAGTGGCAAGCCTGAAGCGAGTGAGTACGGAAGCCTCGTGGGTGGTCCGAATTTCTTATGTAAATAGCTTCTATCTCTTTGACTCGGATGAAGTCGCGGCTCTGGGAGCCGGTGGCCGCGGGCCACGGGTGCCACTATGGGCTGACTGGTATTGCGGCCTGGCACCGGGCGCTCCGACACCGTCTGGGGCGGTGGGCGCCGTCAACTCGGATGCTGGGTGCACCGAGCGGAGTAGGAACACCTCACAGAGCTGACGTCTCTTCGCGGCTGCCTGTTTTGCGCTCATTTTGGGTGTTGTTTTTGGATGCCGGTTGTTGTCAGGGTAGCGACGCTTTAGGCCTAAGGCTTTACGAAGCTGCCTGTCGCACGTGAAGGGACACAACCTGGTGGACCGTGGCGTTGAGGTGTTGCAAGTTGCTTCCCTCATTCTAGTTAGCCTCGCACGAATTGAAATTACTCGTTCGACTCAAGAAAGCGAGCTTCGTTCACGTGAACTTAGCATCTTAGTAGCTGCCCGATCTTTTGCTGGCCGAGTTGAACATCGTGCCACGTGGGCAATGCGCATGCATAATTCCTCTCCCTTGCACTACTTTAGTGTTTGCCGAGTGTGTTGAATGTACGCAGCGTGATTGGAGTCACCCCTGGCTTGCTGTCACCTGCACATCGTCTGCGCTGCTGCCCCGGACTACGATCGAGCCACCCCGGGCGATGGTGATGCTGTGGCCAGTTCGGCGCAGCGACTTCGGCGGCCTCCTGCATCCAGCTCACAACCCTCGGCGGCGGACAAAGGAGCCGGCGGTCACCGACAGCTGCGGCGGCTCTTGCCAGCAGGGCGCGTCGGCGCGAGCGACGCTCGTTCGTACCGACTACTGCGTCGTCGTCTCCGGAGTCCTGGCCTGGCATCGTGCCGTCGAGTCTGCAAAGCTGCCGCTGTGACCGGCGGACGCCAGCGGTGCACCCAAGGACAATGTCGGCTCGCATGCTATGGACAGCGTGGACATTTCTTCGGCGCGGCCATTGTTACATGTACTGCCTTGTCGCGAAGCACGCGTTGATGTGAGACCGAGTGACATGTTTCGCCGGAATATGTAGTGATTTAAGGTTGGGGGGATGTGGGGATGCGCGACTCTCGCGCGTCCCCTGATGTTTTTCCCGCATAGCGCGTCTCCTGTACTCCCGCTTCGCCGCGTGGCCTGCGTGACGCCTGCGCCGACCGATGTGGTTGAAGCGCAGTGCGAGAGATGGCGCGAGTGTTGCGCTGCTAACGCCGCCGACAGGCGAGGTTACCTGGGCGCCGAAGGGAAGGCGCTTGCGCTCTGGGGTTCGAGACAGCAAGCAGCACGGACGTGCCGTGCCGCGCGTGGAGCGACTCTCTTCCAAGGCGGGTCGGCGCGCGGCGTGGACATTCCGCGTGCGCGGCGACCGATGCTTCTGCGAAACCGCCTCGCGTGGCCGCCTTCGAACGCGCCACGATTCGCGTGACCATACACGCGAAGGACCAGGCGTTGGGATCCAGCATGGGGCTAACATATTCGCTCGCTTCCGGTCGCGGTGAGTCAGACTTCTAGATTTGTCGCGCGCCCATCGGCATGTTTTGTGGATAGCAACTCGGCTAGCAGGCACTGATCTATGAAAGGTGCAATAAATGCCCTTGTGATTGTTTGCACTACTGCGTTGTCGTTCCTTTGTCCCAAGAGCACGGGTGTGTGAGACCCCACAAAGTTAATGGAGAATACCTTAGTAACTTGCAATTTGCTGATGATGTTGCCTTGCTTAGTAACTCAGGGGACCAATTGCAATGCATGCTCACTGACCTGGAGAGGCAAAGCAGAAGAGTGGGTCTAAAAATTAATCTGCAGAAAACTAAAGTAATGTTTAACAGACTCGGAAGAGAACAGCAATTTACAATAGGCAGCGAGGCACTGGAAGTCGTAAGGGAATACATCTACTTAGGGCAGGTAGTGACTGCGGATCCAGATTATGACACGGAAATAATCAGAAGAATAAGAATGGGCTAGGGTGCGTTTGGCAGGCATTCTCAGATCATGAACAGCAGGTTGCCATTATCCCTCAAGAGAAAAGTGTATAATAGCTGTGTCTTACCAGTACTCACCTACGGGGCAGAAACCTGGAGACTTACGAAAAGGGTACTACTAAAATTGAGGACGACGCAACGAGCTATGGAAAGAAGAATGAAAGGTGTAACGTTAAGGGATAAGAAAAGAGCAGATTGGGTGAGGGAACAAACGTGATTTAATGACATCTTAGTTGAAATCAAGAAAAAGAAATGGGCATGGGCAGGACATTTAATGAGGAGGAAAGATAACCAATGGTCATTAAGGGTTACAAACTGGATCCCAAGGGAAGGGAAGCGTAGCAGGGGGCGGCAGAAAGTTAGGTGGGCGGATGAGATTAAGAAGTTCGCAGGGACAGCATGGCCACAATTAGTACATGACCGTGGTTGTTGGAGAAGTATGGGAGAGGCCTTTGCCCTGCAGTGGGCGTAACCAGGCTGATAATGATGATGATGATGATGATGAAGAAGAAAATAAACTATCAGTTCTTCCCGGCCTTGCATTAGGCTGCTCTTTATCTAACCCTCACCACTCAGGCTAAGCAGTTCCTTAACCATGAGACCGAAGTATCAACGTGACAGCTCAGAAAAGGCAGGCGGAGAAGGCTCTCGCAACTGCTGCTGGGCACGAGTGCTTCGGGCCGACAGCGACAGCTACACCGCGTGGTGAGTGGAAGCAGAAGGGCATCATTTTCTCGCGCGCGGCTCGGGAGAGCTTGCAAACTGAAAGAAATCTAGAAAAGTTGGTCTGAATGATGACGATGGTCATTAAGTGCAAATAAATTTACGTTCTGTGAAGGTAAATTCTACAGGTTTCAGATTTTTTCTGATTACGCGGTGCAAAGGCAGGGTACTAAATTTTTTTGGTTATAAAATTTGGTGCTTGTTAGATTTGGGTGCACACTGTTTTCTAAATTCGAACCCACAAAAATGGGTTGCACATTAGAGTCGAGTAAGCACTGCCAAATACAGCAGCAATGAATTAACTCGCCAAATAATTTTATAAATCTGGTGGCCTAATTTGATAAATCCGGTGGTGGAGGCGGAATTAGGAGAAATTGACTGTACTAGCTGGTTATTAAAATAGACCTTCACCAAAGCAAGGGACATGTTATGTTAACTTGACCTGTCCCTTCCTCTGGTAGATGAGTGAGCAAAGGTCCAGTAGAGCGAAAAAATGCACACAGAACATTCAGCTGGTCTAACTGCACTAGATGGTTGCCTGATATGTTTTATCCTATCTTCCATACCTCGCATAACAAAGAAAGATGTAGCAGTTTATTTAAATACCTGAATTTTCCAACTAGGAAACAATGCTTATTTTCTGTGGCTGCAAATAGCCGCACATACAAACTAGGCTGGTGGCTTCACAAAACTGTAATATTTTATTATTTGGGAGCATCAAAAACAACATGAACCATCTTGAAGTACTAGACTAAGGTGATGAATTACAGTGTAATGGTAAAAATTAAAGATGTGCCAGCAGAACCCAGTAAGAATTTGAATTTTTGCTATTATGGTAGCTTTGCTTTACAAACAAATGTATATACCACACATCGGCAATATATACACATATATTACATTTGTGTGTAACAGGCACAGGAAACTGTGCAGTCATAGAATGTCTAGGCATGGATAAAAACAAGTAAAAACAACCAGCAACAACACCATCACATTGCACTGACATAAATCTTTTTCCTGCTTTTTGTTTAACAAGCCAGCCACAAAATAATTTTGCACGCACACACTGTATCAGAAGTATATTTATATGTGGGCATTTCTTTCTGCGATAGACTACAAGAAAACTCGGCATCCACAACTGCAAAATCGCCATCACCTGCAGGGGGCATGCATGTGTGTGCATTTTAATACCTCTGCATTTCTTAAGTATGACTTACATGAGACAGGAATATTCATCGTAGCTTACTGTGATGCTGCAGTTATAACACAAACAACTTCTGTAATACTATATGTATGGCATTTTATATACCACTCACCGATTCAGCTTAACTTGTCTGTTCAATCAAATTTATTGGCATTCACCTACTGCTTATGCCACTGAAGGAACCCGGTCAACAGCGGCAACATAATTTTTATCATGGGCCAAAAGGCACAAACAGCAGCTTGGTAATCCAAGCACCTGTTTGTACCTTTTGACTAGCACTTATTAGTTATTAGTTCTCAGAACTATTAGCAACTATTAGTTCTCTTGCTAGAGGGTAGGTTGCTTTAGGGAAATGCTTTCAAATTTTAGTTGCGTAAACAAACGATTGAGTGGATTCATTTACCCCTCAAAAGAATATTCCTGGGTTCCCTTCAAGAATTCAAGGCCTCTATGTAAGCGCCATTACACAAAGAGCAATATATTTTTTTTCCTACACAATGTTGATGCTGATGTTTTCACCCTGTGTCTTATTTGTCATGGTGACCCACTGTGCCAAACATTGGCTGAGATGCAGAGCTCCTTACAGGCCACGAAACTGCACCCACTGTGTGAATTGATTGATTGACTGAGGTATCGATTTTGCTGGCAAAAGAACCAGCTATGGATTTAAGAGTGTTAACACAGTGAGTTAAAGCTCGTCGCGGGTTATACAGACAAAGAATTTTAATGATTATACATCACGTGGCTGTAAATGGGCCTAAAATCAGTCACTGTATAAGTGCATAAAATATTTTTTATGCATATTAAAAGTATGACAATGACTCACCGCATAGAGGTAGTAGTTGAACAGCTGCGACATGCACAGGAACACATCAAAGGCAATGGTGTTCAGTACATCCATCATCTTCATGTACTTCCCTGCACGTGACGTGGTGAATGCTCAGTAAAGGCATGAGAGAAAAGCCTGATAGTACTTTCCAGAATTCCCCATATCACACTGTCCTTAAGGGGAAGAGAGAAATTATTTTACCTGTATTAGCATAATTACCCTTCTATGCCACAGCAAAAACACCACTCTCACAGTGAGGAGAGGAGAGGCTTGGCAAGCAAGAAAAAGGAGCGGAAGTGGCGCCGACCACCTTGACGTTTCCACAGCAGCTCGCTATGAAGTAATCAGTGATGTTACTGGCCCATGCCATTACGGAGCAGCTTTCAGAGCAGCCAAAAATGCCTTTTGAAACAGTAAAGTATACTTTCGGAGTAGGTTTATGAAAGGAATTGCAAACTATATTATATGAAACTCTTACAGTGGGAGAGCCATGTGAAAGCAGTAAGTGGTCGATGGTTCATAACGTCAGTTCAAACACTAAAAATGTCACACCTCCTTCATCGCACTTCTCACTATAAACTGCAACGAAGCAGTGGTGTCTTAGCATGCGCTTAAAAAGTGACTAGGATAAGCATGGAAGCACTCGATCGGGTTGCGTACAGACTTCGAAGGCATTTTGAAAACCTTCAGCATGATCCCTTCACTAGAAATGTATCCTTTAAAATGGAGCACTCTGTGAAAGAAAGGTCTGTTGATAATACAGTGAGCCTAATGTAATAGACATACTCTCCTAATTTACCTTCTTAAACAGAAATGACAAGTATTCATTTTTGCATTGTTGTCGCGAGATCGTTATCTTGAGATTATACACATCTTCTAAACTTGCAATATCAGTGATTTTGATCAAAACTAAAGCTATCTATGCAAATACATATTGCTTGCATAAGTGGTTTATGGCTTTCTGGAATACATAATTTTGCAAACAAGTAGCGCAGGCAAATATTTCTTTATTATTTCATGATATATGGTATATATGTTAAAATTAAAAACTTGAGTGATCAATTTGGAGACAACTTCATTTTGTTTGATTCTTCAAGAATGCTTCCGTTCTGAGGTATTTATCTTCAAATGTGACATAGAGTGGGATAATTTTGCATTCATAGGTGGGAGTACATACACAGAGACCCCTCCCGCTTGACGAAGCTTATTGTGGGAGAATGCCAGAGCCAAGAGAAGGCAGTCGCACAGCTGTAATAAGCTCTATCGGGCTTCTTGGCTGGCATGCTGCATAATCACCTACATGTTGCCTGCCGATTTTTCAGATTTTTGAGAAAGAACATCCAAATAATTAGGCAGTTCAAGAACATGAACTTTAACTTGAAAATTAGTTTGTTGCTTCTTATAAAGTCAGTGGTACAAAAAATTTACTTACCTTTGCTTTGCGCTGCGCTTCACTGACATACCATCTACTATAAATATTGTTAGTAGACACCGAGGGCGCATCTAGCTTTGGCTCGTCGCACGTCGTTATAAAGTGGCACACGCAACGTTTGACTGTGTGACACTGTCAAGGTTGTGATGTGCAAATTCGGTTTGGTGCATCCTGCCTACATGCGAGATTTTGCCATTCCATTCCGTAAGCACAAAATACTAACTTCGAAAAAGCGTTCGTGGTTATAGTTGCTGGCATGTCACCCACGGACTTAATCCTGGCTTCCAGGCAGCAGTCTAGCTTGTGATATTGTGCCCAAACTCCAAAGTGTGTTACTTGCTCAAACATATTTACGGCCACCTAGCCACTGCGGCCTGCTGCCCACCAACATGTCAGCCAGCAGATAATTTTTGTCATGACTATATGACACAGCTAAGCCTACCTAGTGCCGCTTCATCAATATCCAGTGGTGAAAGTTGCTGTTGGGTGCAGAGTCGACCAAAATCTTAGCAATGGCTGTACGACAGTCTTAAAGCTAGGTGAAATTGTTTCGCCAACAAAAGTGAAGCAAATTGAGTGCGACAACTTTGCTCACGGCCGCCAAGACTGTGACATAGTGTGTGTTGTCAGGAAAAATTGAACAAGAAACCTAACAGCATCCAAAACTTTCATCACTGTTTTGACATTGGTCATCTGGCTCAAGGTGTCAGCCCAATTAATCGCTGCCACCTGCAAATCGACGCTGTTCCATTGCCTAAGATGGGGCGGTCCATGCCATGCCGCTTTCGATGGTCCAGAGAAGCAGTGCCTGAGGCCTTCGCTCCATTTTCGAAAGCCTGAGCAACCCTTTTGGAGCAGGGTAGGTGCAGGTTTCTCATAAATGTAGCGGGATGCAGCAGGGTTTGGCTCTCACCGCGATTCGTCGCAATTGGCGCAGCGGCAACATCACTGCATAACGGATTTAGACGGCGTCTACTACGGCCCAGTTAAGTGTTTATCGGCAAAGACTGAACATGGCAAGTTTCAGAAACCTTTACTGAGACAAATAGGAAAAATATGTTGAAGTTGATGATACCACACTAACAGTTTCTAAAGTTTCTCTTTAGGGTCCCTGTAAAAGGTAGAAAAATTGGTTTCTTTCAGTTCAGCATATGCTGAACAATATAATCTCTCCATGCAAGTTATATAGGTGCCTCGAATGTCAAATTTTCTCTCCAACTGCCATGCTGCACGTCGTTTCACTGCTTTCTGTGCTTGCTGGGCAAGGTTCACAGCGCACACCATCAAGCAGAAAATTATAGGGTAATTTGATTTGCTTGCACCACTGTGAACCAGTTCGTGGCAGTGCACGAGAATCTCAGAAATGGTGCAGCCCGATTTTAGCGGTGCAGATGCAGTGCAGGCATCATCGAAGTAAAGCACACTGAGTGCGTGAGTTTGAGAGTTTACATACTACAGGGATTATCGGCTTCTGAGGTATCAATACCACACAAATACTTGCGTGGACATAGCAGATGCACAGAAGCGTGGTTTCAATGGTGCTTGCTCCCTTGTAACGTGTAGTCTGCTGTGCTGTACTTGTACGTCTGTACCAAGTCAGCACCAATAGCAGAGGGAGTGCAGAAAAATCATGAACCAGCCCTGCATCTTCCCTGCACCTTTTGAAATGAATGGCATGATTCAGAGGGCATCATTGCTGCACCACTGAAACAAGTGGCAGGGTGCAGGACCTGGTGAAATGGTTCAGGTGATGCAGGTGGATTTAACAGACCTTATCAAGAGGGGTGATGGTGCACGACATGGATTTTGACTGCGCACATGCTTCCAGTCACAAAGACCAATTCATGGGTAACCGCTATTCAACTCGGGGACCATGCTTCGTGTCACCGCTCTATGGTACCTGCTGCTTGGGAGCACACAAGCAGAGATCATTTTTATGGTAATTCAAAGGGCAGCACACTACTGTTTGAGGCCAGATCAAAATGTCTCAGAACAGTACATTATTGGAGAAAATATGCCAGTGACAACTATACATATACAGCATGAGGAAATAGCGCAGAGACCATAAGGTTTTGATGGTGAAACAGTGCAGATTGCGAGACAGATGAAACAGACAGGGCACAATCTGTCTTTTCAGACAGGAGGCTGTCTGATGGATTCCAAACAGGAGATATAGACAGAGGACAGAGATAGTGGATTTCAGACAGGAGATTGTCTGTTTCATCCATCCCATCATTTGCGCTGTTTTGGCATAAAAAGACTATAGGCATACCTGCCAACCTGGTAACATTAAAACCGGTAAATTCTCACTGACACGACACCGTAAAGAGGGAGGAGATAGCACACAATTTTTAAAAAGCTTGTTCTAAGCACACACCTTTTCAAATATACATACACACTTTACACAGCGCAAAGGCAGCAACAAACTAGGCACAGCAACTATTGACAAGCAACAGATTGCTTTTACATCATGGTGACTTCTTCAGTGACTGCATAAATTTACTCAAAGCAAGCAGCCATCTTGCATGCTTTCATTATCAGAAGACTTTCAATGTAACTTTCACAGATCAATAAGCGAGACCATTTCGCCAACAGTTCTTCCATTTTTCTTTTTCTTAATACTTGATGCAACATTCGTAAAATCATAAAACAAGCTCCAATTTAAAGGCCTTATAAAAGATACAGGAGAGTTGGCAGGTATGCATAGGGAACATTTTGTTAACATGTCACAGTATCCATCCAGAAAAAAATGAGGACTTAGTTAGCTTGCCCAAGACCTCAGGCTTTAAAAATAACAGAAGTAAGGTTAATGAATCTGCGCTGGTGAATAGGAAATGATAGCTGCAATATTAATGGCTTAGAGGCAGGGAAAACAGAATGAGGAGACGACATTGGCTTTTAGGACAATCAATTCTACCGGGGTTCAATGGTTTTACACAAACCACAGGCCTTAAGAGCAGGGAATAAGTGCAGAAGAAAGGTAAAAGTGACGATTTGGTGGCATCAGTCAACACCTTGTTTCAAAGGGGATGCTTATAATTTCCATCCATACATGATGGGCACTACAGGCATTGTGTTTCTGTGGCAGTTGTAAATGTAGCTTGAAAAGCAGCATGTGTTGGAAGCACTTTTAGCTCAGTTCTTCCACTGGCCAAGAGGCAGGCACCTTCTATAAAGATTCTTCTTTCTAATTTCTCTCAGCCCTTGAATTTTCATCTACACTTTGTTGGTGCAAGCCTTTGCTGCTTTTTGTGCTACACAGCGTAGAGTCCTCCACAAAAGTTACCAGAGGGCACTCTGGCACTGCGATCATTCAGCTACCAAGGCAATGATGATTAGTGCAGGGACTTGCTCAATCTTTGTGCTTCAGATGTTCTTGCAACTTTCTTCGCTATGCTTTACCTGCATTTACTGACCTAAATTTCCAAGCAATCCCATTTTCCCAAATGCGCAAGACTCCGCGAATGGGCATGATCGGTGCGAATTGTGTCCTTTCTGACCAAATATCCTGTTGCAAATGAATAATTTGCAAAGTGACAAAGCTGTCTGAAGCTACAAGGATGAAGTTAAGGCAAATCCATGTACTTGGCACCATTCCCAGGCTGGCTGAACAGAAATGCCTACAACTCCCATAGACACGAGTGCCAGATTTCCCTCTAGTAATTTTTGTTGGAAACTCTATGGCTTCACAGGGCCCATTTAGCTGCAAGCACAGCTGTTCCAAACACTGCTGCATGGAATGCAAGGGCTCTAAGATTGGCACCATGCCAATCACAAAGACTACGACAGAACGGTGTTTTCATGTACCAGCACACCTGATCAAGCACGCTGCTACTTCGCAACCCCCTATGCAGAATCACAAATGTTCCTGGTAACTGCGACAAAGTTCAGCTTAGCCAACTGGCATATGCACTGCAGACTGTGCAAAGTTCTTTTGCTATGCTAAGAAGTCAAACTAAATGTTGCGACAATGTTTCACATCCTCCTTTCAGCTGCTAATTTATTCTGTCTGCTGAAAATTAGTTTTCGAACATTCTTTGCATCTTCAAAACCATTTGAAAACATTACAGGAGCATAACATTTTCAATTTTTCAGCAGGTTTTACTGTATTCACGAATGCAAACTCCACACCCTAGTTCTGAAATATACTTCAGGCATGGAAACACGGTGAACTGTTTCGTGCGTAGTGTACATGGAGAACACCTGGCCTCTTGAGAAACTTGCCTGATCTAGATCATTGCTGTTAAAATAAGAAAATAATAATAATGACAATACCACTACTACTACTACTACTACTACTACTACTACTACTACTACTACTACTAATAATAATAATAATAATAGTAATATGAGAACCTACTGTGTGACCACATACCGGTGCTTCAAACAGATGCCTGCACGTCTATCTTCCAACTTTTCTTTCTGATGTACTTTGTGCACATCATTAAACTTTGCAGCTTCGTTACAGCACCGTTATCATTGTCAAATGTCATTGTTTTCATAAGCCATTCTGATTTTCATACCCTACCTTGACATGCCTGACTGTAGATGCAGCATGTGAAGATGATACTTGACAGTTTGGCTTAGCTGAGCTCATGCTAAAGGGAGACTACAGCAGCCACTAAGACAAGTGCTGTATATATTATTAATGCCACCAACCAATAAATGTGTATGCAATAATCTATGTGCAATGGAAACTAAAAAGCGAAATTAAACTACAGCAGTTGGGACTTTCAAGTTTTAACCCTTTGAGGATAGATTTTTTTCGCCATATGCGACCGCTCAGGGTCAATTTTTTCTTTAATTGAAGATTCCAATTCTTCTTAGGGACTTATTTCGAAAAAAATTTACCGCAATTTTTCTAGTGTGACCGTAAAATGAGAAAAATATATTTTGCATTGTTATATATGTACTCTTCATGAATAACAAGAATAAAAAAGGAAATAAACTTATAAGAATTAAAAATTTGATGCATTTTTATACACATAGTTCAAGGCCTTGAAAATGCACACACGAGACTATTTTGCATGACTCAAATGTTCCTGCTCTTACACTAATATGTACATCCATAGCGTAATCGAACTGCATAGGTGTGCGCACTCAAGAAAACTGTGTGGTTGTGTGGTGCCCGTCAAAAAAGCACAATGTGTGACAAACTTCCGCTAATCTTCATCTTATCGCCAATCAGAGGCAATTAGTTATCGCGAGTGTCAAAAAAAAAAAAAGGAAGCAACAGAAACACATGCATGGCGGCGTCCTTCCTATGCGCACCCCTGTGAGCACTAAACAAGCGAGAAAGAGCGGACACCCTTTGAGCGATTAGTAACGAGATAGCCATCAGTTTTGCAAGTGCAAAAAGCCGAAACTGCCTGTGGAACAAAACCCGAACCGCCGTCTGGGCGCCAATGCACCAGCAGTAGTATGTAGATGCGCGGGAGCAAACTAGCTCTAAAACAAACCATGCAATGAAAACCGAGGAAGGGAGGCCTGAGAAAAAAATTCCCTGTATTCCCACATAGTGGCAGCACATGACAGAAAAGAAAAAGTTTGGAAATTGGCGTGCTTTACAGACGGCGCTGTAAATATATGGCATCGACCATTTTTGGACTTGTTCGTGGCGCCGTATATTTACGTCACTGACCCTCAAAAGGATAACTAGGAGAGGAAATTTGTCAAGATACTTATGAGAACATGCACAAAGACTTAGCAGGAACCATTTTAGAGCACTGCTCTTAGGCACCCGTTTCTGCGGCAAGCATCAGCATTGTCCCTTGTAACCGAGCGAATGAACCCAGCGAAGGATGAAAGCGAACGCGGAGCACAGCGGAAGATAAAAGATGGTGATAGCGAAGAAAGTGTGAGGAGGAAAGCGGAGGAAGAGGGTATGGTAAAAGTGCGAGAAGGAAATCGTAGTGCCACGTAAGCAGGCTTTGCGGTGACAATGGCTGCGAGATGACGCGAGAGCACTGCGCCGTTGTCTGCATGGAAAGAAAGTACTGCATGAGCAGAGGTCTGTCTCCGGGAGCTGCCGTGAATCGCGCGTACATGTTACCTAAGTGCCGCCTTTTGCGATCTCCCGATTAACGAGGCAGTTGTGTCAGGTTTCCCTCCGTTTGCAACGTGCCACACCAGCTAATACATTGCAAAATGAAAACATGTACACATCTGGGCTGAAATTTTGCATTGGGGGGTATCATAATCGTTGGTGAATTTCTTTTTTATTGAGAATGTCTCTGCGTTACTTACAGAGGACCTTCATCCAAGGGTAAAAAATTCATAGGATATGTCCCTAAAATGCTAAATGTGCTTGATGGAACCTCATGCAGACCTGCCAGGCATAATATCTATTAAATACCCTAAATTCGTGTAAGGGACGCACATTTTTGTACAATTTTGACGAGGTGCCACCCTTACAAGAGACTGAACCTTTTGGTCAAAATGGTGCCAGCACAGCCTTCACTTCTGCACACCCCGTATCCCCGGATGGACTATTGCATCAGACGTTAACACGTAGCTATCGCCACCTAGTAGCAGCACGCAGAAGTAGGCAGTGCACGAAAATTCACTGATGCACGTTCGCAGAATTGGGGCACCAAACGAGATTGCTTCTCTGTTGGAAATTTCTTTTTTCCAAGTTTTGGGCTGCCAAGTTAGAGTTGCAAACCTTACACGAGTCTATACGGCACTACTGCTGAAGCTGTAAAAATACTAAATTTTGGTAAAAAAGTATTGGAGGACGCATAAGCTTCGCCTTTAAGAGTAGAATGCGATAGCATTCAAAGATCCCCAACTGCTTCACACGCTTCCCAGCAACTGCAGCTTATGTAACCATAATGTTTACGGGGAAATGCTGGTGGCAAACGCTATGCACGAGCGCAAGCTTTCTCGTAGAAACTCGGCCTTTTGCATGGGCCGATCGTGGAGGTAGTGAACTGTTGTGCTAAAAGAATTACATCCTTTTCAGGTTTATGCCATTGTTTTGCACTTATAATATTTAAGTCTGATAAAATTTAGCAAATTTACTTGAATCTAACGTGCACTTTTTTTCAGATAAGACGGGTCCAAAAATTGTGTGCCATATTAGAATTGAGTACGATCCTAAATCTGTGTTACCACATCGCCACCGGCCTTTAAAAATGGTCACCTCGTACGCGCTTCGAGCCTAGCTGCCGTAGCTTCCTCCATGTGCTGTAGTAAGTGGTGCACCGTCTATCTTCCCGTTTTTTGCGTTTGCTTTACCAACATGGATGTGCCGACTGCAAGGACATGCAGACTTCATCACGATGCCGTAAATAAAAGGAAAGTGATCACACATGCGGAGATGGATGGAAATCGGATCGCATCAATGGCGTTCTCAGTTCCTGAGACTTGTTGCGTGCGGGACTGGTGCAAAGAGAAGAGGCTTTCTACTATGGCGGCTACTACGTACGGCACGGCCGCGCGGTGCCTATCTTGAAAGCGATCTGCGATAGAGACAGTGTCTATGCATGTAGGCACACCGCATTGCGCTCTCGTCGCTTAGATCGCGTTGAAGCAAGAGGCCACACAAAGGTCAATTCGCTTCATGATTCGCTCACTCCTGCTACCACTGATAAAGAGTTCTCACGGTCATTGCGCAAGACGTGTTCGTGTTTGCTTGTGCGCGCCTGACACCATGCGTGTTAATTTAGTTAGTAAGCAAATGTTTAAAAGCTTATATGGCCAATAAAACTACTACTAGTATCCTTACTTTTCATATAGCTGTCTACTAATTTGCTATCGCAGTCAGTGCTTGGCCTTTCGGGTGAAACTGCGACTTTTTAAAAAAATTTATCACAACTTTAGTGTATTGGGAGTAAAGCTTTGTTTTTCCAAATGAGAGAAAGTTGTATTTCTGTATGAAAGAACGAGGTGCACGGTACTGTAAAGGTCTTTTCTTTTTTTAGGTCACGGCAAACAGGTGCACGTTACAAATAAGGGCATTTTTTTTCCCTTTCTTTTTTGGTCGCGGGAAATGGTTGCGCGTTACAAGTGAGGGCACCTAAGAATTAAGTAAACATGGTAACATAAAATGCATGCACTGTCGGTTTTTGTTTCATGACATATGTTTGTAGGCTGTCATTTTCAGAATTCCGAGGAATAACTTTGTCAAGAATGTAAGACAAAGTATGAGAAACTTTAGTGATAGAATGGTGTATAACCCACATGTACATACCGCATGTCATATAGCAAGGCGTGGCATATACATATACTCTATATTTTCGCTGATGGACGATGATGCCGACACCAGATTTTTTGCGACACGGGGCCCTTAATATTATCGTGTTAAAACACTTCAACATGTTTTCTATGCCAGACATACTTCTTCTAAAAAAAAAAAAAAAATGGCTGAATTGGTTCTGTAGAGACACTGTGAACAGGCACACTGCTCTAAATTTGCAGCAAAAATGATCAGCATCACAGAGAAACAAGAATGTTACTGATATTTATTCATTAAATATTCATGCAACAGTGGCCAAAATTTCATCTGCTGTTTTAACTTGTGGCACTGCTGCCATAATGTCTGAATAATCGAGTGGGTCCGAAAAGTCAGGCCCTGAAATATCGCTTCACGACTATATCTGCGTTCTGTTTAGATAATTTTTTCGTAAAGAAATGATCAATCCTTACTTAAATAAGACATGAATTAAAAATAGTAATATTGTTGGCATCAATACAATTATCGTAAGCAACCTCTGGAAATCAGGCAATTTACAATAAAATTGTAAATGTTGGCAGGTACGTTCATGTATTCTCATTCCTTTAAGTAATATACTGCTTCAGAGTATGTTAACATAAATCAACGCCAAATGGCTCCAGTTGTCATGGTTAGCGACTGTAAAACGTACACACCAAACTGACGTAAGACATTGAGGCTCGTGTTGGTGACAAAAGGGCTGCTGCTGCTGGCTGCCTGAGTGCTGGGCTTGGGCTGCCTGCACCAAGACATGGAAGTGGGTGATGCATATCTGTGCCATGGGAGCCTTGAAAGGATGTACTCACACATTTGATCAAATAGTACTCGTTAACAACAAATGAAAGAATTCTGCAATCAAGAAAAGAAAAATTAAATTCTGGGGTCTTACAAGCCAAAACCACGATATGGCACCTTGTAGTGGGTGACTCAGACTGAAGTTTGACCACCTGGGGTTCTTGAACGTGCACCCAATACACAATACACGAACATTTTTGCATTTCACCCCAATCGAAATGCGGACGCCTCGGCCAGGATTTGATCCTGTGCCGTTAGGATCCCGCCATTCCCACTACGCCGCCACAATGAGTTGCAGACAAGACTAAGCAATGTGTAATCTACCTTAATCAAACCATACTGGAACAGAGGTCATAAAGAGTTCTTTAAAAAGGCCCTGAACCACTTTTTATCGAAGAATAAAAAGGCAATTGATTTTTAGAAATGGTTTTAGGTGCAAAAAGTTAGACATGGATAACAGAATAAAAGACACAGACAGGCACACACTCGCAAATGATTTTTATTTTCCCTGATGCTTCCTTTATATATCTTCAGGCATGCAAACAGGAACATACACAGGTGAGGTCACATGAGATAGAAACCACACCTAATCATATCCTATCAGCCAGGAAACTAAACTCATTCTCGTGAAGAGACAGTGACGGAATGCTGATACATTGGTCGCCAAACTTTCTGATATACATCACCTCTGCTAGTTCCTGTGATTTAATTTGCAGCTGTCTAGGCTTGGCTTGGCAGGCTTCCCTGCTTCTTTGTTAGTTTCAGTGAGCAAAGCTTTGTTGAAGAAATTTCGGCATGAGCCTAACCATGGTTCAGAAGAATGCGAAAAGAAACGAAAAATGCGTCGTGTTGTCATTCCATATATACACAAAGTTACTCATTTGTTAAAGAATGTTGCTTGTAGACACAATGTACCAGTAGTGTTTTCGGCTCCTCAGAAACTTTCTCACTTTTGTGCGTGCCTGTCTTCCGTAAAAAGGGCCGAGTATGTGAAGAACCACGTAAAGTGTTTCTTGAAAAAATATTGCGCTGGCATCGTGTATAAGATTCCTTTAGACTGCGGTAAGGTATGCATCGGCCAAACTGGGCATTGTGTAAATGACCGCCTACGAGAGCATGCTCTATCAATCAAGAATGGGACTGGCTCACATTTGCCATATCACTGCAAAGTCTTCAAGTGTAAACCTTTGCTGGAAAACACATGCATATTATGAAAAAGTAAGGATACGGTGGCACAGGAACTAGCAGAGGCGATGTATATCAGAAAGTTTGGTGACCAGTGTATCAGTGTTTCGTCACTGTCCTTTCACGAGAATGAGTTTAGTTTCCTGGCTGCTAGGATATGATTAGGTTTGGTTTCTATTTGATGTGACGATACCTACGTATGTTCCTGTTCACAAGCCTCAGGGTATATAAGTAGTGTTTACACACACACACACACATATATATATATAATCGAGAAGAAAGGGGGTTAACCAAGGGGCCCGATTTTTATTAGTCATATCATGAGAAGCCAACAAACACTGACACCAAGGACAACATAGGGGAAATTACTTGTGCTTAATAAATGGAATGAAGAAACGATAAATTAATGGAAATTAAAGTGGATGAAAAACAACTATGCCAAAAAGAAACAGTTGTTTTTTCATCCACTTTAATTTCCATTAATTTATCGTTTCTTCATTCCATTTATTAAGCACAAGTAATTTCCCCTATGTTGTCCTTGGTGTCAGTGTTTGTTGGCGTCTCATGATATATATATATATATATATATATATATATATATATATATATAAAAGACAGCATTTGAGAGAAAGGTGACTTTGCAATTAGCTTGCGAGCTCCATACACCGCGTACGACAGCAACATTTGGCTGAGATGTTCACAGCAGCACATGCTACCTGCAGGCTATGTTATTTCACTAAGCAAGCGGAGTGGTTCAGAGCCCCTTTAACATAGCAGGCCACATACATTACCTCTTAGTCATGTGAGTGAAACATTTTTCACTAATGACAATCTAAAACTATAAAACTGTTACTCGTACAATACCTTCACATGCCAACTAGAACGTAAACATATTATCTATCAATGGCCCCTAAAAACCTTTTGAGACACTGAGGGCAGAAAAATAATTAGAAACAAAAAGAGCTTAGTCGATCTCATCAAGAAGAAACAACTAGTCATGCATTGTCTATACCATGCCACTGCTCTAACCATGAAAACAACCAGGCTCTCTTATGACATGCTTTCACAGTCTTTCAGTCCTCCCACAGTCTTGCTGTTCCCATAAAGTCTTGCTGAAGTCAGCTTGTCATGGGTCATCATGTAATCTCTCCTGTGTTTGGTAGGATTTTCTTCTGGCTGGTGACTCTTTAGTGAACTTATTGTAACCCCACAAAGCCTAACGTATCATTTTTGATCAGCAGATTTTGATGCTCTTCAAGTCAGATTTAAGCATGGGAAGCTTAACACAAAGCCCATAGTAGTGTTTCTTACTGTTCAGAAAACCAATTTGAAATTAATTAATTACTACATGAATTAATTTTTACCTCAAATAACATTATGTTGTGTTTTTGATCTAAATGTACTCTCCGTGTCCAGAAATAAAGGTTAACAAATTGTTCAGCTTTTTCTTCATGTGGAACGGTGTTTGAGCCTTGCAGGGTCAAGCATGAATGTCCATGCTTCAGTTAAGAAGTTATTGCAGAGTTTTGCATTGTTTTGCCTATGAAACAAAGTCTCACAGATGTCACAGAGTCTTTAACTAAAGACAATGTGCCACTGGTCATCCCCTAGTAGAACAAAGACAAAGCTTTGCACCAGTGGTCAAGCCATCAAGTCCACCTTCAGTTCCTAGCTTCCAAGAACACTGCTTTAATAACATCCAGGCAATAAAAGTGCATGCATTTCTTTAACACAAAGTACTAATGCTTGCATTGCATACAAGACACTTCTGACGACAAAGTAAGACAAGTGTAGGCAATAATTATTGACTTGTCACAATGTCATGCACCTTAAAGGCCAACTGCAACAAAATTTTGGACCACATAAGATGAATTACTTGTCATTGCGCATATATAAAGCAGCCCCTTGTGCAAAATTTGTGTTTGAAGAATTTGTGGATGTGCCGTGAAAAGATAGCAATAGCAGACGTATATTTTTTTTCCTGGACCACTTTGCCACTTGGTGCAGTGGATCACACTCGCCGAGCCATTATGCACACTCACTTCGATGGCATTCACAGCACACACACAGCACACACCTGTGTGCCCCTTATTTCCTTAGCACATGTAGATTGCAAATACCACTGAAACAAGCTGTTACCAAATCCCCTAAGCATCAACGCTTGCACTTCATTACACTCACTTCCGCTGGGGAGCATCGCCGGTCATTTCATCAATGTAGTCCCGCTTCAGCTCCTCAGGAACATCTGAATCATCAGAGTCCACCTCTGCACTGCCAGGTCCATCCTGAATGAGCGGAGGAAAGTGCTGTCACCTCTAAGGAGGCCTGCACAAGGCTCCTCTCTGGATAGTTGCACAGCTGCAGTGCCTCCGTGCTACTTTGCGCCAGTGTCTGTCATCACTATATTATCATCCCGAAGCCATGTATATGTTTCTTTTCTCATTCCTTATTATTTCTTTCTTCTTATTCACTTAGTTTTTTTAATAAAGACGTTTCATCACTCCCTATCCGAGCTATCAAGAACACTTAGTGCAAGATATGTCTACCATATTCGAAACATTGCAAATGTCACCAGTTCCACAGCAAAAGGGGCATGTAAAATGAGGTTGGGCATGCTTCACAGACAGTGCTGTGCAGCAAAAGCCCAGAGACCACAGCATCTGCAAAATGTTTTTACTCTTCTCTAGCCGAGTTGAGCGACATGGAATTGTCCAAGTGCATACTGGTGGACAGTTGCAAGTAGGCAGTACCACTTGACTTCAGCCTGCGTGCCTAGGCTGCTAAGAAAAGAAAAATGTTTTGCAGCCTCTATGGTCTCCAGGCTTCTGCTTGCAACTGAACATTCTCGAATGTATGTAAACCTCGGTGATTACTATGGAATGCATGGTTAGACATATACAAACATAAGAATGTGAGTTTTTCATTGAAATTCGTTGAAAAAAAAAATACATTTCACACTTACTGCTGCTCCGTTCCTGCTCAAATTTTGCACAATGATGGCATTTTATGGTGTGGACCATTCAATATAACACTTAGCACAATTACTTGCCTGGTCTTTGATCAAAAAATGCAAAGTTGCTTTTGTCTATGGGAAAGCTAGCTGCTCCAGAGGTGATGCTACCATGAACTTGTGATGCCACCTGTCGGCAGCTGCAAAAAGCAGCCATTTTGGATGAGCTGCTACTAGTGATGTAAAATTTTAGAAAATTTTGAAGCCATGAAAAAAAGCATAAAAAATATAATTTCTTTGCAGGAAATTTTGGGAACACTGGTAAAGTGTCCAACTTTTCCTAGCATATGAAAGTAAAAAAAACAGCATAAGAGGGGACATGGAAATGCATGTTTCTAAAAGTTTCGGCAAGGCATAAAAATTCTATAACAAACACCCAACTTTTTTATTCACTTCAAGATACTTTTTCTTAGCTTTCAGAATGCTCAGAAACCAACCATGAAAGCTGTGCACTTTTGTGCTGTTAGTTAGTGGAGCTCGTTGTACTGTCAGCACACTTCTGGAACTTTAGTTTTTCAGACTGCTGATGGAGTATGTTTACCATATGGTCAATTACTTGTTATGGGTTCACCATGGTAAAAACTAGGTCAAACATGTGGCAACATTTAGATGTACGAAACGGTGGGAAAAGAGCAGTCATAAGTATGTGCATTCCGCACTGCAACCAACTTGAAAGCAATCAACAATGGTCTGGTATTCTTTCTGGGAACAAATAATGTTTGTAATTTGAAAAAAAAAAAAAATGAAGGCCGAACTATTTTTTAGTACTTCTTGTCAAAGCCTCAGTGCCATCACATAAATGTGACACCATGAATTCAATTTTTTTTTTTCGTACTTGGGCTGTTTTTGTGCCAGATGAGTTTAAACAACATCCTAGGTTCAGCCTCATTCAGAATGCAGTGTAGATTTTTAATGAAAAACAGTTAACCATACGACCACGCAAATGCTGTTAAAATCCATAATGCCTTGACAAGCCAGTGCAAGGAACTTCATGGCAGTGTCATCACCCAGGTTTTGTTTTCTGTGCCTTTTCTGCCTTACCAAGCTTCCTTCTCAAAGTATATGAAGCTTTTTGCCATTTCTAAAGTGGAATATATATTAATACTGCTTAATCTAACAATTTTCTTTAGTGTAAATTTCAAAGTTCAATATTGCTGCATTATCTCATGCGTGTCGAAATCTTCCATTGACGCTCCCAACGAACCAGAACTTACTTGACGTTCACGTCAACGGTGTCCCTTTGACGGCATTAATAGATACTGGAGCCCAGGTGTTCATAATGAGTTGTAACCTCCATCGTCGACTGAAAAAGGTTCTCACGCCTCCTACTACATGAGCGGTATGCATGGCCGGTGGCAGCACTGTTTATGTCACTGGAACGTGTACTTCCCGTATATGTGTCGCTGACCGCCACATTCCTGTTCATTTTACAGAGCTGACCAATTGTCCCCGTGACCTAATCCTCGGACTCGACTTTCTTACGGAGCATTCAGCCTTGATCGACTGTTCTGCCAGTACCTTATGCCTTGAACTTCCCCTACTCGCGCATATTCATACTGAAGTGCTGAACAACTTTAGTATGACCGCCTTCTTCACCTGCCACCTAAAGCCTCAACTTTCGTCGATTTGCATTTGTTTTTTCCTGTGCCCGATGGTGATTACGTTGCCACGCCTGTTCCTGATGTCCTTTTGATGTGCAACATCACTGTGCCCCATTCCATCGGCATCGTCGCCGATAACTGCACATGCCTCCCTGTCGTCAATTTTGGCCTGAAAAAGGAAGTTCTACCCCAAGGCATATCGGTTGCAACGCTGCGTGCTATCAGTGATGACCACGTCACGACGTTTTCCGTAGATGTCTGCTCAGATTCTTCACCATGTCCACAGGATACTATTTGCCCTGACGCAACATATCGTTCTATGATTGCTGCGGACCTATTGCCTGGACAAGCAGCGGCTCTGTGTTGCCTTTTGTTTTCCTACCCCGACATCTTCGACCTCAGCACTCGCCAATTGGGCCAGACTTCAACTGTTAAGCATCACATAACTACTGGTGATGCCAGTCCTATTCATGACCGGCCACATCGAGTTTCTGCTTCAGAGCGTGAGGTATCGGCCGTATAAACTTGCAAACATTCGCTTCAGCACAAACTGAGCAGCTAGAACACAGCAGGCACAAAGGCATGAGCCACCGTCGACTCGGCCCCCGACACAGATTGATTTGAAGATAGGGCGTGCCGTGGCTGCGCAATGCGCAGTTGCTGCCAAAGGCCAAAGTAAAACGTCGTGCCACTCCCTCCCTTCCCTACCCCTGGCGCCATGCGTGCGAAGGAAGACGGCATGTTTTGTCCCCGCTTCTGTCCCTTGTACGCGAGAGATTGAGCTGCGATCGTCGGCACCCCTTGGGCGCGGTGCAATATGCAGTTGCTGACAGAGTACAACGCTGCCGCCCCCCCTCCCCCCTGCCCCCTTTCGGGCCCTTTTGCACGACAAAATACAGCACTGAGATTGAGCCACAATTGTAGTTTCCCTCGCATGCTTTCATTGACACCTACACCATGCAGTGCGTGGTGGCGACGAAGACAATGGCAAAAGTGAGCCTGGAGCGTCCATACAATTGGTATCGCAATAAAAGTAGGATACACAGTATGATTCGGCATCCGACACGGCGCCGGACACAAATGCACCCACCGGACACCATATTAGACGCTGAGTCGTACCGTGTGTCTCCCACTTCTTGGCAGCAAGTTCAGGGTGCCAATTATTATGCGAGAAAAAGAAAAAACAAACTTTTTGATTGGAAAAGTGGGGGCTGCGTTCATTATGCCAGTCCATTCATTATGTGAGTAAATACGGCATGTATGTATCTACCTATGTATCTATGTATGTTTGTATCTAACCGTTTTACTGCCTACCTGGTTAAATGGGTAGTCTGTGGTCAAATGGGAGGTACATCAGGCTGTTGTGCTAAGGTAAAAGGGTTCAAAACTGACCATTGGACCAACTTGGGTCACTGAGTATGTGCCAGTGTGTACACACATGAACACGGCAGCACTGCCGTGACGATGTCGCCTGACGTGCCGCTGTTCATGCAGGTTCTCTGCACGTGCCTTAGTTTCATCGCTGGAGGCGCTGCGAAACCCTTCGACACTGGAAACATCAGGCTTCGTTACGATGCTGGCCTGCCGCGACACTTCTGCGTGGGCAGATACTTTGGCCAGCTTGCTGACCTCACCGGTATGCAGGGGCATCAACACGTGGATGGTCTTTTCGGCTCACCATCTGGGGGCACGATGACGTCGGGACGCATGCCCAGAAGGGATCAGCTGTATGCTATAAAAGCATGCCCATCGCCTACCAGCTTAAGCGGACACGGCAACACCGCCACGACGATGTTGCCTGACGTGCCACTGTTCATGCAGATTGGTGACCGAAAAAATGGCTTCCATAGAGATGTTCTTGGTCTTAAAGTGCTGCTGTGTCCCCAGGCTGTCTTTTACTGCATATGTGACTGTTTTTCTATTGCGGGCCTGTTGTTGAGTCTCTCTGGGGACATGGAGAAAAATCCAGGAACAATAACAGAAGTAATGTGCAGGGAAATGCTCCAAAACCAGAAAGACATTTTGTCTAAACTCACTGCGGTTCAAGACAAGCAAGACTCATTTGAAACAAGAATCCTAGACATGCAGAACCGGCTTCTTCTTATCGAGAGTAAGGTACAAAGCTTAGACGAGACTCGGAACAGGCTCGCAACTCTTGAAGGAATTGTAGCTGACCACAGCGTTGAAACATCTACTCTGGTCAAACAACTGGATGATCTGGATAATCGTTCACGACGAAATAATCTTATCATTAGAGGAATTAAAGAAGAGGAACATGAAAACGAAGACACCCTATTAAGCAAAGTAAAAGACGGAATCTTCAGCGCTACTCTGAAAGTGAATGTATCTTCTATTGAACGGATTCATAGGTTAGGCAAGAAGATTTCTGGTAGAACTCGACCAGTCATCCTGAGGGTGGCAGACTATAGGGATAAAATGAAAGTTTTGCAGAACTGCACAAAACTGAAAGACACGGATTACCAGCGTAAGCGACGATTTCTCTAAAAGAGTACAGGGAATAAGAAAAAAGCTATGGGCATCGGCAAGTGAGGAGAAGAAGGCAGGAAAGAAGGTAATGCTGCTTTTTGATAAATTAAAAGTAAACAATACACTGTACAGCTGGAATGAAGAACGTGAGGAAAGGTCCAAACTGCGAACTGATACAGGAGAAAGTGATAATTGACGCATGCCAGGGCCAACATGCTGGTTTCAAAATAATCAACGTAAACACAAGAAGCCTGATAAACAAAGCGCATGCACTTGAAGCTCTAGTTATTGATCCCGGTCCTGACCTTGCTGTAATCACTGAAACCTGGTTGCATAAAAATACACTCAATAGAGAAATCGCGCCACCCGGATATTCGCTGGTTAGGAGGGATCGAGATGGAAGAGGCGGAGGCCTGGCCGTTTTGGTGAAACGAAATATCATCTTTTCCACTTTAGAAGTACCAGGATATACTGAGGCTGTATGGATTACTACAAAATTGAATAATCGCACTGTATTCATCGGAGCGGTATACAGGCCTCCAAACTCCCCAATAGAACACATTATGCTGCTAAGAGAATTCATGGAAACGCACGTGAAAGAGCAAGATAGCATACTGTTACTAGGTGATTTTAATCTCCTGGCTATTGATTGGGATTCATATTATTACGATATTATTGGTAGATACCCGAGAGACGAGCCGCCGCGAGAACGACGACGAAGTGGGTCTGTGCCCTTGGCGCGAGAAAATGTCAGCCTGGCCCTCTGGCTCCAGTCAAGTGTAAATAGCTTGTAAATAGCCTTTTCCGTAACACATAACATTCTGGTGGAGGTGAGCGATCCCCGTCCTCGCCACGGAACTCCGGAGCGGTCAGTACATCGAGCTTGTCACCATGCCTCCCGGTGACGAGACCACCTCTGCAACGGCTTCGGCTTGTCCGACTGCTCCCATCGTCACGGTTACCCAACATCGCGACCCTGGTGTGTTCTCTGGCCTGCAGGGACAGGACGTTGACGAATGGATCAAGCTATATGAACATGCCAACGCTAATAACAGGTGGGACCCAACGATCATGCTCGCCAATGTCATCTTTTATCTCGGCAGCACCCCATGCATGTGGCACCAGACGCATGACGACGAGATAACCAGTTGGGAAAATTTCGAAGAAAAGCTCAGGGAACTGTTCGGTGACCCCATTGGTCGCAAGGTTGCCGCGAGAAAGGCTCTTGCGTCCCGTGTTCAGATACAGTGGAACCCCGTTCATACGTTTTTCACCAGACCGAGGAAAAAAAACGTAACAGCCGGGAAAACGCAACAGTGAGGAAAGCTCTGAAAAATGAATGAAAAACGTGCAGCTTCAACTATAGACAATTTATTTCCACAGAGTGCGCTTAGGACTTAAAAAGAGTCTAGAATGGTGGCTTGCAGTTTCTTTCGCTACCTAGAAATCACCACATGTTTCTCAATAGCCTGGAAGGCTGCATTGCTGTCAGCGTCGCTGTGAGGTGCGACGTACCTGCGGAGGAGGTCCAGAGCCGCGACGGCTTCTCCAAAGCTAGGATTTGGCAACTCCCCGGCATCACGCCGCTCGTGCTCCTCGTCGTCACCGCGCCAGGCAACGGCAACGGACAAATTAATATCCGCGGGAAATTTTGCCCTCTTTGGCGTAATCATGCTAACGTTTGTTTAGTATTGCTGCGGAGCGCGCGCGTCCGAGCAGCCCGGTTGCGTGCAGCGCTGCTAGCGCTGCGTGGTTTCGCGAGAAAAGTAAACAAGAGAGGAGAGCTGGCCCGATAGGCGGAGCAACGCCAACTTCCGGCTTCTCTTTAGCTATAGTTTCCCGAAGAGTGACGCCAGGGCCTCTCCCGAGTTTCCTTCCTCCGTGAGTTGACCCGCCCAACAAACCATGCGGTGACCATAATTACAGTGATGATAGTGAGAGCATTTTTCACGAATGGCCACCTAGTGGCGACCTCTCGAACTGGCGTGCGGCTTCTTGCAGCCAGTTCAATAGCCAAGCCCGGTCAAAACTCGTCAAAAGCCAAAATGGCGGTTGGAGCGCGTTGCCTACTTTAGCCCAGGCGGGTTCGGGTTGCGACGCATCATGAGGGAACGTTTTCACAGCTACTACGTAACAGCGGGGTTCCTTATACATTGGATCCTATGGAAGCTATGCCGGGACCGCACGAAAGCGACGTAGCAGCCGGGAAAACACAGCAGTGAGGAACGTAACAGCGGGTTTCTACTGTATCTACAGAGCCGTACGTTTCATATATCCTCGACGTCTTGGCTCTATGCCAAAAAGCTGACGACGCTATGTCTGAAGCTGATAAAGTGTCACATGTCCTAAAAGGCATCGCCGACGACGCTTTCAATTTGCTTGTCTTCGGCAACGTCTCAACAATCGACGCCATCATTCAAGAATGCCGTCGCCTTGAACAGGCTAAAAGCCGCCGTATCACACCACATCACGCGGCTATCCTATATGCTACGTCTATATGTGAGGGTCGACCCGACGTCACCCGTATTGTTTGCCGCGAGCTCGAGGCCGCCTGTCCGCCAGTTTTTGCCGCGACGCCTTCCGATCTGCCAGCAACCATGATTGCGATGATTCAGGCCGTAGTCAGACAGGAATTTGAGAACATGGGTCTGAACTCCGTATGTACGTCTCAACCAAACGTTCCCCAGTTCTCTATCGGCCCTCCTCGTCCTCGACAGTCTTTTTCTGCCATATCTCGCCGCAACCCGTCCGAATGGCGTACCCCTGATGACAGGCCGATCTGCTTCCACTGCTGCCGCATCGGCCACATCGCTCGTCACTGCCACAACCAATGGCCATCACCTCCTCGGACATACGTCGCCACTTATTCCAGCACTTTTGGACCTTCTGTTCCCTATGCCACCTGCCATGAACCCACTGTTGCTGATGCCCCTGCTCGGAACCTTCGCTACAGCCGCGCGCCCTCACCTCGACGCCATCAGTCTCGTTTGCCCCAACCCCGCCGCTTCTCTTCGCCGCCTATCGCCTCCTGGACCCAGCCAGAAAACTAGGCACTGCAGCTTCTGGAGGTAAAGCTGCGTTGTCGACCCTGCCCTCAAATCCTCTGCTCACGTTACCAACGAACCAAAACCTTCTTGACATTGACGGCTATCCTGTCACTGCACTCATTGATACAGGCACACATCTTTCTATTATGAGTGCTGCCTTTCGACGACGACTCAAAACCTCCTCACCCCAGTGTCGGCACGTGTTGTCTGCGTTGCGGATGGCGGTACTGTGCCTATTATCGGCATGTGTACGGCACGAGTCAGCATTGCCGGCCGCCACACCCCTGTCCTCTTCACCGTGATTGCTCATTGCCCCCACGACCTGATTCTCGGCCTCGACTTTCTCTCCGCCCATTCAGCTCTTATTGTCTGCTCTGCCAGTACCCTTTGCCTTGAGTTGCCGATTCTCGCAGAACCTTCTGACGCACCCCAGTGCCGCCTACGCCCCACCGGCTTTATTCGCCTGCCACCAAAATCAATAGCCTGTATTGAACTCTTGTCTTCCCCACCAGTCCCTGATGGCGAGTACTTCATCACTCCTCTGCCCGACATTCCATTACAGTATGACGTTACCGTGCATCACAGTATACTTACTATTACTGTGAACCGCACTCACATACCTATCTTTAACTTTGGATTGGCAAAGCAAATTCTACCGCAAGGTATTTGCCTTGCCAACGTTGATTGTCTCGGCGACCATCATGTGTTATCAATCGATGCTTCTTGCGAGCTTAGCAGGCCCATCGTGCCAGCCTCGGCCGCCGATCCCAAGATACAGAAAATGGTTGCGACGGACCTGTCTTCTGCGCAGGCTGAAGATCCTTACCAAGTATTATCGTCCTACAGAGATATTTTCGACCTCGACAATTGCCCTTTTAGGCCAGACGCTCGCGATCAAGCATCGGATTCTTACTGGCGATGCTACTCCTATTCACCGACGACCGTATCGAGTTTCTGCGTCGGAACGCCGAGTAATTCAAAGCGAAGTCAACAAAATGCTAGACAAAAACATCATTGAGCCTTGTTCGAGTCCCTGGGCATCACCTGTAGTGTTGGTTAAGAAGAAGGATGGCACGTGGCACTTCTGTGTAGACTACCGCCATCTGAACAACATTACTAAGAAGGACGTCTACCCGCTCCCACGTATAGACGACGCCCTTGACTGCCTCCACGGTTACAGTCATTTTTCTTCTATCGATCTTCGTTCTAGATACTGGCAGATTGCTGCTGATGATATGGACAGAGAAAAAACCGCGTTCATCACACCTGAAGGCCTATACCAATTTAATGTAATGCCGTTTGGATTAAGCAACGCCCCTGCCACCTCTGAGCGCATGACGGACTCCTTGCTCCGAGGTTTCAAATGGTCTACATGTCTCTGCTACCTCGACGACATGATCTTCTCGCCCACGTTCGACACTCACCTTCAGCGTCTAACAGCTATACTTGATGTATTTCCAAAGGCGAAGCTGCATCTTAACTTGTCCAAATGTCGTTTCGGCCGCCGCCAAATTACTGTTCTGGGCCACCTCGCTGACGCTTCCGGAGTACAGCCTGATCCCGACAAAACTCGCGCTGTCCGAGATTTTCCAATTCCGAAGAAGACAGCCGCAGACGTTCGAAGTTTTGTCGGGCTATGCTCGTACTTTCTTCGCTTTGTTCAAGATTTTGCAGCAATTGCTAGACCCCTCACTAATCTTTTGAAGAAAGGCGTACAATTCTTGTAGGGTACTGCGGAAGCCGCCACCTTCTCTCGTCTCGTCACTCTTCTCTCCTCACCACCCATTCTCGCCCACTTCGACCCTGATGCCCCTACAGAATTACGTACAGATGCCAGCGGTCATGGCATAGGTGCCGTCTCAGCCCAGCGTCAGCGTGGCCAGGATCGCGTTATTGCTTATGCAAGCCGCCTCCTCACACCATCGGAGCGCAACTATTCCATTACGGAACGCCAATGCCTTGCTGTAGTCTGGGTGGTTGCAAAGTTCCGTCCTTACCTCTACGGTCGCCCTTTTTCCGTAGTCACTGACCATCATGCTCTCTGCTGGCTCTCATCGCTAAAAGTTCCTTCAGGCTGGCTTGGTCGATGGGCTTTGAGGCTACAAGAATTTTCGTATTCTGTGGTCAACAAGTCTGGCCACCTGCACCAAGACGCTGGCAGCCTGTCGCGTTACCCTGTTAACGACCCTGACTCCTCCAATATTACCAGTGCTGCTTGTGTATTCTCTGTGTCGCAGCTGCTTCATTTCGCCGATGAGCAACGTTGTGACGCCTACATGAGAGGACTCACCGACCGTTTTGAACACTCTCCGGCCGACACCACTCTACGCCTCTTCGTCCTCCGCGACGGTACTCTGTACCATTGTAACCTTCATCCGGACGGCTCTGAGTTCCTACTTGTCACGCCTAAACACCTCCGCTCAACCGTTCTAGAAGAGCTCCACGACGCACCAACGGCAGAACACCTCGGCGTATCTCGAACCTATGACCGTGTACGTCGCCGTTTTTTCTGGCTGGGCCTTGCCCGTTCTGTACGACGTTACGTTGCTGCTTGTGAACTTTGCCAACGACGCAAGAAGCCTTCCCAACCCCTCGCTGGTTACCTGCAGCCACTCGACATCCCTGCCGAGCCCTTCCATCATGTTGGCTTAGACCTTCTTGGCCCATTTCCGGAATCTACATCAGGAAACAAGTGGGTTGCAGTCGCGGCTGACTACGCGACCCGCTATGCCGTAACCCGCGCTCTTCTGACCAGTTGCGCAACTGACGTTGCGGACTTCCTTCTATATGATATTTTGATGCATGGTGCTCCGCGTCAATTGCTAACAGACCGTGGCCGTACGTTTTTGACGAAACGCATTGACGACATCGTGCGGGCCTGCTCTATTCAGCATAAATTTACTACCTCTTGCCACCCTCAAACAAACGGCCTCACTGAGCATTTGAACCGTACCCTTACAGACATGCTATCCAAATACGTTTCAGACGACCACCGTGACTGGGACCTGGCTCTACCCTACATTACTTTTGCATACAACTCTTCCCATCTCGAAACTGCTGGCTTTTCCCCGTTTTACCTCTTGTATGGCAGCGAACTGACGCTACTACTAGACACCGTGCTTCCGTCCACCACAGCTTCAACTAGCGCTTATGCCCGTGATGCAATCGCCCGTGCTGACCATGCTCGTCAACTTGCGTGCGTTCGCCCTACAAGTGTCTCAAGACAAACAGAAGCGACGCTACGACCTCCGTCACCGTGATGTCCATTTTACGCCCGGCACCCTCGTGTTGTTTTGGTCACCATCGCGTAAAGTTGGCCTTTGTGAGAAACTGCTTTCCTGTTATACCGGCCCATATCGCGTGCTCCGCCAAGTGACCGATGTCACCTATGAAATCGTTCTAGCCACGCCCACTACGTTCTCCATTGTGACAACCAGTGACATTGTCCACGTTGCCCGACTCAAGCCCTACAGCTCTCCATGCACTTTGGATATTTAAAAGCACCGTGACGGCGCTTTTGCCGCCGGGGGGTAGTATTACGGCATTATCGGTAGATACCCGAGAGACGAGCCGCCGCGAGAACGACGACGAAGTGGGTCTGTGCCCTTGGCGCGACAAAATGTCGGCCTGGCGCTCTGGCTCCAGTCCAGTGTAAATAGCTTGTAAATAGCCTCTTCCGTCTGTATCTTTCTATACGTAACAATATGTAGCCGGAGACACAGATGTTACATCTTCTGAGTTGTTTTTGGATTTATATGTTCCTACAATTTAACCCAGCTTGTTAACCAATATACTAGGGTGCGTGCAACAAAGTCATCTCTACTTGATCTTATATTAGTCTCAAATGCTTTGACACTGCATGTGATTGACTGTCTTGTTGATGAAGGGCTATCTGACCACAAAATGGTTATTCTGTCCTTGAACATGTCATCGTACCCTTTGCACAAGGATTCAAGCATCCAATATCTTAACTTTCAAGCTGCTGATGATGTTAGTGTCTTGGATTACCTTGAAAGGTCGTTTGATAACTTTTGGCTGTTTATGAATCCAATGGTGGCACTGACGATCTCTGGGACTTTTTTTCCAAGGTTACGATGCATTGCATACGCGATTTATCCCCATAGGCATCAAAAAATGTAAACGAAATAACCCATGGATTACAACGGAAATAATACATGTCAAACGAAGGATAAAAAGAAAACGAAAAGCTTGTTCTCAAGATCCTAGCGCCCAAAATAAGACTTTGCTTCATAACATGAGGCTCGACTTAAACCGTCTGATCAAGGAATCCAAGGAGAGATTCTTTAATGTAACACTGAAAAATTTCCTTCATAACGCACCTAGTAAATTTTGGAGATATGTGAACCCTTCTAAAAAACAACACAAAGATGAGGATGAAAGGATTAACCAAGAACGTACAGAAAATTTCAATTCCTTTTTTTTTCTTCCGTGTTCACCAATGATGATGGCACACTTCCGTACTTTCATGACTCCTCTGACCGCCCTTCAGCATCTGACCTTCTCATCAATGAGGCAGGAGTCCTGAACCTTCTTCTGCGCATTAACGTTAAGAAATCCCCCGGCTCCGACGGCATCCCGAATGAGTCCCTATATAGGTATGCTCCATGGGTTGCTAAATATCTTACCGTAGTCTTTCAATCTTCACTCACCCAGGGAACATTTCCTACAGCCTGGAAGCAAGCTAAAATTCCAGTGCACAAAAGTGGGAGCACATCTGAGGTAGGAAACTACAAGCCTATTTCTCTTACGAGTACCTGCTCCAAACTACTTGAGCATATAGTTTGTAAACATTTGTCAAATTAGCTGAAAGCTTACAAGTTATTATCACCAGCACAACATGGTTTTCGCAAGAGGTTGTCTACAATAACGCAGCTTGTTCAAACGGTTCACGATCTTACAGAAACATTAAATTGCCGAGGACAGGTCGACCTAATTTTTTTTAGACTTTGCCAAAGCGTTCGACAAAGTATCACATCCTAAACTCCTCTTAAAAATGAATGAAATATTTAGAAATCCAAATATTACTAAGTGGCTTAAATCCTACCTTCAGTCTCGTGAGCAGTATGTTGAAATAAATAAAATTAAATCCATGCCTAAACCAGTTTTGTCTGGAGTATCCCAAAGGCAGTGTCCTGGGTCCTCTTTTATTTCTTATATTTATTAATGATTTGCCTTTTGATATAACTGTTCCACTAAGGTTGTTTGCAGACGACTGCGTCATTTACAATAGGATCGAATCTTTAAGTGACCAGTTAAAACTTAACAACAATTTACAAAGAATATTAAAATGGTGTAATGAATAGCAAATGTCACTGAACCCAGTAAAATCAGTTTGTATGACCATAACAAGAAAGAAGGTGACTTTGCAGTACAAATACAGCATAGGTCGACAGGAACTAAAAAGAGTAACAGAATATAAATATCTAGGACTAATATTTACTCAAGATTTGAGATGGAATGCGCATATCATTCAGGTGTGTAGCAGGGCAAATAAAGTCTTATGGGGTCTCAGGCGAAGACTGTACAGCGCAACTCCTGAAGTGAAAAGCTTGGCATATAAGGTATTAGTAAGGCCAATTATTGAATATGTTAACATTGTATGGGACCCACACACTGTAACAAATCGTCATAAATTGGACAGAGTTCAACGACTCGCCTCCAGATTCATATTTAATAAGTATCAGCGCGTGCACTCTCCTACTGAACTATGCAGACGTGCAAACCTCTCCGCTTTAGAACTAAGGACTAAGTTTGACCGACTGAAATTTTTATACCTAATTGTTCATAACCAGGTTAAATTTAATTTCATCGATTTCTGTATAATTTCACCAGATTAACGCTCCATACACAAGCACAGTTTATACATACACCCGCCAGTTACACGGAATGATATATTGAAGTATAGTTTCTTTCCTAGGGCGATCAAAGAATGGAATGAATTACCCAATCCACTTGTCACATGTTCCTCTGTCAGTGCGTTTACTGCTGGTTTGGAGAATCTTATTTTTCCAGATATGACTGCGTCATAGCATTTGTTTCTGATGCGCATACTGCGAGTGTTTTGTCTTTGATCACTGCATGTCACTTTTTACAGATACTGCTATTGTATTGTTCTTTGTTCTACGTGTACCGATATTTTTATCTTTTTTGTTGTATTTTTATCCACTCCTGTAATGGTCCATCCTTGGACTGATAGTATAAATAAACAAACAAACAAACAAACAAACAAACAAGCTGTTCAGCGAACCTCATAAGCACCGACACGGGTCCCTGTAGATGTGGGACTGTGTAGGCACAGCTGTTCAAAGAACCCCTTCGACGAGGCCTTGTGTCACTGGCTATGTGCCAGCAGGTGTGTGCCGCATTTCAATGAACGTATTTGATGTCAACTCGGGTAACCAGGCATGTGCCACTAGGAATGTGCCGCACTGCCACGACGGAAAAAGATCCCTTAAATTTCTCCGATGCTGAGTGGAATCGAGCCTGCATAACAAGGGTTCCTCAAGGACAGCAACCCGACGCAGTAGCAGGCTGTGCGGCTTTCAACAAATGCCTTTCACACTAATGCCTTTAATGAGCTGCACCACGAATGCACTGGGTGTGTGCCGCTTCTTTAATGAACCTCTCGCCAACTTGGGGTCACCAAGTATGTGCCACTGAGTGTGCGGCAAATGAGGGAGCAATTCTTAGCATTCGTGGGCACCGGCGCGCTGCGCTTATCGCCTCGAAGGTTGTGCGCTACTAGATGGCACAGCGTGTCGAGAAAGAATTGTGAGGGAGGAGGCCGGTCGCTGCATGACGCGATTGTCAGGATTCACACGTGCCGGAGCGCCATGCGTGTTTGTTTATGTCGTTATATCAAGAATTTCATTACATATATTGACGTTCAATATACAGTTGAAACTCGATTTAACGAAGTTATGACCATGCTCGAATTATTTCGTTAAATCGGGAAGTACATAAAATTGAGAAAGGGATTGTTCGGTCCTTCGAAATCTAAAATTGTAATGTAGCGACACCCCAAAGCTACCGTGGCATTGTATTTGCCGCTAACTCATGCCTGCACGTGCGAAAAGTCCACGAGGCCAGCCTCAACTGCTTGTGCGTGAAACTGAAAGCAAAAACAAAACAACACACCTTGGTGTTCTGGAGAGAATTGCAAATTTAGTATGTTGCAGTGAAAAAACTCGTGACTCTCGCCTGCGTGTGCGTTACCAGCAGTGGGTGTACACACTTCTCGTAGCCCACAAGCCCTTCCAATGTGTCCTCGGTTCCCTCGTGGAATCCAGAAAAACCGGCTCATGAGATTGACGACTGCCGAGTCCGTTGTTCCGTGCATGGGCGGTGCAGCCTCGTCAAAATAAAGATAGGCTCGTGACTGGGACGCCCAAATGTTTTAACGCAATTGTGTTAGAGCACACGCTCAAAGAAAAAAAACCGTCTGTGTCAAAATTAGAAAGAAATCACCGCTTTATTACTCATATATTTCAGGAAAGACTTTGTTAAATCAAGTTTGGTGGCCAAGTAAGTTTCGCTAATCGGATTGATGACAACATCACACCCTATGGGTACCTACCGGAGGAATTGAAATTTCTTCATTAGATCAAGAACTTTGTAAAATCAGGTTTAATTAGATCAAGTTTTAACTGTATCTAGATTGAACTGTATAATTGACATCTCAGTATTGCTGCGCAGTAAAGAAGAAATGTTTTTAGAAAGACTGTTATGATTTTTTTCCGTTGCGTGCTTTTCAAGATGACACAATATGTGACCTCACATGTGCGGTGCAGCCTATGCACCTGTCCTGTGCCTACGTATGTACGCATATGCTTTCGAATAAAATTCAGTTGCAATTTAGTGGCTTTCCCTTGTGTGTCTCACTGCCCCGTCTAAAGTTTATGCTTATTTCTCCATACCAGAATGGACCAACTAGCCCAGCAACGAATTCTATTATCACATGACAAGAGCTAATAGATCAGAGTGATGATGCAAGCTCAGCAGTTGTCAAAGGCACACTTTCCTTGCTATCAGCCTCCCTTGCATCCACTTCATCTGCCATTACACCATTGCTATGCCGTCTACATCATTGCATTCTGCTATGGTTTGGACCCCAGTGTCGGTTCTAATAAGATTATTTGCTCTATGTCTGCTGTAATGGCACCCTAGAAAGCTGAGGGATGTTGAAGTGCTTGTCGAACAACTGGACATCACTATCTTCTGGAGTCTCCAAACATACCTTTCCTCTGGCATCTTGAGAAGAACAACTTTTTAATAAACCCCATCCTGTTACATCAACACACAACATTCATTTTCAATAGGAGTTTTCCTATTTTTTTTGCATACATGATGGTTGGCATGCATGCAGCTCAAGCGCTGCAAGTAAAGTTGAATAATGCCTCTAAATATGAAATGGGCTTTTCAGGAAAAAAGTGGCAAAATTTCTCTAAGGATAGAGGAAAAAAAAGCGAACATGTGGATGTAAGGAGAGGCAATTTTGCAAGTGTTCACATTGTTAAAATGTGAATGAGGCTTGACTCGTAGAAGTTGCCCCCTTTCTGGGGGACCACCTGCATGCCCCACTTCGCTTCGCCATACTGGCTCTTCAAGTGTTTTGCACTTGACACAATAAACTTCGGGGCACTTTTTTACTGTTCTATAAAAAATATATCTAAATAACTGGGTTCAATACAGGTGCATTCAGCTGTATAATGGCTACAGCATGTCTTTCTACACGAACTGTTTTACAAATGTAGTCAGTGTTGACAAGTTCAGTCAAGAAACGCATCGAAAGAGCTCACAGCAGGGCTGGAGGCAACAGCATCAAACAGGTCTTCCTCTTCTTCCTCTGGCTGCAGGATGAATGGCTGGCAGGCGGCATCGAAGAGCTGCAGCCCGTCACCAGCAGCCAAGCGAGACGGCGCCTCTGCTCGGCTGCCACTCGGCGACCCGGGTGGTGCACTGGTTCTGGGCGGTGGCCTTAGGAACCGCAGCTCCTACATGTCCAAACGGCACACAGTGAATTGATCTCTTTGTTACACGCCACAAACCATAATATGACCCAAGTTTTCAAGATACAGTGCAGGAGCAACTGTAGTCCCCCACTGACAGGAGGGAAACAGTGAATAAGCATGACAAGAGTAAGCAAAAACACAACTTAGTGACGAGCAGGCTCCCAGGTAAAACATACATGTAGTTGCCATGAGAGAAAGCAGGGCTGGCACCGATGCCTCGAAATGAACAGCTGCGCATAGAAGCTAATACATGAATATGCACTCGCCCCTTCAGGGCAAGTGGGTAGGGTAGGCCAATCTTGGAAGTGGTGCACTTTATGAGGCAAGTGGGCCAATACCGGTGACAGTGGTGACAGTTGCACACAGACGCCAGCCAAAATCAGCATTGATGTAACCGGCTGTTGGCAGTTCAAGGTGATAGTCAGTGTACTGTTCAAGTTCATCCTGTCCTTTGCATCATTCTTTAACATTTTTGGAAAACGGTTCACTGAGATGACGTACAGCCAATGCATGCAAATGTTTTAAGTTTCTAGGATGTGCCAGAGATGCTGACAGACAGAGATAGACGAAAAACGAAAAACTATGCAAGCACGTTCATATTTGGGAAATCAACAGGTGCCGGATAAGTCAAGGTGATTCTGACAATGCCATTCTGACTCTCTGTCATTTGCACTTAAAAGAACCTTGCAGTTACAGTGAGCTAGCCACAGCACCAAGCGTCAAATGAGCAGTGCAGGTTCGCTAGCACATAAATGAACATTGCAATGTGTAGTGGTGATTTATGAGGCTACAGCACAATCAATAAACTGGTGTGTGCGTGATGCCAGTGCCATCACACGCAGGTGCATTTTGTGTAGCTAGTTGAGTAAATCAATCCACCCGATGCATGCAAAGTTTACCAGAGAAACCTTGAAGTTGACCTTAGTCAATCCATGAACATTCACATAAAGCTGACAATCAGATTTCCCACTCATGTACAAGCTTAACCTGAATCTGTTACGCCTGTAAAAACACTGCCTGTGTGTGTTTTGCTATGCTCTTCTCTTCGTGTAGCTTATTCGTGCCATCAGCCTTCCCTGTCCACTGTGTGTAAGGACCCAATCTGTGCGGTGGTAGCACACCGAAGTGATATGAACAAGTGCTTCACCTGCAGCTGGAGAATGGAGAATGAGGGTTTCACAGGCACCAGCTCCCAGCTCTCATTCTCCAGGAACATTCGCAGCTCCTCCATGCAGCTCCTGCAGAGTGAGCATGCTGCTTACTCAGCACTTTGTCTCACAGAGCACCATTGGTCATCTAGCATGGCCACTAACAACGCACACTATAAAAAATTCTTCACAGTTGCATGCCAAACTGGCAACTGATACATCAAAGATAGCAAAGTAGTACAGTTAACCCTCGATATAACGAAGGAGGCAAAATCTGCAATTTGCTTTGTTATATCAAAATTTCGTTGTATTGAAATTCGACCTTTCATGAAAATAAGTAGTCACCAATTGACTTTTCTTACAAGGAAAGGGGTCGCAGAATTTTCCTAATTATCAAGCAACAGAAAGAAGCAAATTTGAATGAGAAACAACTTATTTCGATGAATATGGGAGTCAGCGCCGAATGATATGGTTTCGTGCCATGTCGACAATATCTTCACATCAGCGGCTCGAATTAAGGGGGGATGAGGGTCATGAAAACTTTATTTTGTTTGTCAACATATGTTGCTTAAATTTTGTGTGTAGATATATTGTAGAATGGTGATTTCAAATATGTATTTAGATTTCATATATCTCACTTGGAAGAAAAGATAAGAGGATATACAATAGTCCTAACTATGTAATTTCTTACAGGCCTTTGTAGTACTTTCTCATTAAAATAAAGTGTTCTTAAGGGTGTGCAGACATTTCCAAAGAACCACTGCACATCCTAAAGCTGAGCAAATACCAATAAAATCATTGTGATTACCACAAATAAATATCAAAGTTGGGAAGACAAAACTATGAGGCAGTAATTAGGCTACATTTGATCTAATTAATAATCTACAACATTTAAGAAAAAACGACAAGCTTTAGAATGTAGCTGTGATATTATTATAGGAAATGATACCTAGCTCACTGAAATCAGTTGATGCAAACATTATCAAAATTTCTGTAAGGCAAAAGCACTTGACGAAAAAAGAAAGTTGAGAAAATTGCATTTAATGTTTTACTACCACTTTTGTCCATTGAACATATGGAAAACCTACCGGCTCTAGCATGTTACCCAGGTATTGCTGAGCACAAGAACACCAAATTTACTGAAATCTATTCATGAAAACTTTATCAACCCTTTCACAAGGCAAAGGCACTTGAAGAAAACACACACCCAGGAAACCACTTTCAAGTTTTCCCTTTCAAGCGTCGCCCCTCAAACAGAACACCAGCCTCATGATTAGTTGGTTTTGTATTCATGCAATGCTCTTGAAACATGAAACTTTCAGGACACATCTAATCTTGTGTGCTGCTTACAAATATGCAATTAAGTTTTTTCTAAAGTCAATAAAAAGAGTAGTTACAATTATTCTTGTGTTAAAAATTTGGCATGTGACTTGCAAAAAATGTACTGCAACAGGATAGCTAAAAGTAAGCAGGTATGTTCCTGGATGTTCAAATACTGCAGGTTAGTACTTGGATGTTTGTATCTGTACCACTGTATCTGTTTAAAGCACAAAATAGAGCTTCATGAACATCAGCGGGTATGGGGGCAGAGAGAGAGAGAGTGGGCGTCCACACTTGCGCATACACACACAAAGCAATAGCTTTTCTTGGAAGGTGGTGGGAGCGGGGGGGGGGGGTGTTACAAGACGGGGCGGAGTGAAAACATGAAAACAATGCGGCCACTAACCGATGGTAGTCCTTAAAGTAGTTGAAACTTTGTTGTCGCAGAGACTGCTGTAGCTCTTCCGACTGGCTCCCACAAAAGTCTTGCCCAATGTCCATCAACCTATGTCGAACAAAGAAAAAAAAAAACAGATTGTACTCACACGCACCGGTACAAACTCACCACTAGTGTCAGAAGCACTGCCATAGTTGGCAGACAGATGGCCAGTCATTGCCAATGCCTATTTCAAGACCATATAAACACTTGTTACTTTCTGGAATTGTTTTGCCAAATCAGTCATTAGTCGGAACATGCCTTAAGGCCTAATGGCAGCAGCATATGCTGGCTCACTGCCAACCGTTTCCTTGCACATGTTGCAGCTAATCATGAACCTCAATGAACATCGCTATTTATAAAACTCAATGTCTATTGCGTCTTGTCTCCTATCACCGGCCTGGGAAAGCAGCTGCACAGTAAACATTATTGGTACCAGAACCAATTTGTGGTCACACAAGTTTTACTTGTTGACTGTATGCAGCGGGTTGTGTTTTTGCAGACAGACATGACAGCTGGCTTGAAAAACCCAATCATCATAATACACAATGTTACAACTAGCAAACCTTCAATTTAAAAAGAGAAAAAAAAGAACATAGTGGGGAAAGTCAGCAAAGTTATTATGTCTTCTTATGTCATGTCTCTTTTCTGTGCTGGTTTTTAAACATAAAGGCTTACCAAATTTTTGATGTGCTAACAAGCTCTACTTTTCTTTTTGCTGTCTTTCTTTTTGCTGTTTTTGTAACCTATTCACACAACTTTTTGCAGAAATTAGCAATGCGAGTGAATTTGACCTAAAGAAACATCCATGATACATAGCTACTTCCGAAGCCTTCTAAAGAGACTCTCCTGATATATTATTTCTCTCCTGATAGATTGTAAATAGATTGAAGGCCAGTCAGTAAAATGCAGGTAAAACAAAAAGAAGCTGCAACGTGGGGCTAATAGGTTCGGCTCGCAAAGCATGAAAACAATGGGAAAAGAAAGTATATGTGTCGTATCTTTCCTTGTATCAGCCCCACTTTATTGTGCTGTTTTCCTCATTGCTCCCTGAACTGAACCAGGAAAAACAGAGTGCACTGTTAAAATCAGTTGTTGTCTAACAATGTAGTGCCCAGTTCCTGGCCTGCAGTGTACTATTATTAGGAGATTAGGTTTTTTTATGATGCAGCAGCCATCAAAGCTATATCACAATTTTGTCAGTGGTACCTCCTTTCTACCACAGCCTCCAGTCCCGATACTGGAATTATTAAGTGTGTAAGACCACTACTTTCTGAATTGCAAGTATCATTACTGAAAAGGAGCCATCGCTATGGCAAAGCTAGTGACTCTTGACCAATGCTAGAAAAGCCAGCCAGCAAGCATCATGTAAGATAAAGAGTTCATCTGCTTGGAGAGGAGGCAGCAATCAAGTGTGTAGATTAGGTACTGCAATGAAAAGACTGAGTAGACACTTTTCAGTTGTTGGCACTATCTAGTTGGGACCACTTATAATATAACCACTTATAAGGCAGAACCAGCTGCAATGCTGTGTTTTTTAAATCCCATTTATCTTCCCACAGAACTCCACATATATGCATACCGCTTATAATACTGGGGCGCGATCGGAGATCTTTGTTCAATACGCGTTCTGTTCGGTTGCTGCACAAAGTTGCAGTATGCAAAATTTGTGACAACGGGGCGGAGAGAGCAGCCAATCGGCAAGCGGTGAACTCCCCGGAACTTTACTTCCCTCGTTTGTCGTCTGCTCGCAGACACTATACTACAAAACGAAATGTTTCTCGTCGTCTAAGAATTAAATCTTTATCTAAAAATGAATTTTTTTCTTCTCTGGCTTAAAGGGAAGCTGAAGAGTCTGTCGAGTTCAATTCGCTCATATACGGATGCGGGAACCTTATAAACCATGTAGGTAAAATTTGGGGTTTTTCTTTTTTCAATTAGGAGCGACGTAATCGTCGGTTAAAATTGCGCTGTAGCTCCGCCCCCCGTCGAATGCCGCGCGCTGCTGCTGACGCTGACGATGCGAGCGGAGACCGGAAACCGCGGTGTTGTGACGTCAACTCTAGTGTTTTGCTCCTTCGCAGCCTGCGCGACGGTGCCTGACCGTGCTTGTTTCTGTGTGCGTGCCATCGTAATCTGCTTCAATCGACCCTGCATTCCTTTGTTGGTGCGTCTGCGTGTATGTAGAGTGGTCTCACGTAGCCGACGGAATTCGCCGCCTTTACGACTTCGGTTACGAGTAGTGTGCGGATGGCGCACAGATGAAGGTCACTACACGTACTGTATGAACCTTACTGTATGAACTGTACTGCTTTTCACGCGTTTAAACCGTCTTTGTAGATTGCCGACAGCTTTGGACAGCGCACAAATGCCGACGATCGCATCCCAGCTTACGTTCCACGAGGAGGCATGCAGGAACACAACACTACAGCTGTTTGACCAGAAACGAGCTCACTAGATCGGCGAAAGATCGGCGAGATCACTAGATCGCTTTGCGAAAGACGTACTCACCAAAGAGCATTTCCAACACGACGAGATCGCAAGACTTTGCTTGCATTCGCGTCGAAAGCACTGCTCGCACCAGCATTGTTTGCTTCTTCGAGAGGCCGGCTCTTCGCAATCGGCTCGTACATGTAGGGAGTAACACCGAACTCCTCAGAAAAACGCAGTCTCTCTAAATTTTCCATTACCTCTTAATTTTACATTACAGCACCAAACTACCTGGCACCGCGCTTCATGTGTAGCGGCAGCGGTCGGTCACTAGAGTTGACGTCACGAGGCGCCCGACCAATCACAGGTGGAAACGAGATGCGCGAGCTGGGAGTGTCCGCTGCTGCACTTTTTGTCGAAATAAAATATATTTGCGCTTTCTTTCGCTCAATTTCGATACGATATTTGAATTCGGAGGGTTGAAAACCATTATGTACACATGTTAACTCATTTTTTCTGGAAAATTTTTCAGCTTCCCTTTAAACATGTTTTCAAATAGTAGTAGGTGTGACTACTACAATTTATAACTATTAGTTCCTCTGTGTCGTTCCTAGGTGATGTCACACACAGCTAGAAAAAAAAAAAGGAAAAAGAAACGACGGGAACAGTGGCGCACTTTTCAAGAGGCAGCAACAACATTCCAGTGGCTCGCTGGCACCCGTTGATGTGGTTGATTTTGCTGTACAACCAACACACTACATACTTCGAGAAACGAAAGTGACGCCAAAATTCGCTTTCTGTCATTTCTTCAAACGCGCTTCGCAGCTCCACTCTCTCTTCTTCCGCGTCGAGTAATGCCAGCGCAACAACCGAAGTTCCCAATGGAAGCGCCATTTTCTCAAATTAAACTATGGATTGGATCCAAATGTGCCATTCCACAGCGGCAGCCGCTGGTTGGATCCAATCCAATCCACCAGACACGCCATGCGAAGAGCCAGTCTCGTAACGAGTGTAGGATTGCTCTAAACTTCCCAACTCCCGTCGGGTTCGGCGCCTAGCAGACGACATGCTCGATTGCACGATGATTGACGGGAGCGTGTCGTCATTTTGATGTCACCAAAAACGTAGCTGCACCTTGCGGCTGACGACGCTGGCGCGGAGTAGGCCAATCGCGCGCGCCGGTAACCGAACGAACGCGCTGAACAACGATCTCCGATCGCACCCCTGGTTATAATGCGGCTGCTATAAAATCCCGCAGACAAGTGCGTGCCGCCCAGGCAGACGAGCAGGCCTCCCAACTAGGTACACCGGCCGAGGGGAGAGTGAGGAGAGCAGGAGGAGGGGAGCAAACAAACAGAGGAAAAAGGAAAAGCCGTAGTGGAAGAGGCGGCCGTGCATTGTATGTGCACACTCTGCAGTTGCGAGTGGGTTGCCAGGCCATCTAGGCAGCATAGGAGCCTTTGATCTGGTTGTTTGTCAGCCATGCGCACTCTGCACCAAACGCACAAACACTGTCGCTTTTTGGCTCTTTCAGTTCTTGTGCAAAAAGTAAATTTTTGCGACTCCAGCAACACGGAAAAATTGCTTCCAGAATTTTCCTGTATGCCGTGCTTCTTTTAAAATAATACCTGTTAAATATTTTGTGACAGTTGAGGCTGTGGATGCGTTTCACGTTTGCCTGTCGGGATGCGCGTCCTAGCGTATGGGACCTTGACTACGCGACGGTGTCAGTTTAAACTGTGTTCTGCAAATTCAGTTCAGAGCCTTTAGGCTTTAAATCTACATGCAAGCCTTTGCCGTTCGTACCAATACATGTACGTACAGACTTGGTGGGCGTTTCCAGTCACTGCCACGGCTGATCGCCTGCAAACCCAAACTCCTCTTCAAGTGCTGTCCTCGGCTCAGCCCGTGAGCGTGATCTCCGATTTTAATTGTCCACGGGTACTAAAATATATCAAGGTCGGCAAGCTTCCTGCGACAGCATGCCACCTGACATCCCCGCCAGCTAGGCCTAATGGCTAGGCACCAGCTGCCTCGTCAGTAGCGTGCAACCAAAGTTGCGGTTTGGTGCCGAGTTAACAAAATGCTTCGCAGTGGTTGTGCGCCTCGACAATGGACATTAAGACATGGGTGGCACACGTAAGACTCAGTTTGTGGTCGGCACATTTTCAATCTTGCGTGCATGGATCACTCTGAGATATCAAGCATGGTACCATGCGGTGTGCAAAATTTCGGTCGCTGCTCCACAATAGTTCTACGGAGTTGGTGGCAGTGCCGTGGGGAATTCCAAATAATTGAGCCGGTCAAAAAAATTAGTCGAGTGTTTTTCTTTTTGTTTTTTTGCTTCATCTACATAATGTGAAGGCCACAGGCCCTACCTTAAGTTTCATCTCAAGGGCATATAAGCAAAACAAAGTTTATGTAAAATGGGGACTTTACATGACCAACAGTGGTTGAACAAGAGACGTCTGAGGCTGGAGCCAACATTTATACCCCAGTCAGGTGAGCAAATTCAGTGAAACATTTAGCAAGTACACTTCGCTGCACAGAGTATCACTTTGGCATCATGCTGCTACATAGCAGAGGAAAGTGTCCTCTGGCTTTGATGGCAATGTCAATGGGCAGATCAGCATGCACATTGTTTATTTGTTATTTCAGGCAATACTCGGAAAATAGCACTGGATACTGCATTATTAAGCATGGTATTAAGCGTGTAGTGTAAATGAAGTAATTTGTTGCAGCCGCATTAGCACGATTATCTAATACACGATAGCATTGCATCCAGGTGTAAATGAAGTAATTTGTTGCAGCCGCGTTAGCACGATTACCTAATACAAGATAGCATTGCATCCAGGGCAAGCTGTGGCAACACGGCAATTTCTATTGAAAATGTCTACTTATGGAAGGGTGTTGCCTACAACATTTGAAAATCACATATAGTAGTTTCAGAACTAGTACAAACCCTGCATTGAGTGCAACCTTATTTATTTTTCAGGTACAGCTATTGAGGCTACACGCTTCAATGCAACAAAGTGAGATCAATGGACACACTCACTGGCGAGCATGTGCTACAATGAGTGTCACTGAACCTTTCTGTCTGTCTGCCTGCAAGTGACACTAATGGCAAAGTGCACTCTCTCAAAGTGACACCAAATTTGTCATTTAAGGGCACTTGTCTCTTCATCAGAGCCCCTAATGAAGAGACAAAAGCCCTTAGCGATACGTTGGCTCTAGGGGCATCTCTTGCTCAACTACCATCAATCAGCTCAAGAAGGGGCACGCACAAGATTGGAAGGTAAACGTACCTGCGCACGATGTCCAGCACCTGAATGAACTGGTTGAACTTGAAGCCTGCAATGTTGGAGGCGAGCAGGAACTGGGTGACTTTCTTCTGGATGTCCTGCCACACCCGCTGCAACCCCTCACGGAGCTTCTCGATTACAAAGCGGGCCTGAATGTCCTCGCTCAGCAGGCTCTCTCCAGCTGCAGGGAGGAGGCGGAAGCTTAGGGTTATCGTGATAAAACAAGGTTGCCGCTTGTCTGCAGACCAACCCGTCACATGTTTATCTACCCTCTTCTTCTGACATTGAACCATTTATACAAATATACAAAAGACTTGGTCGCACCACTCCAAACTGTTCCTATGCTTCAATGACCACGTGTACCAAATGAGCACCCATGGAAGTCTTTCTGTGCTAACATGAGCATAGGGGATTGTGAATAGTTGTTTTTGAGACCCAATCAAATACAAATTAAATCGCACCAGAGGCAAATCGAATAAAAAAAAATAGTTTGCATCATAAATATCAAAGTATTTTCACATACTACTTTAAAGTTTGAATAACATTGCAAGGACAGCAGAGGCGACAAAGAGAGAACAGAGCGCTTACTTCCAACAGTTTATTTTGTTTTCAGAAAGCATAGCAAGTTTTATAGCTGCACATTAGCACACCAACCTTGCGCAGAACACCGCAACAAAGTCATACAAAATTCAATGTGGCATCGATAGCCCGAGGTATCTGACCTCCTTGTCAGTTAGCACGACAGAGGGGGTGCTGACGCAGCCATCTTTTAAACGTAGAATTTTTCCCACTTCATCCAACTCAAAAAATGTTTCCCTTGAAGTTTCCTTCACTGCGAAAACCCATAAAGCTGACATACCTTTTAGGCTTATCGCTTCAGCAAATGGCACCTGGCAAAAATGTGTCACTGTTTTCTTACAGAAAAACCTAAATTGTTTAAAAGTTGACAATCCATTTCTTTGAATAAACTCTGGTGCAGTCCAGCAATTTGTGAGCTCATGATGCAATGAAAACCTGTCTGCTTTTTCAGGTGATGTTAAGGACCTATATTATTCTATACCACATGTATCACTACTTTACTGCATTGATGAATGCATGGATGAATTTGACCCTTCAAAGTACCAGACTCAGTCTGGTATCAGTGTAAGTGGTTTTTTTAGAATTGCTTCGCCTTTATCTACGATCGACTTACATCCATAGGGATGGTAAACCTCACCTTCAAAAAGAAGGCATTTGCATCGGATCATGCATCGCTCCTACATTAAGTGACTTGTTTTGAGCAAAACTTGACAGATCTGTGTCGGATGCTTTTATCAGCACTAAAATCTTCACTGCTTTTAGAAACGTGGATCACTTTCTCATTTTTCTTGACAGTATTGCCAGTTCGTATAAGTCTGATGCTCCTTTAGTTCTAGACACACTGCACGAATGTTTTAAACCACTAGAAATAACCCATGAATTTTATGAGAATGGTGTAATAAGGTACCTAGATGTTAAGCTATTTTTGCACAAAAACTGTTCTTGTTGGATGTACTGCCCACGTGGCAACAAGCCATGCCTTCCATTCAACTCCGCACACTCTAAACTTATGAAATGTGGCATTATTAGCTCATATTTCAAAAATGCCTTAAGAAACTCCTGCAAACATAAAATGATCGACAGCTTTCATGAGCAATCTGAACGGTTAACTTCGGCAGGCTATCCCTCTCTTGTACGAGCCCCTGTTGTTGAATGCCTGCTGTGCAGTTATTCATCTGTGATGAATTGAAATTCAGATGGAGCAACTCGGGATAGACAAAAATTGTGGTAATCCGATACATGCATAGAATCATGCACAATTTAAAAAAGGTCGCTCAGCACGTTAATGTCAAAGTTGTCTTCTCTGCCCTTGAAAAATTAGGCAACCTGTGCAATATAACCATCCCAGCATCTCGGCCCAAATGAGGTTGATTTATCACACACAAGAATGAACTAATTGATTGCACAAACAACGTGGTGTATCGGATCTCCCTTTCCTGCGGTAAATATTACATCGGACAGACGGGCCGCTGCGTTACAGAAAGACTGAAAGAACACATATACAATGTTGACCGCACTAAACAGGGTTGGCTTTCTGTCCACTGCTGTATGTGTGGATGTAAGCCAAGATACAAAAAATGTAGCATCATTGCAAAACAGTGATTTGTCATGCGTCAAATAATCGAAGTTGGAAAAATTCTATGTTTAAAAAATGGGTGCGTCAGCAACCTCTCTGTCGCACTGACTGAGAAAGAGGTCAGATACCTCAGGCTATCGATGCCACGCTGACTTTTGTATGGCTTTGTCGCGGTGTTCTGCACATGGTTGGTGTGCTAATGTGTGGCCATCAAACTTGCTATGCTTTCTGAAAAGAAAATAAACTGCTTGAACTTAGCGCTCTGTTCTCTCTTCTGTTGCCTCTGCTGTCCTCGCGCTGTTATTCAAATTTGAAAGCATGTTTTACCAACAAGCTAAATCCTACACCCTTTTTCACTTCCCAGTATCGACAGCATTAAAAAGTTTCTATCCTTACATTCCCCATTATAAAGCATACTTTATTAAAAGCACAAAGGGAGCATTTGGAACAATTAACTAAGTAGTTTGTTCACAAACACAGGGCTCCTCAGAGCATAAACATTCTGGCATTATTACATATATTTTAGAAAGTGCCCTTCCCAAAATGTTTGAGTACAAAAACAAGAGTCAAAGAAAGCTAGTTGCCTTAAAACGAGCAAAATAGTCAAAGGAATCAGTTCAGTTTATTAAAGGAATGACGCCTTTGAAGGCATATATATTTGCTGACGGGAGTTAGGATTTGTTATTTCATTGCATAATTCTGTAGAGGACAGAGCTAGTGACCAGTGCATCTGTAGTGGTTACGACTATATGTAGACTCCAACTCATTATATTTGTGCTGAACTGTGTTGAGCCATGTCAGGTGATGATGTAGTTTCCGTGAAATGGAAGTCTGCTGGAGACCTTGAGAAAAGCCACTTCTGCAGTAAAAGTGGTTTGACGCATCCGAGCATTGATGCATGAATGACGGGAGCACATATGCTGGCATACGCTGCCTGAAGCAATGCCAATTCAAGGCAATGGAAAGAACATGCCACTTGTGGCAACACATCTCAAAAGATGCCCGCTTCTGTGCAATGGAGTGGTGGCATCATCTGTCACCAAGTGGTGTGTTTTGCCATGTTTTGCTATAGCGGCAACAGATGGCACCACTATTCCGTCGGAGTTGCATCACAAGCTCCCTGTCTGTGACCATAAGCGTGGCCTTGTTTCCTTGGTATCGAGAACTCGTCTCAATAAGACTGCTGATATAACACACGAGCTTTGCTCCAAGAAAAAGAACGTACTAAAAGAGTCTATAACACCATTCACTTCCTGCGAAGGGAGGAACCGGTTAGAAACGGCTACCTGTTAAACCTTAAAGGCAGGCCAGATGTTTGCCATGTCAAGTGATATGAATTCATTTGCATCTGTGTAATAAACGTCTGTGGCGACTTAGAAAAAGAACACTTCTGCTGTAAAAATGACAGAAAAGGATGCAGAAAAATATAGTTGTCTTTTCAACCTCACACTGCTGTTATATTACATCTTACATGGCAGTGCTAGCAAGTATTGATGCTAAATGCTCCATTGAGCACGAAATCCGGCTGCATCTGTAGCAGCGAAAAAATGGCACCTAACTTCCCATTGGCTGTGACACCACGTCACAAGAGCCCCTCACACACTTGTGATGTTAGCTCGCACTTGCTGGCTCAGGCAGCACGTATCGCTATGGGGTGTGAAGCATCTACATCGTCAGCAGCCACAACCTCGGCAGTAACGAAATGTCGGCGGCATGCGGCATTGGTACCACAGGCTTCTGCCGCTTGCTGGCTCAAGCAGCACATACCGCTATGAAGTCTGAAGCATCTATACTGTCGGCGGCCGCAACTTTGACAGTAGTGAAACATGGCCATCCACGCCAGTACACCGCAGACCAAGCAAGGGAGCAGAAGAATGCAGCAAAACGAGCAAGGAGGCAGGCAGCGAAATCCATCACTGTCATCAATTGTCAGAACGAGCAGTAATGCAAACATTATTCACAGCATAAAACTCAAAGGACCGCTCAGGGGTGTTCAATTCGTCATAAATGCTTTTGCATTCATAACTTGTAAGAATTGCTTAAGTGTCCTCAGACATTTTCTACACTTTCTGCAAGAAATAAACACATGTAGGTCCAAAAGATTTGTTTGCATTTGCACACTTTTGCCATACAACACCAATGCCTGTATGCTTCACTGTAATATACATAATGCTTGTCTTTCTAGCGAGAACTGAGCGAGTTGGAATGTGTTCATGATCATTCAACGCAACAACTGGACACGGCTGAAAACGAAAAGACGATCACAGGCACTGTTTTCTTTCTTTCTTTCTCTTTTTTTTTTTTGAAGTGAGAAAAACAAGAACTAAAGCCAACAGCCCCACACAGATCGTGCATGATTACCCCTGAAGGGCCTTTGATCATCGCTCCTTTTTTGTCCGTATCTAGTTGTTATGCTGACGGATCACTTCACTTTTTACCACGCCAGCTAGACCACAGTCGAGGGCTCGAGAGCAACACCAGGGGGGCACTCACCAGGCTCTCGATCCCGGTGCCAGCTGAGGAGAGCCCGGTAGCTGCACATCACCTGCCACAGTGCCTGGCACAGGTCCACCAGGCAGCCCAGAAACCTCTCTGCAGGAACCAGCTGCAAAGTCACCAGCACAACCCCACGTCCAGTACTAAATCTACAGCTCGACAGAAATAATATCAGCTGAAACAACGAAAAACCTTCACCACAGGATGGTGAAGACTCACCCACGTCAAATACAATGCAGGCATTGTGGAAAGGCTGAGCCATGTCCTCCCTTAATGCTGTTACGTACGAGTGCACAGCGCAAGGACAGGATGCAGCAAGTGAAACAGACCTGTGCACTAACAACCATTTTTACAGTGCGAAAACGATACAATTGATTGATGGTAGCGTGTTGTCCTGACACTCTTGCTATCTCCCTGTCTTTGAGCTCTGTGCATAATTGTAGTTATGCACACTAACTGACACAAATGCTTATCATTTTTGAGTTACTTGATATAATTCTAAATAACAAGCTGAATAACCTGGTTCCAGGCTTCCAGAAGTCCTGGAAGTGCAAACACAGGATGATTTCTTTCTTTCCTACTTGCTGTCATCAGGAGATAAGAACTGTTCACTAGACACACGTGCAGTGTGCCCAATGAGCACTGTCCTTTGTACTGCCCTTGCATGTAACATTTGTACTATCCTTGCATGTAACGTTGCACACCAGCAAAGTGCGCTCTTCTAGAGTAGCAGGTAATGAATTCAAATTGACTTAAAATGTAGGTGCACGAAAAGTGAAATTTGAGTATGAATGTAAGAAAAGACACACTTCAAATGCTGAGTAAATATAGAATATTTAATTTCTAACAAGAAATGAAAAGGCAAAGCTAGGTGAAAGCTAGTTAAACTCTCATGAGGCTGCATGACAAGTGAAAGTATAACAGCTGCACAGCACTCACCATCAGAAAATATAAAATTTATAGTGTTGCACTGAAGCACCTTACAGCACTAAGTAAAAGTCTGTAAATTGTTTATACTGCTGGTAAAAAAGAAAAATTAAGTTTTGTCTCAAAATGTCATTTTTCTTTCTTTAATCAATAGATTAAAAGAAATTTTTTTACAAACGACTCTACTAGTCGAGAAAACAGGTCAGAAACTTTATTATGATCTTTGTAAAATCCGCAAGCTTGAATATGCACATCCAATACAATCTGCATGCCCGTCAGTGGTCGCTTAGTGTGACCATATAAGCTCTCAGGAATCAACTTTCACTGTTGCTGCTTCCTTACACACCGATGTTGTCATTGTTCTCTTTGTCCATGTAGAATACGAGCTATGTGGAATACCAACCGTGAGCACGGGCTATGCAAAGACTGCAAGCGACAAGGCACCCAGGCACCCAGCTTTCCCCAATATATACCAGAAACAGGGCTCTCCCCACGGTGGGTGGCGGGGGAAACGCCAGCCACCCCTTTTAATGGGGGTGGGGGGACTCTCCAATTAGAATGGTCGATTGGGTCAAAGTTTCGTTCTGTTCTTTCTAAATTCTCCGGTGTTCTTTTATTATGTGGGTAAATAATAAAAAGAAATCTGCAGTAAAGTTGAGAAAAATCACACTTTTCTAGTGTGATGTCAACAAAAATTGGGTAAAAAATCGGGGTTTTGGGAGGTTGCTTTGCACCCCTGATCGCGCAGCTTTTCATTGACGCACTGCCACCATATCGATCCTATTGAAAGAGGAAATATTGGAGCTAAAGAGGAGGAGAGATCAGAGCTTCAGGTAGTTGCTGTACTACATTTTGCCGTGCCAAACTAAAAGCAAAAGAAGCAAGCGAAACCCCCCCAAAATGGTGTCGTAATTCATTACTGCTGCCACGTGTGCACAGGAAGCACTCCTACTGACTGACACAAAATTGAATTGCAGTGGCAAGCTGTGCGATCACGGTAGGTTGTCTTACTGGCAAGCATTTCTGTCATTATTGCATAGAAAAAGCAAGATTGATGAATGTATCATTCAATGTGGCAGAGTGGTTGTACCGGAAAAAAAGAAAAGAAACAGAAGAAAAAAAGAACCTTATTTTCAAGTGCACTCTCCCCTCTCTTCCCGGTTGCAAGATGATGTCCCCCTTTCAAAATATTCTGGGGTGAACCCCGACCAAATATTAAAGAAATGGAATCATAGATATTCTATTCACAAATCAAATTATCTGAGCATTCACTATTTACTTAAGACAGGCAAAGCACAATTAAGTTGAAGAGAGGAGTCTGCAACATTCCGGCCATGTATGGGCCCTGCTGCCAGAGGCTCTAAAGGCACAACTTTCATGTAATAGTAAACTGCATACTCTGCGGCAGAAGAGGAGCTCGACGGAGCATGTCAAAACATTTGCAGTATCTCCACAAAACGGGCCTGCATGCTCACATTTAGCTCCATTGTGATCTTATGCTGCATGGCAAAACAAGCGGGAAAAAAAAATAGAAAAGATTCCAGCCGTGCTTGTATACCCACGTCGTGCAAAGTCAGGCCTCTCTTAAGCACACTGACCCACCTTGCAGAGGTCGATGTACTGTGCCTTGTGCAGGTCTGGCGGCCTTGTGTTGTCCCCAGGAGTGGCATGATTCTTCACCACGACCAAAGCGCTGCTGTGCACTGCGCTCGAGAAGTGCATCAGCAGCTGGTGGGCAGCCATCTGCACTGATGCAACAAGGCCTCCACTATTTCACTTTGGCAGAAAGAATGCATGCTCAGCACAGGAAAGCAACAGAACAATACACAACTGTACACTGAAGGGGAGGAAACAAAACGTAAATTGAAGAAGCAAATTAATATTGCCTGCAAATTGGAAGAAACTTTGATGAAGGGAAAGCTTATCTGTTTATTTATTTATTTATTTATTTGTACAGCGTGTCCTAACTATCATGCACAGGGTTTCATAAAAACATGGAATATCCTATGCCAATAAAGTCACGTGCACATTTTTAGAGTGTTGTTAAGACCACCAGTAATTTTGTTAGTTCCTGAAATGTAATTATTTAATTAACAAAAACTAATTATCTAACTTCTTAACTGTTGTTATAATTGTCACAATGTCAATTAGACGGCTGTAGAGAATCATAAGACATGTCAAAATGGGGTGCTAATGAGCTTCACTGCATGTTCGCTTTGAATGACAAGTAGAGAAATCCCGCAAAATAACATGCAGTCGCCTGCTAGATTCTGCATTTCGGCTACTCGGCTACACTCCCCCCCCACTAAGTTTAACCAGAAATGCTTTGTCGGAAGCCCGTAATCCAAGATGTGGTTTAGTGCCAAAGAGACAAAATGAAACGCAGTCATATGGCACTCGGAATGCTGAGGAAGGTGAAGGCATAAGCAATAGCCTGTGCGGCTGTATGCGGCCACCATGTTTCCGACACTGCATGTGTGGATCAGTCCAAAATATTTAGCAAAACATCATGCGATGTCCGAAATTTTTAGGGGTGTGCAGACACTCAAATATATCTCTGAATCAAATAGTGAGCTTTCAAATAATTCTATTAGCAAGACGTATATCTACGATTCAATTTTCCGAGTATTCTGTGTGTTTTGGGTAGAGCCTTTCATGTTCATATGCCATGGAAGCAAGTGCCTTACTTCGTTGTTGTTGCTGTTTTTTTTTTTTTTTTTTCGCAAAAGAGGCGCAAAGTGCACAACGAGTGGACCGCTCTGCCTGATCGTGGACTTTGGCTCTGCAAGCGCTTCTGCCGTATGCACTTCTCAAAATCGGCCAGATGTGGGGATCACACACACGGTGCCAGAACTCCGCAATTCTCAGAACGGCACCACATCGGCCGAAACCACCTCTGACGGTACAAGGTTCCTATTGGTTGACAGGGCCAGTTGAAACAATAACACTGTGCAGACAGAAGCAACAATAAAAGCAGTGCATATTTCAGAAATTGCGAAAGCATGTGCAAAGATCAGGCTGATGAGATGCTGGAAGGCTTGCAGAGAGTGTTGGATTCCAGTGAATCCAACACTCCGTGCACCATTTCGGAAACAATTAGGACACCAAACGAACGTAGTTTGGAATAGTCTACCATGAACATTTCCAACAATATTCTAGTGACAACATTTACGTCCAATGGATATCGATGGACATCCTCCGACAGGACATGGATATCCCAGGGATGCACTGAGTGCCTCCTGCGGACGTCCCTCACACGATCGTTTGGTCCCCCTAACATGTTCTGCAGAGATCCCTGGCATGTCCGCAAGCGACATCGTGGGGACATGCTGCATACATTTTGCAGACATATGCCAAGTCCTTTCGCACAGTTTTTGCTATACAGTAAAACCTCGTTAAACTGTACCCGCTTAAACAGTACTTTCGTTTTAAAAGTAGTAAAGTCAAATCCCCGACTCAGCGGCCATTGAACATAATGTGTTTTGTATCCGCATAAACCGTACCAGCTTATTGCGTACGTATCGGTTAACACATGTTTCCACTTTTCGTTGCGCAAACACGGCGGTGCGTCGTCTCCATCGGGCGGCCCGGCAGAACAACAAGCCTCAGAGATCAGCACAACGGCCTCAAAGTGCCCTGTGTGTTTGCGTGTGAAGCCTCATCAACACCACCATCATTCGGCGTTGCGCCAGAGAGTGTTGTGGCGTGCAAGTGAGAACTCGCGTCATGCCGAAACTTGGAAAAAAAGGATGCCGGGTGCTCAGCATAGAAGAAAAATTAGACATTGTTCATGCCATCGAACGTGACACGAAAAGTCGGCACTGGCACGCGACATGGGTCTACTGTTGACTATGGTGTGTGGCATTTGGAATGCGAAGAAGTTGCTCGGTAGCACTGCTGCAACTGCAAAGAGATGTCGGCTACGAGGTTGGACTTTTCGCCATTGTTGCCTCTGTTGTTGCCGAAGTGTTGCCTAGTGACAGTGATAAGGACGACACGGAAAGTGACGGCACGGGCGATTCAGGCCTGACAGTGGCAGAAGGTGTACATCAGCCTCATGAATGCAAATGTCACGATGAGAACAGCACCCCGCAATGAAAAGGTGCCCGGCGACTTCTGCAACACTACTGCGCCTGTGCATGGAGAATATGCAATGCCAATGAGGAATCTGCCATGCGAGTGTTTGCCAAGAAGAGAGGGCTGGCTGAAAAGTTGGGTCACAGCTACAGCAAGTTTGAGGCCGCTGTCGTCGCTGCTAGGTCGCGGCGGCATCAAACGAAAATAACACGTTTGTCGCGCGAAGTAAATAAATACTGCAAGTTTTTTTTTCTTTCATCGCACTCTCTCCGAGTTCAGATTTTGACAGGTAAGTGGGCAATGTCATGCTATTTCGGTTAAGCAGTACTACCATTTAGTATGTACTTTTTCCAAGCTCCTGCCAACTACGGTTTAACGATATTTCACTGTAATAGCTATTACGTTTGTAGCCCATGTTGTGTGACAGAGGCAACGGGCAGAGTGCCCACACATCAAGAACAGATACACTGCGTGCACATGTTATATGCATACAAAAATGCAGTATACTCCTCATTCTTCTAGGCCTTCTGTGAAGCACAAGTGGCTTATTGAACAAATGAAGTTTTAAAAGCAAATTGCATCAGAAAATTTGCCAAGTATGACATAAACACAAGTTGCAGGCATAATAGCTTCGGATCGTTTTTTGAACATACTACAAGGGTGCGATAGCGTCGACAGGCATCATTCAGTATTTATCAAAAGCGGATAAGCAACCGCGAGCGCGTATAAGAAGAACACACGGTTCCGAATAAAGCATTCTCTGTTCCGGAGCCCGTTGGTCTACTTGCCCGTCACGCTGTGCACCTGCACGCGTCACCGTCCGCGCAGTACACTACACATGGCGACGAGGGTGGGACCGATGCAAGTGGCTTCCCGGGACTGCGGCGGATGCTGACAACAAGCGGGCCAGGCAACCAAGCCAGGGCGGCGGAACCTCAAGGAAACGGCAACATGTCAAAGGTGGGAAGAATCGATTGCTTCGACGGGAAGGCCGAAAGTTTTGACTCATACGTTGCGGGGATTTGGGGGATTCGACGTGCCATTGCGCGGGCGCATTTCACCTTGTTCTGCAATCCTTAAGCTACATCGTCCTCGCTCCGAACGAGTTGCCAGCGGTGGCGCTCCACTCGCGGTGGTTCGCGGTGAGGGCGGAGCTAGTGACGTCACAGAGCGGCCCCTGGTGGCTACTGCCATGACGGTAGCAGCTCTCTTGCTCCTAGGGACGGCGCCCGGTACGTACATGCTTCCTCTCGTCCGCCGACACCTTTGTGACTAAGACTGAGCTCATGCACGGTGCCATTGCCAGCGCGGGGAGCGCGTACCTTGTGTTGTTCCTATCCTAACGCTAAGCCGAAGAATGTGTGCCTAGTGCTCGCGCGAGGTCGTACCACGCCGAGCCGCACTTATTGGAGGCCCCAGCCGAAGGAGGTTGCCCGAGCTCTCGCGAGTTGGCCCATCAGTTATCGCGAGAGCAAGTAGCATAGCCGCCAGGACTTTTCCTAGCGGCGTGTCCCAGTTTGAGCCTGTGCTCTTGCAGCGACGTGCTACAGGCGCCCCTAACTGTATTTTTTCGCCCTTGGTGCAGGACCCCTTTAGTTCCCCGCCGTCCCGGGACCGAGCGTTTGTGCAGTGTCGGGTGCCGTTGGAGACAATAAACGGTTTCTGTCAACCTAGGGCAATACTGTGTTCTTGAGTGCGTCACTCGGTAGCCCCTTGTGGCCTGAGCTCGCGCGCAGCGGTGGTAGAGGCTGACAGCTGACGCGGCCCTGTGGCTCGCTAAGCTCGAACCCGCGGTGGTCGGTACTCCTGTGAGACCCGAAGACCCCACAACGTCGAACGGTTCGAGTTGTATGTGGAGGCAAATGAAGTAGCCGACAGCAAGAAATCAGCCGTATTCTTGATGTTCGTAGGACCGAAATCATACGAGATACTGAAAAACCTGCTCGTACCCCATGTGCCATCCAGTAAAATGTACGATGAGGCTAAAGCGGTTCTCAAGAACCATTACAGCCTCCGGAAAGCCATCGTAATGGAAAGGTGCAGATTCAACCGCCGTGTACAGCATGAACAAGAAAGCGTGACAGATTTCATACTCCAGCTGAAGAATTTAGCCAGAAGTTGTGCATTCGGTGACTTTCTTGACCAAGCCTTGAGGGACAGGCTTGTAGCAGGGCTGCGATGCGCGGACACCCAGCGGGAGCTGTTCGCGGCTGCTGGGGTTCTGAACTTTGAAGGGGCTTGCAAAATTGCTCTGAACTGTGAAATGGCATTGAAGCAGTCGCAACAAATTAAGTATGACGAAGCAGCTCGTCAGACGGAACTGACAGCTGAATGCAGGCAAATAGGCAAGCTCTCAGGCCAACAATGCCCTGTCAGAGAGAACCGCAGGCGAGGAGTCACGACAGAACCGGTAGAATGTTTCCGATGTGGAAAAAACCACTCGGAAAGAAGATGTCGATACCGCAGGTACAAGTGCCACAACTGTGGCACACAAGGTCATCTCAGGACGATGTGCAGGCGGGGAACCGAACCACGCAAAGAACTAAATTGGGTAGACGACTCCACGGAAGAATCAGATAATGATTTGCAGATTTGTAGTATCCCCAGCAACAACGCCATGTATTATGTTACCGTGGATGTAGAGGGCCACAATGCGACCATGCAAATAGACACGGGTGCCTCAGTAACAGTGATGCCAAAGGCAATCTATCAGCAGAACTGGGTGCACCTGCCCCTGGAGGCAGTGGCTGATCCGTTAAGAATGTACACGGGCGAGCTTGTCCCAGTTCTTGGTTCGGTCGACGTGCAAGTAAAATACAACAAGCAGACTTGCGTCCTTTCCCTGATAATAGTCGATGATGCAGGAAAGAAGTGGTCGTGCCTACTGGGAAGAAACTGCCTGAGTCGAGTAAGGGTAAATTGGAACGAAGTCGCTGCCATAGGGTCAGTAGACATTGTAACTGAGCTGAAACAGAAATTTGCGCCTGTTTTTTCGAAGCAGTTAGGACCAATTTCTGGCTTCAAAGCGCAAATCCTAATAAAACCGGACAGCAAACCAGTGTTCTGCAGAGCACGTAAAGTACCTTTTGCTCTTGTTGAACCAGTGGGAAATAAGCTGGATACTTGGGAGGAAGCCGGCGTCATGAAGCGGGTAACACGAAGCGATTGGGCAATGCCCTTGGTCGCTGTGCCAAAAGACGGAGGGGAAGATGTCCGGTTATGGTGGGGACTATAAACTCACTGTGAACCCCGTGCTGAAAACAGAGCATTACCTGCTTCCGCTACCAGAAGACTTGTTCGTAGATTTAGAGGGCATGAGTATTAACGCGATAGCGTTAAGGAGCTCGTGTCGCAGAAAAGCCGGTGTCGTCGGCGTCGGTGTCGGCGTCGGCGCCCGCGGCGTTGGCCGTGAGCGATAAATCACGGCAGGCACTTCATAAATAAAAAGCAACTTTCAAGATGGGCTGGGTGGGAATCGAACCAGGGTCTCCGGAGTGTGAGACGGAGACGCTACCACTCAGCCACGAGTTCGATGCTTCCAAGCGGTACAAACGCGCCTCTAGTGAATGCGGTGTTGCCTTCGAAACGAGCCGTGGAAAGTTATACTGCGGTGTATATCGGTAATTATGAACATGTAACTTACAGAAGTCGCAATTACACGAGTAGCGAAGTGCGTTTCCGCTGCATTTCTTCTGGGCTTTCCGCACACGCAGAGCCATCTTGTGGCAAACATAGAAGACCCCCTCCTCTCCATGTACGGCGCTGCCCGACAGATGGCGAGCCACGCGCGCATTGTAGCTGTACGAGGACCGGTGCGAGGCGGGTCGCGGCATGGACTCTCTCTCCCCTGACAACGCTTCGCCTTGCTCCCTCTGCAGAATCATGCGGCCTTCCTTTCTTTAGATCACTATCTGTCTATCTTTCGGCCCGTGCCGATCACGACGTTTGGCTGGCGTGCATCATTTCCCCCTCCGAGATACCGAGTTCTTTGGTTCGTTCCGCTTGCTCAGGCGAACGTTTCGTTGCTGCACCAAACGCTGCGTTGCTCGACCATATGGCTCGACGCTCACCGCGTCCGATGCGGGGCGCCTCGTAAGTGATGGCTGCCCTGTAGCCCATTGTCTTACACCCCTTGGCGGGTCGACAGGAACGCTGTCGCGTTCCACTCTTGAAGGCGAAGCTTAAGCGTTCTCCAATTTTTTTTTGTGTTTTGGATCTAGCCTCTGCATACCAGCAAGCAAAGCTATGCGAAGACTCCAAGTCACTCTTGACGATAAACATGCATAAAGGGCTCTTCCAATACCAGTGTCTGCCCTTTAGCATTGCAAGCGCTCCGGCAGTATTTCAGTGGCTTATGGACAGAATTCTCAGTGGTATTCCTCACGTAGGATGCTACATTGATGATGTAATCATTGGGGGTACCACCACGTCGGACTGTCGAGAGCGGCTAGAACAAGTACTGCAGCAGTATCAGGCCCACAATGTAACTCTTCAAGAGGAAAAATGCAAGTTTTTTCAAAGGGAAGTTCGGTACCTGGGCCACCGGATATCTGCAGCCGGAATCCAGCCTTTGGGATCGAAAGTCAAAGCAATTACGGCTGCCCGAGAACCCTCAAATGCAATGGAATTGAAATCATTCTTGGGCATGGTGACCTTTTATTCCAAGTTCCTGTCGAACTTGGTGACCGTGGCAGCGCCGCTATATACTCTTTTAAAGAAAGGCCTGCGGTGGCACTGGTCCAAAGAATGCGCTGCTGCTTTCCAGAAAACAAAGAAGCTGCTCACGTCGAGCCCAGCACTCTGCTACTACAACACAAAGCGATCGCTTGTACTCAGTTGCGATGCATGCCAGTACAGACTGGGCGCAGTGATTTCGCATGTGCAACCAAACGGGGACGAAAGGCCCATTGCGTTTGCCTCTCGAACATTATCGGCAGCGGAACGCGCGTAGTCGCAAATTGAAAGAGAAGCATTGGCCATAATATATGGGTTGAAAGAGTTTCATCGATATCTGTACGGCCGTCGTTTTACGCTTTTCACGGACCACCAGCCATTCCTCGGCATTCTAGGTGCCTGCAAGCCAATACCAACTTTGGCCACTGCACGCATGCAACGATGGGCGCTTATCTTGGCGGGATATCGTTATGAGCTTAGGTATCGGAAAGGGTCCCAAATGGAAGTGCCCAATGTGTTATCGAGATTGCCACTTCCAAGTCAAGCAAAGGATGAAGAGGCCGACTGTTTGGCAGTTTTTGAAACGACGCCGCTGTCGGCCAGAGATGACGCCAAGGCTACCAGACAGGACAAGGTGCTGTGCGAGGTTGCTGAACTTGCCCTTAGTGGATGGCCACTACAAGTAGAAGCCGAGCTACGGCCACACCACACCAGACGAATGGAACTATTGCTAGAGCAAGGATGCGTGACATGGGGTAGCAGGGTCGTTGTTCGGCCCAAACTGCAAGAATATGTGTTGGCATTACTGCATGCTGAGCACCGTGGAATAGTCCGAATGAAGATGTTAACTTGCGGCCTAGTGTGGTGGCCTGGGCTTGACGCAGCGATCGAAACCATCGTGAAAAGTTGCAAAATCTGTCAGGCAACGCAGAGTAGCACTCCCCGCACCCCTTTAGAACCCTGGCGTTTTCCCGCTCGCTGCTGGCAAAGAATACATGTTGATTTTTTCGAGTGCGAAGGTGCTTCATTTTTGCTGTGTGTAGACTCTTATTCTAAGTGGATTGATGTCTTTCACACGAAATCAACAACGGCCTTGAACACCACTGAACGGCTTCGCACCCTCTTTGCTGCATACGGGTTGCTGGAACAGCTAGTGTCAGATAATGGCCCCCAGTTTACGGTGCGAGAGTTCAATGATTTTCTCGAGGCATGGGGAGTGCGTCACACGTACAGCCCACCTTATCACCCGCAGTCTAATGGAGCAGCTGAGAGGTGTGTGCAAACAGTAAAGAAAACCTTGCATAAGCAACTAGGTACTCCATGATAGCGCTTCCGGCAGCCACAGGACGCTACGAGAACGCCTAGACCATTTTTTGCTTGCCTACCGGACAACTCCATGTGCAGTAACGGGCCGGTCACCAGCCGAACTGTTTCTAAAAAGGGCGCCGCGTACAAAGCTGTCGCTGCTAAAGCTATCATTTCAAGAAGACGCTAAAGGGGCAACAAAAGTCCAAGGCTCAACGCGACCGAGGTCGCTCTTCATGGCGCTTCTTCACGGAAGGGGACCGCGTCTACGTTAAAACTGTCAGAGGGGAGAAAACAGCGTGGACTGAAGGTCGAATAGTGAAGGTCACTAGCCCTGTGACGTACTTGGTGGACACGATGAGCAAAGTGCATTTCGTTCACGTTGATAATCTGCGTCTGGCCAGTTATTTCCAGCATGCAGAAACGTCTACCTCCTGCCAGTCATCCCAGCCAGCCATTCCAGAGCACCTGCCGTACGCGGGCCCCCAGACAGCTCCGGCGGGTATGCCCGGGAGCCCGACGGGTGTGCCCGAGCGGGACCAGCCCATGGAGGGAGACCGTCAGCCAATGGGTCAACGAGAGCATCTTCAAATACATCCCGAGGATGAGACAACCGTTCAGCCCACGACCCCCACACCAGCACGGCCCCTATGCCAGGCACCCGTCCAGCCCACGTCACCCGAGCCCCCAGCCGTACCACGTAGAAGTTCACGACAGCGGCACCAACCTGTTCATTACGAGTCAGAGGACTTTCGCATAGGAACTTAATTGGTGGGGGAAGGAATGTGATAGCGCCGACAGGCGTCGTTCAGTGTTTGTTATCAGAAGCAGATAAGCAACCGCGAGCGCGTATAAGAAGCACGCGCTGTTCTGAAGAAAGCATTCTCTATTCCGGAGCCCGATGTCTACTTGCTCGTCACGCTGCGCGCGTCACCATCCAGACAGTACACTACAAAGGGAACATAATTCTGTAACAAGAAAACTCGAAGACAAAGCCTCTTGGAGGACAAAATATACATGTAAATGCAGAGGAAGGTCGATGTGCAATATCGTTGGGAGGTCTGTGGTAAGATATACGAAACAGGTCCACGTGCGATATCCTTGGGACATCCCCGGTATGAATTATCAGTGTCTGAATTATCGGTCGGCAACTGTAGCAAACACTGTGCAAAAGGCCCTGGCAGATGTCCCTAAAATGTGTGCAGCGTTTGCCGATGATGGCCCTTGCGAACATGCAAGGTATGTCTGCAGGACATGAAAAGTGCAGTCAAACGATCATGTCAGAGATGTCCACGGGACACATTGGACACACCCCTAGAATATCCATGCCCTGGCAGTGGATGTCCATACAATATCCATAGGACATCATTATGGTCACTGGGACACGAGGCAATGAAATTCACGCTGCTTCAGCAGCTGTCATTCTAGCTCGTATGCGAGATATTGGGACCGATCACTGGTGAGCCACCTGTACTACCATATTAATGGCATGCATTCCAGGATGGCACTTGCGGCTCATTGCTACATAGACCAGCAGCCAATTTTCATCTCGGCCACAATACCCTAAGCTATTAGGCCTAATCGGCACTACTTCATTGGCCACCGGTGACTAAAGCTACGGTTTGGTGCCAAATCTATGCACATTCTGCCCCATTCCCCCTAGCTCGCGCAGAAAGACAGCACTCGTCAAGCCACCATTCTTCTCGGATCACCCTCGCATGTTTCCACTCGCACCCAAAGCATACAGCACGCGAGGTGCGATAGGATCTTATCGCTCTTTCTATCGCACTATTGCTGGTGCTTTTCGTGACAGCCCAACTCAAAACCATGACTTTCATGACTCGAAACCGTGGCTGGCTTCCCCTCGTACCACTGATGTGAAAATATTGTTGACACGGCACGAAATCCTATCTTTTGTCGCCGGCTCTCAAATTCAACAAAATAAATTTTTTCTCCTTCAAATTTGCTTTTTTGATAGCCCAATGATTCAGAATACAGTCAAACTCACTTATAATGACACCGGCTTTAACAATATATCGATTATAACAATAAGAAGCTGCTGCACTGTCGACTGTTGTATGTTTTCCATGGTGAAATAACCCGCTTACTACAATGCACCGACACTGCATTATCGGTTATAACAATGAAGTCTGGCTGCTGGGTGTCCGAGCCGAAAGGTAGTGAAATGCGAAATGCTTGAAAATAAAAAAGAAAATGAGAAATTCGAGACGCTGCACGAGGGGCCGCTGCTCCAACAGCCGCCACGCACTCATTTTCCAGCCATATCTGCGTGGCTCTCTCCCGTTGCCCTTCCCCCCCCCCTCCGAACACGAATGGGCTGCGCCCATAGCTCTAAGCCGCCCCACCCTACGAAACACAAATGGACTACACCAACTGCGCCACAAGCAGATTGCTTGCATGTTGCTCGCTGGCTCCTCGATCAGTACAGTTCTACGAACAGCTTAATTGCTCGCGTTCATTTTTGTTGGTTGTATCGAAGTCGTTCCAAGCCACGCGGTTTCTCAACTTCGCTTGACTCGCCACCAAAACGGAAGATGGCTGATCCGCCCGCTGATCATTGGCAATGCACGCCGTTACCAGTGAAAAGAAAGCACACGGCTACAGACTGTCGTCCTCACAGGAGGCACGGTGTGATTCAGTCCCTCTGGGGCTTCATTTTCACGAGGAACCTTCCGATGCACTACGCAGAATGCTTGGATGCCTTGGAGAAGGATGTCGGCAAGTTTCGCGTAAAGTATGCATGGCTGATGGACAAAGGCTTTTCTTGTGCAAGCCAGTGAGAAGTACGGGGCAAGATTCTTGTGGCGATCTCTCCTCAGCATTTCTTCTGGGTTTCTCAAGCTCAAGTTTCTCAAGCTCTGGGTTTCTCAGGAGGCAGCCTTCTCGCAATTTTTAAAAAGCCCCTTTTGGGGCCACCAATGTAATGCCTCGGCAGTTCTTGCATATCACTTGCCATCCGTGACAGTTCTTTGCAGTTATAGCAGTACCATTCCTTAACGCCGACAGGCGCGGCTTGTTACACGTGATCGGAGCGCCCAGGAAGCGGTTAAACGAATGAACACAATCACCGGCTGGGCAAAGGAAGGTGCTGGGGAGGGGCACTGGCCTCCCTCCCTAAATAGTTTTCTCATATCAGTTCTGCCATACCCCTCTTGATTTTTTCATGCAACCGTGTTATAACAATTATCGGTTATAACAATGGCATTTTTGTGGCACTTGAATGTTGTTATAAGTGAGTACGACTGTATTCTGTGGCCCCTTCCATGTAAGAAAAATCTATCAGCAGCTGTACTTATTTGCACAAAAGGTCGCATTTCTATAAAATAAAATTTCGATATCATGAAGCAAATTGCTGATATTACTGACTTCATTAGATTAAGGTTTAACTGAAGTGAAATCATGTACAATTACCCCTTGCTATATTTGGGCTAAAAACACATGGTGTTCTCCAGACAATAAATTAAAGAGGATTAAATACTTTGTTTTACAGAGAATTTCGCTATGATGAAGTTAGTCGTAATGATGTTTAACTGTACATTGGTTCCATAGAGAATGTGGTAGTGCCACAGAGAAGTACGAATAATCGAGCAAATCCGCAAGATTCAGCACCCGAAAAATTGGTTAATGACGGTAGCATGTTGCCCTTCACAGATATCCTCACATGTTGGGTGTGCAATCTGGGAGCGCCCATCCCCGTGACACACTTTGACGATGCCAGCTAGTAGCAAGGAGGAGAGGGGCACCTGTGTCTTGCCAAGCAGTCGGTAAGCAGCATCCAAGCGACAGTAGTGGTCACTGTCGAACTGGACGCACAGGCGTGACAGTGCCACATCAAGTTGCTCCTCAGTCATCTCCAGGGTCTCCTGCAGCTTGGCACTTAGCTCCCTGCATCCATACAGCATAGTCACACAATCACACAAGAATGCAGAACAGAGCACATTGCAAGCATGCCACTGTGCTCAAACAGCGGTCTACATATAATTTGCTTTCCACAAAGGTATGTTCTTCAGGATTCCAGAGCTGTTGGTCTTCACTAAAGCACCCTACATTTCACCATCATGAAATTATGGAATTCCATATTTTCCTACTCTCCTGCACACATTGCAAAAGCAAGGCGAGCAAATGCCCTCCTTCTCTCTTCCCCACAGGGAGCCAGATGGCATTCCACAGACGGTGCAACCTCCTCTGAAAATTGGTTTTAAACGTAGACAATCACTTTACTGTGGGGCTGCACGCCAGTTGGATTGTGTGAAAAAGCAAGGCATGGGTGCCGAGATCAGTGAGGACCGCTGGTAAACATCTTTGCTCCTCTTCAGTGTCATTAGGTGCCTTCCACTACATTTCAGTACAATTGAGTACATTATGTTGGCAAAAGGAATAAATGTCAACGTCTGGTGCGGTATTCTCGAGCAATCCCTTTCAGCGATTGTCTCACTTTTGCAAAATATTGTGAGAATTAACCCGCAAGAGCCAAGAGGAGCTTGTTTCTCACATATACCCACCTTGTGCGCATGCATCTAATATTTATTTTTGAAAAATCTCACATAAGTGAAACTTTTTCCGAAAGTGATAGTCCGAGAACACATCCCCTGAACAAAGTCATCAATTGCTGATTGGTAAAAACTGTAAGGCGAACCAAGAGGCTGTGCTTGAAGTGAGTAGTCACCTACCCAACACACTGGTAGTGCCGAAAGGTGCTGGCTGCTTTGTGGCATGTCAATCCCAGCTGGATTGCACCCGGGTAGTCCTCCTCCTGCAGCAAAAGAACAGCGCAGACTGTCATTAAAATGTGAGGCACATAGAGCAAGAGCTGAGTTGTGCCCAAAGACATAAGCCAAGCATTGCACACATAAGGTTATCAGCATTAAAGAATTCAATATAAGAGGGCCTTAGCATTCTATTGCAGCCTGCAGGAAGAGGTGGCGGTCACAGCCATGATTTTGTGGAGCCAACCAGACATGGTATCAATAGTTCCTGGAAGCTGTAGTTAGACGCGGCTCCTCAGGCAAGGCATGCTAGCATGTTCTTTATGTTGTGCTCCATGCTCGTGAACCTTCATCACCGGCACTGGAGGTGACGGTTACATCGCCACATTGTCATCACTACCATTTCTGTCACGTGCCAGTTTTTCATGTGGTAGCTAAGGTCACAGCACTCATCTGTCTAGCACCGCTTAGCTGTGAAATGCTTGCAGGCGGCGGTGACATAAGCTGTCATGATAGAACAGTAGCCGTAAGCTACAACTTTCTATTGTACGACATAGAAAGCATAGCAGAAAATCACATTCGCTAATCTGCTTTGTCATAGCCATGCACTTCTCACTTTGTTGCAGGCAAGGCAGATAAATTCAGTCATAAGGTGTTCATTTTCAAGACACAAGCATATTACTTGTTTGCAGAAATACGTGCACAAGATTTTAATGCCTGTTGTCACATGTAGTGTGCAGTAGAGACATACACTTTGATAGTTCCACCTAGTAAATTTATTTCCTCAAATCGTCTGCGTGATCAAGACTAATTCGGACACACATGGCATAGTGGCAGTGTAAGGTCAATAAAATTTTTTGCAAGTTTCGGTCCAACATTGCATTTTGCCAAGCTTTTGCTAGGGCAGCACAGATGACAGCTTTCACCATGTCTGTAATATTAGCCAAGCTGCTGAAAATTACAAATTTGCATGATCACTAATGCATTTTATACTGCACAGTATTGTCTCCATCTGCCACAGCGGTAGCAAGAAAATTTCAGCTAGTGTCCCAGTCGTATGTTCCACTACATAATCCCACCTAGTACAGAGCTTGCTTTTTTAAGAAAGCTTACATCTACCACAGCACTATATATGTAGTGTCTGCCTCAGATTTCTGCCACAGCTTACCTCTCTTTCTTTCAGCCTTTTGTTAAACAAATCAATATGCAAAATAACATGATCTTTCCTCTTGTTTGACACACCATAGATAGCAGTGATAATGGCGTTGATTTGATACTTCCTTCTTGAAGCACACTGACCTTGATCCTCCAACACCTTGAAATTCATCCCATGACAGAATTTTCTGCCAGCCATTGAGCCTCTATTTCCTTTTCTTTGACTCTTTTTCCTTCCTGCAGCCTTCATTTGAGTGGCAAAACACAATATTTTTTATATGGCAAACATTAAAACAGTGCTGTAAGCAACACACTTTGCAATAATAAATCATTAAAGCAATTCTTACATGATTCATAATTATATTTTGCCTCAAGGAGAAATCTATATAATTTAATGCATATTTGTTAGGTGGATTACAGGGCCATGGCTAGCGATAGTGCGATAAAATAATGACAAAATCAACTTCACTTGATATCAGGTGCTGCATCAAAAAGGCTGATCAATGTTTCACAGCTCCTTTGCCTGAAGCAACAGCAAAGTATCAACACTAGCCATCCTTTACTCTCAGCTGTCAGATATAAGGGAAATGTAGACTAATTGTTTAAGTTACCCTGGTAATGTCAACAATCAAGAGGCTACTAAGCCTCCATGCAAAAATATGTTCGACAGTTAATGTAGTGTGCAGGGTAATTACACCACCAATATGCTTATTGAGCACTCGGGATGTTACCAGACCGCCTCACAATGTGTGCTCCTGCGCATGTTCCGCATTCTCCGGGGTATACGTCACACCTTTGTATAGTATGACACACCCCCTACTTTTAGTGATTTTCAAAGAAAAAATTGGTGTATAATAAATACCTGTGTATAAAACGCACCTATTTAGCTCGGACATCATGATCAAATGTGACATTTGGATTCACTTATAACAATATTCAAGCACCAAGAAAATCCCATTGTTATAACCAGGTTGCACGAAAAATGCAGCGGGGACAAACATCCAAACATTTTATTTGATCAGCACAATGCGTTGGTGGGCTAGCTGGTACGAATCCATGAATACTTTGTTTAGCGCAAAACAGCGCACACAAGAAAGATGACCAGCACAAGGCGCTACTCTCAACTGACATCACTTTATTGCGTCACTACTTTATAGACAGCGGAATCTAGAAGAACATGCGCAGTGAGCACTGTGTGCAGGAACTACCAAGATCCGATCACAAGACCGCACTCATGCGACGAAATAAAACAAAAAACAAATTCAGTGCTGTACAAGGTTAAGGAAGGAACACTAATGCACTGTGACCTCATTGACTGAATGAAGAATGCTTCCGATAACTATCGGGCGGTGGTGTCACGGCTCTTTTTCAAAATCGTGGTATCACGAAACATGGGTTTGCACTTGCATATTTTACAATGCTAAGCCAAATGGGAACCTGTGCCTGTTGGTATTGATCGCTCATGTTCTCTAAGGCGCTCGTTAACACAGCGGCCCGAGTGCCCTACATACACTTTGCCACATGACATAAGATTTGCCACATGGTATGTAAGATTCCCTTGAGTTTGACGTAATAGTTCTGCGGAAACCCGCAACGTGGAAAGAAGTAATGAATTAAAGGAAAATTAGACATCCACCCAATTATGACAGTTGGTATAAAGGAAACCCATACACGTTCTTCAAATGAAAAGCCTCGCAGTAGAACAAAAATTCATCCTGGTCCGGGACTTGAACCCGCCTTTCCAGGGCAGCCGCTCTACCATCTTAGCTAACCAGGCGGCAAACTCAAACTCTTGCCTTTGCTTCGTGTTGTTGACAAGTTCGACTTCGCCCTGCCACCTGCTAGCCGCCTGGTTAGCTCAGATGGTAGAGCGGCTGCCCTGGAAAGGCGGTGGTCCTGGGTTCGAGTCCCGGACCAGGATGAATTTTTCTTCAACTGTGAGGCTTTTCTTTCGAGGAACCCGTATGGGTTTCCTTTGTAGCAATTGCTACGACTGGGTGGATGTCTCATTTTCCCTTAATTAATTACTTCTCTCCACCTTGCAGGTTTCCACAGAACTATTACTTCAAGTAAATATTATTGCTCCATAGAGTGATCCAGAATCCGTGGCTGGTCCCAATCTGCCATTGGAACACACAACTCGCACTTCCATTCTGCCATTGGAATAGGATTGCTCCCCAGAGAGCAGAAAAACTTGATCTGGATCTACCATTGTAATTCAACATAAGACATCTTGTGCCAACCGAATGGTCAGCTGCTTTTCGGAGCAGTGAGAAGAAAGGAAAGCTGAGGAGAACTTGCAGTGCCATGGCTAATGCTGCCACCAGCACCAGCTGCGTTTAAATGTGAAACACGGCAATGATGGCAGCATATCAACAGAGCAGGAGTCCCCCTTTTGCCAGCCCAACCACAGGAGTGGGTAGAGTCTTGTGACCGGCTGCTCCAATGGTGATACTGGGAGCACTCTGATCTGGAATTCGGCAATCTGAAGGGGGCCCTTTGAATGCAGCCGGAGCACCCCTTTTTAACCATCCAATCAAGATCAACCTTTTGGGAGCATTCTAGAATGATCACCCGAAGATGCCATTAGTGGGCCTCTTCGATTTTCGGAGTTCTGGCAGCCCGCTGGGAGCCAGACGGCAGCCAGCTAGTTCCGGTTCTGACAGGAAGTCACGTGGGCTGGGATCCCAAGACAACCTAAACCTGCCCGAAGTTTGCAAAATCGAACGCCGGTACAGCTGGCCAAATGTAAACATGCTACCAGCATGGCAGCGCCCGTCGAGGCCGACGCGCGCTCGGCGTAGTCGGCCCATTTATGCTTTGCCAGCTTGAAAATATATAGTTGCATTCAGGAATACGATCACTTTCGCACGACTCGGCGCAGGACGCATACTCGACCAACCTCGCCTTGCGCAGCGCAACAGATGGCCTCCGACGAGGCGGATGACAAGACGCGAAATCGTGATTGTATACTCGAAAGCGATAGCTGGAGGATCCCTGCTCGCAGCGATCACGTTGACCACCGGCGACATTGATGAGTTGGCGTTGTGTCATCACAAGACATGAAAAAGCAGGTTATCGGGTACATCTCAAACGCATAAAATTTCGCGCCGACCTGCTTGGGCTTCGATTTCAGAAAGTTTGTTGTGGCTGATGGTGCTTCTCATTTAAGGAGCTGGGGACGCGGCTGGCGCGTGAAAATGCACGTCGCCTGTGACCAGCGAAACGTTTCACATGAAAAACAACATTGGTCGCAATCATGAGAGCAATAATTAAGCTGATGTACGTATGTCTAAATGTACAAAGTGCAATCAGTGTATTCTTAGATCAACGGCCTGCAGTTTGAACACATATCGGTTTCGAGCTGCCACCTAAGCATACGACGGAGAGACGGAGCGAACACGGGCTCACTGCCCCACTAATGAGCTTTGAGAGAGAGCCTTGGCCAGCTCCGACCTCGAGGATCAGCAACGGCTGATTGCGAGGGCACAGGACGCGGCCCGAGCTCAAGGCATTCTCGAATGAGGACGCCTCTCCAAAGCTGCATTTACCTAATAAAAATGTTTATTCTCTCTCTCTCTCTCACTGCAAAGCCTTCGCTAACTGCAGAGAAAGGAGAGATATACATACGCGAAATATGTGAAAAGGAACGCCACCAGAGAAAGACGAACCCAAAATGTACCGCAATGTGTGAATGAGCGTCTACAACTTGCGTGAAACACAATGCAGATAACATGCATGCATGAGAGCGCGGCGCGCTGTTCACCGCCGTGAAGAAGCAATCAGGGGACACACACACACACACACAAAAGCTTCAAACGGTTCACCATGGCTCGTATCACACCGCTTCGCGATGCAGTACGGAGCATTGGCACCTAAAAAGATAACGCTAGAAGTAAGGAAATCCGAAGATGACCGTAGACAGTTGGCTGAGCGAGGTAAATTTAAGTCCTCAAGCGCCCGCGTTGCAATCCGTGAAGTCCCCGTAAAGATGGCGGCGAGCGCCCATCGCCTCTTTTAGTCGTCTGCTAGCCAGAGAACTTCCAGAGAGCAGCCAGACCAAAATCGTCCTGGCAGGTTCTGGCAGCCCGCGGGTAGCCAGAACCGTCCAGCGCGAGCAAAACGAACGCCCGGTGGAAGTGCGTAGCGCAGTGGGAGTAGCAACCCGAGAAAAACGAAGATGCTCTGGCTGGCTCTGGCAGCCCGCGGGTAGCCAGAAGTGGAAAATCGAAGAAGCCCAGTATGGGTCACACACAGTGAAGTGTGCAGTTCAGACACTGTCCACAATGTTTTATCCGTAGAGTTGTACTTGCACACTGCATCTAACCGTCTCATGATTCTGGCTCTGGAAAAATTCCAAGGCTGTATTTCCAGAAGCAAGAGCCAATTATTAAGTGCACTGACAAACAACCTCAACACACAACAATGCTCACCTCGAGCAGTTCCCGAAGCCTGACATCAGTTTCTTGCTGAAAAACAAAAGAAAAGGAAAAGATTAGTGTTTTCGCACTGCATTTAACTCAATATCCGTGTTTTGCTGAAAAGAAGGGGAAAGAAGGCACAAACTGATTTCTTGCCAAACATACAACATTAAATTTTATAAGAACAGAAGCAATCAGCAAATATTGAGCACATTCAGACTGACTGTTCAGAACTTATCCTCCCTCCATTAGAAACCTCAGAAACAATCAACTGTGAAGTATTTAGCTGACACCACGCACATGATGTGCATTACCCATGCACTACACATACAAAGTCTTTACATTCAATTGCATGAAAAACAAGGGGCGCTCCTGCTCCAAACACTTTTGTTTTTAACCTCAGGCAACACTATGCTCATTATAAGCATGCACACGGTTTCCCATAAAGTCACTACACATACAACGCATGTAGGTAGAGCTAAGTGCTGCGATTGTTTCCCAAGAAAGACAGCGGCAACTATGTCTCACCATAAATTTTAAAATTCTTTTCTTATAAGAAGCCACCGTGCAGTGCTCAGTAATATGCCGATGTTTGAAATTTATCAACTGCATTAAGCATTAGTTTCAGCAAATGCTTCATTCACTACTTGTAAAAAGTTTTGCCTGATAACTTTGACAAGAAGGCACATTTACCTTGTCCAATGTTTCAGCTGCACCTAATTCCAAAAAATCAATTATTACAATAGCACCAACAAAACATAACATGTGAGTATAAGACAGCAGTGTACTGTGCTGAATTCACAGCTAAATTTAATTAAAGAAATACTACACATTGTAGTTTACGAAATGGTTTAACAACTGAGATATGGACAACAGCAGCAGTGGTAATGGCAACATCTTATGATGGTTTTTCCAACCATAACTTGTTATATTTTTGCATTCATGTCTAGTCATAATGAAGGAAAAGAAAGGAGCCATTACACATTTAAGCAGATCTTTTGGATCGGCAAATGCAATTTTCTTCAAAAAAATAATTCCTTAAATTTTGTTTGCAAAATGAAGATTCAACATTCTATTTTCATGTCTCAAAAAATGAAAGTGATTTTGCAACTAGAATACTCAGAAAGGTTATCCCAACTGAGGCATTGTAGCTGTATGGGTTTAATTTTTTTAATTCATGCTCGGCTGATAGGGCTCATAAACAGAAGGTTTGTCCCAGATGGTGAGCTTTCCTTGTATAACAACAAGCAAGCACTAGCCCTGGCTGTGCCTACATCAGCTCATTCTCGAATTTCCACCAGTGCTCCAGCAAAGGCCATGTTTCCCACATGTGAGAAGTTGACAGATGAAAACTTGTTACCTCGCTGAGTTCATGGCAAAAGCTCTCAACAGCAAGATTTACGTGCTGTGCCCTAAAACAAAGTTAGCTTCACGCACTGTTGCGCAGATGGCCATTTCTATAGCCATACTGCTGTTCAACAAAGGCCACAAAGGCTGTCAGGAGGTTTTAGGGGATTTGGGCATCCGTCCAACTTGGAAGTTCATTGCTCCGAACCACCGGACAGAGAAAAACAAAAAAAATTCTTCAAAACAGACAGCTGAAACTAATTTTCAACGTCACCATGCAGCAAAGAATGTCCGCATGAAGGAGAATGCTCGCAAGGGTTCCGAGGACAAGACCTACGCAGCAGGATAATTTTCAAGCTTTACACTTCTTTTGTAAAGATTGTCAGCCTTTGGCCAAACTTCATGCAAATTGATCCTCTGCAATAGTAATAAGCAAATAACCAGATAAGATGTTGAGAAACTAAATACAAATTCAGAAATAAAATGGGTAACTTTTAACTTCTTGATAAATTACATTCAAGTTAGCTTTATTATTAACGAAAATGTATCTGCAAGGAGCACCTACTCTTAATAATTATTATGTTGCTCCTGATGCCTTTGGACCAGCAGTGAAGTAGTATTTATCAATATATGTGATAATTTTATGTGCTTTGGTTGAACTGCTCAAACCTGCAGCAAGTAGTCTTTTTATCCATTTTCATTTCCATCATTCTTATTATTTCTATGTTTCAATTAAAATACAGTTACTTCTGCCAATTCTACTCAGGTTAATTTGACATTTCAGTTAATTTGATCCGGACCAAAAATCTCGTCAGTGCTCATGCATCTCTATGGGCCCAGACTTTTGTTATTTTGATGCTAAAATTGGCCTTTGCCAAATAATTCAAACTTGACTAGCCTGCATGTACGCACTTGACCCCTATCGTGACCTCGACAGTGATGCCTTTAGTGGCAGCGTCTATCTTTGCAGAGCTTAGATTAGTCAATGTGTTGAGCACGTGTCATCTCTCGTCGAAAACACCTATTTTTGACATGCCCTAGGAAGATTTTCAAGCAATCAAGGTCACAATGTCTTATTATGGCATTTAAATGATGCTAACATGCGCCTTCCTTTTGTTTTTTAAATAAAATTGGGCTGTAAGTTGCCAGTGCAGTGGAAACGGACACAAAGCAAAAATTGCCTTCGCAACAGTTGCATGCTTTACTGCATAACAGGAATGTGTTAAGGCAGAGCTGACTTTAAAAACCCTGTGCTGAAGTTGACTTTAAAAACCTGACCGCCATTGTGAAAAAAATTTTTTTTTTTTTTGCTAAAAAAATCGGGTGTGTGTAAGATTTCTACTTCATTTAGGAGCTTTAATGTTATTACTACATTAGTTTGCCACTTCCGACACATAGTAAGTGGGCGAGCGTTTGATTCAGGGGCATGATAGAATGGGCCAATACATCCAAATGAATCTGCAGTGTTTTCACTTTTTTTTCCACATCTTGTTTAATTCAACCAGCTGGATAATTTGAACAGTCATCGGTCCCTTCTGGGTCGAATTAACGGAAGTAGACTGTAACAGCTGATTGGTGCTATTCTTTTTATGACTTCATCATCTGTGGCCTTTGTATGGCTGTAACTAACAAACATTGGACTTCTGACTTCCCCTTATTTTTCATGGCCGAAAGCTGAACTCAGCATTTCAAGGTGCTGCCATCCCGATTCCTGGTCACATATACATTTCCAGTATTCCGTAAACAGCAATGCATGTATGAACAAGCTGTTTATGTCTGTTGCCCTGCTATTAATATTTCTTCACAGTTTTGCCTTGAGCGTGTAGTACACAACTAACTGTACTGAAAAGCTTTGTTAAATTGTATACCACTCTGTTGACGTATTCTTTGTGCACTGATGATAGCAAATATCTTTGATATATTTGTCGTAATACCGCTCTCGCATGTCACTGTCTTCTGTTTTGAAGAGTCAAAGGCCCGTCAACTTTATCAGTTTAACTCATTCCTTTGGCCTGCCCACTTCCTGTACTTAAAATATAAACTGGAATATAAGTCAAGATATTTTTCTGAGAAAGCAGACTAAAGTCACCCCTCATCTTTTATAGCAGTCATTAGAAGAATGTGAATTATTGTCTGGCCAACTAAGGTGTGTATGTCGGCAAATGCTTAGCCCAAGCCACATCCATATCTAATTGTGATTGCTAGCATATTTTGTTGTTGCTGTGTCTTCTTGTGCTCACTCTTCTAATCCATCTCATGCGTGATTTTATTTCTTGTCTGGTGAGCAATGAGTAGTGGCATGTGGAGAGTTTTCAGTGGTGTTCAAGATACAAGTTGTAGACTTCGCCGATGCGAACGGCAACATGGCCACTCAGTGCCCCCAGCTTGGCATTTCTGAAAAAGCCTGTAATGTTGGAGGACACAAAGGAATACGCTTGACATGCAGCCCACGTAAAACATCATTTTGTGGGTACCATGCAGAGCAACCCCGGTTTGAGGGCACAACTGCAGACATTGTGCGGTAGCTTCTTGCACGGTCGCTATCAGTAATAGTGCCATTGTGAAAATGAGTGCGTTTTGGTGATCTTATTTTGCAGTTTTCTTTTTTCACTTCAAAGTAGGGGTTCGGCATTACTCCAGCTTGACCTATATTCCGGTTTATACAGTATGCACATTTGATATTGAATAAACTTTGACCTTATTTGTAAAAAAAGAGAAAGGACTTGTTGTCCCCTCCCACTGACCAGAGCCTTGATGAGGTGCAGGGAGCGCAACAACCCCAACAGCTGCTGACGCCTGCGGCAGGCAGCCAGGAGGCCCAGGCTGGACACCGTCAGCTCGTGCTGGCTGCACGCCAGACTCCTGTGGTGCAGCACCAGAAAACAGTCATTACACAAGTAAGCCAATCGGCCCGAACACTCTGACGGCTTTCACGAATTGTCCCTTAAAACAGTAACTGAACTATCGTCAATGTTACCACTTGAAGGCTCAATTATTATGTTACTTAAAAAATTTAACTTATTGTGAGTGATAAATTAACTGGTTTATAGTACACACAAGCTTGCTCAAAATTTTTTTGAATCGGAAAAGCAGGTAATGGGAGTAACCAAGACGACTAACCTACACGCTTTCAATACAGGAAGAAATGACTAAAACTGTATGAACATTACTAATAGTACCTGTTTTCCTGTCATCATAGCCTACCATATGCAACAGGTGGCTACAAGTACAGAATGCTTGACCAGTCAGAACAACTTGGAACTACTTCACTACTCTATAAAATATATTTTAGAATACTGCCTCAAAATCTACAATACAAATTTTCAATCTTGTACTTTCGCTCCTCAGGACTCACCTACTCGAGTTATACAATCACCTCTATGCTGCAAGATCCTTTGTGTTATCACTAATGTTTCACTTAGTGCCTCGCTTGAATTGCATTTGCGTGGTCTGGTGCGCATTTGTGCCTGCAAAATCTGTGGGGTCTCTCACACCCATGCTCTTGGGACAAAGGAACGACAACACAGTAGTGCAAACAATCACAAGGGCATTTATTGCACCTTTCATAGATCAATGCCTGCTAGCCGAGTTGCTATCCCCAAAACATGCCGATGGGCGCGCAACAAATCTAGAAGTCCGACTCACCGCGACTGGATAGCGAGCGAATATGTTCGCCCCATGCTGGATCCCAACGGCTGGTCATTCGCGTGTGCGTTCACGCGAACGGTGGCGCGTTCGAAGGTGGCCACGCGAGACGGTCTCACAGAAGCATGGGTCGGCACGCGCGCGGGACATCCACGCTGTTCGCCAATCCGCCGGGAAAGAGGAAGCGCCTTGTCTCCCGGTGCCCAAGTAACCCCGCCTGTCGGCAGCGTTAGCAGCGCAACAATCGCGCCCTCTCTCGTCGCCTCAACCACTCCGACCGCCGCGGGCGCCAAGCCACGCGGCGAAGCCAGATTACAGGAGACGCGCCGTGCGGGAAAAACATGGACGCGCGAGAGTTGCGCATCCCCACAATTCTTATCAAACACATGAAATTCCCTGGAGGCATGCTAAAATGTTAATACTGGCTATTCAAAGTATGCAATTTATATCAATCATTCTATATTGTGTTTACTACACACAGTAAATGGAATCTGCATCAATTATTTATTCTTTATTCAGTGAGTGCCCCGCTTTGCCTATAAGGCATTACAGCAGGGGGGTTACAGAATTAAATAAAACACTTCATCTATACAGCACACTTGCATCTCTTGCAGCTGGTTCCAATCTCTCATAGTCATCACAAAGAAGGAATTATAAAACATAGTTGTCCTCGCACGGTATTCTTTCACTTTGTGTTCGTGGTCTAAATTTAACTGAAAATGTGATCGGATTCATCAAAGTAGTTATTACAAGCAATTCCAGTGTTACCATGAATAACAGAAAAGAAAAACTTCACCCACAGTTTTTTTCTGCACAAAGAAAGCGATTCCCAGCCCAATTCCATTTTCATAGCGGTACAGCTGTCTGTCCGCTTGTACCGCCCTAAAACAAACCGTGCAGCTCTATTCTGAATTTTTTTAAAGCTTATCTATCGACCTGGCCTGCATCGAGTCCCATACAGTGCATGCATACTCCAAAATCGGCCTAATACATGTGAGGTAAGATGTGTTCTTTAAATTCTGGGGTGCCCATCTTAAGTTCCACTGGGTAAAGTTAAGAGCCCTTGCTGTTTTACCAACCACATAATCAATACAGGCATTCCATGAACAATTATGCGATAAAACAACATGAAGTTACTTGCATGTTGGTTTCGTTGTAATCACATACATATTTATAGTGTAAGCCTATAGTATAGTGCCTAGCCATTGTGGTGTTTTTGGCAATGAACTCGCTGATACTGAGGCAAGATTGGCCTCCTCTTCCTCTGATGAAGTATGGATTGCCTACTCGTGACCTGACACCAACTGCATGATCAAGGCACTCATGCAGGACCTTACAAAGGCTTACAGAGCCCACTATGACAACATTCACAGACGTCTACATATGATTGACCCAGACGGTAAATTCTGTTTGCCCCCGAAGCTTACACAGAGCAAAACATCATTGCTACACAGGATTCGGCTCGGTGTTGCTTTCACCTGTCGCTACGCACACCTCATTGGCCATTGAAACAGCCCTGATTGTGAACACTGCCAGATGCCCGAAACACTGCAACACGTACTGTGCGACTGCCCAGCATATATGCTGGAGCGAAGGACGTTAGACAGTTTCCTAGCCAGCGTTGGCAGACAACCACTGTCGGAGGAAGCTATCCTCGGCCCATGGCCTGACACTGCAATTTCAATGCGTGCAACAAAAGTATTGTTGAAGTTCCTGCAGGACACCAAGCTCGACGAGCGGCTCTAGCGAGGCAACTGTCTCATGTACATAAGCACTCACCACTTCTCTTATCATCATCATCATCCATCCCAATACTTTCACTCCCCTTCCCTCTTCCCCAGTGCAGAGTAGCAGACTAGAGCGCACTAGCTCAGGTCGACCTCTCTGTCTTTCCTATCAATAAATTCTATTCATTCATTATAGTGTAAGCCGTTTCTATTTGTTTCATTTTTTGGAAACACATGCGCACACACCTTTCTTTATTCAACATCATTTGCCACTTCTGGCACCACCTTGTAATACGATCCAAATCATCCTGCAAAGAAACGCCGTCATTTGCGTTTCTAATCTGCCGATATAAAACACAATCGTCGGCAAATAAATGTATGCGCGATGAAATACCCACAGAAATATCATTAACAAAAGTAAGGAATAAGAGCGGTCCAAGGACGAAGTCTTGAGGCACGCCTGATGAGACACCAACATAGTATGAACACTTCCCATTTAAAAGCACGCATTGACGCCTGTCAAACAAGTAATTGGTTATCCAAGTTAGTACATTCTGGTCAAAATTTAGAACCTGCAGTTTGATGAGGAGAAGGGAGTGTGGCATGGTGTCGAAGGCCTTTTAAAAATCTAAAAACACACAATCTGTTTGCCCGCCCTCGTCAACATTGGAACCCAGCTCATGAAAGAACTCTACAAGTTACATGGTACAAGAAAAGCCCTTGCAAAAACCGTGCTGCTAATTTATAGAAACATTATTATCTGTAAGATGGGTCAATATGTGCTTAAATCGGATATGTTCAAAAAGTTTACACGATACTGTTACGGAAGGATGAATGAAGAGAGGAAGAAGAAGATCGGCGAGACGCTGGCTGCTGCATGGGGTTACTAGCCAGCCATTTTAACCACAGTGACTCTGCTTGTATATACCTTGTAAATACCGTCTTATATTCTCAACATCCCCGTAACATATTGGTGGGAGGTGCGGGGTATCACGGCTGGAAATGGAGCTCCGCAGTGGACGTCGAATCACCGTCCTCACCATGAATGACGGTGAGCACTTGAGATCAATGTCGTTGTAGTCTCCGACATCACCATCGCCTGCTACGTCGCTGTCGCGTTCGGTTGTGGTTGTGCAACCCAAGGATCCCGAAACTTTCCGCAGGACTGATGGCGGCGACGTTGAAGAGTGGGTGGCCATGTATGAATGTATGAGTGGAATCAACAGATGGGACCCCATGCTTATGCTAGCTGACCTGTTGTTCTACCTAAGAGGCACAGCAAAGGTGTGGTTCGAAAACCATGAAGAGGAGCTGACCAGATGGGACATGTGCAAAGAGAAGTTAACAGAGTTGTTTGGCAAACCAGCCGGCCATAATATGGACGACCGCACGCCAAGTTTCATCCTAGACGCCAGCGCTCGTTTCTCCCCTGGCGGAACGATTTCATCTCCAACGGGTGTAGGTTTCCGCCGCCGCTTCCCTTAGCGGTCGTGCCCGCGTTCAGTTCGCGCTGCGCGCGAAACGTCTCTTGTTTGCGACGGCGCCTCTTAGGATGACCGGAAATTATTATTGCGTTGTTTACTGTCACGACAGCAATGTAAACACGAAAGGGTTGATGCCACCAGTGAAATTCTGCCGATTCACAAGAAAATGGTACGAAAAAAGCAGACGACAGACATGGATTACTGCGGTGCGCCGAGTGAAGTAAACAACTGGCAAACGAAGCGAGCGCGTTCATTAATCACTCCTGAGTGTATGACGGTTTTTATATGTAACCCACATGAATTTAAAAATTACTCGGTACATAATTCTTTTATTCATATAAGAACTTTGAGTTGTTCGACGAGCGCTTGTCTTGTCTTCTTTCTCGTGTTTCGTTTGTGTGTGCGCTGCCAAAAAATGGAAACCACTTCTGTTGTATGCGCTAGCAGTGGCCGAAGTTCACGCGTGCCGAGAAATTGAATACATGCACGATGCATTGAACATGACCGGAGTTCATTCCCGCTTCACCACTGCATCGCTCGATCGACTTACTGGACGATACACGCCCGCGTCTTGGTCGCGACGGCATTGCTGAAGCAGGAATGATTACTAATACTTTCAACTTCCGTCTCTTGGGCACTGTTAAAAAATGGCCAAGCTGTCTACATTGCTGCCTCTATTCCATATTGTAGGGGACGTACTAGTTAAAGTTGTGTGCGTATGTCGTACTTGTGCTATGCAGCGATATATTTTTTTATTTCCGCTCAGTGTCGATGGAAGTCCGTTGTCGCCATCAGAGACAACACGGATTTGTAGCAAACATTGTGAGACACTGCAAAAATGACTTTAGCTCGTATGTGCCGCATCGTATGTGCTGACGATTTTTCCAGCGGCACATACGATGTCGTTTACAATTACCTGCTCAGCGTCACTTACACGGTTAAACAGAGGCTACCCTTTTGCAGCCATAAAAATAATCGTCAATCGTATCGATCTTCTTAAAGGCAAATAGAAGCGTGTACAGTCTGTTTCACACTTAGGGGAAAACTCGGAACGTATTGCATCGCGATGCGGCAAGCAATGGAGTCGTGCGGTGGCAGCAGCTCGAGCAGGCGCAGACGCTCGAGGGGCGGAGTTGTGATCTGCGTCGTATGCTACGGCGGCGCGCGCTGGCCGCATTGTCGGGAAGCGTGCTACTGTCAGGGGCAGTGCACCGATTTCATCGGTACTGCGGGAGCTGAGCTTATATTCTTTACTAAACGTTGTGCGAAGCCAAACTCCGAGGCAATGAAGGCATTGGCGATAATGGAGTTCCACAAACCTCTTTTGACAGCATGCTTCGTTTGTTCTTTCGAAAGGCCGGGGTATTGAGCGCGTGCACGTATATTTCTTCACTGTGTGTGCTACCGTAATAAGCAGTGACAAGACGCACCAAGATGTGCGCGGAACGTGCTCAGTCTTTGTTTGACTCGAAAGCAAAACAAAGCACTCAACAATGATAACTATGGGGGTCGAACACAATGAAAAAACGGATACGATTAAAGAAATGTTTTAGGTTAAGACAATGAGCCGGAAGTGATTTTTCTCGACAATCATTCACTACACCAGGCAGACCCTGCCCGCCGGCGGTGAATCGGACACGTCATGCTCGGAACTTCGGTTAGTATCTCGTCATGTCCCCAGCGGCAGCGATGACAGCGCTCATCCTGGAAGGCAGTGAAGTGTAGAATGACTTGATCAGGGATGTCTTCATTCGCAACACGTCTCAGTCGCTGACAATGGTGGATCGAAGCCTATCCTCGGGGGCGACTGATAGAGGGGATGTTGCGCCAGTGATACTTTCAACGAGCCCCAGACATTTTAAATGATGTTGGCGCGCGGGAATTGAGGCGGCCACTCCAAGAGAGTGACTGCGCGCTCTTCCGGCAGTTCTTGCACAACAGGAGCAGTGTGGATCGGCGACCTATCGCGTTAGAATATACAGTCGCCTTCCAGAAACGGGCCGTCAAGAATGTATGGAATCAGTACGTCGTCTTGCCCTGCACCTTTCAGCGATGAACTTACCTTCGAGGCGTATCAGTGGGCGTCGCACAACGCTTAGTAAAGAATACCGGCTCATTTCACGCAGTAACCATGAGATCGGCGCCCTGCAACTGACAGTAGAACGCTTCCCGACAATGCGGCCAGCGCGCGCCGCCGTAGCAGACGACGCCGTTCAAGATCCCGTCCCTCGAGCAGCTGCGCGAGCTGCTGCTGCCGCCTGACTCAAGCGCTCGCCGCATCGCGATGCAATGCGCTCCGAGTTTCCCTAAATGTGAAACAGACTGTAAATCGCCCTTCGAATGAAATGTCCACGCGCACACACGTAGGCACACACCGCGCGCGGCACGAAACGTGCCCAAACACGCGCAGTGCAGGAGGCAATCAGGGCGGTGCGAACGAGAGATGGGAGAGGGGTACCACCCGCTATTAGAATTTTGCTTCGCATGCGGCGCTCTCAACGCCGGCGCAGCAGCGCCGCTCTCGGTGCCGTTCTTGTCCATTGCTGCAAAGCAGAAACTGGCCTCTCGTGCCCAATCCCCCACAGAGTCCTATGTTTCGTATATCCAGGACGTTCTGGCGCTTTGTCGTAAAGCTGATCACGACATGACAGAAGCTGAGAAGGTAGGGCATGTGCTCAAGGGAATTGCTGATGACGTCTTTAATCTGCTTATGTGCAAAAGCTGCTCTACAGTTGATGCTATCATCAGAGAGTGCCGACAGTTCGAGCAAGCCAAAAGCCGACGCGTCCTGCACCCATTCACCAGACTTCCCAGTACTGCCACAACATCGACGTGTGAAGATCAGCCCGCACAGCAGCATGCGTCACCACCAGAGGGAAAATCAGATTTTCCCTTTATTCATTACTTCTCTTCACCTTGCGGGTTTCCGCAGAACTACTACGTCAAACACTTGCCTTTGCTTCGTGTTGTCGACAAATTCGACTTCGCCCTGCCATCTGCTAGCCGCCTGGTTAGCTCAGATGGTAGAGCGGCTGCCCCGGAAAGGCGGTGGTCCCGGGTTCGAGTCCCGGACCAGGACGAATTTTTCTTCAACCATGAGGCTTTTCTTTCGAGGAGTAGCAATTGTAGCAATTGCTACGAACAGGTGGATGTCTGATTTTCCCTTTATTCATTACTTCTCTTCACCTTGCGGGTTTCCGCAGAACTACTACGTCAAGCTCTGTGCATCATTATGTCGCAACTTGCGAATTGTGTCAGCGCCGGAAGAAACCTCCCCTGCCACCTGTCGGCCGACTCCATCCAATTGAAGTTCCCTCTGAACCGTTCTTTCGCGTAGGCCTTGACCTACTTGGCCCTTTTCCGACGACTAGAGGGAATAAGTGGATCACCGTCGCTACTGATTACGCCATACGCTACGCGATAACAAAGGCGTTCCCGACTAGTTGCGCAAGTGACGGCGCCGATTTTCTCCTTCATGACGTTATTCTCCACCATGGTGAACCTCGACACTTACTTAAAGACCGTGGCCGCTCGTTCTTGTCTGGAGTTGTGGACAACCTCCTCCGCTCTTGTGCCACTGAGCACAAGCTGTCCACCGCCTACCACCCACAAACGGTCTTATGGAACGCCTCAACCGAACACTCACAGAGATGTTGTCGATGTACGTTTCCAACGATCACCGCGACTGGGACGCCATACTGGCCTATGTGACATTCGTGTATAACTCGTCTCGGCATGACCCCACGGGATATTGACCCTTTGACACCAGCCTATCTTCGTGCCCCGCATTGCCATTGAGTACGCTCGTGAAGTTATCGATTGTGCCCACATGGCGCATCAAGTCGCTCGATCTCGCTTATTAGCCTCGCAGCATCTGCAAAAAGAGCGTTACGACTGGTGCCATCGCGATGTTCAGTTCGCCCCAGGTGCTTGGGTGCTGCTTTGGTAATCATGTCGTCGGGTCGGCCTCTCCCAGAAGCTTCTTTCTCGCTATACAGGGCCTTATGAAGTCTTACATCAAGTTGACTACGTTAATTACGAAATCGCCCCGTTACAGTTTCATCCATTCTCAAGTCCACTGCCTGTTGACGTCGTGCACGTGTCGCGGCTGAAGCCATACTTCGTTCGCAGTTCTTCGCCTACCATGTGCCGAGATGGCGCTTCAGCGCCCGGTGGTCCTGTTACGGCAGGATGAATGAAGAGAGAGAGGAAGAAGAAGATCGCGAGACGCTGGCTGCTGTGTGGGGTTACTAGTCAGCCATTTTAACCACATTCACTCCGCTTGTATATACCTTGTAAATGCAGTCTTATATCCCCAACATCCCTGTAACAATATCGATGTTAATGAAATGGGCCGGTAATTTGTTACATCCTTTTTCTAGCCACCCTTACGAACCAGAACAACATGGGAAATTTCCCAATCATCGGGTAAAGTGCCTGTTGAAAGGGACTTAGTGTAAATTAAATAAAGGTAAAGCGAAATGGGCGCAGCACATCGCTTCAGTACATGAGGAGAGATACCATCAGGACCCACTGCTTTGGATTCGTCTTGGCTTTCAAGAAGAGAATGTATACCGCGAACACTCAGTTCCACCAGCGGCATCAGTGGAAATGTGCTTGGGTGCGGTTGGGAAGGAGCGTCATGCTTGGGTAAAAACACGGATTGGAAATACATATTTAAACATGTGGCTTTAGCTTCCTCATTGACTATAACCGTATCAGTAAAATTCAGTTTGCTGACTCCAACATTATCAGATCTGCACTCCTTGATATAATGCCAGAACGAGTTGGGATTAGTTTTCATTTTATTATTGAGCTCCTCGAAATATCTCTCTTTTGCTTTTTCCACACTTGATTTAATTAAATTTAGTTATGGGGTTTTACGTGCCAAAACCACTTTCTGGTTATGAGGCACGCTGTAGTGGAGGACTCCGGAAATTTCGACCACCTGGGGTTCTTTAACGTGCACCTAAACCTCACACTTGATTTATACTGCTCCGTTAATGCTTGTAATTCTTTCGCGTGCTCACTGCTTCCAATTATCTTTAATTTATGAAAAACTCGTCGCTTTTTCTTCATTTCTTTCAAAATACCTGTCGTCATCCATGGCTTCTTGCATTTATTAATCTTGCCTGCTTGTATCGTAGGTATATACTTATACACAGGGGCTAACGCCTTATCGCTAAACTTAAACCATAAATCATTTACACTATTGTTTTCAGCAAGGCACTCAAACACGGGCAAATGATCTTCTAGCTTTTGAGCTATGCTTGAGTAGTAACCCTTGCTGAATAAAAAAACCTTCCTTGTTGCACAACTTAAGGTTCTTCTACTTTAATTTTTAATGTCTGTGAGAAGAGGTCTATTGGCGGCTCCTAATGCGAAGGCACAGCAACCGGGAACGGCGAGGCAGCTCGAAGCACTGTCCAAAAAGGACGCCAGCAATCAACAGCGCGAGCCGAGCCGAGCCGCGCATTGGCGATGCGGCTGTGTCGCGAGGCGCGTCTTCTTCTTCACAATCTCCCCTCGGACAAAAAGAGCCATCCTGGCGCCTTAAGAATTGGGAGGCAGAGGGTCGTGGTAGGGCTTGAGACGCGAGACGTGGACAATGTCACGTCCACGCCGGCGCAAGTCTTCACATGGTGACAGGGGCTCAATGAGAAAATTCACCGGAGACGTTTGCTCCAAGACTCGATAAGGACCTTGGAATTTTGGGACAAGTTTCGAGGAAAGCCTCGGCGTTTGGAAAGGGACCGACAACCACACAAGAACGCCTGGAGCATAGGTGGTGTGTGGAAGCGTGTCGGTGCGGTTTTCTTTCTGGTGCTGCTGTTGCTCTGCTGTAAAGGAGCGTGCTAGCTGGCGGCATTCTTCGGCTTGTCGGGCGACGTCGGACACAGGTAGACACTCGGAGGCGTCAGGATGGCATGGAAGGAGCGTGTCGATGGTATGCGTAGGCTCGCGGCCATACAGGAGGAAGAAAGGTGAAAATCCCGTAGTGGCCTGGATCGCGGTATTGCACGCGAACGTGATGAATGGAAGGATGCGGTCCCAGTTACCATGATCAGATGCCACATACATAGAGAGCATATCACCAAGTGTGAAATCGCTCTGTCAGCCCGTTAGTCTGTGGATGGTATGCCGTGCTTGTCCGATGAATAATATGACATTCTGAAAGCAAACTTTCGACGACTTTGGAGAGGAAGGCGCGACCTCGATCGCTGAGGAGTTTTCGAGGTGTGCCGTGTTGAAGCACGAAGCGATGTAGGACAAAAGAGGCTACATTCCGCGCTGTAGCACTTGGTAAAGCAGCAGTTTCGGCGTAGCATGTCAAATGGTCAACAGCAACTACGATCCACCGATTGCTATCTGGCGTCATAGGAAGCGGGCCGTATAGGTCAATGCCTACGCGATCTAAGGGTGTGGCAGGGCACGGGAGCAGCTGCAAGGCACCAGACAGGCGTAAAGGCGGCGATTTGCGGCGTTGACAGTCAAGACAGCACTGAACAAACTTGTGTACAAAATTGTACATGCCGCGCCAGTAGTAGGGGTGGTGAATACGTTCGTAAGTCTTGAAGACTGACCATGTGGGTACGTCACTTCCGCGGTTGTGGAACCAGAGTTGGGCAACACCAGCCAGATAAAAGATGATGTGGGTTAACTTGGCTGGATCATCCCACTTGTTGTGTGCGCTCACCGGTTCATATGACGCAAACCAGTCTTCTACGCCTTCGTCGTCTGCACCGCTGAAGATCTTGGGGTCCCGATGTCGTGAAACGCCGGTGCATGTGACGGACTGTGGTGTCGGCGCCGTCTGGGATGAGCTGTCGGTCATGGCGGGCGTTAGTGTTCTTGATCGCAGCTCCAGGGTTTCAAGTGACACGGTTTGAGTACCCCGCACCTCCACCAATTGAGAAGAGGTTTATTGGCGGCTCCTAATGCGAAGGCACAGCGACCGGGAATGGCGAGGCAGCTCGAAGCACTGTCCTGAAAGGACGCCAGCTGTCAACAGCGCGAGCCGAGCCGAGCCGCGCGTTGGCGATGCGGCTGTGTCGCGAGGCGCGTCTTCTTCACATCTGCAACAACTGCCATGTGGTCACTGATACCTGGAATAACACTGACATTATTCACCAAACTGGGGGGAATTTGAGAACACGAGTTCTAGAACGTTATTATTTCTAGTTGGGCAAGTAACAAACTAAATAAGACCAAAATTATCAATTATATTTTTTATTTCTATATTTACACGGCACCCAGTGCTGCTAACACATACTCCATCCCGCCATTCTAAGTCTGGCAAGTTAAAATCACCAGCAAGAATGAAAGGTCTGCTTGAAACTTCCGAGATAATTTCATTCAGCGATTGCAGAGTATTGTAGTCCGAGTTCGGTGGTTGGTAAAATGCACCTATGGCGAACGAAGAATTATCATCCAGGGTAACTGTGCACCAAACAGATTCGACATCACACGGGATGTCTAAAGTGGCAGATTTCAGGAAACTTCGCACAAGTAAAAATACACCGTCCCCATGGCTCGGCCTATCTCTACGATATGCGACAAATTCGCTCGGAAACATTTTACGATCGCCGATGTCACGGTTCAGTCGCAACAGAGCTCATGACTAACGCAATGTTATGACCTACCTAAGCATTCATTGCCTACAAAGGCAAAGGCATAGATAATAGAATTCTACATAGACTGCCGCAAGATGCTGAGCTCTGGCAAGTACCGTCAGAGCACATTGGGCAGTGTTTGCATAACCAATCAAAATGCCAGCCACTTGGGCTTAGAGAAAAACTGAACATTTCCAACAGCAATTGACGCATGCCTCCATTAGCACTTGTTGGTATACTCAGTCAGACTGTCCTTAGCGCACTTGCTATGTGAGGGCAGGCTTTTCATTGCTCGAACGAGAGATCTAATAATAATTTAAAAAAAAAAAACGAACAGCCCACCTACGACCTCGGATGCACACAGAGCAGGCCTCATCAAGACTGTCCTGCAGCTCTGTGACTCGCTGGAGCTCTAGCGTATACCAGGACTGGTTCTGCAGGATCAGGTCTGATACTCGCTTGGATACCTGTAATGACATCAACATGACATGACATGACATCAAGGTACAGAATGCACCGTTGCAGCAGCGTAAAGTCTACACATATGAGATTGGTCAGTTTCTAAGCGAGCACTGGCCTATGTATCAGTGAGAGATCACGAGAACCCAACAAGCTGTGTAATCAAGTGCAGTCACAAGGAATCCTTGCTATGCATTGCACTAGATGTGATTGTACAGCGTTATTTGACCAAGATACCAAGACCAAGTGTTGGCGAGTGAAACTCACAGAAGCAAGCGAGAGATAATTGAGGCTTATAGCATGTTATCTGGTGCATTGACATGTGCATCAGCGCTCTATCCGTAGCAATAAGTGACAAAGAAATTTCACTGCGAAAACTAGATGAATAAACCAGTAGTAAGAAGTACTCATTATAAAAAAGCATGCTTATTATCATGAAATGACGCTATCATGAAAAGCGTCATTTCAGACGAAGCAAATGCTTTGTCTACCTCTTGCTCCAGCGGGTCACTGAAGCTTGAGATTACGCAACCTTAAATACTAAACGTGTGGGAAGACAGCTTACATGATGCCACGTTGTCTTGGCATGCCCACTCTTTGCACATGTGGCACATTACCTCTAAAGCAGGTTGCACGGCTGCGTATGCACTCAGCCGCGCTTACAGCCATGCAGCCATGGCCAAGACGCATGCCAGAAATTGCGACGCGCCCCAACTTACCCCCCTCCTCCCTACCCCGCTTCTCGTGCGCGCTTCTAGAGTTACCGCAAGCTCACTCCCCCCCCCCCCCTCTTTTCCTTTGGTCATGCAGGGAGGTGGCACCCGTGCGTGAAGCCACCATCGTTCTTTGTCACCAGCGTACACTTTCACTCGCACCTAAAGCACGAAGTGTGCGGGTATGACAGGATCTTATTGCACTTGGATTTTATATGAAACATGATGCGGCTCCACTTTCGCAGTCGCTCTGGTCGCACTGCGCGTGATACGAGAAGTGCTTTTGCAAGCAGCCATTTATAATTCAATCATTTGACCACCTGTGTCTGCGGGAGTTTCCATTCATTGTCTCGGCATTCCTTTGTGGCAGAAGCGAAATTTCGTTATATTCAAATCACACACGAACACACTTGGTTATGTTGAGGTTGTAATTACATGGTTTTCTATGGATGAAAGGCTATTAAAAATTAAATACCTAGGTATATTGAGAATTTTGTTATATTGAAGTTGATTCAATCGAGGTTTAATTGTATGCATGCACGCACGCACGCATGCACGCGCGCGCGCACACACACACACACGCACGCGCGCACGCACGCGCACACACACGCACGCATGCGCACACACACACACACACACACACACACACACAGTTAAACCTCAATGTAACACAGTCGGTAAAATCAGCAATTTAGTTCATTATATAGAAATTTGACCTCTTATGCAAAGAAGAACAGTAGCTGATGGATTTTTGCTACAAGGAAGGGGCTGCAAAAGGAATCAGAAAGAAAAATACAAATTTGGATGAGAAAAAATTTCATTTTGTAGAATTTGTGAGTCGGCGACAAAAGTTATGGTTTCATGCCATGTCGATGATACCATCACACCAGCAGTACAAAATGAAGCCAGCCAAGCTTTCGTACCACTCCACCTTTGCGACTGATAGTGCTTCCCGTAGAGGGCGATGCTGTAATGAAAAGTGCCGGCAATGGGGATTGAATACTTTGTCTGCCTCTTGCTAAAATGTGTCTCCGAAACTAGAGATTATGCGACTTCCAGCACTGAAAGCCTAGGAAGAAAGTGCATGATGTCATGCCACCTCAACCCTCCCAGTGCCTGCATACACAGAACATTAGCTCTAAAACAGACATAGTAAGCATATGTTATTGTTTTCTTGATGCCCTCTATAATTCAACATTCAATTAAGTTGAAAATTTATTTAGGACCCGTGAGATCCGGATTAATAAGGTTTTACTGTATTTGGCTCACAGTTCCCTGTTGCCTCCCCACAGATTGGCAACATTTTCTTACTAAGTTCAAAAAAAGTTTCAGGGCCTTTAAAATAAGTAATCACTGTTGAACTTTACCTAAATTGGTCTTTGACAGCTCAGAAGTTTAATTAACACATTTTACTCCATCACTCTGTCTTGCCAATGGATGTTTGCGCACTGCAGACCTTCTGAGCAATACCTTGAAAGACAGACTAGTATACTATAGTATAAAACTGGACACCAACCTTGTGCATGACACATGTGAAACATTCTCAATTTCTTAAAATGACCACTGTTTCGTCAAGAACGCAAAATGATGTCCAATAAGCACAAGGCTAATAGTAAGCCTCGTCAGTCAATTTAACAACTACCAGCCATGCTACCAATATTGCCACTATCACAGCTAATTTGCAATTATGCTTTGTAGACACAAGTTTCCCAAACAAACTTGGATTTTTCAACTACTTTGTTGCATTACTCCCTATGTCTGTCACTTCGAAGTGCCAGCTTTTGCAAATGGGAAGTGGTACAGCATGTACAGAGGGATAATTCAATGTGGCTGAACCTGTAAAAATAAAAAAAGCAGTATACCAGCCTAGCCAGAGCGCTTCTTCGAGGGCCAAGTAGAGCCGGTTACTAAATTAGCGCAAGGTCTTGGGCCAGTTGGCGCATGGTGAATTTGAAAAAGGGGTACCAGCAAAACACAAAGGACGTGCACACAAGGAAAAGGCGTCTTGGGAGAAGTTGAAGATGTGCACGCGTCGGAGGTTATGTGCGGCAATGTGAATTTGAATAAAGTACAGTTGAAAGTCCAGCATCCATCTGTGTCTAACGCCTTTTCCTTGTGTGCACATCCTTTGTGTTTCACTGGTACCCTTTTTCAAGTCCGGTTACTAAAGTTTGTGATACATGCAATTTGAGAAAATGCTGAATTCTCGTGATGTCTGGGCCCACAGCCTTGATTTCAAAGCCCCTATCCATAGTAGTTCTTGTGCCCTACACAGTGATTTATTCAATTAGAAGTGCCATGTTTCAGCACAGCAGAAATTCACACTTGCCGAGGAAGAAGCTACCTGTAATCTTTCATGGCAGACTGTACATGTGACTGCTGCCTTTTTAATTCCAAGAAATAGTTCTTGCAATACTACTGGCCATTGGGCAAGCTTTGCATGCAGTCCCTACCATAACTTCCACATTCCCCTGCTGCGAGTTGCCTTAAAAACTGATGGTACAAATTTTGTATGCACTCAAAGAAACAGTTCCCACAAGTACTGACCACTGCCAGTTGTCTACGGAGGACTTTACGCACTAGCTGGATGGCAGCCAGGTCCAGTTCTTCAGGCAGCTTCTGGAAAGTGGAACCAGGGGGCATCAGCAACATTCCCAACATTAGTTGAGATAAGCAAGAGACGGTTAGAGTATAGGCAGAAAAAAAAGCAGGGAGGAGCTGGAGCTGAGTTTGTTACAGGTATAGGTAGCTGTACAATATAGAGATAGATGTTCTAATCAGGAGACATTATATAAAGTAGAGATAGGCAAAATACTAGAATGCAATAGATGTCGTAAAACCTGATTAGCTCAAGCAGGCTCAGCACTGATTGGCAGCCGCCCTGTTTCAAAGGGGATGCCATTAGAAATCGTCATCATTCACAATGAAAATTTAGGTGCACGAAGTGCCACAATTCATTTCAAGAATATTGGTCAAGCTAGGGGTTCGAACACACAGAAATTACGCAAAAGTTTTATACTCGTTGAGTCTTTATTAGGTGCAGCACATCTTACATCTGCTTCTCTATCCACACTCCACTGATGAAATTCATTTGAAAAGTTACAGGGCATATCTATAAGAACAAAATAGGCTCTGCTGTTATGAGGACTAGACCACATAGTCGGAATACTATTCACATATTCAGAACATGCACTCACTTCACCACCATTATTCACTGCTGCATATGTAATTTGCCAACAACAAATGTCAATCCTTTTACATACTCTCCACGGGAGCGGCTATGGCACACACAAGGAAAAGGCATATTGGGAGGAGTTGAAGATGTGCATGCGTCGGCGGTTATTTGCGGCAATGTGAATTTGAATAAAGTACAGTTGAAAGTCCAGCTGCTGGGCTCAAGGTCATGGTTTCAATGCTCGCCATGGCAACCGCATTTCGATGGCAGTGAAATAACGCTTGTGTACTTAGATTTACCTGAACGTTAAAGAACTCCAGGAGGTAAAAATTGATCTGAGGTCCCCCACTACAAAGTATTTTATAATCATATTGTGGTTTTGGCACGTGAAACCCTAGAATATAATTAATTTTTTTTCCCTTTTTATCTGCCTTGCAGCTTGATTCACAGACACACCATTGGTTGGCATGGCGTACTGGTTGCTACAGGACCTTTCAGTTGACATTCTCCCGAAAGGGATTAATTGTCATCCGCCTGAATGTAGCATGACCGAGCCTCCTGGTTAGCTCACATGGTAAAGCGAACACCCCAGAAAGGCATTGGTCCCGGGTTTGAATGCCGGACCAGGCGAATTTTTCTTCAACTGCTAAGTGTTCTGAGAAACTCGTATGGGTTTCCCTTGTAGCTTCATGCTACATTCGCATGGATGACAATTTTTCCCTTTCATGGTACCTGCTCTACCTTGCGGGATTCCGCATTACTGATGTGCCGTGACATTCTCCCAATGAGAACTATCGAAAAAGAAAACTTGGCAACATAGTTACAAGCATCTGAAACAACAGAACCTCGCAGCGGGTGCACCAGGCTACTCTGCCTACAAAACATGCCCTTACACAACATGGCTGCACCTTCTAACCAAAAGAATGTGCCTGCCCACATGATGTTTATGTAAGTGTGTCACACAAATGTCTTTTCTTGTTTCTCAATTGGAAAAAATTCTTCTGCACTTCCGGTTGCAGCCAGTCCACACAATTATCATTATGTCTGTTATCATCTTGTTTGTTCTTACAGAAGAGCATCTTGCTTTAGTGGTTTTCTGAATTCATATGAAGCATCATAACGCAACCCCACTTTTCATGTTTGCCTAATCAGATATGAAAGTGTTGCTAAAAGTTTGTCAGTTGCATTCCTTGATCAAGAGTGAAAGTAGGTGTTGAGAGCATCAGCTGGGCCTGCTTGGCTGCAAAGAAAGGTACACATTACTGAAAATCTGCTAGTTGCATTACTGACTTGATTCAAAAAAGAAAGCAGATGTGTTTTCTTTTTCTCCATGTGGCTGTGTTGAACTTGCCAACCCTTTATATAGCAAACCAGTCGGCTGGCCCATTGTTTGTTCTTTAACCCTTTGAGGGTCAATGACGTAAATATACGGCGGCGCGAACGAAGCCCAAAATGGTCGATGCCGTATATTTACAGTCCCGTCTGTATGTTTAAAAAGTGCGCCGATTTCCTAACTTTTTCTTTTCTGTAATGTGCTGACACTATGTGGAAATACAGGGAATTCTTTTCGTGCACCTCCCTCTCTCAGTTTTTGCTGCATGGTTTGTTTTAGCGCTAGTTCGCTCCTGCGCATCTATATAGTACTGCTCACGCATTGGCGCGTGTGTCGGTGGGTGGCGGTTTGGGTTTTGTTCCATGGGCTGTTTCGGCTTTGTGCGCTTGCAAAACTGATGGCTATCTCGTTTATTTATTTATTTATTTATTTATATATTTATACATACTGCAGCGCAATTTGCGCTATAGCAGGAGTGGGTTAAGAAAAGGTACAGAAAATGCAATGGAATATACAGCGGTAAACACAAGTGAACACTTTTAAAGAGCATTGATGAAAGGAAAATACACAAATAAACACAAGTGAACACTTATACAAAAGGGCACTGATGAAAGAAAAATACACAAGAAGTTATACAAATGATGCCAGGCATGGGTGAGCACGATTATGCATCTGGGATGGCGGTTGCAAAAATTTTGTATGAGCATGAGCGAATGGATCCAGGTAATGAGTTCCAGTCTTCGATTGAGCGGGGAAAAAAGCTGAATTTGAACATGTTAGTACGTGCGTAGTAGGGTATCAAGTTTAGGTCATGATGTCTTCTCGTTGATGATCCCGGCGCGAAGTTAATGTAATTATCATTTGAGAGCCTAACTAAAGAATTGACAATGCAATGCAAGAATTTTAATGATTCGACACGGCGACGGGAAGAGAGCGTGTTTAGGTTCAAGGAAGAAAGTGTTGAAGCGGGCGAAAAGTCGCAATCGTAACGATGACATATAAATCGCACAGCTTTTTTCTGTATAGCTTCTAGTTTATTAATCTCTAAATGCTTATGCGGGCTCCAAACTACTGATGCATAATCAAGAACAGGGCGGATTAGAGTTTTATACATTAGTAACTTTGTGTCTTTAGAAGATCGAGTTAGCGTTCGCCTCAAGTAACCTAATTTTTTTAGTGCTTTACTGCATATGTAATCAATGTAATCAATATGTAAAAATGACACCAAGATACTTATACTCAGAAACCTTATCTCAGCACGGCCATTGAACGAGTAACTGAAAAGGGAGGGGGAGGATTTGTTGCAGAAAGACATCAGAACGGTTTTATTGAAATTAATGTTCATTTGCCAAGTGTTACACCAATCGCAAAACCTAGAAAACAACTCTTGAAGGTGATAATGATCATTAGAAGATTTAATCACTTCATATAGAACACAGTCATCAGCATAGAGACGGATGTTAGAAGAGCAGTGAAGTAGCAAATCATTTATGTATAATAAAGAAAGAAGCGGCCCAAGGACAGAGCCTTGGGGCACACCTGATGTCACATCAACAGTAGCAGAGTCAGTCAAACTGTAAGAGACGAACTGGGAGCGAAATGAGAGAAAGCTTAAAATCCAGTTAACTAAATGAGGATTATTCAATACAGCATTAAGTTTAGCAATAAGCTTAGAATGTGAAACGGTGTCAAATGCCTTCGAGAAATCTATAAAAATGGCATCAACCTGGTTACTTACATCAAGGTTAAATGAAATGTCATGCGTGAACTCAACTAGCTGCGTTAACATGTTAAAACCGCACCTAAACCCATGTTGCATGTTAGACAGTAAATTATTTGATTCCAGAAAGAGCGTGATGTGCTTATGAATGATGTGTTCCAACATTTTGCATGACTGTGATGCCAGTGAAATTGGTCTGTAGTTCGACAAACACTGCTTATCTCCAGATTTATAAAGAGGGAGCACTTTGGCTAGCTTCCATGAAGAAGGTACAGTAGAGGATGATAAGGACTTTCTGAATATGACTGACAGATATTTTGATGACCACAACGAATAACGAACAAGGAACGCATTGTGTATCCCGTCCGGACCGGTGCATTTTTTAACATCCAGGTTTAATATAAGGTTGAGGATGCCTTCGCAGTTTATCTCAACGTCACTGATTGCTTCAGAAGAAACTATATTGGTAAGTGCCGGGATAAAGTTGTTATCGGAAACAAACACAGATTGGAAATACTTGTTGAAAGCATCAGATATCACCGCCGGGTCGTTGATGACGTCATTATCTATTCTGAAAGAAGTGGACGAAGCATCGCGAGGTAAAATAGATGACCAAAATTTTCGTGGGTTAGTTCTTAACAAATTGTGCAGGCGAACGTGAAAAAAGAAATCCATGGCATTTTGCAACTTAAGATTGAGTTCTTTCTTTGCCTTAACAAATCTATCCAACGCCATAGGATCAGTGCCTCTTCTGGAATGCCTCAACCTTCGAACGCGACGGGACAAATGCAAGATATCACGAGTCATCCATGGAATGTTAGAATTTTTTTTCTTAGTTTTAATGGGCACAAAACGTTCGATACATGATTTGACAAGACGCTCAAAGTAATTAGCAAGGCAGTTGACGTCCTGGTTGTCTGCAAGTGCACTAAACGTATCGAAATGATGAGATAAGACATCAGTAATGGAGTTGTCGTCCGCACTAGTGAAAGCAGGGAAACTAGTAAATGTGTAGGGGGATTTAGAAATTGGACAGGAGAGTGACACTAAAACGCCTTTATGGTCTGAAATACCATCAATTACGTCACAAGAAAAGTCACGTTCGGCTAGGTTAGCGCTTAAAAAAAACTAAGTCAAGGACGGAATTTAATCTCGTTGCACTAGGAACAACCTGGGTGAGACCAAAGAACAAGGAAATGTTTATTAGTTCTTTACAAATAGCTGTGTCGCGACCGACTGCAGACAATGATGGCCAGTGGATGCCAGGGGCGTTGAAGTCACCCATACAGATAAAACTTGACGAAGCAATGTTGATCTCGCTCATGAAATTTGCAACAGCATGAAGAACATCAAAAGTAGAGCCGGGGGGACGATATATAACACTAATCACAATACACCGGTTATGAAGGTAAATTTTACACCACACGGATTCTGTTTCTGGAGGAGAAGGCAAGACTGAGAATCGTAGATCCGACCGGATAAGCAGTGCCACGCCACCACCAGTACCGCAAATCCTGTCTAAGCACATGGAAACAAAACCAGGTGGAGTAAACTCAGATTCGTAAATACCATTGTGCAGCCAAGTCTCTGTGATGCCGATAACATGGGGGGAATGAATAGATATAAGGGACAATAAATCAGGAAATTTTTTAACAATCCTACGAGTGTTTATATTTAAGACAAGGTTCTCAAAATGACCAGGATGAATTCAGGAAGTGGATGGAACGGAAGTCAAATGGCCAGACTCAGAAGAAACACGTTGAGCGGGTGCCATTACTAATGAGTTTGAATTGTCATCCCAGTTATAACGAACCTTGTTAATGAAAACATGATCATATCTCAACTTCACAACAGAACCGCTGTCCCGAAAAGAGGCTGATGTGTCCCAGATTTTTTTCCGAATTAACCGAACCCTAGAAGAGAAATCTTCTTTAATAACGAAATTTGAGCCCTTGAGTTTTGAAGCGTTCCTAAGAACCTCGGTTCTGTCGTTCTAATCATTCAATGGGCGACCGCTTGTTTCTCGCTCGTTTAGTGCTCAAGGGGGTGCGCATAGGAAGGATGCCGCCACGCATGCATTTACGTTGCTTTCTTTTATGGAAATTCACGAAAACGAATTGCCTCTGGTTGGTGATTAGATGAAGATTAGGGGAAGTTTGTCACACACTGTGCTTTTTTGACGGGCACACAACCACACAGTTTTCTTGAGTGCGCACACCTATGCAGTTCGATTACGCTATGGATGTACATATTAGTGTAAGAGCAGGAACATTTGAGTAATGCAAAATAGTCTTGTGTGCGCATTTTCAAAGCCTTGAACTATAACAATGAATCAAATTTTCAATTCTTATAAGTTTATTTCCTTTTTTATTGTTGTTATTCATGAATGAAGAGTACACACATACCAATGCAAAATAATGTTTTTCTCACTTTATGGTAACCCTAGAAAGTTACGGTGAATTTTTTTCAAAACAAGTCCCTAAGAAGAATTGGAATCTCCATTAAAAAGAATCGACCCTGGGCGGTCGCATACTGTGAAACAAATCTACCCTCAAAGGGTTAAACAACTGCAGTGAAATATTGCTTTAGCTAAATTGGCTATAAAGGAGTTAGTATATTTAATGCAAAGCAATCTTGGTGAAGCTAACAGGCTGGTAATTGCTCATTTCTATAAAATAATAGCCTTTAAACAACATGTCCGTAGATTACATGGACACCCAATGGCTGGTGGATGTAACAAATATCCAAAACAATGACCTGTGATATTTTCAGTATGCTGCAGGTCATGCCCAGTCACCACACTGGTCCTCATCATTCTGTGTTCTACATCATTTCAAGGGAGTGTAAGTGGCAACGTTTTTAATGTGCTTGCATTTGGTACTTCATGCACTTTTCGGGGGATATCTATATACCATATTTGCACATAAACAATGTGACCACAAATATAATGTGAAGAGGGACTTTCGGCAGAGTGCACACACACACAGTCACCAACTGATTTTTCGGACGTCATGGGGCCAGAGAAACAGCCCAAGAAACTTGTTCACCCAAAAGAATTAAATTTATTAGGTTTAGGGTGGCCCTGAAAAACATCTAATAATGCCCTGCCTTGCACTACGCTTGGAAGTGATCAGATGTGCTTCGATTTGCGCAACACTCCTAAAAATGTTTGCAACCTTTGGGGCGTATCTTGACCCACAGCAGTAATCATCATCTGTCTTGCCCGCATTACCTTTGTTAATTGCTGCGAGCCCAGTACTTCCAAGTCATGAACAGCATGCGCATTATCAGTGGGACATAGCCTTCTTGACAAGAAAGCAGCGAGCACAGTGTCTTCAAGAAAGGAAACACAAGTAAGGCAGATGACGATTATTGTTGTGGGACAAATATACACCCCAAAGGGTGGAACTGTTTTAAAGGGAGCCTGAAACAATTTTGACGATTTTGTACAAATGTATTGAGTCATTATGGCAGGTGCTTTTGATCATTAATTGATGCATCTAAGTGCTCCACATAAAGTGTGCAATTTATTATAAGGTTTTAAAAATGTGCATCGCTACCCATCGCAGCACACCACATGGCTGACTTTTCATCTGCCCCTGACCACGTGACGCAAGGTGACCATATGATGCCAGTAGGCAGAGCTATCTGATTGGCTGCCTAGGGCACATCTATTTATTGCAAACAAATGTTGTTTGTAATACGCCATGCACAGAACGGTGACAACGCCACCTGTCGTCAAGGCTGCAAAGTGCAGGCGAGCTTGGGCGAGCACTGTTCTTGTTAGTGCCTATACACCGTTTTTTTTTTGTAGGTGCCGCCATATTGTGAACGCAGTGGCACCACCTATGGGGAGCGCCATACTGGCTTGGGTGAAAGTGGTGTTTTGCATGGCAGGTATACGCTCGGCGGTGGGTTCTGGCGTTTGTTTTCGTGGTCATGCGGTCTGTTTAGTATGACGAGCGTCTTCTACGAGGTAAACGGTTCTGTGAGACGTGCTGAAGTGGTTTAAGGCGTCATGGCTAGAGTTTCTGCTGGCGTTGAGGTGGACGGAACACGCAGCGTGATGTGTGTGCGCATATTTGAGCCTACAATCAGCCTCAGAGATTAATTGCATATTTCTGAATGTTCCATTCACTAATGTGACCTTATTGCAGTATTATCCTCTATTTCAAAGCTGCGGTTTAGGAGCCATGAAACATACGTGATGATCGTAACAGTGTGGGTACTGTTCTGCTATGATAGGAGCTGTGATATTATACTTTGACAAGCGTTCAAACTGTTCGCTGCAGGTTACATTGTGTGACTACTTGGTTAGATGGATGAGGTTTCCGCCCCTGAATAAAATAGTTTTGGCAAGTAATAGCAGCATACCTTACAGTCTGAATTAAGCTTGTCCAGCAAAGGGACTGTTTATGAACTACGCAAGTGTCCTAAGCAATGGTAGGTGCTGGATTACAGATATATTTGTTCTATATACCGCATGGTCCAAACATACGGCATCAGTGGTTATATATCTATAAACGTTGTGCGGCATGACCATGCGAGGTCGTATTGCGGCGTTAGCCCGTTTTCTCTTGCTTTTTAGAGAAAGAGGATGATAACCGAATTTTTTTGGTGGGTTGTGTTCGTTCTGTTCTGTACGACACACTCACACATATTACAGAAATTTTGTCCTCAAAAATTGCCATCGTATTCTTTTTATGCGATACCTCTCATATATTATGGCTGTACACAGGCCAAAAAAGCGATGCCGAAGCGCACAGCTTACTTATGTAGCGTGCTGGTTCACCAACTGCAGTGATTGCTGTGTTGAGCAGCGCCCTCGGCCTCATGCAAGATGGCTAGCGCAGACATATCGTAATTTCAAGCCTACTAGACTTCAAATGCACGAGAACGATGCCAGTGTATCACAAATATTTGATAGCGCCTGCCGCTTAGTTGTTTCATGGTTGCTTTAGGCTGGTCGTGCACGAGCATGCGCTCTTATGTTTTACTCCCTAAGCCAAGCGATCAGACAGTGAGCTGATTTATCATTTAATGCTGGTAATACAGAGACAACAGGTTTCTTTGTTGAATTAAAACCGATATTAGCAAAATAGTTCACAACACATACACACACCGTGACTGATAACGTGCGCACATCACGGCTAATAAAGCGCGTCACATTTTTGCGCCCCCAAGACATATTTACACCTACTGTAGTTACCGATGCTCTAAAAGCCTTCCCTGACGACCTTATATGAACAGACATGGCAAAAAAATTTCACAACGTAGCACGCAACAGCAATACTTTCAAGCAGCGCTGCGCCGGATCGCCCAAGCCAGAGAGGAAGAAACGCTCTCCGAGCACCCTATCCTCCTCGCCCGATGAAAAGGTCTACTATACGCGTGCTGTGATGTTTTCATTCTTGATCGTAATTTAACCCTTCTGTCAGCCTTTGGCGATGTCTTGAAGCAACTGTTGCATAGTTGGGGCTTTAATATGTGCGAAAACTCGTCATGCGCACACTTAGTTTCCGGTGCTGCTTCGCGAGCAAGAGCAACGGCCACAGTGGCTCACGGCTGATCGACAGAGAAGATAACCAATGGCGCTTTGTTTACTGCAGTTTTGAAGCGATCACTGTGTTTTTACTTTTTTCTCAATGTCGCTGCACCTTTAGCGAGCGCTTGCACATTTACACTTATATGAGATTGTTAGATTATGGTGTTTTACGTGCCAAAACCACGATATGATGATGAGGCACGCTGTAATGGGGAACTCTGGAAATGTGGACCACCTGGAGTTCTTTAACGTGCACCTAAATCTACGTACACAGATGCTTTTGCATTTAGTCCCCATCGGCCATTTTGGCCACTGTGGCCAAAATTTGATCCTGCGGCCTGGTGCTTAGCATCCCAATACCATGGACACTAAGCTACCGTGGCGAGTCGTTTAAACTTGGTCGCCTCATCTACAGTGAGCGCTTGCACATTTACGCTTATATGAGATTGTTAGATTATAGTGTTTTACGTGCCAAAACCACGATATGATTATGAGGCACGCTGTAATGGGGAACTCTGGAAATGTGGACCACCTGGAGTTCTTTAACGTGCACCTAATTCTACATACACAGATGCTTTTGCATTTAGCCCCCATCGGCCATTTTGGCCACTGTGGCCAAAATTTGATCCTGCAGCCTGGTGCTTAGCATCCCAATACCATGGACACTAAGCTACCGCGGCGAGTCGTTTAAACTCGGTCGCCTCATCTACAGTGCAGAAGATACGATAAACATTAGGTTGTTGTTATTAATGAGACGCGATGCCCCCATATGGAAAAAAAAAAGAACAAAAGATGCGACAAGCTAAGCCAGAGAATGCAGAGCAAAGCTGTGAAGCACTCATTGTGTTTAGATGCTTTAAACAAAGGGCTTTCAGTTAGAAAGCAGGAGACGGCACCTTCAAAAAACGTCATGCAATCACCCATACATTGCAAAGAATCAGCTGTTGCTCTACCTATTGAAGGCACTAAAATGCACCCTGCGACATATAATGTTCAGTGTACACTTGCCCCAGCTATCTGCACGTTGACTGCAGAACCTGATGCCTGTAAGCATTAAAGGCTTTTGATGGGGCATTCAAATTCGTTTGGAATGCCTCTTAATATCACTTCGTGGTAATGGGAAACGCCTGAACATGGAAGCCTTGATGTCTGCAACTAATGCATACTGACTTTATCCGAGCTGTGTCATGCGTTGTGGTCAATTCTGAAACCTTCATGTTTCTTTTTTTGGCTTTTTTTGTTAGTGGTGGTAGCGAGCGCATGTTCTCTTTTTCTTCTTTCGCATGAAATGGGTCCATATATGTTCATGTTGTGTCACCGTAGTTGCCTCTGCTTTGAAAATGATTTCAATGTAGCATGTGGCTTACACTAGTTATTTACTGCCATGCTTTGTATTTACTTTAAAACTCTTATTACTGTGTCCCCCAATGTGGTATTCTAACTAATTAAAAAGCACTGCAGTGGCTATTCAGACTCGGGGCTCTACAACAGGTGATACAACATGCGGTCTAATGTTGTATTTGCCTGCCAGGGTGATACTATAAAAATGGTGGTGACACTAAAAAATAACATAAGATATAAAAGCAACATGCTCTTGACTGACCAGGGAGACAAATTTTCAGCTATGGTGTCTTCTAATATCTCACTCGCGTGTTCCTGTGAAATCACCGAAATGCTCTGCTTGTTTAACGATAGAACATTGGTAAAGACAGTGGTAAGACGCAAGCACAAAAACAATGAACCCTTAATTATTACCAGAGTCCTATATGTACTATTTTTCTCAAGGTCATCGTGCTGGTTTTCAAGCTTTACCGTCGTTGGCTCATCATGTGGCCGCCCTTGTACGAACCACGCATTCGCATGCGCGACGGCGCTCCCTCAACCTTCTATAAAAATACACGGCACGTAAACAAAGCAAGTGTGTGCATAAAGAATGTTGGTTCACGGGCCAACAAATGAAGCCATTAGCGGCCGGGGCATTATAATGAAAGCAGCATACTAGCGATGAGCTCTATTTCGTAGGCAAGCTTGTTGATGCTCATCTGCGGCAATACTTGGCACGTAAGGAGACAATGTCGTCCCTGACAGCCGTGAAGTCGGACACATGTCCACTATTGCACAGTGCAATTTGCTCGCGTACACTGACACCACAGAAATAACTATACGGGACACGCACAAGCGGCAAATTGCACGCACACACTTCAGCCATGCCTGCAGTGGAAGGCACGAGGCCCGCCAGCGGTACCAACGGCCGCCGCTATGCGGCTTTCAGTGGCACCCCTGTAAGTGCTCCGCATGGCAGATAGTTGGAATGTTAGTTAATTTGATTCTATTAAAAAGAAAGCAACAGAAAGACAAAGAGCAAGGACAATGTATCACTGCACTCACAACTTCCAGCACACAGCAAGTGCCATCTGCTTGTGTTACAACGTGCTCCGTGTTTACGAGAGCTCCGCAGTCAGTGTTGGTCTCAACTCCTTCTTTTCATGAGCACCATGGTTCGCCCTTGTTACGTTATGGGCTGCAAATGTAGGAACTGGCAAAATGTCAAGCTGCGACATTATGTCCCTCCGCAAGAGAGCAGATGAGCGGAGTCGCTGTAACGCATCGGACTGTCAGTATCTGCTCGGCACCAGGATTTGTGGCCGTAAGAAAGAGAGACGAAACATTAATGTCCACTGGTGTGGGCTGCAAGCCCGGTGGGGGATTAAAGTTACACCTTGATATACCAAACTTCAATACAGCACAGTCCACTTATAACGATAAATATAACGATATATTGGTTATAACGATGAGTCGACTTAAGAGTATAAACTTCTGCATTAGGGCTATGAGAAAGCAAACCACATATAACAATATGTTATTCACCGATTATCGGATATGACGTTTGAAATTCTGCCTTTTGGGCGGCGTTTTCCATGCGGAATAATCGTAAAATTTGCTTTGCAAAGTTACCCTTAACCGAGACGGGGCGAAAAGTTTGCCTATGCAAGTTCGTATCTGCCACCATTACCGTACAGCATCCTGCCAGCGTGTCAATTACGAACGCCACGGAAAGCATCGCAAGTTGGCACAGCGTGCCACAAGATGGTGCCAGCTGCTTTGCGTCCGCATCGCCGGCAAGCGTCCAGAGAGGGAATGGAATGGAAAACTTTATTGAGGTCCAATGGAATGTGCACTAGCATGCAGTGGACCGCTCCCACGTCAGGACAGAAAGGCCTAAACTCTCCGCCATGTCGTGGGCCCATTGGACTGCCCATAGTTGGGTTTCAAAATTGGGACTGCGTAGGGCAGCCTCCTACTTGGACGAGGTAACATCTTCATCGTCCCTTAACGTGGGGCACTGCCAGAGCATGTGTTTTAAGTGGGCAAAGTCTGAGCAAAGCGAAAGTGTTTGATGTGTGAATTTCAGGATAGATTCCGGTGTAAGAGTGCAGGGCTAGGGTATGCCCCGACTTTGCAAGAGTCTGAGTGTCAATGCCTGAGGCTTGTTCAATTTACTGTGTGGCGGCAGATACTCCTGCCTCCCCAGATAAAAGTACTTTGTGAGTTCATTGTACGAGGCAGGGAGGTCCATATTTTCCGGAACCTTGACGCTGCGCCACGCAGTAGCTACACGGTCAACGACTCTTTGTACAGCTCTGCGGGCCAACTCGTTGAGGTTGGACAGGGCGCCCTTGACCTGTCCCATGTGAGTGGGGAACCAGATGTTCATGTGTTGCTTGATTTCCTTGTCTCGTAGAATACTCAAGGCCGGTTTCGAGAGGGTGCTCTTGGCGAATGCTATGAGCACCGATCTTGAGTCGCTGTATATTGTCGTTATTCTGTCATCCAACAGGGCCAACACTAATGTGGCCTACTCCACAACCTCGACCACCAGTGTCTGGACCATCGAGGAGTTTGATTTTTTTCTTTTTGATCAACACTGACTGTAGCAAACGCCTTTCCGTCAGGGTACTGGGCTGCATGGACAAAGCAGCTACTCCGGGCGCATGCACTGGCCTCTTTCAAGAGGGCTTTAGCCCTAGCTCGTCTTCTGCCCACGTTGTACTCGGGGTGGATATTCCAAGGAATGGGGGCAATGGTAATTTGCTCTCTGTTCTCGAAGTATGCTGCAGAAACTGATCTCGATCACCGTCGGGGGAACTCCAAGCTCTCTCAGAATGTTTTGTCCAGCACTGGTTGTAGACAGTCTTGTAAACTGTGCCATCTTCTGTGACTCTGCTATCTCTTCTAGCATGTTGTGCATGCCAAGGTGGAGCAGTCGCTCCGAGTTCGTGTACATGGGAAGACCGAGGGCTCTCTTGACTGCCTTTCTGATCAACATGTGTTCAGCTTATCCCTTTCCCACCTCTGCCAGTGGTGCATGGCTGTGACGCAGGTAAAGTGACAAGGTTGTCCTCGCTTAGCCCTTGCTGCCTGTTAGCAACCCTTCTTATCAACCTGATGGCATTGTCAGTTTCCTTGCTGAGCTTCAGTACCATCTGGTTATTGGAGCTGTTTGATTTGATCATCATATCCAGAACCCGAAGAGAGTGAATCATGGGTTTGAGACAGCCCTCACTTGTCCTTAGAGTGATGCCAATGTCCTCTACAAGCCTCCAACCTTTCAGTTTAGGGCCTCTGCGCTTGGGCCTGTACAGTAGTAGCTCTGATTTCTGCGGTGAGCATCAGAGGACGGTCGGTCTTGGGTAGTCTTCTGTGACCTCGATGGCTTCTTGAAGCACAGCCTCTAAGCGTCCGTCGGTGCCACGGGTGCACCACATGGTGATGTCGTTGGCACATATTGTGTGGTTATGTCGACGACCTTGGAGAGTTTCCTCAATAGAGCAATCATGGCGCAGTTAAAGAAGATTGGGAATATGACTGACCGCTATTGTGTCCCTCTAGAGCCGAGCCTAACCGAGTCTGATGCGAGGTTGCCCACTTGGAGGATGTCTTCTCTGTCCGCCAAGAACTATCTCGTGAAGTTATGAAAGTGCTTGCCCAAATCAAGGCTCAAGATCGTTCCCAAGACAAAGGAATGGAGGATGTTGTCGAAGGCCTCCTCCACGTCCAGCCCAAGTATGTCTCTCATGCTGCGATCGATGACCTGATCCTTGATCAGCCTCATGGGGTCTTGCGTCGAAAGGCCCACTCTGAAGCCTATCACGTTATGGGGATAGACGTCCCTGTCTTCCAAGTACCGGGAGACCAAGTTGTGGATTGTGTGCTCGGTCACCTTGCCCCATACGAAGTGAGCGATATGGGCCTAAGACTGTCGAAACTCGGCAGCTTGTCAGGCTTGCGAATAAGGATGGTGGTGGCCCTCTTTCACATTCCTGGAACTTTGCGCCTGCTCCATGCCTGGTTGACGATCTTGGTCAGGTACTCTATCGATTTGTTGTCCAGGTTACTGAGGGCCTTGTTCACGATCTTGTCTGGACCGGGAGTTGACCTTCCATTTAAGTTGTGTAGGGCCCGTCTGACTTCTTCAACTCCAAACTCTACATCCAGCTCTGGGTTGTTGGAGCCCCCCCGTAATCCTTGAGGGGGGTAGTCGCCTGGCCAGAAGCCACCGGCAGGTACTTGTTCACCAGCTTCGCCCGGACTTCATAGTCCAAGGATTCCTGCCTGGCTGGGTGCAAAATGCATGCCAGCGTGCTTTGTTGGTTTGACTTGGTATTTGTTTCGTCCAGCAAGTTCTTGAGGAGGTTCCAAGAACCCCCTTTACGCATCTGACCGTCTATCAAATTGCAGACATCGTCCCACTGCTGTCTGAAGAGGACACTGAAATGCTCTTCTATTTTCTTGTTGACTTTGGCAATCTTCTTTTGGAGCCTTCTGTTGAGACGCTGCCCCTTCCACCTAGACAGGAGGGAATGCTCGGCCTCGAGAGAGCCTGCTATCCATCTTCTCGACCGAGAGGCCCGTGCTAACTTCCTTGGTGGCGGCCTCAATATCTCTTCCAATCAGTTTGGTCCAGCGTTCGAGATCAGGCAGCTTGCGACCTCCACGTCTTCCGCATACCCCTCCCTAATCCTGCAAAACTTGTCCCAGTTGGTGACTATGAACTCACGCACTCTTCTCTGCTCTGCCTGCAGAGCCATGGAAAGAATGTAGTGGGCCGTGGCCAGGATGTAGTGGTCACTGCCCTGGTCTATGTCGAGGTTGGCCCACTTACTGTATTTACTCGAATGTAACGTGCACTTTTTCCTTATAAAATGGGTCCAAAAATTGCGTGTGCATTAGAATCGTGTACGACCCTAAATCTGCATTACCATATCACCATCTGCATTTCAAAATGACCACCTCATACGCGCTTCGAGCCTAGCTGCCATAGCTTCCTCCATGTGCTGTAGTACATGTGCTTGCATTGTTTGTCTTTCTGTTTCTTGCGTTTGCACTATCAGCATGGAAGTGCCGATTGCAAAGACATGCGGAGTTCATCATGATGCCATAATTAAAAGGAAAGTGATCATGCGTGTGGAGACAGACGAAAACTGGGCCACATCAATGGGTGTTCTGAGTTCCCAAAACTTGTGTGCGGGACTGGCGCAAACAGAAGAAGAGGTGATCTACTATGGCGGCTGCTGCATACGGCACGGTTGCCAAACCGATCTTGAAAGCAATCTGCTATGGAGACAGTGTTTACACATCTAGACGCACCGGTCGGAGCCCTCGTCACTTAGTTAGTGTTGAAGCGATAAGCCGCACAGAGGTCTATTCACTCCATGATTTGCTCGCTCTTGCTACCGCTGATAAAGAGTTTCCGCAGTCACTGCACGAGACGTGTTGATGTTTACTTGAGCACGCATAACACCATGCTCATGAATTTAGTTAGTAAGAGAATGTTTAAAAGCTTATATGGCCGATAAAACAACTATCCTTACTTTTCGTATAGCTGTTCACTAGTTTGCTATCGCAATCGATATCGCCTTTCAGGTGAAAGTGCAACTTTTTTTATTTACAGCAACTTAAGTGTATTGGGAGTAAATCTTTGTTTTTTCAAATGAGAGAGTTTTATTTCTGCATGAAAGAATGAGGTGTGCAGTTCATGGCAAACGGGCGCGCGTTACAATCGAGGGCATTTTCTTCCCCCTTTCGTTTGGTCACGGAAAACAGGTGTACATTACAATTGAGGGTGTGTTACAATCAAGTAAATATGATAGATTCCACCCTTCCTTTATTGAAGGTAAGATCGGGAGTCGTATCCCTGCTGGCTGACATACACATCTAGTAGGGAATGGCAGGTCAGTGACGAGCATCAGGGCTTGGTTGAGCACCTCTCCGAAGGTCCTCCCCTTTGTGGCTATCATACGGGTAGTCCGACGTGTGATATGGAGCGTCAAAGTCGCCCGCAAGTCGTGCATTGGCTAGCGAAGGCAGGAGTTACGCTTAACAGGGAGAAGTGCTCGTTTGCCACTTCCAGCGTCAAGTTCTTTGGCGTCGTGGTCAGCGCTCAAAGCATTTCTCCAGAACCAGACAAGATTGCGGCGATCCAAGCCATGCATGCACCTGAAGATGTCGCAGGGGTACGTCATCTGCTGGGCCTTGTGAATCACATTGGGCTCTTTTTACCCCGTTTCGGAGGTGACCGCGCCGATCCGAGTCTTGCTGCTCAAGCACTCTGCCTGGACTTGGAACCATGCGCCGCAGTCTGCCTTCTCCCAAGTGAAGAAACTGCTGTGCTCAGACCTCTCCGTAGCTCACTACAACACTGCATAGAGGACCACAGTCTGGGCCGACGCCCGCTCCTATGGCCTCGAGGCAGTATTTCTTCAGGGACAGCCGTTCAGTCAGCGTCAGGCATCGGGATAGGAGCATTGTAGGGTCCTCTCCAGACAGCAGCGGGAAGATATTGACACGTGTACTTATCTTTATCGGGCGACCACGTTTCGCCGCTTCACAAATGTTATCGCACAGCGCGGGACGCGCCTGAATGTATCCGAAGTTTCTGGAAAGTTATCGATGCTTCTATCCGCTGTCTGTTGTTGCCGAACCTTGTGTTATCTGATTTATTTGCCTGACGCGAATGGTGTAGAACTTTGTGGGAAGGCACGCGGGTCCCAACAATAAGTCTGGAACATTCGACGACTGCTGTATAAAAGCCGACGTCGTTGACCCACTGATCAGATTTCGACGATCGCCAACTGTGTTCGCCACTATCGTTGTGCTATAAGTGTAGCCTGTTCTTGTGGCACAGGTTCGGCCAATAAAAGTTAATTTTGTCTTTCACAGTACTGCTACTGTGTTCTTCAACGTCACCACCACGTGACAATTCTATAGACAGTCAGATGCACAAAGGGGGGTCTTGGAACCTCCTTTAAGCAGATAGACACACTGGTGGCTAACTGCCCCACACAAGCTGAAACCAGGGTGCAGCGCCATGCAGCCCATGCTGCCGTCAAACACTCCAACTCGACCCTGGGAAGAGATGGGTGTCGACCTTTTTCATCTGAACAGCCAGGACTACAGCCTTTTGGTGGATTAACACTCGTGTTTACCAGAAGTCATCAACTTGCGCTCGACGACAGCACCAGCTGTCTTCAACGCCATCAAGAGTGTCTTTGCGCGTCATGGGATCCCAGGACTGGTGCGCAGTGATAACAGTTCTCAGTTTGCTGCAAGAGAGTTCTCTGCCTTCGCCGAGTCCTACAGCTTTCACCATGTCCCAAGCAGTCCCCATTTTCCACAGTTGAACGGGGAGGTGGAATGGATGGTCAAGGGCCTGCTGCGGAAGGCGGATTATCTCTACCTGCCACTTCTAGCATACTGGGACACCCCTCAGGTAAACGGAGTGAGCCCTGCTCAGCTGCCTACAGACCTGGGTACTGAAGACGTTGCACCAGCTGGAGCCAGGCTGGCCCCATCAGTCCCATTCACTCATTCTGACCAGGACAACCAGAGGCACCAAGCACCCAACTTCAACTGAGGACATGCGGCTCACACACTGCAGCCTCTTCAGGCCAGCAAGCGGGTCTGGGTATGGGACGTCAACTCCCCTTTGACCCTCATGGGGTCAGCTCGCTTGAAAAAATCGTTTGTGAAAGTGCATTAGCTCTATAGGAACCCTGATGGTGCATTTATCAAGTTTGGAATATCCATCAAGTGTGAAAAATCCGTTAGCTATTGTATAGTGGCGACTGAATTTTTTCAATAGTCCAAGCGTATTTAGAAAGATGAGAAGCACAACTTCATGTTTATCTTTGGTGCTCTTTTTTTTCCCAATAGTCATCGTACACTGTTGGGCAATCAAACCAAAGATAAACACAAAGTTGTGCTTCTTATATATATATATATATATATATATTATGCTTACACATGTCATGAACCCTAATGATGTAACGTGTAACGTGAGGAGTGCTCTGAGACATGAAATTTCGAAAAAACAAAGCTTGCCTTATATTCGTGAAAATACGGTATGCATCTATTTATGTTTTTTATCTATGTATCTTTGTACATTTGTATCTGTTTTCCTGCCTACCTGGGTCAATGGGTAGTCCATGGTCGAATGGGTAGTGTATCGAGCTACCATGCTGAGATATTATTATTATTATTATTATTATTATTATTATTAGATATTTATTATCCTTAGAGATTATTATTCAATAATACGGCCGGCAGTATTGAATAAAATAAGAATAAAATTAAGAAAGAATATGGAAACATACAAGCACACAAAGGAAACATGGAGGGAGCAAGCTGACAACGGCCACCAAGTGGGGCACAATGCCTGCCTACTCTTTTGGGAGGAGGGAATGAAAAGAGGAGAAAAGTAGAAGAAGATAGGAAACAAACAAATAGGAAATAGACAAATGACAGAGACACATACAAAAGAACGTAGGAACACAGAAAAAATGTCTGTAAATGGGAGGCCAAATCAGTTTTCTGGTGCTGAGATAACACAGTTAAAAACCAACCATTGGACCAACTTAGGTCATTAAGTACTTGGCAATGTGTACACACGTGTCGCTCTTCAATGAACCCCTTTCACACCTACATGGGTCACTGTAGAAACAGACTTGGACTACTGGGTACACTGAGTATATGCCACTTGATCTTTGCTTGTCTTCAATGAACCTTTTTGATGCCAAACTGGCTCACTGGGTGTGTGCCAGTGGGTGTGTGCGACTCTTCAATGAATGCCTTTTTGATGCCAACTTGGGCAGCTGGGTATGTGTCATTGGGAATGTGCCACTCTACAATGCCGAATCAGATCCCTTAGATTTCTCCAGTGTGAAGGGGAATCAAACCAATGTCACAAGATTTCCTCAAGGACAGCGAAAATGCATGGGCAATGCTTTGGCGAGCTGTGCCATGTATGCACTGAGTATGTGCCGCTTCTTAACAAACCTCGCGCCACCTTGGGTCACTGGGTATGCGCCACTGAATGCCTGGCAAGCGAGGGAACAATTCTCAGTTTTAGCAGGCACTGGTGAACCACACTTCTAATCTCAAAGGCCATGCGCGGACTTCTTGTCAGTACCACTAGATGGTCCGGTGCAGGCACGTACCCAAGGCCCCCCCCTCTCCCCCTTCCTGCCCCCGCCACCACTCCTCACACACATTCCTAAAGCGCCGTCAAATCAATGTTGAGGCTTGACAGCTATTCGGTGGTCAACATTTTGCTGCCTTTTTCGCTCCTTTTTGGATGACAGTAGTTAGCGGCATCTCCTGGGGTGTGAAGGCCAGTTTTCTCATTGATTTGGTGCCCGCGCAATCAACACGAGATGTGTTCCGTTGTCACCACCTATTCAACGGTCACGCGCATAGCTGTTGCTTCATTAGTTCAACTTTCTTTGTTTAGACTGATCCAGGGACCAGGAAAGGGATTCAGTTCGTAGTCAGTTGGTCTGTATGCTCCAGCAACGAGTTGTGGTAGGAGAAAACGCCAGTTGCATTTAACATCTCCTTTTGCTTCATTATTTCTTCAAGTGACGGCTCACCACAATGCTGGTGGATCCTTGGAACCATATACCAGCAATATGGGCTAGATAAGGCGAAAAATAAAATAATGCAAAACAGTGTCCATCATCAAACCCTGCAATAACCCTTAAAAAAATTATGGGGTTTTACGTGCCAAAACCACTTCCTGATTATGAGGCACGCCGTAGTGGAGGACTCCGGAAATTTGGACCACCTGGGGTTCTTTAACGTACACCTAAATCTAAGTACACGGGTGTTTTCGCATTTCGCCCCCATCAAAATGCGGCCGCTGTGGCCGGGATTCGATCACACAACCTCGTGCTCAGCAGCCTAACACTGCAATAACCCTTAAACCCATAAGCAATATGACTGTCACCCGTCACCTCGTCTGGTTTTTCACTAATTGTACAGCGCTTTTCATGCAAAATTGGCAACTGGAAATAAAAGTTGGAAGGAGTTGAGAAATTAAGCAATATACTAAGGGAGAGAGCCAAGGAAACAGCCACACAGGAAGGAAAAGTGGAAAATTAACAAATTTAACCATTGTTTATGAAAATATTTATGGATCAACATCGTTTTATTTAAAAAGGAAGTAGCGAAAACACCGCCAGAAGTGGAGAACAATTTCGTGTGTTTTGAATGACGCTTATACAGTTATTAGTCGAGCCGCCTGATGTAGCCATTTCTCTGCTGTGCTTATGTAGGTGTTTTTCTAACCTTTTGCGGTGCACATAGTACGTCTAGAACGGCAACGTCCTGCACTCTATGCAGTTGTGTGGGACTGGCGGCCACGTACCATTATGCAACTTTTCAAATAACAATATGAGTCGCTTTTCAAACTTGGTAGAGCAGTAAATGAGGGATCCAAAAGAACTGTGATTGTTCTGCAAATATACATTTCTCTATAATTCTTCCAAAGCGGATTAAAAAAATTCTACTATAGTCGGATACAACTTAAGTCTGCAGTGACGCCCCGCCCACGCCCTCATAACCGCCAGCCACTGTTACTCCGCGAGACTGCAAATAATTCGTACTTCAAACTTTTCCTGTCACTCAAATAAGGTGGTAACCACAAAAATAAACCCCACTTGAGTCTATTTGATGTGGCTCCTTGTTTGCCAAGTAAAGTAGATGTGTTTTTCACAGGCGTACTTGTGAGATGCACCTTGTTTCATTTCTCTTTTGTAGGTTTACACGTCTTTACAACGAATGGCAGGTGTAATTCACATTTGTACTAGTAAAGGTGCCCCCTTCATTTGCATAGAAAGGTTACCTTTTGTTCCCTCCTCCCCCCCCCCCTTAAAAAAATATCCTGGGTACATACAGGCCTGGTGCAGCAGGTCCATAAGAAGTGCAAGAGAGGAGCCCGGCTGCTGCATGACGTATTTCTCAGCGTTCGCAGGCAATGGCATGCCACGCATTTCGGAGGCCATGCTTTGCGGCAGCAGCGGTGCTATATGGCACAAAGTGTTCTCAGCAAAGCCCGAAAGAGGAACCCTATCACAGCACAAGCTTCAAACATAATTTGTTTCGATGGTGGCAATACACTGTGTCGCTATATGGGTTCAATGCCATATGCATTACCCTTGACAGTCATCGTGAGATTGGTTCTACCGACCCTTGGTTTATGTTGCAGTGCAAAAAACACATTTTTATAGCTTTTTGTGATGCATACACTCATAGTTCGATCGAACTGGCAATTCTGCGTGAAATCTGCTATAGATAAACAGGGCTTTTTACATGGTCAAAAATTGAATTACAGCGGTCAGGCACATTCTGGCACCACTTCTTTGGATTTGTTCCTGCTATTTAGGACAGATGTTTTCAATGACAGCTGCATGGATACCTTGAGCTCATGGTCACTAGCGTCAAACTCCCCTTCGGGTGAGCAGTAGATGGCCTCAATGCATGACAAGACCTCCTCCTCTTCATTTGGATCGGCTGGCAGCTCCCCACTGGGCTGAATGCGCACAGTAAGAAGGCACACACAGTTAGCCAAAACTGAAACACTGCCACTGTAGTAGGCAGCAACTCACAGCATTATCTCACCTATAATGAATCATTCGTGAACAAACAGGTAAATCACATATACTAGTGGCCACAGAAGTGTAAATTCAAATGGTTGGCCCATGCACCATTAAACTTCTTACATCATCAACAAATTCAAATGACATCAGGTGTTTCATTCGCATTACAGAAGCCATGTAAACAATTTGACACATTGCTTTTAAATTTATGGTCACCAAATTCTTGCCCAGCTGTGCGCACACATTCTTGCTCAGCTGTGCGCACAAATGCAGAACTTCACATTCCAAGGAAAGTACCAACTGTGTGAAATGCTATACTGATATAAAAAATGTTAATAGCTTCTAACCAACATGCTACAGTCACTGGTAAAAGTGTACTGACCTAGTTATAACAAAATTTCAAATGCAACAATTTAAGTTGCTTTAAGCCAAGACTTATGACATAGCAAATTACACTAAAGCACTTGAGCACAAAGCACTCGTAAGGGCGTGGCACAATACACCCTGTGGACACCATTTTGTGCTGACGACGTGTGCTCCTCCCCTGAACTCACCTTCACCACCACTGACTGCACTCCACTCTTATTAATGGGCTTATTTAATGCATTATTTCAATTCTTTAAAACCATTTTCAAGTCCACATCAGCTTGAAGAGGGGTTCATCAATAACTTTGCGAACTTACAGCTTTAAATCTTTATTCCCTTGCTTAAGAAACATTTTGGTCCACTGCACAAGGGGCAGTGGATCAAAGTTGCTGGTCAGTAAACAACTTTCACTTTTACTCACAAATATTTGAAGCATACTTCCAAAACGTGACGATCTTTGCTCTGCTATCAATGCTTCTGATGCTGACACAATCTGTTTTACTGAAGCCTGGTTATCTGCAAAGATTGATAGTAATGAATTGTTCTATAGCAAAAAAAAAAAGAAACGAAAAAGAAAACGCTAACATTTACCAGTGTGACAGGGGTGCTAGGTGTGGCGGAGGCATGCTTAGTGCAGTCTCTGATGCTGTTTTATTTTTTCCTATTCATCTTACTAATAATGATTTAGAAGTTGCCTCGGTTGAAGTGCAAACATGCTATAAGAAATTGATATTGGGCGTTTGTTCTCGTCCACCGTCCTGTTTACCCGCCTTTGCTGATAACCTTCATGATGTTCTCCATACGATTAGAGTTGTGGGGATTCGAGACTCTCACTCGTTCCCTGATATGTTGTTTTCTCACATAGCACCTGTCTCCTATAATCCAGCTTCGCTGCGTGGCTTTACTGTGACAGTCTGTATGCTTGCAGGGCGTACGAGAGATGACGCGAGTGTTGCTCTACTAATGCCACCTAACGGCGGGGTTACTTGGGCGCGGAAAGGAGAAGGCTCCTCCTCTTTGGCTCGGAGTCTGCAAGCGGCGCGGTCATTCTGCGCGTGCGCCGATCCATGCTTCTGCGAGACCGTCTTGCGAGGCCTAGTTCGAACACACCACCGTTCGCGTGACCATACGCGCGAACGACCAGCCATTTGTGTCCAGCATGGGGCGAACATATTCGCTCGTTATCCGGTCGCGGTGAGTTGGACTAGCGCAATTTGTCGCGCACCCATCGGCATGTTTTGTGGATGGCAACTCAGCTAGCAGGCATTAGTCTGAAAGGTGCAATAAAAGAGCACGGGTGAGAAGCCCACAGAGTGTGATATCTGAATAGCCCATTCATTTTACTAGGTGACTTTATTTTCCCTAATACAGTATGGTCTAATGTGCATTCCTAGTGTCATACTTTTTCCAACGAAGGCTACAGATTTTTGAATTTGTGCAATGATTTCAACTTATCCCAGCTTGTAATGCAGACCACTCGAATTATGTCTACTAATTTTAACATCCTCAATTTAGTACTAACCACTACGCTTGATCTTTTCCATCCCATATCGCACCTACCAGGGGTAAGCGATCACTAGCTGCTTTATTTTTCTTTGACTTGCACCATGCCTCACAAGAGCAACCATAAAAATATATCTGCAACTATAAACATGCTTTTTATGATGTTAACCATGGGCTCTTTGCCTTTTTATATGATCAGTTGCCCAACTTTCGTGATTGCCCCATGAATACTAACTGGAATTTGTTCAAAGAAAAAGTTTCACCGCTCATCAAGAAATACGTTCCACACATAGTCATTGCATCAAACTGACAATCACCATGGTTCACTCAGTCATTAAAAAGGCTGCGTAATAAAAAAACACATTTTCGCTCTGCAAAACTAACCAGTACTCAAGAACCTTGCACTACTTATAAGGCTGTGGCTACCGAATATAAAAAAGCTTTCAAGCCCACCAAGGATTCATTTTTCAATACTACATTACCATCTCTTCTAATTACTAACCCTAGAAAATTTTATAGCATAGTCAACAAAAGAGACAATTCAGCTATCACCCTTAAAGAATGAACCACCAACTAATCCAACTTGATCAATGTGCAAAAGTTCTGAACTCTGTATTTGTTTCTGCTTTTTCCAAAAATGTGTGTTCCGTAACCACTACCTATCCCTGTACTGACTTTTTACCGAAGGACCTTATTGTCTTTGATATTGCCGAGGCCCTATAATGTAAAACTATTCCAATGTGTTTTTATTCAAATCTTCTAACGTGAAATTTACATAACCACTGACGCAAGCATAGGGTGGTGACCCACAGGGTTGCCTAAAGAGACCAATCAAATGCTCTCTTCATTTATAGGAGGTCACTTTGGTTGGCGTTAAAAATGAATAACACTGCCTACACTGAGCAGCTTGTCTTATCTAATTGGCTGACAAGTGGCAAGGAGCACGCTCAAGTGGAGAGGGATTTGATGGGACCAAGCCAGTGCACTGAAAATCGATAATCGGATGAAGAGGGTGGTGCCAGCATCTGTTATTGGTCCTCTGTCACTTACTTAGCTTACGGTGGCTCGTCGAAAATCGCAGCAGCATACAACGAAAGCTTAAGAATGGCGCTAAAACGGATCCTCAGCAAAGAAGAGTTGGCCGAATGAGGTTGCAAATGTGCAGAAAGTTCTTGAAAACGTTACGCGGCCACGCAAAAAGTTTTATTGTATGCAAATAAACCCATGTTCTCCGGCAGGTGCTAGCAGCAAGTGCCTGAGTGATCGACGGCAGCCATCTTTTATTCCTTTCCGAATGGAGCAGCCTGCGGCTATTCAGAAAAAAATTCAGTTTTCTTCGGCATATTAATGCATCTTTAATGTGTACACGTCACTGTGAAGCGGTGAGTTTTCGCAGTTTTGTAATGTCGCGTGACAGGCAGGTGATGTGGGTGCTGCCCTAAAACTTTCGACCAATAGCCGAGGTCTAATGGCGAAAAGGCGTTGAATCAGAAATAACTATTTGGCTTTTGTTCAATCCAATCATACATAATGAGTGTGTACACGTCATATCAGATGGTGAGCTGTCGCAGTTTTCGTGATGTCACGTGACAGACAGGCGAAGTGGAGGTGGTCCAAAAACGTTTGTGACCAAACGTGAAGGGCTGATTGCAGAATTGGAATAGAAGTGTGGAAGAGCTTTACGTTATAGCGCCCCCAACATAGAAAGAATAACAGATAAGTTAAAAGTTTCTTCAACACGTGGCACTGATAATATAAATTCCAACTTTTTAATGAAGACTAAAGTGTACTGTGCTATAATACTTTCTAATCTATTCTATTCCAGCAATCTCTTCAGACAGCCTGAATTCTGGAAGACTGGAAGGTCAGAAGGGCAAGTTCCTTGCAGAAGTCTAGGGATAGCCATTCACCATATAATTATCGACCCATTTCACTTACGTGCATGCCACGTAAAATTATGGAACATGTCCTCACCTTGGATCACTCCTAAAGTCAAACGTCTTTTTTACATATCATTGTCATGGACTCCACAGGATGTTTTCTTGTGAAACTTTTAACGTTTACACATGATTTAAATACCATACTTCCCAGGGTTCCATTGTTGACTACATATTCCAAGATTTTTCAAAAGTATCTGACAAGGTTTCTTATAATAATAATAATATTTGGGGTTTTACGTGCCAAAACCACTTTCTGATTATGAGGCACGCCGTAGTGGAGGACTCCGGAAATTTTGACTACCTGGGGTTCTTTAACGTGCACCTAAATCTAAGCACACGGGTGTTTTCGCATTTCGCCCCCATCGAAATGCGGCCGCCGTGGCCGGGATTCGATCCCGCGACCTCGTGCTCAGCAGCCCAACACCATAGCCACTGAGCAACCACGGCGGGTAAGGTTTCTTATCAACTGCTTTTTTTAAAAAAAAGTAAGTAAACGTAACTTTGATCCTAAAGCCGCAGATATACTCCGACGTAATGCGCGTGCACACGTCGAGCTCCACGACGTCACGATAGTGAACAACCGGCGTCTATACTCCAACGACATGATGCAACCGGCGTGTCTGGCGCCGTTGGGCACATTCCAACGTTACTGGTGCGTGAATAGCTCCATTGGTACTCCTTCATGCCACACTAATCATTTTTACAATTCATTCATCTCCAATACATCAGCAAGTTGTAATCATCTTCCCCAATCTGTCATCAAAATAGCTGATAATTCTAAGTTCAAAGCTGCTTTAACTAACCTGCTGTTGTCATAAACACAAGAAATTATGGCATTGTTCTCTTTTTTTCTTTTTGCTTAGCCCATTTTTTTCCTTTTCTTTTTGATTCCACCGATCTTTGTTTTGTAGGCATAGATTACTGTGTTGAGCATCATCTCTCTTGTTTTTTTTCTTTGTTGATAATGTCTCTCTATGCTTTGTATGCTAAGCGGCTTTTTTTCCTTTTATTTTCTACCATGTGCTATTTATTGTTAATTTCTTTTGTTGTATTGATGTAACGCTTCCTTTTCCTCTTAAGTTTTATAAAAATTTACCGCTGGTTTTTTTTCCCACTTTATCGAACGTAGCCACTCCCCTCTGTAATGGCCTCGGGGCCTGAGGGTAAATAAATAAATAAATGTTATTTCACTCCTTGAAATGTGTTTTAGCAGGTCCATCATGCTTTATTTCCTGTGCCTTCCTCAGCTGACCAGAACACTCGAAATGCTTACTATAAGCCAGTTCCATATCCTTGACAGTTTCATTCTAATGTCACCTCTAGCTTTCTCGTAGAAATAATTTCAGTACCACGCAATCTCTGTGGCGCTACGAAATTATTCTGAATATGATCATTTTTTTAATGCTGCTGATTGCCACACATCTTTGTGACTTCCACTGCAAGTTCTACATACAATTGCCCCATTGATTCCTCGACAGTTCCATCAACCTCCTACTGTTTAGTTCTCTTACATCAACTGTTCTGAACCTTTGCAGTGCTGTTATCGGCCATCTGCAAGACTAAAGAAATTTTATGATATATTTTATGACACACAATGCATTCCACACCCTTGCAAATGTTAAGACCAATCTCACATTGTGTTTTATTGCAGCACATGCAAATGCATGTTTCTCACACTTTTTTAAAATGTTTTTTCCTGCATGCATATTATCAAACCAAGTACTCTTACTGTCATTGGCAGTTCAACATCTTATTTCATGTACACTGCAGGATGAAGGTGTCTTAAAGAGATCTCCATTTACCCCTTTGTTGCACCATCTGAAACAGTCTATACTTGCTAATTTCATCACACCACCTATTTCACTGCCATTCCCAACAGCCGTTCCCTTCCCTTGGCACCCATTCTGTAACTCTGATATACCATCTGCCCTACACATTACATGCCATGCCCAGCTCCATTTTTTTCCTCTTGATATCAACTAGAATACTGGCTAAAGTTAGGCCTGACATTGTTCATTCCATCTCTGTTTATGGGTCTTCAGCTTCCTCTCGAGCGTCTTTGTTAACCTCCAAGTTTCTGTCCCGTATAATTGTTAGCACCATCAGAATGCAATTACGGTAAACTTTTCCTTTCAAGGATATTGGTGAGCTGCCAGCCATGAGTTGGCAATTCCTGCAGTGTGCCGCCGAACCCATTCGTGTGCTGTGCACTTCTTTCACATGATCCAGAACAGCTCCACTGAAGATAGCCTTGACGTCAATATGCATGGTGCGACTCTAAGGCACCCTGGGGCTGCTCAACCCTTTTTACCTGTGCCTACAGCTGAACTCACTTCCTCTGCTGTTGAGAGGAATTAGCCATAAAAACACATCTTGTCCCACATGTGCATAAAATGGCTTAAAAAATGCACAAATTGATGCATGCAGATCATAGGATGGTGTTCAAGAATTCATATTGGGCCACATGCAACATAAAATATGAGGGTGACTAATTAACATAAATGAAAAATTAGAGCGGTCCAAGTATCAAACCTTGTGGGAGACCGGAATTAGCTCTCACAAGCAGAGAATACTAAGTGCCAGATACACATACAATTTGTTCTCGGTCAAGTAAGGCATGAATTAATCTTAAGGCCATACTGGGCCAGTAGCTTAAAATGACCTTGTTGCAAAATTCCCGCATGTTCTTGATGGCTCGAAGAACACGTCCATTAAGGAACATTGGCACTTAATCCTCTTCACAGTTTCTACCAGCTTCAAAGCCTTCATCAATGATTAGATGAAAAGTGCCATGTCTCTATCATCCTGCTATCAATGAGAAACAGTAAAAGATCACCAGAAACAGTGGGCTAAGGATAATCGAAACTTGCTTAAATGGAAATGCCCAGGTAAACGAGATGGTACTTCGGTTGGCTACTCATAGGAACAATGTGAACAAACTTTGTTAAAACGAAATGCTTTCTTGGTTAACTTCGGTTAAAATGAACTGGAACTGAAACTGCACCTACCTCACCAGCTGTCATACTCATGTGAGGCATGATTAGGTTGACAAGAATTTAAAACGGTGATGCCAAATATCCAAGAAAATCCAATGTATCAGTGATTGCACTGTCATGACATCAGCAGCTGTTCTGCAGTGTTCACGTTGCCTAGTTTTTGTGTTCTTTTGTGCATCGTGATGGAGACAGTCAAGAACTGAGGATGCACGAGTACACACTTTGTACAAAAGAAGCTGTGATATTTCAAGTAGAGTACAATAACGCCTTTTTTCACCGCAGTGAAATTAAAACACTCGAAGGTTTTGAAACAAAACAATTTTTTTTTTATTCCTGCGTCCTTCGCATAAACATAACTTCTGACAAACGGAAATCTATTTTCTATCCCTTAAAGTTCTGTTTAATGGAGTGCTCACACAAAAATTTGGTGTCCCCCTTTTCTCACTTTTTCAGGTAGCTGTCAACTACATAGTTTTGGTACAAAGCCTCAATTCCTCAAGAGCATACAAATAAATAATTACAACACATTTTGCCCGGCTTGCTTAAAATGCTCATCAAGTGCAGCACTGGCTTCGGACGTGAAAAAGGTTACTTCTCACGCCACCAAAAACGAAGGAGGCAGGTTGTGGTGGTTGAAGGACATGCAATGACTGTGTCGCCAAAAGCTGCCAAACTGGCCCGAATAATTCACTTCCCTTAAAAATGCAGGGGGACACTCTCTCCTCTATTGTCCCGTCGAGTACTGAATGGACTCAGCTTTAGACACCATGGCCATGCACAGTGTGTACGTGTCAATGGTATCTGGTACCACAAGACTGCAACAACAGGTTTTGGTGACAAAATAAGTAACCTTCTTCAAGTCCGAAGCCATGCTGCTGTTGGCACGCATTTGGAAATGGCCGTATTAAAAGCTAACGTAATTAATTGTTTGCTGCACTCTTGGGAAATTGAAACTCCATAACATAATTACTTGGTCGAGGCTATTAATTAAATTAATAGAACTAGAACAAAAAATTTGTCAGCGCTTCTTTAAGCAGAGTCTACTGCATATGACCAAACAGGCATGTTATTTAGGGCCAAGTACGTTTGCCAGTTATCTTTGATAGTAGTAGGATTCATATTGCTTAGCTAGAACGTAAACCCTGCTAAATTTTTGTGACAAAAATATCAAAGGGATGCTTCGATATAATGAAAAGTGAAACTAAAATTTGTGGGCACTGTGCGAACTTTAGATACGGAAGTTTGTGTAGGAGTGGGTCTGTGTCATGCATGCGACGCGATTGTAAGCATTACTGCGTGTCTACAATGACGGTTGGCTTTGAGAAAGCCTGCGCGATCTCACGGCAGCGCGGGATCCCGGCGTTGCACGTCACGCCCAGCGTTCAACCCGCGCGACGTGCTGCCGGTATGACTACGGGAATACCTTGAGCCTAGGTATGGTCGCTTGCGGCTCAGGAGTTCCTGTTGTAGCGCTTGACGTGTCCTGTGCTGGCAGCTGCCCCTGGAAAATGTTGTTGACCACGATCACTTCGCCACCAACACTTGGCGTGTTCCAGTCTCAGTATTTCGAACAGGGAGTCGCGTTGTGAAAACCGCGTAATTACGAAGACTTGCCTATAGCTATCCACTGCAAGCAGCAGAATACGCCTCCCAAATAGTACACCATATGCACGAATATTCACTTCCTCACTGTGGACAGTGACAGTACTGGGCTTGAGCCCAGTGGACGACTGCGCTGTGCACAAGAAAGTGCATGCACATGACAATGCACAGAAATATGATCCCATGATAACACGAATCTTTGACGCGGGCCTATCTATCTTGCGGTACTCAAAGTAAATCCAACATCTTCACTTGACACTTGCCTGTTTTCCGACCAGTGATCGCAGCTTTTTCGTGAGATCCATAGCGCCTCAGTCAGTTGCCTGTACCGTGCTTTGCTTCAAAATGATCGTAAGGCATAAGAAAGACATGAAAACAGTGCTACACAACCTCTTCACACATCGTGCACCCGAAGCGCGGCTGCTACAACCTGCAACCCCGCTACAACTTTACCATGACTTTACGTTCAGGAGCACACACGCACGTCTTCCGTCAAAATAGCTAGCGTGGATGCCGGCACGCCATCTGTTTTGAGGTCTTTTTTCTTTTACCGTCCGTCGTCGCGCCAGACGTCGAAATAGTGGGGAGCTCTGGAGCGTAGCCGGAGTGCTTTGTGATCGCCTGCAGGGAAGCTCCTGAAGGGGCACATGATTGCTTGTGCGTGATTGTTACGGTGGCAGCAAAGAGCAGCGGTGTTTCGCGTGTGCGTTTTGCAGTCGACACCGTTCAAGTCGGTCCTGCTGAACATGCGGACGGTGGGATGGCGGCGCCGACTGCTTTGGCATCGCAGGCAGCGTCCAGCAACGCGCAGCTAACGCGCACCTTGGAGCGGCTCCTCGAGGACGCCCAACACACCGGCGAGCTCAAGTTGAACGGCCGCAAGTTAAAAGAGCTGCCGCCCTACGCGGCCAAGTACGACCTTCGGGACATTGTACATGCAGGTGAGATAAAACGTGATGCGCGTGCGAGCGGTTTCAAGTTCGTGCGTTTTGCTTTGCATGTTTGGCTCAGCGATAAACTGATGCCCGCCGGATGTGGGATGTCCGGCGCCGCCTTAGCATTTGCACTTAGTAGGGCTTGGTTGCTTGGTCGCGGCACCGGCATTCAAAGCCCCAAGGACGCACTTCCAGTGTCAACGCGCGCGAGGCTTCCAGTGGTCGAGTCGGTTGGCCACTGAAGTGGAGAACCGTTGCTGCCGGCCGCGCCCGTTAGCCCACTTTCATCCGAGACGGCACGAGGGGGTGCCTCGCCTGAGCACTCTCGCCTATCTCGACCTAGATTGCCTCTTACATCTGCACTCCCTCGCTGAGCCGTCAATCTCGCGCCGTAAAGTCTCTGAGCGCTCCAGCCGCGCCGTTTGGTTCACTGACTCCTGTTGGGATGACAGCTGTGGATTGGTTCTGCGTCGTGCTTGTCTGGCAGGGCGAGCAGTGCACAAATTTAATACATTGTGCCGCGTTTTATGCGAATTATGGCAGGGTGCGGGAGTCTATACTAAGGACGCACTACTGTGCTGGCTTCTCGCCTCCGCCTTTCTTTCTTTCTTTAAAAAAATTCCATTCAATCCCTTCTGCCTCTTCAATCTGAACAGGCATGGTCGGGACAGTTATAGTATAGCCGCAATTGCTGCATAAGGATCTATATTTATTGATCAGAGTGCTTGTTTTTCACTTCAAGCCATTTTCCTTATTTCTGCTATTGAATGAGATGTTAATAAGATATTTTGCACTGTGTAAACCTTGTGAAGTTCACGCACGGAAGGCAAAGCAATAAAAACAACAGCATAGTATCATTACAAGCAGTGACTTTCTCTTGGCAACTGTAGTCCAGTCAAGCTTGTTGTTCTTGTAGCATGCAGTTTGCTACTCAGGTTGTAATGAACGACTTACAGCCAGGCAAAGCTTACATTGTATGAACAAACAAAATAGAACTAAGCAATAATTTGACCGGCATTTAGACTGGGAAGAACATATTCATAATGTGTCACCACCTACAGTTATTACACCGTCATCAAAGCTAGACAATATTGTCCACGAGAATTACTTACGTCACTGTATCTTGTGTTCTGTCACAGCCACAATAGTTAGTGTATCGAATTCTACCTAAAAACTTCTAAACCTCCACTAAAGCTTCGATCGAGGGCTATGAATAATTAGTTTCTACTCAGGAAATTGTCACATTACTAGTAATTTCCAAATGCAAAATGCTGTTTCAGTCAAAGCATTATGTAGCCACAAGATCTTCATTTCATTCTGTAATATTGCTTCTACAAATTTTCCATTTTCCCCAAATCATTTCTCTATTGGCCTCACAGGCCACCACTGGAGTGACGGGCGCTGTTATCGCTATGGCACAGAAAGTGACATCACATGACTCGCGTTCGTGCTTTTGCTGCTGCCAACGCAGCTCGCTGGCTGGGCGATTGAAGCATTGATTTTAGGGTTGTAAATAGTGTGTTTCATTCCCAAGACAGCAATTTAGTCACCCACTCCTACAGCATGATTTACTGCTTGGTGTTGCAGTGCCAAATGTATTCGACTGAGCCCAGCGTGACCCCGCAGGGGCGTCTGCGTCAGCAGATGTTTGGTGTGTTGCGACACCACGTACCCGAGCACACGAGGGTTGGACCCTCCCGTGTGTAGCCGTGCGCGGCTTAGCCGTGTCTGGGGGTTGAGCCAATGCTGGGTGTTTGGACCATTAAGGCCCACCGGCAGAGGCAACACACCTCTTCGGCCTCGGCTTCACATAGACGGCACCTCCAGACTGACCCACCTGGAGGAAAGCGGCAGTCGCCTTTTCCTGTCCTCCTCTTCAATCTTCGTCTTTCTCTCTAGCCTTTTCATCTTTCCTGTCTTCTTTTCGCTTCTTCTTACTTCCAAATTTCCTGGCGGCAAGGGTTAACCATGTGTAGTATATCCAGTCTTGGTTATATGCATTAGGTTATAGTGGCAGTGCATAGCTGGCGTGTACAGGTTGCTCAGAACTTGTAGCGTCCCCTTTTTGGGCTCGGTGGTGAGTGGCTACCACCGCCGCTGAATTTTATACCATGTTATGGCAGAGGCTTCCCCACGACTTCCAGATCGGCCTCTTTTCAGAGGCCGCACCGATGCACCTTTTCAATTTGCCCTCCGAGCCGACATAGACAACTTTCCACGTTACCACGTCTTGCATAGTGAAGGAACACTAAGTATGCGTAAGCCATCCCCTTTCTTGGTAACGAAATGCCTGATAGAAAAAATTGGCAAAGACTATAAAGCCTCGAAAATGACCAGTGGAGACCTGCTTATAGAACTGAGAAACAAAGAGCAAGTGCCATAGCTGTCCGAACTCGCCATTATTGGTGAAATCAAAGTCACAATTTCTCCCCATCGCTCCTTAAACACCTGCAGGGGCGTTATCTCAGAGGAGGATTTTCTCAGCTTGAGTGACGAGGAACTCCTCGAGGGCTTCCAAGAACGAAATGTCATTAAGGTACAAAGAATTACAATCCGAAGGAACAATGAACAACTACCCACCAAACATGTGATCCTCACATTTGGTACTAGCATTCTTCCCACTTTTCTCGACGCAGGATATCTGAAAATAAATGTCAGACCATACATACCGAACCCAAGGCGGTGTTTTAAGTGCCAGAGGTTCGGCCACGCACCACAATCATGTAGAGGCAAAGAAGCATGCGCGAAATGCAGCGCCAACGATCACCCATCTGAAAACTGTAACGCTCCCCCACGCCGTGTGAAATACCAAGGGGATCATCCAGCGTATTCACGACCATGTGCCTGTTAGAAGAAGGAGAAAGAAGTGATTGCTCCTACAGTAAAAGAGACGATTTCATTTTTCGAAGCAAGGAAGAGACTCTCACTCTTACCTCAAATAAGCTATGCCAATGTGGCGCGGCAGGGGGCAGCACCACATTGGTCTCAGGAGTGTACAGAGGTCACAGTCAGTGGTCCTGTAGCAACTCCATCCGCCCCCTCGGTGGCAGCAGCTAGTGCTGCTCCACCATCATCCAAGACGGCCCTGCAGACAGCTGTTCCGCTGGTCCCAAGTCTAAACAGAACGCCAACGCCCGAGGCGCATGTCTCGGCGCCTGGCTCTCGATCATCCAGCACCTCAGAGAAGGCGATGGAGGTCGATACTAAAACCCCGGCGCCATTGACGCCAAAAGAACAGCGCTCTTCTGAGCGCTCTAAGAAGGACAACGTCCTTATAGCTATACAGAAAAAGGGACAGGCAACCTGAACGGTTACCGCCCATTAAAAGTGTACTGTCCCATATCACGTGTCACCTTTAACTTTTAAGAAGTTCGCAAACATCAGTACATTTTTGTTTTTACAACCATGGCTTTCATTGTACACTGGAATTGCAGAGGTCTTATACACAATATAGGTGACATCAAAGACATTATCAACACTTTTTCGCCAGTTGCAGTGTGTCTTCAAGAAATGAATCTTGGTCCAAAATATAGTAACATTCTCAAAGGTTTCACCGTTGTCTGAAGGGACCGCGAACACTCTAGCCGTTTGTCAGAAGGAGTCGCCATAGTCGTTCAGGGCGGCACCCTTACACGAAATGTTCAGCTGAATACTTCTTTCGAGGCTGTTGCCATCACCGTTCTATCGCATAAAACCATCACGATCTGTTCACTTTACATCCCACCCCATACTAATTTTACTACTAGACAACTGGAAAATCTAATACACCAGTTGCTGGAGCCTTTTATTCTAGTAGGAAATTTTAATGCCCATTGTAGCCTCTGGGGCAGTGATAGAGCAGACCAAAGAGGGCAATTAATCGAAGATTTTATTTTGTCTAACAGCATATGTCTTTTAAACTCGTGTTCACCAACATATTTCTCACCAAGCTCACGCAAATTTAGCTGTCTAGGTTTAGCCTTTTGCTCACTGTCTGTTTTTAGCGATTTTAAGTGGGAAGTCCTGGACACTTCATATGGAAGTGATCATTTGCCGGCATTTATCAAGCTAACATCCCCATTACCTACCATAAACTCTAAGCCACGTCGCTGGAAAACACATCTTGCCGACTGGCCGCTTTTTATAGAATATGCAAAACTCAAAGAAGTCGCTTTTAAATGAACTCAGCGTAAATGAAATTAATGAGAAGTTCACTGCAGTTTTAATTTCAGCGGCAGAAAGATCAATACCTCAAACATCCAGCCTTGTGCGAAAAAAACATTTCCCTTGGTGGACTCCTGAGTGCACAGAAACAAAAAAGCTTCAAAATAGGGCCTGGGGTATGTTACGAAGACACCCCACCTATACCAACCTTTTATGCTTTAAACAGGCCAAAGCCAAGGCACGATTTATCAGAAGGCAGGCAGAAAAATCATCGTGGAAGAAATACGTATCTTCCATAAACAGTTCAGTCACATCTAAACATGTGGGAACAGGTTAGAAAGTTTCGGGGAGATTACTCATTGTATACAATACCGTTACTTACAAGTCCAGACACACAAGCAACAATACAAGAACAGGCAGATATACTTGGCGAACATTTCCGTGATGTATCCAGTTCAGGGAATTATACAAAGGAATTTTGACATTACAAACAGTCTGCTGAAAAACAAGCTGCCCACTACTGGCACGTTAAATGAACCATACGATTCCCCCCTCACACAAGAAATAAACAGAGTCCTTTCTGCAGGGAAAAACACAGTGCCAGGACACGGCCGTATTTACTACTCCATGCTGGCTCATCTATCTCGGGCATCTGTAGAAGCTCCCCTTAAATTTTTCACCATAATCTGGGAATCGGGTATAATGCCCGAAGAGTGGAAAAAAGCAATACTATACTAGTTTCATTTCTAAAAGCCGGTAAATTCCAATAAATAATCAATAAATAAATCCCAATAAATAAACTTTCACCATGGGCTAACAAAAATGGTTTCCGTTTCTCCACACAGAAAACAGTTACTGTTTTGTTCTCTCAAAAACGAGGCCTACACAGCGATCCAGTCCTAAAATTGAACGACACCATACTGCCGGTGAAACAAGACCATAAGTTTTTAGGAGTAACCTTTGACACCAAACTTAACTTCTTAACTCACATAACAACACTAAAGATTAAAACAAATAAAGCTCTAAATACAGTCGAGTCCACTTATAACAATGTTCAAGTGCCATGAAAATTTCATTGTTATAACCGATAATTGTTATAAACGGGTTGCACGAAAAAAAGCATAACAGCTGCAAAGAGGGGTCACAGACGCCAAGTGACATGCCAGCTCCGCCGAGGCATCGTTTTGGTGGTCCCGAAAGGGGCCTTGTAAAATATACGAGGAGGTTGCCGCGGCTGCCTCTCAGCTTGAAAATCCCTTAGCGCCCCCCCCCCCAAAAAAACAAAGAAAACATGAATATCTAAGAGCATTTAATGAGGGCAAAATAGCTTGCACTTCTCACTTCTTTGCTGAAACAAACCCATAATCGACGAGTTTCGACTGCTTCGCGGCAATCTTGCCGATGTCTTTCTGGAGGGCATCCAAATGTTGAACATGTCCGAGCAAAAGGTTTTTTGCAAAAATGAAGTCCCGCAGGGAATCGATCATTCTTGAGGCCTCCTGTTGAGACACAACTTGTACAGGTTCCGGTTCATCTTCGTCGTCGCTGCTGTCATCGTCTTCCGCGCCGGTGACTGCTGCAACGATCGCCTCGTCAGTCAATTCTTCGTTTGTTGCGACTGCATCGTCAGCGTGCAAGAATTCTTGAAGCCCCTCCGCGTCGCCGTCATAACCACGCACCGTAGACCAAAGTTCTGTAATGGCTCCATCGGCAGTAGCTACGCGATACTCCGCATCACTGATATCCCCGGCAAAGTTCGCTTTTCGGAAGCAATTCATGACGGTGGAGGAGCTGACCATGCCCATGCCCATGCCCCAAAAATGAATTGGACAGCCATCAGAAGCGAAATCTTAAAGTCTGGAGCGGGTCGGCATTCACACACAGCAATGTCCAGGTTAAGAGCAAGCCTGCTCAACACGTTGGCGATATAATGTCTTGAACCATGCAATCACGCCTGTGTCCATAGTCTGCAAGCCTGCAGTCGTGTTCGGCGGCAGGAAAAAAATTTTCACATGCGACAGCTTCTGGGCAGTCTGGTGTGCAGTACAGTTATCAAGGACCAACGCCACTTTCCTGCCTTCGTGCTGCATCCGCTGATCAAACTCACTCAGCCACTCGTGGAAAAGTTATGCGTCATCCACGCTTTCTAATTATGACGGTAACGAACTGGAATCTTCGCAGCACCACGGAAACAGCGGGGATTCATAGATTTTCCAATTACGAAGGCGGGACACTTGTCGCTGCCGTCCATATTCGCGCAAAGGAAAACGGTCACCCGTAATTTGCTCTGCTTGCAGCCCTTACAGGGATCGCCTTTGAGTGCATGTGTCTTCGATGGAAGCATTTGGAAGAATAGCCCGGTCTCGTCACCATTGTACAAGTCCCGGTCCGCATATGCTTCGCGGATGTACGGCAGTGTTTCATCTAACCACTGCAGTCTAGCGTCGACATCGAGCGATCCTCCCTCGCCCACGACTGCCTTGTAGACGATTCCGTGCCTCTCCTTGAACCGCTGAATCCAGCCACCACTAGGCTAGAAATCAGTATTTTGAAGGAGATACGCAAAGTGCTTCGCCTTCTCTGCCAAAATCGGGCCACTAATTGGCGAGTTCATAGCACGTGTGCTAAGGAACCACTGATGCAGTGCCTCCTCCACGTCCTTGTAGGCACCATGCCGAATCCTTTTCCGGCCGTCCTCCATAGCATGGCCAGCACTAGCATGGCATTCGTTTTCAGTCATCTTGAGCGCATTGCGGATAATGGTTGAAATTGTTGGCTGTGACAGGCCGTACTTGCGTACAAAGTTGCACACTTTTTCACCACCTCTGTGCTCTCTCAAAATGTTTCGCTTCGTTTCCAAAGATATTGCCGCTCGCTTTCTCTTCTGCGGCAGTTGATCCAGTTGAGCCACGCTGGCCGTGCTTCCTGAAGGAGAATCCTCCATCGTTGAACTCTGGGGGGGGATCCGATGGGCTTGCAGAACCAGTAGGACCAAGGCCGGTGATGGCAGATGACGAAAACCTCGCTGGCAACGCACGTGCTTTGACACTGTATGCTGCCTTCGGAACACGTGCAACTGGTGAAGCAGGAACCAAGGAGAATGGGAAAGATGGGGCAGCCCACACTCAACTGCCGTGACGCGTTTTCAACAAGCGGCACACCCTCATAATGGACTGTTCCCCGCGCGCCGATACAAAAGCAACACAAGAAATGCCTTCCTTCCCTCTCCTACTCTGCCCAGAGGAAAGCGTCCGTCTTTTCTCCTGCTTCTCCTGCTCACCCCATTCTCCTCGCATGCGTCATCACGTGAGCTTTTCGCCGCCCCTGTGCAGGCGGCTCCGCATACACGTGCGGGCTTTTGGTGGAGTAGTTTGGCCGGCGTGGTCGCTGCGTTTGCGCATTTTTTTTTCTGTGAGGGTTGGCTCCAAATGACTACATTTAATTGTTATAACCGACAATCTAGTATGATAGCTTTGTTACAAGCGGTTTATTTTACCATAGAACACACTGCAGAGGTGATGGTGCCGCGGCTGCCCATTGCTATATCCGATATATTGTTAAAAGCGGTATTGTTGTAAGTGGGTTTGACTGTATCCTTAAAGTTTTTGTCTCATAAGCACTGGGGTTCCGACCGAACGTGCCTTTTACGTGTTTAGCGGTCTCTTGTGCGTAGCCTTTTAGACTACGGCTCCATGGTTTACGGCTCAGCCAGACAGTCCTACATCCAACGACTTGACCCAGTACATAACTTTGGACTGCGACTGGAGGTGACTGCGACTGGAGGTGAAGTTCTGTAGGCACCACTTACCTACAGAACTTCACCTATTCAAAGATTATACGTCGAGTGTAATGAACCCTCCTTACAGCAGAGCAGAACATTACTCACTTTTTCTTACGTACTCAGAATTCAGTCATCACCGCAACACATATGCTACAACATCCTCACACAATGCGACTCATGCTTACACTATACAAATAAACCGAACATGATTAGGCCACTCGTCCTGCGGTATGAGCAATACTGTCGGGATTATGACATTCCCCATGAAGTCCTCCAGGTTGCCAAGAAACCACGACGGTTGGCCCTGTGGTACGATTTCACACAGTTGTGTGAATGGACAATGACACATTTAAAGAAGAAAGACACCCCACACAAACACATTATACAAGAATTCCGTGCACTTCAGGACAAATATCAAAATAACATGCAATATTACACTGATGGCTCTAAAACAAAAGATCACGTGGGTGTGCGGGCCGTAACGGAAAATTGGGAAACAAGCATTCGATTGCCACAGCACGCCTCTGTTTTCACGGCTGAAGTTTACGCTATATGGGTTGTTGTTAAAAAGATTATCACTGATAAACACAAACATGCACTCATATACACTGACTCTTTAAGCACAGTGAAAGCTCTACAGCTCAAATCTGAGTGCGAACCCCTGATAGGAGACATTTTAAACATGGTGGCGCTTAACAAATACGGGAGGTCAATTTGTTTCTGCTGGGTCCTAAGCCATGTTGGGATACCGGGTAACGAAGCAGCTGATAGATGTGCGTCGATGGCAGCGTACAAAGAGATAACAAACACAACACTTCCATACAAAGATAGCATCCGTGCGATTAAAAAAGCCTTAACGGCAAAATGTCAACGCAAATGGGACCGTTGTGCTGACAACAAGCTACATCTCACTAATCCGATAATTAGCGAGTGGAAGTCATGTTGTCATCAGGAGCGGTTCATCGAAGTAGTTTTATGCCGACTACGCATTGGGCACACACACCTCACACACAATTATTTACTCACGAAAGAAAACACACCAACATGCGAGAAATGTCAAGAGCCACTAACAGTTATGCACATATTACTGACATGTACGCATATTGAAACATACAGACGAGCACTTTTGCACAAATTATATCAACTACACGTACCCTTACACCCTGCTCTAATTTTAGGTGATGATCTGCTAGTCCCATTATGTGACATCCGTAAATGTCTAGACGACACTGGCTTTTTACATAAAATATAGATTATTAACACAGCCCTTTCCTTCACAAACTGGATTTTAAAACACCTCGTGTTTGGTGCAGCATAGCCTTAGCCGCTTTTGCGCCATTAAACCACATTTAACTAACTGAGCCCAGTGTGAGTATTTATGTCTACCCCAAAACAAAGTGGTAGCGAGATGCTTGGCTTATAAATTCACCGAAAACAAAATATGGTGGTCGTAAAAGTCATGCGAGCCATGCACACAGGGCTTGCAGTGTTCTCGCCTTGTATGACATCAGTCAAAATACCCTGTGCAGACATGCATGCGATGTGCATGCTTGCCCATGGCGCAAGCAGATTCGGGAGTCAAATATATAAGCGGTTGAAGTTTTGTGTATTATGATAGACTAGTGATAAATCGTCCCTCAGTAATTCTGGCGAAAGTGCCAAGCCACATTCCCCGTGACGAATGCTGTGAACAGGATTGTTATTGCAGCTAATCTGCGTACAGCTACTTTTATAAAAGACCGTGCAAACTGAATCACCAATGTGAAAGCATCACGTGGCTCGCTCACTAAAAACGTTTGTGGCTTTACACACCAGACTGAGATGTACGCTCTAGGTTGTTTTGCAGCCAAGATGCCGCACACAAATTACTTAAAACATGTAAAAACTCTGAATTAATTGTGGCTGAACTACTGGAGATGCCCAACATTTCGCAACCAATGTCACGTGATGCTGCTTTCTACATCATATAGAGATTCCAATAGTTTGCACTGCAATCTGTCCTTGAGGCCAATACTGGCCTATTGGGGGCAAGCTTCACCACTGGAAAAGCTGGCGCCACTGTCGACGTGACATGGCATGAGGGATCACGTGGAATCAGTGGCTGCTTTGGAAGCACCGAAGCGAGCTAATAATGAAAGTTTAAAGTCTCACCTGCGCCGCGGTTCTGATTAACTGGTGAGACTTTCCTGCCTTGGGTGTCTTCTTGACAACGTCTGAAAATACTATATTAGGTATTGGCTGCCTTTGGAGGTGTGCATCATGGTAGGCTACTGCTCTGCGCTGCAGTGCCGGACGCACGCAACGGAGCCTGGCGTCAGCCTTATTCACACGTAGCCACAGGACAAGGAGATGTGTGAAGCTAGGCTGGCGAAACTTAGAACCGGCAGGCAGCCATCGTCTACAACTCGGGTATGCAGAATGCACAGACGCGAGGAACATTTCTGCTACGGCGCCGAGACTGCGCAATGTTCGGCGAGTAGCAGTAAACATGCACTGAGACGCTCGCCCATGCCCGGCTGCCCGCCTAATGTCGTGATGCTTTATTAGGTCTATGAACTTGTTGATACTAGATTTTGGCAAGTTCATTAGAATGGAAAGGGAGCGGTAAGAAGTGCATTGAAAAAAGGCATGGCATATGGTCAGGTTTGTAGTATGAATTAATGCACTGGATTACGAAAAAGAAGCAGAGGCAAATCGCATGCTGAGAAGACCGATAAACATGCAGTGCGACACAACTTGAGAAATAATATTGTCACGTGGTGGTGACGTTGAAGAACACAGTGGTAATACTGTGAAAGACAAAACCAACTTTTATTGGGCGAACCTGTGCCCACAAAAGCAGGCTACACTTATAACACAACGATAGCGGCGAACATGGTCGGCGATCGTCGAAAATCTGATCAGCGGGTCAAGCGCATCCGCTTTTATACAGCAGTCGTCGAATGTTCCAGACTAATCGTTCGGACCCGCGTGCCTTCCGCAAAGTTCTACACCATTCGCGTCAGGTGATGAAATCAGATAACATAAGGTTCGGCGACAACAGACAGGGGATAGAAGCATCGATAACTCTTCAGAAACTTCGGATACATGCAGGCGCGTCCCACGCTGTGCGATTACATTTGTTAGGCGGCGAAACGTGGTTGCCCGATAAAGATAAGTACACGTGTCAATACCCCCCTCTTAAAAAGCATCGTCCCGATGCTACAAATATAAGAGAGCGAAACACAAAAGGACACTTAATAAACATAAGTAACAAAACAATGAAAATAAACAAAGTCCAAAGGTCAGTCACACGAAGCCCCAAAGTTCATTAACGCTGGTAGTACGGTTTGAGTCGCACAACGTGGGCTCTCTCAGGTCGTGAGCAGCGCCGCTGTGATAGCGAAATGCCGTCTGGCACGACCTCATAGTCCAGCGCGCCAATACATTGGATGATCTTGTACGATCCAAAATAGCGACGCAAAAGCTTCTCGCTCAGTCCTCGTCGGCGTATAGGGGTCCATACCCAAACACGGTCGCCGGGCTGGTACTCGACGAAGCGTCGTCTGAGGTTGTAGTGTCGGCTGTCAGTCCTCTGCTGGTTCTTGATCTGCAGGCGGGTGAGCTGTCGGGCTTCTTCGGCGCGCTGGAGATAGGTAGCGACGTCAAGATTCTCCTCATCACAGACGTGCGGCAGCATGGCGTCGAGCGTCGTCGTCGGGTTCCTGCCGCACACTAGCTTGAATGGTGTGATCTGTGTTGTTTCTTGCACTGCCGTGTTGTAAGCGAATGTTACGTACGGCAGGACCGCAGCCCAGGTCTTGTGTTCGACGTCGACCTACATTGCTAGCATGTTGACGAGGGTTTTATTCAGGCGCTCCGTAAGACCATTCGTCTGCGGATGGTAGGCAGTTGTCCTCCTGTGACTTGTCTGGCTGTATTGCAGAATGGCTTGCATGAGCTCTGCTGTAAAAGCCGTTCCTCTGTCGGTGATGAGGACTTCTGGAGCACCATGTCGCAGCAGGATGTTCTCGACGAAAAATTTCGCCACTTCAGCTGCGCTACCTTTCGGCAGTGCTTTAGTTTCAGCGAAGCGGGTGAGGTAGTTCGTCGCTACGACGATCCACTTATTTCCGGTTGTTGATGTTGGAAAGAGTCCCAGCAAGTCCATTCTGATCTGCTAGAATGGTCGGCAAGGAGGCTCGATTGGCTGTAGTAGTCCGACTGGCCTTGTCGTCGGTGTCTTGCGTCGCTGACAGTCTCGGCATGTTCTGACATAACGGGTGACGTCGGCGGTCAGGCGCGGCCAATAATACTTTTCTTGTATCCTCGATAGTGTCCGGGAAAATCCGAGGTGTCCAGCGGTCGGATCATCATGTAGGGCGCGCAGTACTTCTGGACGTAGCGCCGACAGAACAACAAGAAGGTAGTTGGTGTGGACTGGTGAGAAGTTCTTCTTCACGAGTAGATTGTTTTCAAGCGTGAAGGAAGATAATCCACGCTTAAATGCCCTGGGGACAACGTCGGTGTGCCCTCCCAAATATTCAACGAGGTCTTTTAGCTCCGAGTCTGCCTGTTGCTGTTCAGCGAAGTCTTCCGCGCTTATCATTCCAAGGAATGCGACGTCATTCTCGTCATCTTGCGGTGGCGGGTCAATGGGGGTGCGTGATAGGCAATCGGCATCAGAGTGTTTTCGTCCGGACTTGTAGGTTACAGTGATGTCGTATTCTTGTAGTCTGAGGCTCCACCGCGCCAGCCGTCCTGAAGGGTCCTTTAAGTTAGCTAGCCAACACAATGCGTGATGGTCACTGACGACTTTGAATGGCCTGCCATTGAGGTAAGGGCAGAATTTAGCTGTAGCCCAAATGATGGAGAGACATTCCTTTTCAGTCGTAGAATAATTGCCTTCTGCTTTTGACAGCGACCGGCTAGCATACGATATCACCCTTTCAAGTCCTTCTTTCCTCTGGACTAGGACGGCACCGAGGCCTAGGCTACTGGCGTCAGTGTGGATTTCGGTATCGGCGTTCTCGTCGAAGTGTGCAAGTACCGGCGGCGACTGCATGCGTCATTTGAGTTCTTGAAATGCCTTGGCCTGCGGCGTTTCCCACTTGAACGCGACATCGCATTTGCTTAGATGTGTTAGCGGCTCCGCGATGCGTGAAAAGTCCTTGACAAAGCGCCTACAGTAGGCACACATGCCAAGGAATCTGCGCACTGCTTTCTTGTCGGTTGGCTGCGGGAACTTTGCAATGGCAGCTGTCTTCTGTGGGTCGGGGCGTACTCCTGATTTGCTGATCACGTGGCCTAGGAACAAAAGCTCATCGTAAGCGAAGCGGCACTTTTCCGGCTTCAGAGCGAGCCCTGATGACTTGATGGCTTCTAACACTGTCGCAAGCCGCCTAAGGTGATCGTCGAAATTTCCGGCGAAGATGACGACGTCATCCAAGTAAACGAGACAGGTCTGCCACTTCAATCCTGCTAAAACTGTGTCCATCACGCGCTGGAACGTTGCAGGTGCCGAGCATAGTCCGAATGGCATGACCTTGAACTCGTAGAGGCCGTCTGGGGGATGAAGGCCGTCTTTTCGCGATCTCTTTCATCGACTTCTATTTGCCAATAGTCAGACTTGAGGTCCATTGACGAGAAGTATTTAGCGTTGCAGAGCCGATCCAATGCGTCGTCTATCCTTGGGAGGGAGTATACGTCCTTCTTCGTGATTTTGTTCAGTCGATGATAATCGACGCAGAAACGTAGGGTTCCGTCCTTTTTCTTCACCAGGACAACAGGGGATGCCCACGGGCTTTTCGACGGCTGGATGATGTCGTTGCGCAGCATTTTGTCGACTTGTTCTCTTATAGCTTTGCTTTCTCGCGGCGAAACTCGGTGAGGGCTCTGGCGGAGTGGTCGAGCGTACTCCTCGGTGATTATGCGATGCTTGGCGACTGGTGTTTGTCGAATCCTCGATGACGTCGAAAAGCAGCCTTTGTATCGTCGGAGCAGACTTCTGAGCTGCTGTTGCTTAATCACGGGGAGACTTGGATTAATGTCGTAGTCTGGTTCGGGAACCATGGTCGTCGGGGTAGATGCGGCGGAATCCGAGAGGACAAATGCGTTGCTGTTTTCCAGAATTTCCTCGATGTATGCGATCGTCGTGCCCTTGTTGATGTGCTTGAACTCCTGGCTGAAGTTTGTCAGCAACACTTTCGTGTTTCCTCCGTGCAATCGAGCGATCCCTCTTGCGGCACAAATTTCACGGTCTAGCACTAGACGTTGGTCGCCTTTGATGACGCCTTCTACGTCAGCGGGTGTTTCGGTGCCGACCGAAATAACAATGCTGGAGCGAGGCGGGATGGTCACTTGATCTTCGAGCACGCTCAAGGCGTGGTGACTACGAGGGCTCTCCGACAGTATCGCATGGTCTTCCGACAGTTATTGACTTCGACTTCAGGTCGATGACTGCGCCGTGTTGGTTGAGGAAGTCCATGCCAAGAATGACATCTCGTGAACACTGTTGGAGGATAACGAAGGTGACAGGATATGTCCGGTCGTGAATGGTAATTCTTGCCGTGCACATTCCAGTCGGCGTTATGAGGTGTCCTCCAGCGGTACGAATTTGAGGGCCTTCCCACGTAGTCTTAACTTTCTTCGACTGGGCGGCGATGTGTCCACTCATGATGGAGTAATCAGCCCCTGTGTCGACTAAGGCGGTGACTGCGTGGCCGTCGAGAAGCACGTCGAGGTCGGTGGTTCTTTGTCTTGCATTACAGCTCGGTCTTGGCGTCGGATCATGACTGCGTCGCGTTGACCTGTGGCTGGTATGTTACGTCGTCTTTCGTCGTCACATTCTTTCCTTCCAGACTTCGTCGGGACGGCGGCATGTCGTTATGTCGTCGAGGTAGTTTCTTCGGCGTCTTCGTCGGCAGCGGAGGATCTTCGTCAGTTCGACAGACAGCAACCGCACCTCCATCGATTGCTGGTTTTAGTTTTCCGGATGTGGGCTCGCTGACCGGCCCCGGGCTGGGCCAGTGTATGGTTGGCGCTGCGGCGACAGGTAGCGGCCTGGTGATGGCGAACAGGACGGTCTTTGAGAGCTCCACTGAGTAGCCGCGAGGTATTCAGCGATATCGCGAGGGCGTTCACCTTGCTGCGGGCGCGGAGCGTTGACGGCGAAACCTCGAAGTCCCATTTCCCGGTATGGACATCGTCGGTAGACGTGACCCGCTTCCCCGCAGTGGTAGCAGAACGGGCGGTGGTCAGGAGCGCGCCAAACGTCGGTCTTCCTCGGGTAGCTGCGCTGGGCGACGGGTGGGCATGCTGGCGGCGGCGGCGGTGGTCGACGGAATTGCGGCGTTACAGGGCCCTGGTGCGGTCGCGGAGGAGGACCTTGACGGCGTACGACGGCGGCGTAGGTCATCGCTTCGGGCTGGGGTTGCAGTAATTGAGGTTGCTCCTCCGGAACTCCAAGCGACCGCTGAACCTCATCTTTGACGATGTCAGCAATCGAGGCCACTTGAGGCTGCGACGACGGCAAGAGCTTCTGAAGCTCCTCTCGTACGATTGCCCTTATTGGCGGCGAGGAGTTACGGAGTCGCCCTCTATCGGAAGTGCCTCGCTGGCGTAGTATGAGGGATCACGTGGCGCGGTCCTCATAGGTTTTGCTGTCAGCGCTCCCTGAAAAACACCACGCGCGAGCTCTCCCGGACATTTCTGTAAGTACTTTCGAAACGAGAGAAGTTTCTTACTGTCTAAATAATAATCTTGGGCAAACTGAACAATCGTTTACAGCCGCTATCTCTTTACCGAATACGTACAGTGAACGCCACTGCGCGCGGTCGCCGCGATGGAGTCCCCCGAACCGGCTTCTTGCGTGAAAGGTAGGTAAACGCTGAGAGCAAACTATGTGAAATATGTTCTTATAGTGTTTGTATAACTAAATGGAGCGTAATAGAATGAAGCCTCAATGCAGCGATCGCGCAGATTCGCAGCGACCGACTGCGCGTCTGCATGCTTGTCCGCGCACTGTTTCGCTTTCTCCGCGCGCGTTTTCGCACCGTGCCATGAGCTTTAGGCCGCAGAATATGAGCATTTGACAGTATACAAGCAACCATTGTTGCGTGGGCGCTATCAGAGCTGTTCAAAAATAATTTCATTGTAGAGACTTCGACGCCTACGGGGACTGTGATGTGCCGTCGCGACGATTCAATCTTTCTTTCTTCTAAATTCTTTGACCTTTCGATACTATTTCTCGAGTTGCGTCGCACTGTATGTTTATCGGCGTTCTCAGCGTGCAATTTCCCGCTGCTCCTTTTTTGTAATCCAGTGCATTAATTCATAACATAAACATGACCATATGCCATGCTTTCTTTAAATGTGCTTCTTACCGCTGCCTTTCCACTCCACTGAACTTGCCAGTATCTATAGTATCGACAAGTTCATAGACCAAACCGTCATGACATTAGTCGGGCAGCGGACTCGGGCGTGCGTCTCAGTGCGCGTTTTCAGAACATCGCAGACCGGGCGCCATAGCAGAAATCTTCCTCGCGTCTGTGCTTGCTGCATACCCGAGTTGTAGCCGATGACTGTTTGCCGGTTTTATGTTTCGCGAGCCAAGCTTCACACAGCTTCTTGTCTTGCGGCTACGTGTGAATAAGGCTGACACCGGCCTCCGTTACGTGCGTCCGGCCCTGCGGCACCGAGCAGTATAGCCTACCATGTTGCGCGCCTTCAAAGGCAGCCACTACCTATTGTAGTGCTTTCAAGCGTTGTAAAGGAGACACTCGAAGCGGGAAAATTTCGCCACTAAATGAAAACCGCAGCCTACGAGGGAATTTAAACTCGTTTTCAGCTCGCTTCGGCGCGCCCGAAGCAGCCGACGCGGCCGCTATGTCCACGTGATCCCTCCTAGCACGTCACGCCGACGGTGGCGCCAACTTTTCCAGTGGTGGAGCTCGAGGCCAATAGCCTCACGCAGGTCCTCGGAGGCCAGTGATTGAACTCCGGCATAGTTTGTAGAGTTCGTGCGGCGGTCCAATTGCCGGTTTCGCATCTCGAGTGTCTTCTTGATGCTAGTGGCCTTGCGAAGAAACTCGTCGACGATCTTCGGTGGGTTTCGTACCATACCGGCGAAAAGTTCCTCCTTTACACCACGCATTAGTAGCCGGACTTTCTTTTCCTCAGACATTTCTGGGTCGGCGTGGCAGAATAGGCGGCTCCTTTCTTCTGTAAAAATCGCTGTGGTCTCGTTAGGCAGCTGCACTCGGGTTTCTAGTAGTGCTTGGGCGCGTTCTCGGCGTACGACGCTTGTGAATGTCTGCAGGAAGCCGCTATGGAAAAGGTCCCAGGTCGTTAAGGTGGCTTCTCTGTTCTCGAACCACGTCCTGGCAGCGTCTTGTTGAAGACATGTCGCAGTTTGTCGTCGCTGTTCCAGCTGTTAAATGCAGTGACCCTCTTGTACGTCTCGAGCCAGGTTTCCGGGTCCTCGAATGTTGAACCGCGGAACATGGGGGGCTCCCTGGGTTGCTGCAGCACAACGGGGGATGCTGGGGCTGCCATTGGGGTGGACTTGGTGGCAATCTTCCTGCTCGTCTCTGGTAGAAGTCCGTGCTCTGGGGGCAGTCCTTGCAGTCGGCGGCTAGCACGCTGGTCTTGGGCGACGTTGGTTTTGTCCTCGGGCTTCGGGCTTGGATCGCGGCTTCGCGGGGGCGTTCGGTACATGAACGCACAAGCACCTTCACCAGATGTCACGTGGTGGTGACGTTGAAGAACACAGTGGTAATACTGTGAAAGACAAAACTAACTTTTATTGGGTGAAGCTGTGCCCACAAAAACAGGCTACACTTATAACACAATGATAGCGGTGAACACGGTCGGCGATCGTCGAAAATCTGATCAGCGGGTCAAGCGCGTCCGCTTTTATACAGCAGTCGTTGAATGTTCCAGACTAATCGTTCGGACCTGCGTGCCTTCCACAAAGTTCTACACCATTCGCGTCAGGTGATGAAATCAGATAACATAAGGTTTGGCGACAACAGACAGCGGATAGAAGCATCAATAACTTTCCAGAAACTTCGGATACATGCAGACGCGTCCCACGCTGTGCGATTACATTTGTTAGGCGGCAAAACGTGGTTGCCCGATAAAGATAAGTACACGTGTCAATATTCAAATGTCCAAGAATTTCGAAGACAAAAAAAGATTGAATCATTGCGATGGCACATCACTGTTGCCGTAGGCATCGAAGTCTCTATAACGGAATTATTTTTGAACAGTTCTGATTGCATCCACGCAGCAATGGTTGCTAGTGTGCTGTCAAATGCTCATATGCTGCACCCTAAAGCTCACGGCGCGGTGCAAAAACACACTCACAGCGAAAGCAAAACATTGTGCCTGAATATGCATGCAGACGCGCAGGCGGTCGCTGCGAACCAGTGCGATCGCTGCATTGAGGCTTCATTCTGTTATTCTCCATTTGGTTATACAGACAGCCCAGTATAAGAACATATTTCAAATAGTTTACTCCTGCGTTTGCCTACGTTTCACGTATGAAGCCGGTTCGGGAGACTCCATCGCGGCGACCTCGCACAGTGGCGTTCACGGTGCGTATTCGGTAAAGAGATGGCGTCTGTAAACGATTCTGTTCGTTCAGTTTGCCTAAGATTATTTTATCGACAGTCAAAAACTTTCCTAATTTTGAGAGTACCTACATAAATGTCCAGGAGGGTTGCCGCGTGGTGTTTTTATTGAGCGCCATAAGCAAAACCTACGAGGAGCGCACCGCGTGATCCCTCATACTAGCAACCGAGGTGCTTTCGACAGATGGCGACTCAATAAATCCTCACCTCCAATAGTACGAGAATGCTTCGAATGGCAAATTTCACCTGCCGAATTGTTATAACTTATAACAATTCGAGTAATTGAATTCTGCAGCTCAAAAATTTGCAATATTTTACCTCTCAGGGTTTGCAAAGTTGCAAATTGTTTCTTTTCGAGAACCACAATGTGTGATTTAATAATTGAGTTTTTTTTGTCCTGTTGCACCTGCTATTTCTACAGCTGATACGTTATCTTTTATTAGGGCAGAAGCTAGCCTTTCTTAGCCATTTATCCAGATACTTTTGTATTTAATATCTTGAAGGGGCAGTGCGAGACGACAAGAACAGAAAACAGGCAAGACACAGCACAGTGCTGTCTTTTCTGTTTTGTTCTTCTTGCACTGCCCCTTCAAGATATTCGACCAGTACCAACTTGCCCAAACATTGATTCTTCTACTTTTGTACTTATTTTCTGTATGTTTGAAAATAAAATGCTTGTACCAGTGGACTGAACCCACACCAACACCTTTTGTCAACAATCCATAGAAAAATGGCAGTCAGGCTTTAAATGTGAACACATCTAAACAGTCAGCAACGGGTACTAAAATCAAATTTAAAAGAGAATGAAAAGTAGCTTTGTTGCTTTAGCGTAAATGCCTTTAGTGTTGACCCTTTTCGCGCTGATCTCTTGGGCGCTGCCATGTTTGATCTAATGGTGACGTGTTCATTGCTTGCCTCAACTGCCTCCGTGGCCTCTGCATTTACATTGGGTGTGTACGATGCCGGTGCGGCTTAGCATGGCTCTCGCTTCAGAGTGAATTCTCGGGATGGCTACGCTCTCACTATTATAACTATTATAATGAGCTTTCACTTTCTCTAAGCTCAGCTGAAAGGTTAGTTATGAGCGCATAGCATGTCCATTTTCTGCAATCGTTCGGCAATTCTGGTGCCCATATGCCTAACGAGATGCGTCCGCATAGCAACAGCAGGTTGGTTGCTAATGGACCGTCTTGGCTTGGATACGTTTGGCACGAGGCACCAGACAGCGCTCTGTTCTATAACATTTTCTTTACGTTTGTGTTTCCGTGAGGTAAACTAAAAGACTTGAAAGGACACACACTGGAATGTCCTGCAAAGGTGCTTACATTTCACGTACGTAAGGCGACAAACGCTATTCTAAAGCTGTCTATTATTTCTGCCTAATTGCTCATGGGTGTGCTCAGTTCCGATATATTTGTTCTTGCTGCATGCAAGGCTTGAAACGTAGCTGTTAATACTTTGCCTTAATACGTTAATACCTTGTAGCAAAGTTGTATTATCGCTAGTAACTCTGTTGCTCTTGTGGACCGTCACAAAACATTCAGCTTCAGCCATTCATGCGCTATCGGTGTAGTCCATCATTTGTTGTGCATATATGGTGCACATATCTTCAAGTGTGTGCCCATTCACTCATTGACACGTTGGTGATACAAGGGGGCGTAAGATTCTGTGCCAGTTGGGGTAGATGTGTGTACATACTGTGCGCAGAACATGCTATGACAGGAAACGGTGCTGCTACATTTGTCATTGCTTAACAAGTGGTTGTCACTCTTGCCGACATTCCAGGGCTAAAGTGCTTTCTTAAGGTTAGCGATACAACACTGGCGGATAAGCAAATTTCTGTATCCTCAAAGAAAGCTGTACATCACAATGTGCCGGTAACACACACGGGCAGTTGCATTAACAGTCCGTGAAATTGGCTACAGAGATCCATTCCATTCCTTAATATGCCAGTCGCTATTTTTGTGGCCAAGTGCTGCACACATCTTCAATCCACACGATTCAGTCCAGCATGATTGGAGCACAGTGTGTGAGCGAAAACTCGGTTGCATTTCCAATAGCTGATCGCACAGAAGCAAGGTGGAAGCAGTAATGGTTTCACATTCGTGTGATGTATCTGAGATGACTTGTTGCACACAGCCAAAATCGCCATCTCGTTTCTCTAGAACAAACTTCTCTGCAAAAAGGGTCAATAGCTAAGAACGTGGTATACCTTGAAAGCATTGTTGTCGTTTATCCGCCTACAGTAATCACGGAGACATGGTTGCACCATGACATCAGTTATTGGGAAATCACACCAGCTGGATAGGCAATTTATTGTAAAGATAAGGGTTTCTGCACCACTGGTGTGGCAGGTAGGTTTAAAGAATACTTGACTGGGTCTAGATTACCCGACATCACTGATCTCATCACGGATAGTTTGACCATGGAAATTGCATCTGATGATTTCATTCTTCTCATTGATGCATTCTACAGCTTTTGAAATTCAGGCAACACTTCCTTTGAAGAATTAAATATTTTTTTTTTTGCATATAAAGATCATTCATGTAATCTATTATTGGTGGGGGAGTTAAACTCTTCGGGAGTAGTTTGGCCAAACAAATTACCCGATGCATTGTCCCATAAAGTTTAACTTTTTTTTTTTACATTTTTCTTTTTCATGACCTGACCCAACTTCTGCACACATGTTCAAAGAGGAAGCACATCGATTTCGGATTTGTTCTTTGTGAAGGTACTGTTAAGGAACATATCTATGTACACCTCATAGAAGGAATATTGGTACATATTATGGTATCCCCCCTACAATAATGCTCAATAAGAGTGATGTAAGTACTCGAATAAATAAATAAATCTCTTAACATAAATTCTTTTCCTAAAGTTAAACCAAAGGAAATCTTAGTTCTAGAATTCACACTTGCAAATGATGTTGATTATTAGATGTACTGGATCATTCTTTCCTTCTTTTTTCATTTTTCTGAAAAAAAAACTTGTGCTGTTTTTTGAAAATGTTGGTCTCGCATTGTATGCACAATTTTATACCTTAGAAGCGTAAGCCCTAGTGTGCTTTTAGCCCTTCGATGACAAAGGAAAGAGCTCACATAGCACACAAAATTTACAAGGCAAGAGAGAAAGAGAGAGAAATGAACTTTATTGTTAGACCAGGCTTCTTGAGCCCAAAGGTGAGTGGCCTCCTCAGTCCATGATTACAAAGCCGGCACCGAATAAAACAACACACGAAGAAGGGGGACACGAGACAGCACGTAGGCGCAACTAGCCTGCCAACACATGCTCAGCTCCTCAGTCCAGGTAGCCATGGCTCGCTGCCGCCGCCCGAGCCCCGTTCACCAACCGTAGCTGGCTGTCAGGGTCTTGAGTCACCAACAGAGCCTCCCACTGGTCTTCCGATTCTTCCTCCATATCCGCTTCTTCCTGCACGTTATCGCCTGGTGGTGATGATGATGGTTGTACTTCGCGGTTATTTTTGCACTCCAGCACCATATGGCGCAAGGTGTTAGGCGTGTCCGGCGAGCAGAACTTGCAGTCTCACTCGTAGGTGCCCGGATACATGGCGTGCAGCAGTGTTCCATGCGGGTAGGTTCCAGCCTACCAGCATGGCAAAAAAAAAAAAACACTGGTTATGCTTTTAAACTGCTATTGCTGAAATAGAAATGGTATCTGCTCTTTGTGTTGTGCTTTAGCATGACCTTAATAAAAGGAGTATTATGCAAGTATGCCTCGGAAAGGGTTTCTTGTAACAAAAACATAAATGCTGAGGCTTTACCCATGATGGTGTTGTTGTTCCATGTTTTGCAATGTTTGGTGGAGTGCGACCCCTAGAAAATATTTGTATTTACAAAGAGGGGGTTCTATCAATGCTATTTAATTTAAACATTGAAAGGTTATCTGGAGTTGATGATGGCATCTCCAAAGCTTTTCTTTTTGTTATGCCGAATGGTGTACTAAATATCTGCTTAATATTTAGCAAGTCATTGTCATGTATAGAACTTTTTAGTGAATAGAAACACTAAAAAAATTACTTCTACATCTGAAGTAGATGACTGGTCACCTACTTCTTCCTGCAGGCTTATTTCTTTCTGTGAACTCACACAAAAGCTCTCAAACACATCATTTTTAGCCTATGTCTACTTTTATTGAGAATAACTGCATAATAGCCACTGAGAATGGTTTCTGCCTAGAAGTATCCACCACTTCCTAGCTGCTTGAAACTGTCAATAATTCTGCGTCAGCATTAGACAGATGTGCGTAAGTTGATATAACATTTCTTAGTTAAGAAAAGCATTTGATTGATTATCCCATTATAAACTGTTTTTGAAACATAAACCTATCCTTAAAAATGATTTCCTTCATTTACTCATAACACTTCAAAGGTTCCAATAACAGGGACATGGATAGAGGCATATTTCAAACATGTAGACAAACAGCATTGGTCAATGACATGGCTTCGAGCTCTGCCCACGTGCTGTTGGGTACTCTTCAAGGTTCTGTCCTCAGACCAATCTTTTCATTGTTAGTTATGACTTTTAATGACGGCTTTAATCATCAGTTTATATTTTGCTCATATATTTTGCTCATACAAAACAGCCACCCACACTGTTTAACTGTGACTACAGTTCTCTTAGGCACATCCAGCTCACAAACCACCACTTCACTCGTTAATAAGCATGTTACACTAAGACAACGGAAAGATATGTTCAGGCATGAGTGTTTACCGACTGTGGTAAAAAAATTCATTATCACTGTTTGCCCCAATTATTTAATGACTTCAGTGTCAACCTGTTTAACACAAGCACGATGCAAACAATGTGACGAAATAAATGAGAATATGGTATGAACTGTGCTTGCTTTTCAATCATTCACTTTGTTTGTTTTGTGTATAATTTCAATGTGTTGTTCTTGCAGTTGAAGATGCTACACATTTACCATGCTTTTTAAGTGCCTATTTCTTTTTTTCTCTCTTTTTACTTTTTGTAGACATTGATAATGTGTTATCGGGGGGTTACTATTCGCTGCACATTTGCCGGTTTGTTTAATTGTTTTGCAGAAACAAATAATGTCAATGTGTTATCATGGCGGTGTATAGCACTACGCATTTACAATATAGCGCTTTAGTTTGTAAGCAAGATAACAAGCTTACTGTTGTATGCTTTTTGTGTAGGAAGATGTTCCACCACCTCCTGGTCACCTAACATGCACTGTATGCTTAGAGTGACCACTGAGTTCACTATGTGCTAAAGAAAAGCAAAATGTGTATTTCAGTGTGCTAGTTGCAGTCCTCTATGTTCTTGGAGATCATACAGCTCTGTGTTCTCTATGCAGACTTGTCAAAGAACCGACTGAGCGAGCTTCCCACCGAGCTATGCGGCCTAGTGCTGCTTGAACGTCTGGACTGCCACAGCAATGTGCTGCGTGTTGTACCCCCGACTGTGGCTGCATTGCAGTCCCTGACATACCTTGACCTCAGGTCAGTGCCTGTGTGCTGCAAATGTAGTTGATTTTAGACAGCCGGATGGTAAGGCAGTAATCACTTCTATGTTTATTTTTATTTACCACTCGGACCAATATGTGTGCATGCGTAATTTAAATATTGAAATCTTGCATTATTGATCATGTGTTCAGCCAGCAGAAATGCACTTTATGAAGTGTTATAGCTATAGCCTGTTAGGTGTACATGTAGTCTATTGTCTGTAAAAGAAATTGCCAGTAATGAGATTGCTGACATTAGCATGTTTGCTGCAGTGTGCCTTTTAATGTAACCAAACTTGTCATTGTCTTTCCCAATTCCTTGATTGCAGTTTCCATTTCTGAACAGTGCTTTGAATGCTTCATGTTTGACCATATTGCCGTACAATTTGATCTGGGATACAAGTATGCTCATCAGCCTATCTAAAACTACATTCGAGTATTATGGGGCAGTCTTCTTTTTCTTTTGTTCTTGCAGCATATAGATTGTGCAGATCATCTCAACACACTAGTATGCAGCACAAACCAGTTAAATTGATATCACTTCAGGTTACTAATAACAGCTCTTGCCATCTGCTCTTTATAGTGGAGGTGTATATGATAGTTCTGAATATATATTTTAATGATGTTTATGACAATCAGATTATCCAGCTTTCCCACATTGTATGGAAACTGCACTGGGATTGAGCCAATGCAGTATGCGAGTGCTTTTTGAAAAGCCTGCTTTGTAGCATTTACACACTACTTTAAAAATATTCAATTATGTGTATTCATAAGGTGCTATCACTATTCAATTTGTGTTTAGCTTGTCTTCAATAAACAGTACTTGCACATTCCTAGTGTACAATGATGCTCTGCTCTGTCAAAACCAGTTAGCAGTAGATCACCCCTATTGTGCTACCTTGCTGAAATAGTTATTCTTGTTCTATAAATGTGTTACACAAATTGTGCCTTAAAGGGACCCTCACCAGGTCTGGCCATTTTGAGCCGACAAGTGACGTGCATAGTATGTGCACTGATCGTGTTTGCAAGGTATTACACCGCTATGCACAGCAAAAACATTTAGCATCTCACAGCAAATGTTGTGCGCCCTTCTCCTCGCGGGCATTGCGCTCCCAGCAGGGCAGTCTACGTCATTCGCACCAGTGCACCTGCGCAGTTTGCAGAGCTGTGACGTCGCTCTCAGTGACATGTGGCTTTGAGAACTTTTCAGGGCAACAGCAGTTGTTTGTTTAATATTTTGCATCAATAGGCGAATTAAGGTTTAGAGAAATAATAAAACATACAAACCGAATGTATGTGTATTTTTGTTTTACTTCGTACCGTAGCAAGAGAGGTGTACTTCCGTTCTATCTGCTGGTTCCCACATTGTGCAGTCACGCGCTCAGAGAATGAAACAATGTCATTTTCTACCACGTCATGCTCTTTGATGCACTCACGTCTACCACAGTGTTCCTGTGGCACTGATTTGTCATGCCACTAGCCAGTTTCCAACGGTACAACAACGCAGTATATTGCGTTGTTGTATTCAAAAGCAGGGCCAGCCTCTTCAAACGTGCTTGCACTGGGCGATCCAGTCCGCAAAAGCAGCCAGGAAACAGTGCAGGTGTTCTCATGCACAGCTAGCAAGATCCTGCAGAGAGTGAAATGAAACAAACGCTACAGCTTGTGGGCTTGTGCGCAAGACCGTCACCACAAAGCGCACCGCGCAGCAAAAGGGCGAGGTAAAGGAAAGAAAGAAGGTGGGGACAGTGACACGTACATGACATGATCCTCCGGATCTGGTATGGGAGAACACAGGGGAGAAATTTTGCTTGCGGTGCCTGGAAGGGGCAGCTGGCAAGCAGGCAGCTGGCAAGAGCGTCTGTGTTGGCGGTGCAGCTCGCCTCCTGAAATCATTGCTTTGCGATACTTCATGCTTTTCTCTGCTAATAATGAACCAGTTTAAAAATTATTGTGGTACAACATTCCCTAGAGGGCACGGAACAAATTCCAAGGTATAACCAAAATTTGCTGTGTGGCCTAATGAGGGGCCCATTAAGCTTACCAAACACATAGGAAGACTAGCGAAACAAGACCCCTGTGTACGTTAATGGCACAAAAATAACCTGATAGCTTTGTGCAATAAATAACGTATGGGTTTGATGAGAAGGTTAAAAAAAAAGTAAAGAATGGTGTGTTAAATAAGCAATTTAATGTGGTGATGTGCATTATGATGAGGAATGAAACAGCAACAATAACAATTAGGGGACTGCTGAAGCCATTGAACAGAAAACAAACATTCTTGGTACTGTAATTAAGAAGGACTTCATGCTTGCAGCTGTTAAGTGGTAAAAAAGAACTGGTTGTGATAAATTTATTTTATGTTACACTAGAACCTGGCTCATTCAAATGTTGTTGCTCTGCAAGAAAATCTTCAAATTTAAGATGATTTTTATAGGATAGAAAGCTGTAACACAGTTATTTTAAGCACCTATTGTTGCAAGAATACTTGGTTCAGTAAATCGTAGCACTTCAGGTCATGTTCTCAGCAGGCAAACCACACACTCATAGAAATGGTTGTTGTTGCATGGGAAAGCACCCTCACAGAACAAGTGCATGATGTGGAGTGTTAATGCTGATTTTTTCATTGCTCACCAACTAACTCGTCTTCACACAACACCACTGTGGCATGTAGGCATCTTGTGCATAGGCGGTCATCTCGGCATGGGCATTTCAAGTCGTAAGTGTACCTATAGTACTGTGTCTTCAAAGCTAAAACCTTTCATATATGACACCCTGTTAATACTGCTTCGCAGGTGCTTTAAGGGCCCTCGTCCTTGTGCATGAAAAGTTATAGTTGTAAAGTATATGGTAACTCTATAAAATTTTACATTTAAGGCGTACAGCCACAAGGCTTCTTCTCTATTATGATACATATTCATTCCCGAATTTGTTACCTTACATAGATAATTTTGCATTCTGAAATGGGAATGTCTATGCAAAGACATGCTCCAGGGTGATGCAGGTCATAGCATGTTGCTTGCCGCTCTGAAAGCAGGCTGGAGGTGATAACAGTTGCAATGACTTATTCTCCTACAAAAAAAAAAAAAGAAAGAAAGATGGCTGTGCTATGAGCAGTGTCACTACGGGGATGTGTCTGCACTGAGATTTGTGCCTAAGAACGCGAAATTAGCCACACTGATTGGATCACTTTGGGATGGATATCTTGAAGTGCAATCTTTGTATAGATATCGTACAAAATTAACTTGCCATAGCATGCGACTTTTGAAATTGCAAAGGGTGTGCCTACCGGGGCTTCCAATCACTGCACTTATGTTCGCAGAAGAGCTTACTGTTCCTCTGTTGTTCCTCGTGCAGCCGAAACCAGCTGAGTGCACTTCCAATGGCAGTCTGCCAGTTGCCTCTGGCAGTGTTGCTGGTGTCCAGCAACCGGCTAGCAGAGCTGCCAGAGGAATTAGGCAGGATGCGCTCGCTCATGGACCTGGTGAGTAGCAGAGGCTACAAGTCAGACCCTCTCCCCTCTTTTTGGCGAAATGGCACGGTTGACGGGAAACACAATGTGTCTGTTTCAGCCACAGCGTTGTCTAGTGGTAGAACATCCACCTCGTATGTGGGAGGTACTGAGTTCAAATCCTTGTGCCTCTGGGGTAGAGATGTCCTCTGGCCTGGTGCTCAGCTTCTTGTTGGAGTTCACATCTTGAAAGGGGACCTATTAGAGATTTCATGTGTGTGGTCTCTGGGCACCTCTTGTCCAACCACAGATGGCCTCGTTGAAGGGCATCCACCAAGGGTGTGGGATTGAAATGCTGTCGCTGGGCAACTACCAGTAGAATAGGTGCAAGCGCACTCCTGACCTGGTGCTTTATGGGACCTCAACACTTGGAAAGGGGTGTTTGATTGTCCCTAACCCAAAGGCATCCCCACTTCAATAAGTGCATTTGGGGTGCCACATGGGAAATTGCCGCCATAGGAGCAGCCCAAACCTTTTTTTTTTTTTTTGTGCTCACAAGGGTTTTGACAGGAATTTAGAGTGCAGGCTCCTTGCCAAGCATATTAACTCTGAAGGTAGCCAAATGCCAGGCCAGCGTACACCCGTTTTAACCAGTGGGTACCCGGTGGCAGTGGGAATCTAACCCGCAACCTGCCGCAGTCAGGGTAGGTGCTCTACAACTAGGCCACACATTGACACTGTTGTCAGCACACTGTGTTGCATGTTTCACCCGTCCCATCATCTACGCTCTTTTGCCGTAATGAACATAAACCAACTAACCCAGCTTAGGCCTCTTGTGCTCTCCCCTCTGTTGTTGCAAGGGCAGCATGACAGAGGAACTGGTAGGATCGGCACGTTTACTGTTTATTGCTCCCTTTATGAGGCAATATCTCGTGTCTATGCTGAAATGACTGTGTTTAAAAAAAAAATGAAAAAGATGGAAAGCTTCACAGGAATGTTTCGATCCTGACTGAGCTAGCTTGGATGCTTGGTTGCCACAGTCAGAAGTTCGAATCCTCTCAGTTTTTTTTTAATTATTATTATTATTTTCCCCCCTGAAAGTGGGAAACTCGAATTCACCTCCCCCAGTATATTACATCTCCAGGCTTGGAGTGGCGCCTGACACCGGCAAAAATGCCGAGTGCAAGTGGGACTATAGTAATCCAGGTACAACCAAATTAGAAAGGCCCACTAAGCTTCAACAGAACACTCCCTCACCAGAACAGGAATTGGCCTCCCTGGTGCAGTATTCGGCCACTCCCTTCCAAATGACTCCAATAGAATAAGGGCAACAATTGAATTTAGTCAACCAAGGGAACAGGCAGGTTTCACAGGAAGGGATACCCTACAGTGGATCACATCCATATCATCAATCACATAATCGAGAAATTCGCAGAATGCAATCAGCCTTTCTATATGACTTTCATAGATTGTGAAAAGGCATTTGATTCCGTAGCAATACCAGCATTCATAGAGGCATTACGTAATCAAGGAGTACAGGACGCTTACGTAAATACCTTGGAAAGTACCTACAGAGCTTCCACAGCTACCTTAATTCTCCAAAGGAGAAGGAAGATGCCTATATAGAAAGGGGTCAGACAAGGAGACGCAATCTCTCCAATGCTATTTACTGTGTGCTTGGAAGAAGTATTCAAGCTATTAAGTTTCAACAACAACAAATGATCGAGAACCTTAACAGAGAGAGTATAAGAGTAAGTATAAATCTAGAGAAATTTGAAAATGAAATTTTTGATATCTACAGCTGATATTCCTTTAATTCACCAAGTTTTGAATCTCACGCCACTTTCACTGCAAAATGCTGCAAAATTATTTCTGCACTTTTGTTTAAAAGTGAATGTATTCCTTTTTTCTCGTTTTCTCAAAACACCGACTTTTGACTTCTTGCTGATTTGCCACAGCAATATCTCTGCCTTCAAGGCAGATAGAGCCATAATTTGTTTTGTTGCTTGTAGCTGAGTCTACAAAGTATGCACTGGTAGGAACAGATTTTGGAAGTTATGCTTTAAATTTTTTCAATTCTGCTTTAGATCAGACAGTAGGGTACCCACAATCGGAACAGTGAAGATTGAATTGGCTATAAAATTACTAATGTTTGATGTATCAAAAAAGTATTCCTACCATTGTGTTCCTTATGTTTTCTAGTACCTAGGCATGTGCCAATGTAAATTTTTGTAGCGCATTTTTTTGCTGTTGTTTCTGCAAATGATGAACAATGAATTTCATTTATCTTCAGAACTAAATGAACTATTTGAAAAATAATTACATATTTAAAATCGGCACAGAAATCTTAACAGGAATTGAACGTTTCATGAATATTGATGGAAAACATCATGAACATTATTTTAATAACAAAGTGTGTCTTAGAGACTAAAAAATGACGAAAAAATGGATTTCTTGAAAGTGGTATTTTCATAATATACAAACACTGTCGCATGTTCTGACCAAGTTTCCCGCATCATGGATAAATATTTCAGCCACAATATCAATTTATGTAACCGCCGCGAGCTATATTTTGACAGAAAGAACCATAAAAATAGGGATTTTTTCATGCCATGTTGCTGCTGAACGACGTATGCTGTCACGGCCACCTTGGTCGCATTGGAAAGAACTCAGTGCCTCCTTCAGAAGATGCCTGACGCGTGAGCTGAGAAGCTGGTTCCGGCCCATCTCCTATTTCCTCCTCTCCACCAGGGTCGGCTGCGAGCGCCAGTTGCAGCTGCTGCTCGAAACTTGAATCACGTTCCCCTGCCCCCAAGATTTTAGTGGTGTCTGTTGTAGTCTCTCGTCAAGCCATTGGTTGAGCGCGCACCAGCCTAGTAATCGTCACTTCCTTCGCAACAGGAAGTAGGGTCGGCAGTGAGCGCCGTCTCTCTGCGACTACCCCGAACTACAGGAACCTCTGTCGCACGAGATAGTGTCACCAGGATGCACCCTGATCGGCCTCCCGAGTGGTGGCCCCCGGGCGCCCTCTCCACCTTAGCTCTCTTCCACTGACTGTTTCATCGCCACCGCAGACGCTCCCAGGCCCGCAACGAGATCGTTACATGGGATCTTTGCTTCCGTGACTTGTCATTCTCACGCTTCTCACTTGTCACTTGTCATTATCACTGGTCATTCTCTCACTTCTTGATTAGCCCTAGCGCAGCGGGCGCGCATACTCAATCGTTGTTGCGGTGAGGACTAGAGAAGTGGAACTAAGAAATTATGTATTTAACCGCGCTGTGTGAGCCTTAGCCGCACTGGGATTCACAGCTCAGCTGTGATAAATAATACAACATCTAAGGATTGGTGGAAATATTGGGTCGTTGTGAAGGGCTATCAGATGTTCCCACGCGTGATGAAGTTCCCATAGCAGCATTATGAAAGTATTCTTAAACAGCTCCCAGAAGTTTTCACCAAATGATTCCTTATGTCTTCTCAAATGTGCATATGCTCTCATGTAAGCACACAGCATGGGTAAATACATATAATGCTGTATATTCGTGACCAAAAAAAGAAAGAAGAGAATACGAGAGAAGAGTAGGCAGAACTTCGCCTGAATCAGCTCTTTACTTTGCTGCTTTTGTGGCTAATTTCCCAGCAAGAAGTTGTGCAGGCAATATCAAATTCAAATGCTTTTGAAATATGCCATGTTTTATGTATCTTCAATCAATCAATAATTTATTTCAGTATCAAAGGCACTTGGTGGGTACAGACAAAAAACCATTCATTAGGCTTGACGAGTACTGGCAGACAAGAGGCATAACAAATACAGCACACCAACAGAATGTGTGTCATATCTTTTTGGATAGAATGCATTTGTTTTTTCGAATTGTTTGTGAAAGTGCAATTCAGGTCGATTATCTGATGATGCAGAAATTTTTTCCCAGATAAATGGCGGTGTACAGGTAGCTAATTAAAAGTATTGGCTGATTAACTTTCTAAATATTCAATTTTTGTTACAAATAGAAATATTTTTTAATTGGCCTACTTAGCAGAAATCCCAAGACTAGCGCTGCTTCATTGTGTCATGTCTACCTCCAAAATGTCATACAAAATATATTAGCTTTCCTGTTAACAGTTTCTTAAAAACCTCCGTCTAAGTGGCCAGAATATTATGGAAACAATGTTGCATATTTTAGCACTTATTTTGGGAATAACTGTCTCGAAAAATATGCTAGTCTCAGAATTTTCGCTAAGCTGATATGACAGCAACAGTACGTAGTTGAATTTGCACAGTTTCAATGAGAATAATATTAACAGTTTACTATTAAATCATAATAATTTGTGAAGGTACCGGGCTGACGCCAGGTGGCATAGAGTCGCAGGCATGGGATGGTAGGCAACGGTGTGTGGCGGCGGAGAGAACATGTAAGGCGTGTGTGCGTGGTCGGTATGCGGGGAGTGCGTGACAATGAACAGAATGAGTGAAGTAATCGGCTGAGCAAGCCGCGTGCGGTGCCGCGGGATGGAACGCAGACTGCGTGTGTGTGCGGGCACTGTGGATTTCCCAAAATAAGAAACATACATGACAAATTGGCTATATCGAAATTCGAATTTGTTATGAAATTAATGTACAGTTGAACCTCGCTACAACGAAACTGACGGGGCGCGCGAAAAATTTCGTTAAAGCGAAATTTCGTTGAGGCGAAAACAGGCCAAAAACACTGTCAGGTTGGACCACATAGTCCCAAAACATCATTTATTTCCAAAGAAGTCGGTCAGCTTCTTCTGCTTCTTTTTTTTTGCCACGAGTGCAGTGGCGCGGCTTTCGCACTCGGTGAACAGTTGCATCGCGACGTCGTCATCGTGAGCACCGAAAAATCTGCGGATCACATCAAAAGCATCCATCACTTTTATTGCAGGTGGTGGCGCTAAGTCCTCCGCGTCGCTGTCATCATCCGATGATGCGTCGTTGTGGCGAACGCCCTCAATTATAGCTTCGTCACTCAGCTCCTCGTGAGCTAGCACTTCACTGTCAACAGCGATGTAGTCGCCGATGTGAACATCGGCCGGCACATCTCCGGAGTCCTGAAGGGCTGCCCATGCCGCATTGGCCTCTGTGGAGGGTGGAGCAATTGTACTGCAGCCTTCCTCGTCCGACGTGGAGTTCGCTGCCAGTTGAGCATCGGAGTGAAAGCCGGCGTGCACAAAACAGTTGTAGATGATACTGCGACTGGTTGCCGTCCACGCTGCTGAGACCATCTGTACAGCCATGTACAAATCCACTTCGATTGCCCGACCGGTGTCGATGTTTAACACCAGCCGCTGAATCAGTCGCTGTCGATAAGCGCTTTTAACGCTATTGATGATACCTTGATCCAGCGGCTGGATTAAAGCCGTGCAATTCGGCGGGAAGAATCTTACTTCCACGCTTTGAAGCTGAACGTCTTCAACGTTATGCGCTGAGCAATTGTCGATGAGCAAACAAACCTTACGTTTCTTTGCCGTCATGTCACGGTCGAAAGCGGTTAGCCACTCTTTGAAAACGGCCCGTGTCATCCAAGACTTCTTATTGGCAACATATTTGACGGGCAGGCTCTTGCCACCTTTGAAGCACCGCGGCTTCGCACTTTTGCCTATCACCAGTGGGCAGCGCTTGTCAGACCCGTCCATGTTGCAGCACAGGAGCACAGTCACACGCTTTTTGCTATGCTTCCCTCCGCTGCATGGCTGGCCCTTCATGTGAAGCGTCTTGGAGGGGAGGAGCTCGAAGAAAAGTCCCGTTTCATCGGCATTGTATATGTCTGATGTGGCATATTTCTCCATTAATTCCGGCACAGTAGCTGATGCCCAAGCAGATGCAGCGTCGGCGTCTGATGAGGCCGACTCCCCACACAGCACTTTAGCGACGATTTCATGCCTGGCCTTAAAACGGGTCAGCCACCCTGAGCTGGCTTTGAAATCATTGATGCCCAGCATACAGGCATAGCCAAGTGCCTTTTGCTGCAACATGTTTCCGCTGACCGGCATCTTCTTTGCGCGCACGTCGAGGAACCACGTGTACAGAGCCTTCTCAAGGTCCTCATGAGCCGCTTGCGTCAGCTTTTTCCGCTTCGCGGATGTCCCCGAAGAAAGAGCTTGCGCTATCGCGTCTTTCGACTTCAAGATCGTTGACAGCGTGCTCTGTGAGATGCCGAAGTCCGCTGCAACATCTCCCTTTTTCCTGCCACTGGATGCCGCGCTGATAATCCGTGCCTTCTCTTCAAGCGAGGGGAACTTCCGCTTTCTAGATGAAGTCGCCATGCTCGCATTCATTACAGCGCACTAGCAGCACAAGCACGAGTGAAAAAAACTAGGGCAAACGCGCTGCTGTTGCCAGGCTGCTGCGTCCTTTGGCAACGGATTGGTTGCGGCTCTGAATTGGATTGGAAGAAAACGGCAGCTTGCCCCCGCGCCTTGTCGCAAGGCAGCCAGCCCGATAGTCATCAACACCAAGCTATGGCGGTGATCATGTGCGTTTCAGTGAGTGGATTAGTTTGGTCCAGCGAATGTTTAGCGAAACAAAGCAGCGTGGGCCTATGGAAGTACATAGATGGGCGGCGATATGCTTGTTTTATTGTAAGATATATTTTTAAATCGAGCTTCGCATAGCAAAAATTTCGTTGAAGCGGAAACGCGCCCCAAAAATGGTTCGTTGTGATGAGAAATTTGTTCCATTACTTTGTATAGCGAGCTGACGGGGAATTGGAAATATTTCGTTGAAGCGAAAATTTCGTTGAAGCGACGTTCGTTGTAGCGGGGTTCGACTGTATAACACTTCATGTATTGTACCCAAACAGGCTGAATGCGAGTGCGTATGCGCTGTTCCCTAGTGGCTAGCACCGGAAACATTTTGTATGGTGACGCTGGTTTGTACAGCAGACAATGTGCGCATATGCAATAGGGCGGGTAGCCTGCAGCATTGTCGATGAGGATGCGAACTCGTATATCGTCAGCACAGTGCTGGCTACGCAGTATTTGCACTGTGTTTCTGTAGAAACTTCACCTGTTCACAGTGATATTCGGTTAACGTGCAGTACTTCACAATATAGGCCGACATGACACAGATGTCAATAACAGGGCCACCTGCGGTGCGATCGGGGATGGTTGTTCGGCGCGTTCGTTCGGTTACCGGCGCACGCGATTGGCCGACTCCGCGCCGACGTCGCCAGCCGCGGGGCGCGGCCACGTCTTTGGTGATGTCAAAATGACGACACGCGCCTGTCAATCATCCTCCCACCGAGCATTTCGTCTGCTAGGCGCCGAACCCGACGAGAGCTGGGAAGTTTGGAGCGATCATACGGCTTCGCATGGCGCGTCTGGTGGATTGAATTGGATTGATTAAACATGGCACGTTTGAATCCAATCCATAGTTTAATTTGAGAAAATGGCGCTTCCGTTAGGAACTTAGGTTGTTGCGCTGGCGTTTCTAGAGGAAGGAGGAGAGCGGATGGCGGTACGAAACGCGTTTGAAGAAATGGCAGAAAGTGAATTCTGGCGTCGTTTTTGTTTCTTGAAACAAATAATTCGTTGGTTGTACAGAGAAATCATTGGTGCCAATCATCATTGGTGCCAGCGAGCCACTGGAATGTTATTGCTGCCTCTTGTAAAGTGCGCCACTTTCCCGTCTTTTTTTTTTCTTCTCGCTGTGCGCGACACCACCTAGGGACAGCGCAAAGAAACTAAAAGTTATAAATTGCAGCAGTCACACGTACTACTATTTGAAAACGTGTTTGGGCTTGAGAAGAAAAAATACATTTTTTTAGATAAAGATTTCATTAATTTGGAAGACGAAAAACATTTCGTTTTGTAGTATACTGTCTGCAAGCGGACGACAAACGATGGAAGTAAACTTCCGGGGAGGTCACCGCTTCCTGATTGGCTGCTCTCTCCGCCCCACTGTCACAGATTTTGCATACTGCAACTTTGTGATGTTGCAGCAACTGAACAGAATGCGTATCGAACAAAATATCTCCGATCGCGCCCCTGGTGCTGACGCCAACATTCGCCCGACTAGTTGGCAGACTGTCACTGGGAGACCTATAGTGTCACATTAGTATGACGAAGATGCAACCGACAGCAGTGAGTCGTCATAGTGAGACAGGCTTTCGTACCGATCATCATCATTAGCAGCCTATTTATGTCCACTGCAGGACGAAGGCCTCTCCCTGCGATCTCCAATTACCCCCTGTCCTGTGCCAACTGATTCCAACTGGCATCAGCAAATATCCTAATTTCGTTGCACCACCTAGTCTTCTGCCGTCCTCTACTGCACTTCCCTTCTCTAGGTACCCATTCTGTCACCCTAATGGTCCTAATGCTCCAACAGTTATCTGATCTGCACATTACATGGCCTACCCAGTGCCATTTTTTTCTCTTGATGTCTATTAGAGCATCGTCTATACCCGTTCGTGCCGATCGCCGTGCAATCGGCTGCCTAATGAGAACATTGCATCTACAATGCGAGTGTCACATGCAGTTGTGCTTTTGTATGCATTTATTGATTTATTTGTTTATTCAGTTACTTGACAGGCTTCCGAAGGAGTATTGCGGGAGGGGAGGATACAAGGAATTAGAAAAAAGAAAGGAGTACTAAGAAATTATACATTGTCAGCGAGTAAACATGAAAGAACAAATATCTAACAATGTTAATAATGCGATAAATGAAACAAAACGACTGTGTGACGTAGCAAAAAAAAAAAGGTGTACCAAGAAATTATACAAATGGTAGCTGGTGAAGATGAAAGAACAAGTCTCTAACAATGTTAACGCAATACAAAACAAACATTAAAAAAAAAAACTATAGAACTTTGCTAAACGTATTTACTTAGGTTCTCAGTATGGTTTAGTTGCCATAAATTATGGAAATAATATGCATAAGTGTGCTTTGAAGAATACAGGGTCAGGAATGTCAACTATGTCGTTTGGTTGGTTATTCCAATGCTGAATGGCACGTGGTAACATGGAAGAATTGAAAGCATTGGTTCGGCCAAAGATGCGCTGGAAACTCAGATGATTATGCAGACGCCGAGATGGACGAGTGAGCGGCAGGGTGGACGGGCGCGTGCTATGGACTATTTTGTGAAACGGACCAAGCAATGCTATTGTTCTTCGTGATTCAAAAGATGAGAGGGATAAAGATGACTTAATGCTAGTCACGCTAGAGTCGCAGTGATAATCTCTGACAATGAAGCAGGCAGCGCGGTTTTGGACTGACTCGAGAGTCGCGATTAGGCGAGCTTGATGAGGTGACCAGATAGGGGATGCGAATTCCAGTTGTGGCCTTACAAATGTCTGATAGGCGATTTGTCTGGTGAGGGCAGAAGCATCATACAGGTTATGTTTAAGATAACCGAGCGTACTTGAGGCTTTAGCAGTTGTTTTTTTCTATGTGCACAGACCACGAGAGGTTAGGTGTAAGGAGAATGCCGAGGTACCTGTATGAGTCGGTGCATGTGACGAGGTTCTTATCCAGTGAGTAATCGAAAGTGGAAAATGTTTTTTTTTTTTTTTTTTTTTGCAGGTGAATGTTATTAGTTTGCATTTATCAGTTTTTAGGGTGATTTGCCAAGAAGAGCACCAGTTAGTAATATGGTCAAGATCTCGTTGGAGAGCGATGTAATCAGAAGGTGAGCAGATTTGACGATAGATTACACAATCGTGTGCGAACAAGCGAATGGAGGATGTTATTTCGGATGGCAGGTCATTAATATAGATCAGAAAAAATAATGTTCCGAGTACGCTTCCTTGTGGTACACCAGATGTTACATCACTGACACTGGAAATGAAGTTATTGACGGCGGTGAATTGCTTATGAAATGACAAGAAATTTTTTATCCAAGGTACTGTTTGGGAATCGATATTTAAGCATGAAAGTTTAGCTATGAGACGGCAATGAGCAACGCGATTGAAAGCCTTAGTGAAGTCTATAAAATGGAATCTGTCTGTGGGCCCGTATCCATGTTTAGGAAAATATCCGTAGTCAAATCGAATAGTTGTGTTTCACACGATAGTCCTTTTCTAAAAACATGCTGATGTTTAAAGAACTTGTTAGTTTCCAAGGGATTTGCTACGTTTGAAAAGATTATGTGTTCTAGTAACTTATCGGGAATGCTTGTTAGTGATATTGGGCAGTAATTGTTAACAGTGATTTTATCGCCAGACTTAAAAAAAGGGATAACTTTGCCGACCTTCCAGTCATACGGAACTTCCCCTCTTGAGAGGGACTGTTGAAACAAGCAAGAAAGGACTGTGCTAGAGGGTACTACTGTATATTTTAACATTTTTGAGTTTATGCCGCCCATGCCGTAAGAAGTTGACATCTTGAGGTTGTTGATCAGCTCAGCAACACCAGTGGTAGTTATATTAATGGGGGCCATGTATGGATAATAGAGTTCGATGGGTGTCAGTATTTTTGAATGGTCTTCCTTTGTAAATACGGCCGTGAAGTAATTGTTAAAGACTCGTGCAATCGGCAAGCCAGAACTATCAAGTATTTGTGAAATGTTGGAATCATTAACGGGAGAGATCGTTCTCCAAAATTTTTTTTGGTTGTTTTGAAGCAGTGATTGCAGATCGCAAGAGAAATATTTTTGCTTGGCTTTACTCCATTGATGCTCAGATTGAGTCAAAACATACTTCCCAAGTTGAAATGCACAATTTCCAGCCCTTACCACCCGTCCACATTGAGTTTGAGGCGGTGTCGATCTCGTTCAGCGCAGCTTCATTAGGACTAACACAGCCTACAAGTTTGTCCACTACCGACGGACCTGAAACATAGACTAAGCAAGTACAATGAAGGAAACTGCTTTTTTAGTTCAATTCTGGTCATACCAACTTGAAGTAAATCACTTTTAGCATAGTACAATGCACACACAAAAAGTGGGAAGCAGTGACATGGTGCAGTGCCAACACCATGGTACATCACCATTCTTGATTGAAGGCTGGTGGTTGCGCTCGCTGGCGCTTCCATAAATGAAGTGCAACCACGTGGACTGGTATATCTGTGTGTATTGTTATGCTGACAAATTTTTCAGTTACCGAGAAACACAGTTTGCCTGTTATGGCTAAACAGCCAACAAGTGATGACCCTTTCTATACTGCAGTGTAAACAACATTGCTCAGTGCCACACGAGTAAGGCAGGCATCGGAATTTTCTACTGGTAGCTATACGCACTGCCCAAATGAGTGCATATGTGTGCAGAGTTTACTCTAACAATACGCTGTTGAGCACAAAAACTATATGGCTGATGAAAAGCGGAGAAAGTGGAGACCAGCTGTCAAAAGCGACAGTAAGCGCCTTCCCAACAACAGTGACTATGGGGTCGTGCCACGCTGTCGCCGTTCTCGAACTGCCTGGGGCACTCATGCCTCTTCGTCTCAGTGTGATAAAACGCTTCTGATTTGCACATTGGAAGTGTTCATGTATGTTTTGAGCATTTTGTCATTATTCTGTGTCAGTGGTGCACGGCTTCTACTGTACTTGAAGCGAACAGCAAGTGGTATCCTTACATGTGCCAATACAGTGGAATCTCGATGATAGGAATCTCACGGGGTCACGAAAAATATTCGTATTAGCCAAAATTCGTATCATCGAAACAATTAGAACTAGCTAACAATTAGAACTAGTGAGAGGTGAACTCACTCAGGCACATGTGCGTAAAAAGCATTTATTTCTTGAAGAAAAAGTCTCTAATATCCTTCTGCTTCTTTTTCTTTGTCAGGTCACTTAGCAGGCTTTGTTCAAATTCATAAAAACGCATGCACATGTCGTCGCTGATTTCATCCGTGGCCATAGCACGCTTCAGAACTTCAAGCGCGTGCAGCGTTTCAGCCGCCGGTGGTGGTCTTTCGCCATCGCCCACGCCTAACACAACGCGTCCCGAAGCACAGCAGCTACTCTGTCTGATGGCACACGGAAAAGGAGGAAAAGCACAAAAGCAACATAAGCTTCAAAATAAACTTCAAACTCATTGCGCCCAGTTGCGGCCGCCGCACTGTCTGGCGCCACGTCCGCGCCTCCGCACCAAAAGAGAAAGGGAGAAATCACGTGATTGCGCGCTGTTCTCTTTTGCAGCCGTCGGTGGGCGGCGTTTATTGAGGTGAAAGCCTTTAATGGCTGATACTCGTGGTCACGTCCGTCTGTGCGCTGGAATCGTGCCAACTGTGGCCTCTCCTCTGCGCAGCGGCGCAACCTCCTCCCCTCCTTAGCAACCGGCGCACTGGTGGGGGGCGCATCTGCGCATAGCAACCGTAACATCTCACGACAGCGGTAGAACCAGCGTGCGCGCGTCGGCGGTGGCAGCTGCACTGGCAGCACCGCCGCTTCTTCGCCAGACGTCTCGTTGCAGTCGAGCGAGTGAGACGCATGGTTCTGAAGCGGCCCAGTGATTCCGCGCCAAGCGGTTCGGGGAAACGGCAGCAGATGCGGATTCCCTCAACACCAAACGACAGAAGAACAAGGAGCGAATGCGCATGCGACGACTGAACATGTCACCGGATGCGAAAGCAAGGGAGGCAAAACGGAAACTCCAACAGCGACTGATTAGATCGCCGGGTACCAAAGGCAGGGAAGCAGAATGAAACCGGCAGCAGCGACAGGTGATATCACCGAACACCAAAGCAAATTAATTGTAGCGCAGACGGCAGGAGCGACTGGCTCTGTCACCGACAAGCAAAGCCAGGGAAGCGGAGCGCAGACGGCAGCAGCGTCTGGCTTTCCAAGCACACTTTAGAATTTCCAGAGTTTTTGGTAATTTTCGTATCAACCGACGCGGGTCGAAAATTGATTCGTAACAACCATTCTCTAGCACATTGCAAAGTAATCGGGCTCGACCGGGACCACAGAAAAATTCGTATCATCCGAAAATTCGTATTAGCTGTGATTGTATCATCGAGATTCCACTGTATAAACAAATGTGCTACTCTTGTGTTGCATAAATACTCTGCGTGCAGTATTGCCGCTTTAAAGGGTTCTGGCAAACATGGTCAAAACTGAGTTATAAAAGCAGTTTTTATCATTCTATTGTCATACGTTCATGCAGGCCTAACAGTGGCAAGTGCATGAACTTGACTGCTACGATACGGCTAACATCCACTGAGCGGAATCTACCCCAGCTCGAACTTGATGTGGGTAGCTGGCGAGTGCTCATCTTTGTGCATTTCAACTTCCAAATCATGTTTGAATTCATATTGAGTATGATTAAATAAAAATAGAAACGTAGGTGCGCTGGCAGTCGTGTTACCAGACGATGTACAATACAACCCCATTAACTCGTTTTGCAAAAACACAAGATATAAAATGTACTAGCAGGGAGATGTAAAATCTGAAGTAACTAAAAAAATTTGACAGACTCAACTATTGTTGACATCTACATAATGCGAAGCATTGCGCAGATCATTGCGGCAGAAGACCCCAACACGCGTTGAGCTGTTAGTGCTCCAGCGGCTCAAGACTCATTTTGTTGTTTTCTTATTGCGTCATGTTTTAAGAGAGTTACGGGAAAGTGAAACGAAGTTGAACTGGTGGGCGACGCTGGATGTGGCCGAAGCAAAATGTGGTGGCCACATCACGCCTCCTGCAGCAGAGAACAGCAGCAGATCGCCTACTAAAAGCGTGCAGTACGCAACCAATGGCCCTATGCACCACACACTGTAAACAGATAGGTGAAGATGGTTATCACGATAGGTTATAGGTTTAGCAGCAATAGCTGTCAATGTGGCTTGCGACGACCTGAGTGGAGATTTGCTAGTATTGGAATAGGAAGCTGTGTGTGCCATCATTTTCACGTGAGGCAGGCGGCTATATACTGTTCTCATTTGTGCGTGCCTCCCGCCTTTTCTTCTTTACATGGGATCTAGTGGCAGAAAAACATATAAAATTGCAGTCAGCAGCAGGGAGTGGCGGTGCGTTTCATTTATGGCCTATTAAAAGTGTGCGCTATGCTTCCAACACCACCATGTGCTGTGAAACAGATGTATAGACGAAGATGCTTATCACAGTAGGATTCGTGGTGATAGCTGTGAATGCTGCATATGACAACTCCGGAGAAGCTTTGCTAGTACCAAAATGAGAAACTGAGTGTGCGCCAGAGTTGTCACGTGAGACGGGCGGGCAAGTATTGCAGTGAAGCTGCCGCAGCGGGCAGCTTATACAGTAAAAGCTTGTTAATTCGAACTCGTGGGGGACTGAAAAATTGTTCGAATTAAGCGGAGTTTGAATTAACGAGCGGGCGGCAAAAAAAAAAAAAAATGGCCATTGCATTTGGCTGCTAGGGCCGAAGCCAAAATAGCCATATCTGGCATCGTCATCGAGGAATACGCACTACTACTCTTTGAGGTCGGCGATTGCGGGTATTAAAATCATGCGAGTCCAAACACCAAAGGAAATAAAGATATCCAATCAATTTATGCGCCTGGAACTAATGATAAATGTACCCACGTGAGCGTCAGGCTTAATGATGAAATATGACACTATTTATGCTTCAAAAACATGTTTATTAACAAAAGAATAATGATAGAAGCATATCAACATGAAAAATAATCGGTGATTTGCGTTTGTTTGCGCTTTCTTCGCCGCGACTCGAGAAGCATTGTCTGCAACTTGCCCAACATCTCCAGCGCAGCATCCGAATTCTCATCGGTGGAGAAATAGCGCGCAGCCAGATCGAGTCCCGATGCTGCTTCACATGCGCTCGGAGGAGGCAACGGATCGTCCTCTTTGTCGACTGCGGCTGCCTCTCCGCAGACGTTCTTAAACGTCAGCCCGTGGCGGGCCTTAAAACGTGATAACCAGCCTTCCGATGCATTGAAGTCGCTGATGCCCATTTGGTTGGCGAAGTCCGCTGCCTTCGCAGCAATTATGGGTCCACTTAATGGAATATTCCTGCTGCGAACATCCTTTATCCACGTAATGACAGCAGTCTCCATCTCGGGGTGAGCCGACGTCCGTAGTCTTCTCCGCGAGGGCTCAATCTCCTTTTGGTAAGCATCGATGATAGAGTCCTTGTTCTTGATGTAGGTAGACAACGTGCTTTTTTTGATGCCATACTTCTCGTATTTTACTTCTCGTACTCCTGTATTTTTTCCTTCTTCCAAGCTGTCGTCGGTAATTTCTCTTCTCGCCGGAAATGATAAGGTGCATTGTCCAAAACAATGACGCTACCAGCAGGCAACTTCTGCAGAATGTTATTAAACCATCCCTCGAAGCGATTGCCGTCCATTTCTTCGTGGTAGTCGCCCGTTTTTTGGCCTTGGAATATATTTAAGCACCCATCGACGAAGCCATCCTCGCTGCCGATGTGCGTCACAATCAGGCGCTGACCTTTCCCAGAAGGTTGTTTCAAACCCGTCGACAGACCATTTGCTCGCGCATATAGGCGTCCGCGCTTCTGCACCACGGTGTCTGTCCACACGATCGACCGAGTGTGTCCCGCCGTCACCCATGTCTCGTCCAGGAAAAAGATCTTTCGGCCTTCCGCCCGGTAGCGTTTCACGTCACGAAGGTAGCGATTCCGCCATTCAGCTATGTCATCCTGGTCGATAAGCAGCGAATTGCGGCTCCTCTTCTCGTGCTTGAATCCGATCTCGACAAGCAGACGACGCACAGTACACCACTTCAGTGATGAGAGATCTATACGCTTCGAGAACTCGTTAGTTATCTTCTTGACCGTCGGTATCTCGTTGCGGCGAAAGAAATCGTGCACACACGACCTCAGCGCGCACAACGTGAAGCTGTGATACTTCGTGCTGCGTCTTTTTTTTCTCTGCATTTCGTGGACGCTTTCGCGAGGGCGTCAACAGTTTGCCACCCGAAATGTGCGATGCTTTGTCCTCCCTCTTCACCTTGAACACTGTGCTTTCGCTGACACCGAGCATCTCGGCGACAGACTTGGTCGTGGCCTCCACGCTGTGTTCAGGCTCCCTGTTACGCCAATACGTGTAGCAGTGGAGGATCATATTGCGTGAATCGCTGTTCAGGATGTGGCCACTCTTGTTCTTGTCGAGGATCCTTGGTGGTGTGGACATCGAGGCTACACAATGCTCGTTTGGCAACAAAGAATCGCATTCCGATGTCACCTCATTGGGCTCCATGTCGGAAAACTCGCACGGAATGCCTTGCGCGAACTGGCGAGATTTCAGGCTCGCAAAAAAAAAAAAAAAAGAAAGAAAGGAAAAAATTTGTGGAACACTGAACCAAAATATATAAATTTTATGCTATTTAACACCATGAGTGTTTATTTAATACGATGAATGAAGCATCCTTGTACCTTTCCTGCCTCGAGTATTCACGCCCCAGGTTTGTAATGGTTGCGATAAATGCATTGTTTTATATAAGTACTTGTCCAATAGCAACTGATTCATTTTAAGCTAGGAAAAAGAGTAGTAAATGTGCCGTGTACATGTAAACAAGCGCAAAAGCCATGCAGAGCTGCTCTTTCTACTTTTGTCACTTGCAATGAAGCGAAAGAGCAGACGACAGGAAGCATTGTGAAAGGCACAGGGTTATTTTTTTGTCGTGATCCGGCATGTGCTGTAGCACATGAGAGCTGTACTAAACCAGTCATCAAAATACAATCGTCGTTGTTTGTACCGAGAATTGTGCGTTTCAGAAGCACGATTTTTTTTAGCGGGATTATTTTAGTTGCGGAGGCAATCGGCTGTCGCGCTTCGGTCGTCTGGGCGGGGCCAGCGGGGCCTCCCCTTTTTTCTAAAGTTGTATCCGACTATAGGTAGGACATTAGGCAGTATAATAGCAAGAGCTTGGTGGCGCAACCTACTACCCCATTCCAAAAAGGACGCTCATAACATCCACCCATCCATCACGCCATCTCTCGTACTGTGCTTCAACCAGACCGACTGCCGCGGGCATCAGGCCATGCGGCCAAGCCGAACTACAGGAGGCGGGAGCATGCGGAAAAACAACACATCAGGGGACGCGTGAGAGTCACGTATCCCCACATATGTCATTCTCTAATGCCAATTTTTGCTAGAACAGATACATTTAAGTCCTCTCTTTTCCTCGCAAATGCAGCGGATGGGAATGAACTAATTGAAGCATAGCTCCATGACCTGCAAAAAATCTATTCTTGATTGGTTCAGTGCTTTACTCAGTTCTTATCCTTAATCTGTATTTTGTAACCCCTCTCTGCTTCGTGCCTGCAGTATTTGTTAATAAGTATACTGCCGAGGGAACACAAATGCACAAGAAATGAAAATGAACTAAAGTGGCTTCCACTTGAAGTGCTTTTATTGCTGATTTCTTATCAGTTTGTATATGTGGTTATTTCTTCTATGCATAGTGTTGAATAAAGTATTTTAGTGCTCTTTGCTTTGAAGCATAGTGTTTCTAAATAAATACTATAGAGGGAAATGTGGTGCTAGTGTCTACTGGAGCTCTCATGAGTGTTGCCTCAACCTACATTGGAATGATGGGAAGTACTACAGGCTTCAGATTGACTTCGATCTTTAAACTAGTGGCATTTGCTTGCAGCGCTGTAAATGAAGCTATACTCAGATATTATCACGTAATATCTAATTTTATTTCTGCAGTATGTTATATAATGTACAACACATTACATAAACTTTGTATGACTAAGATTGAAGCACGGTTTACTATGGTTTATCAACAGGGCACACCAGGGTATGCATTCTTGTGCGATTCTGTTTCCCATTTAACGCCAGAGAATAATTATTTATTTTTGCAACAGCAATAACAGCCGTGCATATACTTATATAAAGATACTCATCAAGTGTTTATGGAAATAAAAATTTTGTGTTGTGAGGAAGTGTTGCGCGCTTGAGAGGAATGCTACAAGTGTTGTCTGCTACGACGCCTGCTTGCTACAAACTTGAGACTTTTCTCGCAGACGACAGGCACTTGCAAACTCTCTCCCTCTTTCAAAAGGCTGCGTAGACTGTCACGATTGCTGAACATCTTCAAGTACTTTTAAGCACATCTGCTGCAGTGCTAGCTAGGACGCTTGGGGCCTCCTACAAGTATGCTTCATCATATTTTATATTGACGTGCCGCTTCCGAAGCGTTATGGCGTGGCTTTGCACTTACCCATTTTGCGACACTAGACTAGAGCCAGGAAGCAGCAACCTTTCCTATCACAAGTAAGTTTGTGTTCTCAAAGTCCTAAAACACATTTCAATGAGCACATAAACGAGCAATGCATAATGAAGCCCTCAATAAAATTTGATTGTCAAGCCACTAGAAGTACAACTGTCTGTCTTGTATCAGTAACGTCTTCTTTTTCCTATTCTGAAGTTTCATAAAGCACGTAACGCTACAGCGCCAACCTAACACACTTGACAAACCAAAGTCCAAACGGTCAAGACATGTTCTTTCAATGTTTACGATGCCGTCGCTTTCTCGTCAGGGTTTCGACACCACACTTTGACGCAAACATTGTCCCAGCCGCTGGCCAGTGTGCTATTGCCACTTCGAGCAACAGAACAAAGGCAGAGAGCTTCGCAATTCCCTGTCCCACTGCAGGTTATAGCAGTTGCAGTTGGAATGAAACCAAAACTGCCAAAAAATACTTTTAGACTAGTTTGCCAGTCAACAGAATGCCAATCTGTAGCCTGTACTTCCCATCATTCCCATGATGGTTGAACGATCGCAGTGCCAGATTTCCCTCTAGTTATAATATGAAACTTTATGCTCTGAGGGAACTGCTTTGACGAGTGCACCTAGTCTGCCCAACCATTGCAGAGCTTTGGTAAAATGTGACATTCATTAAGGCTCTACAGGTGAGGCCTAGCCAATAGTGTGCAAGCATGAGAGAAATTGGAACAAATTATTTGCTTTATTTCGTAGGATATGGGTTTGTACTGGTCACATATTTGTAGTTCCAGTGGAAAGAAATCAGCTTTTTAATTCCAACACTGCAGCAAGGTGTGTAGCAGACGTAAATTTCGGCATCTGATGCCTTGTTGTTAGAATGTGTAGGTTTGCAATGAGTAAAACATTTGCATGAAAGTTGTCATATGGCATTTTAGCATTGGTCAACTCAAGTGACCATCTTCACAAGCATATGATGCATTAGTGTTATCTAACTTATCCTAATATGATGCTAAGCTAGCATATTCCTATCTATACATTAACCTAATATTACCCAACATTACTTTGCCTAACCCAGTTCTAGACCCACGCACTCCTGCCTTTCCTAACCTGCACAGTTGTTTAGGTTCTTGAAGAATGCTGAAAACTGAAAAGTATAATTAAGGATTCTTCTTGTGGCAGGGCATCTGTTTGTTAACTTTTCAGTTAATTAAATGACCATTCAGTGTTGCCATTTAGCTGCAGAATGTGTGTTGCTGTTTGCTCAAGCCGTTTGCTCAAGTCCTGTAGTACTCAATCATTGTTAAATGCTACAGGAACTACAATGCAGCACCGACCAATTGGTCAATACCATTGACCGTCCCCACAAACATATTTATGATGCATTTGTATACTTAACATAACATACCCTGAACTGTATGTTCACCTAATAGTATTAGTTCACGGAGCCTAGCCTAATGCAATTGCAAATGCAAGTCTGCCCAGGCTTGTCTGATTTGCACAGTCTTTGATGGCATTTTAACAATCGTGAAGCAATAGTCAGGCTTTTGTTTTTTTTTTTTCTTGGAGTAGGGCACCTGTTTGTAAACCTGTATTATCCGTCAAGTGGTGAGGCTGCCTTTTGTAGCTTGCACTTTATGCAGGATGTCAGCTGCAATGAGCTGTCACAGCTCCCACCAGGCATCGGGGAGCTGCAGGCTCTGCGGTCGCTACGTGTGCGCCGTAACCGGCTATCGGAACTACCAGGCGAGCTGTGCCGGCTGCGCCTTTGGCATCTGGACGTGTCTGAAAACCAGCTGGCACGTCTGCCTCCCCTGCTACGCCTCATGAACTCCCTGCGCCACCTCCTGGTCGATGGGAACCCACTGGTGTCCCCGCCTGCTTTTGTACGTCTGCCGCTTTGTTCCTTTGTGGATTTACAGCATGAACCTGCGTAGCAGAACACTGAAAGTCACCATGGCGACACATGTGCACCATGTCAGTAGCCAGGCCGGTTGAACTCCTTAAAGGGACACTGAAGGCAAATACTAAGTCGACAGGGGCTGTTTAAGTACCATTCCAGAAACCTCGCAATGCTTGTTTCGTGCCAAGAAAAAAGTTAGTTTACGAGAAAATTGCATCTGAAGGGTCCAAATACCTTTTTTGAGATTCAAATCTCCCGCTACCCAACTGGGGGAGTGGTGATGTTGCATGCACCATTACTGCCCTTCACTGCCCTCGGTGAGTAAAACGGCACCTGACAGATGGCAGTACTGAGCCAAGACCGAGCGGTGGATTCACCGCTGCAGCTGCTTTTTGGTCAAGTGGCTTAAACCGTTTGGGCATCCCACGACATCACATGGAAGTTGAATTCTCTGCTACTTCCAGTTTGTGAGAGTTTTGCGAGCCAGCAAAACCAGCGCAACAGTACAAAAGTGTGGGCGGCACGGAATCAAGCAAAAACGAAGCCTTTGAACTGCGCGCGTCGTTGCCAAGGGTAATTTCAGTGAGTTCTTTTTTCTAAAAATGAAATAGAACTGGACAAATAGCACATTATTTCGTCTTCTAATACAATACAAGGATGTTTTTTGCAGAAAGTGGCTGAGTACTCGTGACAGAATTTAACTGAGGAGTGCTTTCGTCATCTGGCAAGTGCTTGAATGTCCCGGGGAGTCGCTAATCATGTCCTGCATTTACCTCAGTTTCTCTGTTACTAAGGCCCTGTTCGCGATAATATTGACGCCTTACAGATTCCCAAGCACTAATCTGTCGCTTTAGCTTGACTTAATATTTCAGTAATGACTCTTTTTACTAGGAGTCTGTGAATACTCGATTATTCGATTTCAAATCGAATAGTGAGGGTTCGAATAGTTCGAATTGCAAATCAGATATCTAATATTCAATTTCTTGAACATTCGATTTTTTGGATGTGGGTGCCTTCGGTGAATGACCCGGCCATGGTCGGTTGATGTCTTTACCAGTACATTGTTCCAATGGCGGTCAATCTCTTCTATACAGGGTTCATTCAGAGGATACTGATTGAAGCGATTGACGCGATGCGGATGAAGGGAACTGCAACAGCAGCACGTATGAAAAGCATGAGAGCATGTGTGAAGATCGGTCTGATTAGCCACCGGAAGGCATGCTGAGTGCATCGACTACACGAGTTCAGTGTTCACGCATGCAGGTTCGCAAAATTGGGAGCTTTCTGTCCACATGCAAGCACGTAGATGAACTTGGCACATGTGCTCGTGGTTGTTGCCAGATGGAGGGCCGCATACTCGAACGCCTCTTAAACGGCTGCCAATCTAACCTGTCGCCTCTTAAACGGCTGCCAATCTAACCTGTATGGTTGATTTTGGGACCAATCACTGATGAGCAACCCATAGGACATATTAGTGACAAACTTTCTGCGACGGTTTGCAGCCCATCAAATTTTCATCACGGCCACACCATTGGCCACACTGTCTAAACCCTTAGTTCTAACCAGAGCTGCGTCGTCTGGTGTTTGCGACTAAAGTTACGCTTACCGAATCAACGCAGATCTATTCACAGCGGTCACACGACCCTCACAAAGCCAAGAAACTAGCTTGCTAACGAAAGCGAGTGCACGGGATGACCGTTGCATGTTCACGGCCGACATCTTAGCGAAATACTGCACGGTGGCCCCTCGTTCTGAACGCCATTCGTAGGCACATAATGGTCTCGTAGCTTCGAATGACTCATCACAAGACCAGCTTTTGATATTTACATGGTGGGCTCAAAAATATGATGTGACAGTGCACTGACCTTCAGCTGCAGATGCATTTACACAGACGGCAGATAGAGGCGGACATGTAAAGAAAGGGAGGTTGGAGGACATCACGCAAACTTTCCGTGCGCCTCCCTATTGGAGAACTCTTTACCGTCGGTGCCGACCGTGGTCGACACGTGCGGGACCAATCACCATGCGGAGTGGCGCCAAGTGATTTGATGCGCATTCACGCTTTTGTCATTCATGCAGATTGGCCTTATAATGAGCTAAGGATAACCCACAGAAACCACCTGCCATAGAGATCAAAAACCCTCCTGTTTTCTGGAAGGAAGGTGGAAAGCAATGCTTTCTAAGCAGTAGAAGATTACCGTTAAGCTCAGTATGGCCCACTATTAAACTGAAAACCCCGTTGGTATTTAGGACAACTTCGCTACTTCTTCAGCTTCAGAGTAAAAAAAAGCACTTAATTCTGTTTAGAGACATTCCATCGATTAAGAAAAAATATTTTCCAGACTTTCGTACACGAACTGAGTTGTTATCAGTACTGGCACACTATTTTACTGTTCCCTCTAATAAGGGTAGAGCATACGATACATCTCGATTCATAATCAAGAAAGTGGCTGACAGATTGAATAGCACACTGTGGTATAAAGGTTGTAAACAGGGATAAGGTGCCTCAGAAAGGCTGGCCAACGTTTCGATAGGAGGACCTATCTTCATCAAAGGCTGCCTAGTCATCTTCGGCCTGTTAGTTTTAAAGGGTTAGTACAGTGACGTCACATGCAGTTGTTGTCAGTGGCTGCTGGTTGTAAAGGGAGAGACTTCAAAGAGAATGAGCGCTGTCGCCTGATGTCTGTGAGCGTGGTTCCTGAGGGGACATGAGTGGGAGAGTGGGAATTCATAGGTACCCAAGCTACTGATAGCAAGCAAGGCTCTTGTGAAGTAATGTGATTAGCCTCCTGAGCATGTGCAGCTCCCTGTTTCTTGCACAAAGTTTGGAACACAAGAGTTTGTCTTAAATTTACTGATATTCAATATTTGATTTGATGTTCAGCTTTGTTTTTGTCATTCGATTCAATATTCAATTAGAAATCTACTACATATTCGGTATTCGCACACCCCTGCTCTTTATGGTAAACAGCATGCCTAATTCTTGTAACTTGGGCTCAGTGCTATTGGTTTAAACAAAAAAGAATGCCAAAAGCATGCTGAATTATTTTTCTGGAATTCAGTTTTAACTTGAGAAGGTAACTAAATTTAGGTTTATCAGAGGGCTAAGATGCCAATTGACTCACAGGTGCAAGCCTACATGCGTTCTGATGCAAGGAGCTTGCTGAGGTCAAAGTCATCTGTTAGCTTGGCACCCATGCAGTCTATTTTCCTCTGCTTTGCCTGCTGCTGCGATGAAAGCAAGAGTGGTGAGGAGGGAAGGGAGAGGTGATACTCGAAGTAGGGGGAGCCCTGGCCAGAGTACTTCCATTCTTTGCACTGCAGCCACTGCGGTGGATGAACAGGACACCGATCAGACGTATAGTTGTATGTACCTAGTCATTATTTTCTGTATTGTTTGTTAGACCTCTGCGCTCCTGTAATGTTACAAGTGGACTCTCATTGTGTGTTTATCAAATGCACTCACTCTTTATCCCGCATAGTCACATTACTATATTGTGTTGTGCCTCTACTAGACTTCTTGAAAATTTGCTTAAAGGGACACTAAAGGTTGATATTAAATCAACGTAAACTGTTGAAATACCATCCCAGAAACCTCAAAACGCTTGTTACATGAGAAGAAGAGACTTATTTTAAGAAAAAATGCGTTCTGAACCGTCCACGTACCTCTGGTGCAGTTCAAATTGCCCGCCCTCCTATCGAGGAGTGGTGAGGTCATGGTCTCATAGTGACGTTGCGCCGTCGATGAGTAAAACAGCGCCCGCAAAAAGCGCTACAGCTTTTCTGCGCAAAACGCAAACGCGCGGCCAGAAACGGAGCCAAGACAGAGCTGACAGCAGCGCGGAAGCGCAACTATGGTGGCTAGAGGAAGGGAAAGCGCACAACGATAAGCTGGTTCTTTATTTTATGACGCCCACTTTGACGCTCGTTGCAATGGACGACCCTGACAACAACATATTGGCTTGCGATCCTGGGCTCGACTTCAGCGGTTTAAGCACCGGTGAACATGACCTGCTGCTGAGGGCTCACGCTGCCGGCATTGTTGCGTACTACTACGACGGCAACTGTATGTCACGGCTGTATGTATTCGCACATTTGTAGCTTTTCCTTCATGAAAACCAAATGGTGCACTCACTGTAGGTCGAACAACTGTAGGTCTTCGACCTACAGTGGTTCTTGCACTTCGGACAATGCAGGCAAGACCGACGGAACAGTGCTACGGGAAAATATTGCTTTGAAAGGCACTCCACATGTCTTCAGTAAGTCGACGTTGAACTCGTAATTCTCTGGATGAAAGTGCAGCGAGCACACTATGCGATTTTTCGGCTCTTTGCCAACGCGCTGTGGCAGAGGTACAGCACTTAACCACTTCGAACGGAGAGGTTCACTCGTTGGCACACAGTGATAAGTAACGTTGAATTTGCCGCTGCAACTGCCGTTGGCCAAGTTCCGCGGACCGTTTGCGCATCCCACAACATCACATGGACGTGGCATTCTTGCTGCTTGTTCCAAATGCAAGTTTCGCGAGGCAGCAGGACAACCGCAGCACGATGTGATAACAAAACAACTGAAACTCCAAAATGCGTGCAGCGCAGAGTCGGGCGTGCAGAGTCGAACGAAAAGAAAACCTTTCGACCACCCATACTACTGAAGGGTAATGTCAAAATGTTATTTTTTATTAGAATCGAATAGAAGTAGACAAGTAGCATTTTCTTCCGTCTTATAACATAATGAAATGATCTTTTTAATATGAGTAGTGGAGTACTAGTGACATAAATTATGATTTGGAGTGCCTTCGTCATCAGGCTAGTACCGGAATGTCGCTGGGGGGTCTCAAATCGTGTCGTGTATTTACCTCAATTTCTCGGTTACTAAAGCTCTGTTTGCAATTATATTGATGCCTTAGTCATTCTAGAGCATTGCTTTATCACTTTAACTTGACTTCATAGTAAACTTTAATGTCCCTTTAACCTGTGTATCGGATGAAATTGTACTTTTGAAGACCAGGGTCTGTAGTCATACAGTAGGTATGAGAGTCAGATAAAAGAATACAGTAAGCCAACACAAAAAAGTTATCTGCTGAAAAAGACAGTGTAAGTTCATCTGGAATAATATGTTTACCAAGGAAAACCAGAATTTGAGGCGGTAATAACAACTAGAAAAGTTCTAATTATTTTGGGAAAACATAAGCCTCTAATGTTGAACCCTACTTATAACCCTTCTGTAGCAAGGTCCATGATATGTGTGAAGTCTAGAATCGCACAAGTGTGTTTTCACTGCTGTTTATCGTCCCCCTAGTGGCGACATTGAGAATTTTTTTTGTGTTTCTTGAAAGATTGTTGTGCTTTATAAGCACAAATCACTTGCAACTTGTCACTGGCGGGAATTTCCAATATTAATCTTCTAGTAAATACGCCAAAGTCGCGGAGATTGCAGATTATTCTTGATTCTTTCTGCTGCAGAAACATAATTACGGCACCCACACGAATTTGTACCTATTCCGAAAGCTTGCTTGACTTGTTTATCACAAATAACTCGGACGTCTATGTGCAGTCTGGTGTAATTGAAGGAAACATAGGGGATCACTCGCTCGTGTACATGATATATAAGGTTAATCGCGCCATTTTGGAAGTGTTATCGTGCTGAGCCACTTCAAATTCAAGCAATTAATCAGAAAACTCTAGAAAATTTTTGCACGGAAATAAAAAAAAAAACTTCAGCTCAGTACTTGTCTGCAAAGACGCAAATGAAGCTTATAATATATTATCCATACACATTTAAAAGTTTACGAAGTTTGTTTCTTGTACAAAAAAATTAAAAAATCTAGAAAGATTAGGAAACCATAGCTTACTGATAAATACCTCAGAATGATCCGCGAATAAAATTCTTTTTATGCAAAGTTTCTTAAGACCTGGGATCCTGCGGACTTCACTTTCTTTAAAAAATACAGAAACTCTTTAAATAAATTATTGAGAAATGCCAAGAACACACATTTTGAAAATGTTTTCAATAGAGCGGGAACTAGGAGCAATGTCGTTTGGCGTGAAGTAAATAAACTTCTACTTCTACTGCCGGAACCTCATATTAAGCAGGAATTAGAGCTGACAATTGATAACAAAGCAATTAGGGGTGAAGAATTAGCTGACACATTTAACAAACACTTTATGTTTTTAACCCCAAGCACGCATAATATGAACACGACTTCCTTTCTCGGTACTCCTAATGCTTACACAGCTTTTTTTTGAACCTGCTACACCAGAAGAAGTATACTCGACCTTTATGTCCTTAAAAAACAGCACATCATGCGATATAGATGGATTACAGATTAAACCCATTAAATTTGTGCTTGACCTTTTGTTACATGTGCTTACTCACATTGTTAACATTCCCTTATTAAACGGAGTCTTCCCTGAAAAGATGCAACATGCGAAAGTTATTGTTATATTTAAGTCCGGAAACAAAAACGAGTTAACAAATTATAGGCCAATATCTATACTTCCTGAAATTTCAAAGGGTCTCGAAAAGATCATTTGCGCAAGAAATAAGTAATTTTTTGATAAACATAGCATCCTAACAGATATGCAGTTTGGTTTCCGGCAGGGGATGTCTATAGAGCTTGCCTTACTGACGCAAAAAGAAATAATTTTGAGAACAAAATGATAACTCTAGGTGTATTCGATAACTTTTCCAAGGCTTTCGATTCAGTTAACTATAAAACCCTATCTTCAAAATTAAACCATTATTGCTTTCGTGGAGTTCCCCTTAAACTTTTGAAATCATATCTTGAGCACAGAAGGCAGTGCGTCGCAATTGGATCAAAACTTTTGTCAGCAAGAGAACTAACACAGGGTGTTCCACAGGGAAGTGTACTCAGACCGATGTTATTTAACATTTATATTAATGACGTAACGAATATAACTGAACACGCACAATTCATAGTCTATGCGGATGATACCAGCCATTTTTTGTAAATCACTTGATATTGCACAATTACGAATATGGCAAATAAAACTTTAAACTTATTTCATAAGTGGAGTAATCTAAACTCATTAGCAATTAATGTGAATAAAACTAAGGCTGTGTTGTTTACGCCACCACAAGAACAAGTAAACTGCAATACTGTTCTTTACTTCGGCTCAGAAAGGATAGAATTAGTTGACAATGTCAAAACGTTAGGTGTAATTTTTAACAAGCATTTAATTTGGGATACACACGTTGAGCGTATTATGTCCACTTTGGCGAAAGCATGTGGAATAATCTGTCTATTACGACACATACTGCCCTCTAAGGTAAAACTGTTGTTATATAACAGTCTCTTCCTTTCACATGTTAGCTATTGTAATCTAGTGTTGGGTACGACATCGCAAGCAAACATACGGAGCTTAAAAACATTACAAAAAAAAAAACTGTCCAACATGTTGTCAACGCACCGTTTGATGCGCATACATTCGAGATATTTCGTGCTCTTAATGTGCTTCCTATTGAATATTTTTATGATTATAACTTAGTCTTAAAAAATAAAAAAAAATATTTTCGCTGTAACAATAACGTTTTCATAAACTTGTGCAACTTAGTGAAATCAAGGGAAGCGTTATATCAAATCAGAAAACAGAGCCAGTGCGTGTTACCTTTCACAAGAACTAATTATGGTTTCAAGCGACTGCAGTAACAAGTGCCAAGAATATTAAATGTGATACATGCTTCCCATACCGAACTAAATGCTATTACGAGAAAGGCACTGAAATTAAATTTGTTTAATAATGGTCAAATTTTATAAATGATAACATTGCTTTTTTAAATATTTTTTTGTTTTGTTTATTTTTCTTTCATATTATATTTTAGTATGTTCCAAATCTCGCTTTTCCATCGTTCCGCATTTCTTCTTTTTGTTCCACTGAACATTGTCGTTACATTCTGAGTATAATTGTTGGTATTTTTAAATTGTATTTTTTCAGGTGTTGCTTATCATTTGTTCATGATCTTTTTTCCTCCTCTTTTTCTGGATACGGATGTGCTTCCATGTACAGATGCAAATATGTATAGATGCTGGGTTGGTGTTGATACACATGTGAATATATGTATACAGATATTATAAATGTTCTGATGTGAATATCAATGTCTGTACAATATGAAATTGTTTTGTACATATGTAGCATCCTCTTTGTGAATATGCTGCAACTGTTCGTCAAAGACAGGGGACAGGAACCCTGACAAGCTGCGATTGTGCAGCTTTTTGTTCCTGCCCTTGCATTTTGTTTTGCTGTAAAAAGGAAAATGCGAAATAAAGTTAAAAGTTAAAGTTGAAAGTTATGTTAGCAGTTAAAGTGAACTTTGTTGAACTTTAATAGGCAAAGTAGCCTAAAGTGAATTTTACTTAGCTGTGAAACTTAAGTGCAGGGTTTGCACGGGTCCTTGAAATCCTTGAAAACCCTTGAATTTGAAAATGTGATTTTCAAGGCCTTGAAAACCTTGAAATATTTAGTGGTGCCTGAAAAACCCTTGAATTCCGTCATGATAGTCATTGGCGCCATTGAGCGATTGCCCGTTGATCAACTGGCCACATTGAAAGCGAGCGTTGCCTCCCGATCCAAGTTAAGAAAATCCAGTCTGGTTCGGGCGTTCGTCCTTCATGTTGTTGTCTTTCTTTTTTTTGTTCACTGCGGTCGCACACTTTTTATAGTTGCCGTCCTCATACTGCTTGTTAATCGCCTCCCGTTGGCTTATTCAGAGCACGTATCGTGGCACGCGCTGGACGTGGACCTAATTGTGTGTGCGTGCAATGCCCGGGAAGTGCAATTTTCAGCGATTGTGGCTTAGCCATGACGAGTACAAGGACTGGATTGCGCCGGACACCACGAATTCGCATCGTGCTAGATGCCGACCGTGCGGAAAAGTGTTTGACATCTTGTCGATGGGAGAGTCTGCGCTGAGGAGCCACAAGAGGAGTTCGAAACACAGTGCGATCATGAAGAACACAGCAGGTAGCTCCATGTTGAACTACGTGACATCACGCGAGTGTGGCGAATCCGTTCGTGTGGTCGAAATGCAGTCCTCGAATTTGAATGCCGCAAGCAAGGCTCACGACTTAGTGACAGAAGCGGAAATATTGTGGGCTTTGAAAGTTGTCACGTGTCATTACTTGTACAGCTCATTTGCCCACACAAGCGATCTGTTCAAGAGAATGTTTCCCGATAGCGAAATGGCGAAGGTCTTCACATGGAGAGAGAAAAATTACGCATACCTGGCGTGTCATGGCCTTGGACCATTCTTTCTGTCATCCATTCATCGGGTGATAGATAAGTGCGACTATTACATCGTTCTGTTTGATGAATCCGCAAATGATTACCTCCATTAGAAGCAGATGGATATACACGTCAGGTACTGGGATGCATCTCAAAAAATAACAAAAAGGTACTTCACATCTGTTTTTTATGGGCCACGCGACGGCAGATGACATCGAGGATAAATTGTTGAAGGCACTGGAGCCATTACCACTTGTTAAGATCCTACAAGTGTCCATGGACGGACCAAATGTCAACTTGAAATTTTTCAGAAGCTTTCAGGAACACTTGCAAAAACACTATGAAGTACAATGCCTAGATGCAGGCTTTGCGGTTTGCACGTTGTGCACAATGCCTACAGGGTGGGTGTAACTGCCAGCAAGTGGGGAGTGGACATTCTGTTGTCTAAGTGCATTGTTTGAAGATTCCCCGGCGAGGCGAGAGGACTTCGTAGCGGTGACTCGTCAGGCTACATTTCCCCTTAAGTCCGTCGCCCATCGCTGGGTCGAAAACGTTCCGGTAATTGAACGAGCCCTTTCACTGTGGCCTGGTGTGAGAATTTACATTGAGTCTGCAAGAAAGAAAGAAGTGAACCAGCCGAAACGTGCCTCCTTTCAAAACTTGCTCAGTTTCTCCAGTGACCCACTAGTCCCAGCAAAACTTAACTTTGCCCTTGGGATTGCACTAATTCTGAAACCTTTCCTGACGGACTATCAGGCAGACCAACCACTTGTGTTTTTTCTGGCAAGGGACCTCAAAACAATTGTCAGGAAGCTTCTCACAAAGTTTGTGAAGTGTTCAGTTCTCTCTGCATCAGTTGGGACTACAGGCCTGTTGAAAATCAGCATTGAAGACGTGAACAGTCGCACACCACTTGAGAAAGTGGACATTGGTTATGCAGCTGAACAAATTTTGAAGAATTCCAAGGTCTGTGCAAAAGATGCACTTGCATTTAAAATGGAATGCAAGCTTGTTACTGTGTGTAAAAAGGTTCTTGAGAAGAGTCCTTTAAGATTCCCTTTGGTTAGAGGCCTTTCCTCACTGGATCCCCGTCAAATGTGCACCAAGCCAGACCAGTGTCTAGCAGGACTCAAGAATGTTTTGAGTGCCCTCATCGCTGCAAAACGGTTGAGTGATCACCAACGGGACTCTGTTCTCTCTGAGTACGCTGAAATGCTTCAGATGGAGAAGCACAAGCTCCGATTGTTTGAAAAGAGCTCTGACAGGCTAGACATTTTTTTCTTAGAACTCCTAAAGTTCAATTCATCCTACGCTGAGCTCTGGACAGTAGTCAACTTTTGCTTGTGCTCAGCCATGGCCAGGCAACTGTGGAAAGAGGATTTAGTGTCAACCGGCAGGTCTGTGTGGAAAACCTGATAAGTCTGTCATATGTCTCACAATGCGTTATATGTGACGCTGTTGATAAGGCAGGTGGCATCCTTAACATTCCTATAACAAAGGAGTTGAGGACCTCCGTTTCAGCTGAAAAAAAGGCATCATTATCTGCATATCTGGAGGCGCCGAAGAAGGAGCAACTTGAAGAAGCAACAGAGTCAAAGAGGCGCCTTGTTGAGGAAGAAATTGATACCTTAAAGCGAAAGAAAGCAAGACTTGAAGCAACCGTTGCTGATCTGACAGCTTCAGCAGACAACTTGGCTGAGAAAGCAGAAGAGACAGGCGACGTCGTGCACATTGTGAAGTCAAATTGCCTTAGGAAAACGGCAAAAAGCAAGACGGAAGAAATTCTAAACATCAAGCAAAAAATAATTACAAAGCTTCAGGAGCTTTCATTAATGCTTGTTACGACCTGTCTTAGTTTACTATTAAACTAGTCTGGTCTGTAAGTGCGTCTTTTTCTTAGTGTTCAATAAATTTGTTGCAGTGTGTTTTAAAAAAGTTGTTTTACTATAAAGGGTACTAAATTGAGTTTTGAAATGAGTCCTTGAAAAAAACTTTTGGGGGCCTTGAAAGTCCTTAAAAACCCTTGAATTTGTGCCTTCAAAGCCTGTACGAACCCTGCTTAAGGGACTTTGTTGTGCAGCATAAAGAAACATGCAGCAGTATTTGGTTCATTTGCTTTTGCAGCTAGTAAGTAATCTTTGCAGAAAGTAAATTGTAGATAAACTGCACAAATGCAGTAGTTAACAAGGAAAATATTTTGATGCAGAAAGTTTTTAGATTAGCATAGGCATTTTCAAATCACATCCAGAAATAATCCTTGTGGAGCATATGGCTTTCCATCACTGTTATCACAACTTCTTGATCAGTCTAATTCCTTGCTACTGAGAATATTTAAAAGCAGTGACAGTCGGTTAACAAATTTTTTAGGAAGTTTTGTGCAGAGTTCACTCGACTTTCTCCTTCTTCCTTCTTTAGTATATAAGGAACACCATCAGGGTACATTTCAACATATTCATTGAGGATTGAATATTGGTTCCTTAAACTGTAGCTTTAGCAGCTTTGGGTTGATGTAAGGCTTTTCTTTTTTGAGCTCAACTCTTAGGCACCCGTTCCTGCGTTGAGCATCAGCGCGCCTCGACATCCATCCCTCGTAACCAAGCGAATGAGCACAGCAAAAGACGCAAGAGCGAATGCGGAGTGCAATGGGGGATGAAAGGCGACGATAGCTAAGAGAGCATGAGGATGAAAGTGGAGGAGAAGGTTACAGTGAAAGCATAAAGCGGAAAGCAGAGGAGGAAAGTATGGCAAAAGGGTGAGGAGGAAAGCAGAGTGGCGCACAAGACTACGAGATGGTGCCATAGTATTAGAGCGCAGCTCTTCGGCGCCCGTTCCTGAGTTGAGTGTCGCCGTCCCTAGGCGTAACCATGCAGACGTGCTAGTGTCACTGTATGCTCATTCGTTGTCGTCGTCTTGCCCTTCTGGCTCCGATGCTGCTCATCATGCCAGCGTTCCCATGCTGCCCCTCCCTTTGCAAAGGTGCTGACAGCACTGGCTCACTGCAGTTCGATCCGTTGATTTCGGTCTCAAATTTTTTGCCTCAATATATTGATAAACGAAAACACATATCGAGCTGCGCTCAGATTTTCACATTAGGAAGTACCGTAATCGTCGGACACTTCTTTAGTAGTCTCCCACTTTGAGTAGCACTTCAGGCCTTGCTTATCAGTCTCGAAGTTCAGCGTGTGACACTTACGTGACCCAGCTGCAGGGAAGCAAACCACTTATGAATATAGTTTAAGATCTTTCAATACCGTATTTACTGGCATAATGATCGCACTTTTTTGTAGGAAAATTGATGTGAATTTGGGAGGCACAGTAAGTGTGTGAATAAATCTTTATGTTGGAATGGTGTAGGTGCTAAATAGAAAAATGAAGTGGCTGCAAATCAGAGTTCTCACGCTAACGACTAGAAGCTCAACGAATTATCTTTTCTCATCAGTGCTTACCATTTAATAAACCACGTGTTCTACACAAGCAGGTACTGCAAAGGCCTTTTTTTTTTTTGCAGACGCTAGCCGAGCCTAGCGTCACTAAATGAATGAATAAAATTTCTCTGCCTGACCTATTTCGAGTGGGTGTCAGTACTGACATTGGAACAAGCTGACGACTGTGGCTGCAACAATTGTCGAGAGTTCAGTGATTATTCGAGGGGGAAAAACACATTTTTCGTTTCCAATGTCGCAGGTGTGAGCAGTATGTGAGTATATTAGGTACCTCTCTTTGAATAGTTCTTAAATGAACATAATATGCATTTCCAAGGCTAACGCATATTCTGGTCATTTCGGTCTTTTATCTTTCAGTCACATGGTAAGGAAGAAAAAACACTCTAAACTTACTAACTCGTCATTCAATCTAAGCACAGAGCTATACCCAATGCATTTCTGCAGCTGGTTCTTAAAAATGCACGTCATGCTATCATCTGTGATTGCTGGCAAGGCATAGGTATGTACATTGTGGGGTCTTGAAAGTTCTAGAAATACAGGACACACTATGTGCACTACAAACGAAAAAAGGGCATGCACCTTCGATAGAGTGAGCCAGCTAGCAAAATACATGGATTGGAATACAGTTGGACCACTTATAATAATTTTTGAATGCCGAAACATTTCCATTCTTATAACTATTAATTGTTATAACCGAGTTGCATAAAAAAGTTCAAGGGGACAAACATGCAAATATTTTAATTCGATTCAAAGAAGGGCAGTCAAACCGTGGCGGCCACATCGAAGGGCACGAAATGCGAGAACACCCATCTACTTAGATTTAGGTGCACGTTAAAGAACCCCAGGTGGTCGAAATTTCCAGAGTCCTCCACTACGGTGTGCCTCTTAATCAGAAAGTGGTTTTGGCATGTAAAAGCCCATAATTTTTAAGAGCAGTCAAACCCACCTATAGCATTACTGGTTTTAACAACACTCGGATTTAGCAGTGATCAGCTGCGACACATTTGTGTGTGTTCTATGGTAAAATAAACCCCTTATTATAATGTTCCCATGTCACATTATTGGCTATAGCAACTAAATCTGGCTACTAGTTGTCGGCACCGAGAGTGAATGAATATTGAAAAACAAACAACCAAAGAAAATTTTAAGGACGTTTAAGCTTCACCTTTAAGAGTGGAATGGGATAGCATTCAAAGACCCCTTACTGCTTTTCATGCTTCTCGGCAACTGCAGTTTATGTAACTGTAATATTTACTGGGAAATTCTGGCAGGAAACGCTATGTGCAAAGGCAAGCTTTCAGGTAGAAACGCGACCTCTTACGTGGGTTGATCTGTTATTGTTTCGCACTTTTAATATTTCAGTCTTTGAAGAGCTAACATAAAGGATATGCATTATCTGTTTTTTTTTTTCATTACATTTGTGTGCTGCTGTTTTCTCAAAATGCCAAGGAATAACATTGTAAAGAATGAAAGACAAGGTATGAGCAACTTGGGTGGTAGAAGAGTGGTTGGGTATTTATGGTTTGGAATTTTGTTCGAAATTCTTTTTGCCAAAGCAACGTCCGCCACCGACACTGGATTTTCTGCGACACGGGGCCCTTAAGGGGCGACGCAGGTCTTGAAATTGCAAAAAAAAATGCAAAAAATGCCAATTTTCAAAAATCGTGATTTTGAAGTCTTCATTGTCCAAAGTATTACCCCACAAAGTATTATTGCTCAATTCCTTCTCGAAGTATTTAAAGGGACACTAAAGGTTACTATTAAGTCAACGTGGACTGTTGAAATACCATCCCAGAAACCTCGAAACGCTTGTTTCGTGCGAAGGAGAGACTTATTTTAAGAGAAAATGCGTTCTGAAGCGTCCGCGTACCTCTAGCGCAGTTCAAATCGCCCGCCCTCCGATCGACGATTACTGACATCATGGTCTCATAGTGACGTTGCGCCATCGGTGAGTAGAACGGTGTCTGCAGACGGCGCTACGGCTTTTCTGTGCAAAACGCAAACGTGCGGCCAGAAACAGAGCCAAGACAGAGCCGACAGCAGAGCGAAAGCGGGAGTATGGTGACCAGCGGAAGGAGAAACGCGCGACCATAAGCTGGTACTTTATTCTATGACGCAAACTTCGACGCTTGTCACAATAGACCCTGACAACGACAGATTGGCTCGCGATGCTGGGCTCAACTTCAGCGATTTGAGCACTGACAAGCGCGACCTGCTGCTGAGGGCTCGCGCTGCCGGCGTCGTTGCGTACTACTACTACGACGGCGGCCTCGACACCGGCTCTCCGGAGCGGGAAAGCAACGAGGGCTTCCCACGACATCACAAGGACGTGGCATTCTCACTGCTTGTTCGAAATGAAAGTTTCGCAAGCCAGCAGAACCCGCACAGCACGACGTGATAACAAAACTACTGAAACTCCAAAGCGTGTGCGGCGCAGAGTCGAGCGAAAACGGAACCTTTCGACCACCCATACTACTGAAGGGTAACGTCAAAATGTTATTTTTTCTTAGAATCGAATAGACGTAGACAAGTAGCATTTTCTTTCGTCTTATAATCGAATGAAATTATATTTTTAATACGAGTAGTTGAGTATTAGTAACACAAATTATGAGGAGTGCTTTCGTCATCGGGCTAGTACCGGAATGTCGCTGGGGGGTCTCAAATCGTGTCATGCATTTACCTCAATTTCTCGGTTACTAAAGCTCTGTTCGCGATTAGATTGACGCCTTAGACGTTTTAGAACATTTCTCTACCACTTTAACTTGACTTTCTGGTAACCTTTAGTGTCCCTTTAAAGGAAATGGCATTTGTAAGACGGTGGGCCGGAATTGAAGGTCCAGCTCGAAAATTTGCCCTAATTTCAAGCCGCCGAAGCTCCGGACGACGCATGGCGATTGCCGCCGTCTTGGTCTCGTTTGAAAGCTGGTTCCCCGTACTTCATTTTGGTGCTTTTCAACACGACGAAGGCATTCTGTGCGCGACGGTGACCGTGACGTTTTCGAAGGGTGAAATTCGGAAAGAGCGACACTGATTGGGCGAAGCGCGCGCCTCCTCTCCTTCTCGAGCCGGCGCGGCCACGTGCTGACGGCGTGGTGCCTTCGCATCATCTACAGTCGTCTGTGTGTGCCCGAGGCTTCGCTTTGTTGTGCAGTGTTTCGCGCTCCACAGTCTCTTTTCGCATCGTTTGTGTAAATGTTTTCATCGTTAATTCGCTCCCTTTTACCTCGCACTTTCGTTACTACATTTATTAGCCAGGCTGCCATGCGTAGATGCGTCCGTGTTTTTGTGCCGTTGTTCTGATGGGGCGGGACTCGCGTTTGAAATCAAGCACGCGGAAAGTGGTCCGCAAGAAGAGACGTGCTTGGAGCATAATAACTTCATCATCGAAAACAACTACGGCAGCTTCGGTACCACCTACCAACGCCGCTGCGCCGGGATCACCGGGAACGGCCGCTACGGTGTTGTCGCAAGCCGCAGCGGCCGGTCTGCCGGGGCTGCGGTCCCCCGGGGCTGCTGCACCGCACTCACCCAGATCATCAAGTTTGGTGTTACCGCAAACTATCGTACCATGGATCAACACCGCTGTTCCAAGCTCCTCAAGAACTTCGGTGTTGCCTCAAGCCACGGCACTGCGGTTCGACGCGGCTGCTTCAAGCTCCTCGAGACCGTGAACTTCAGCATCGCCGGTGGGCGTAGTTGGACCAAGCTCGCCTGCACATCCCATCGACGCGTCATTTTTACACAGAGGCTGAGTGTGCGGAGCATGAAAAACGTGCAGACAACATGAAGTCTTCCTTGACAAAAAAGTGTGCGACTTCGCGGAAGTTCGAGGTTTTAAGGCATCGGCGCGGTGAGTGATGACGACGATCGCGGCACGGAGTACATCATTGTGCACATGAAAGTTTTGCAAACGCTTTTCGCGTCCACAATGTGCAGCAAGTGTGGGATGGCTACTATCAAGCTCAAAAAGTGCAGTGAGAAACAGTACGGCCTAGCGGTGAGGCTACTGCTCACGTGGTCAAGTTGCGATTTCGCGGAGCAGCACTTTTCGTCCCCATGAGTCACCGGAGCATCAAACATCACGCCCTTTGAGGTCAACCTCAGGGCAATGAAAGGAATACAAAGTATAGGGAAAGGAGTGACAGCCCTCGCGGACTTTTGTGCCAGCCTGAATGTCTCCCCCCGGGGCCTTCACCACAAGACCTTCAGAGAACACATGGTGTGAGCTTGCCAGACAGTAGCTGCAGCCACAGGGGCAGCAAGCATGGAAGTAGTCAGAACCGTCTACAAGGACTTCCTCAACCCTGCAAGTTTCAGGTAGAAAGGTAGGTTTGAGGCCTGCAGGACACGTGGACGTCATTTTTGATGGCACATGGAAAACCCGTGGCCACAATTCTAACATAGCTGTGGGGTGCATTATTGAACTTTACACAGGCCTGGTGCTGGACCATGTTGTCCTTTCTCGGTATTGCCATGGCTGCCAAGGAGCACCTGACCCCTATGATGATGGCTACGGTGACTGGGCTATGACCCACAAGTGTCAAAAAACATTGACTGCAATGGCGGACGGATGGAGACGCAAGCAGCGCTGATCCTGTTCAGGCGGTTCCTGCAGAAGAATGGGCTGCGCTACACAACGATTTTGTCTGATGGCGATAGCCGCACTTTTCATGCACTGACTGAAGACAGCATCTACGGATACTTGGACATTGAAAAAAAAAAGACTGTCTGAACCATGTCCATAAGCGAATGGGGACAGCCCTTCGCACCTTGGTGGAGAAGAAAAAAGCCCAAAGAGAGTCTCTTGGAGGAAAGGGGAGACTTACCCAGGATAAAATAAAAAAGATAACAAACTATTGTGGGTATGCTCTGAGGAGCCACAGACATGACGTTCCTGCAATGCAGAAGGCAGTGCAGGCTACACTGTTGCACATGACTTCAACGGACGAATTGCCTGATCACAGTCATTGTCCTGAAGGTGATGACTCCTGGTGCTTCTTCAACCGTGTCCTTGCCAACCAAGAGGAGCCACCACCGCCTAAAAACCCTCTGCCAAGGTTTATTCGCAATGCTCTAGAGCCAGTCTTTGTAATGCTAGGTGACCAGGCCCTCTTACAGCGCTGCAGTGATGGCATGACACAAAATGCCATTGAGTGCCTGCACTCTGTGATCTGGACCCAAAGCTCCAAAAACGGACACGACTCATTGCTGGCTGTGGAAAGGGGTGTTGCTGAAGCAGTGTCACGCTACAATCAGGGAATGACACAAACCAGCAAGGCTGTTGCAGTGCAGCTTGGCTATAGTCCTGGCAGCTCCCTCATTCGAAGGAGCCTTGAAAAGGATAAACAAAAGCTTTACAGGTCTAAGAAAGGTCAACAAGAGACTGTAAAGATGAAGAAGAGAATGACCAAGAAGCACAAGCCTGACAGAACGCAAGACTACTGCCCAGGTCTTGTGTGAACTTGTGAGAGCATTCAAGAATGTGAAAGTGACTGTCTGGGTGTTTCTTTTTTTTTTTTCGTCAAGTCCCTTTGCCTTATGAAAGGTTTGATAAAGTTTCCATGAATTGATTTCAGTAAATTTTGTGTTCTTGTGCTCAGCAACACTTGGACAACATGTTAGAGCCCTAAGGTTTTCCATTTATTTAATAGACAAAAGGGCTAGTGGCAGTTGAAGTTGAACCCGCAGTTGAAGATGAAGGAGCTAGTTCTCTTTGTGCCCAAGTATCCACTCTGGCGAACTCACTCTATCTCTTGTACAACTGCCTAACTACAATGCCGAACTTCATCCGCCACTTTTGTGCTATGCGGGGAAGCCGGATGCCAGGATATGTGAGTGATGCAGGGAGAACATCAGGGGATGCTTAGACTTGAGTGTACTCACAACATGCACAAGAGGGCAGAACTCACTTGCAGCCAAATATTATGTAACTATAGTAAAACCTCATTAATTTGGAAAATTGAATAATTTGGTCTCATCCTTTGGTCCCAGCAGGTGTATGCATCACTTAATGCAATGAAACACTTGTTAATTTGGACGTATTTGGCTGTTCATCAATAAATTCAGACAACACTTGGTGCTCCGCAAGCACGAAGCTCCGCAAATGAGCAGAAACGGCATCCACTGAGACGAAGCGATGGAGCTTGCATCGCCACAGTCATCAGTAGAAATCGTACGTGAATCACGGCAATGCTAGAATGTTTCATGCCTATTTGTGGCTTTCAAGCCTTTATTCTTGAGTTTTCCACCATGCATAACACCACGTTGGTCACAGGCCTTCATAACTGCATAGTTGCCATCTATGACCACGTCGATAGCAACTGCTGTTTCGTCCACAGTTGGAGCAAATGGTAGTTCCGTTTTGAGTCGGAGTGTGCGTCGGTCGCACGCCTTCAGAAGCACAAGGTCACCATCCATGATCGCGTTGACAACGGCTGTGGTTTCGTCCGCAGTGGTTGTGGCAAACAGTACTTTTGTTTTTACTCGGTGTAAAGCTGTCGAGGATGAAAAGCATCGTCTACATCGTTATGGGTGAGGACCTGGCAGCACTGGCGAAAAATAATTAGGATGTGCATTCATAGTGAAAAGCGTGTCTCAGATGATGATGCACACTGTGGCTGTGTTGTGAAGGAATATGGCCTTCGCTGCTGTGAGCGCTGATTAGGCACGAGATGATGAGAATTCCAGCCTCTGCACTGCTCTTGTGCAAAAATAGAAGCAAGATTTGCTGATTCATTTAATAAATAAAAGCATGTTAACGTAACAAGCGTTTGCTTATTGTTTTCTTGATACCCTCAATAATGGGACATTTGGTTAAGAATTTTTTTTGGTCCCTTGAAATCCCAATTAATGAGGTTTTACTGTACTATTCTGCAATTATTCAGCCCAATAATGCATGGCTCATGAGGGTTGACTTGGCAAAAAAATGAAAAGGGGTGTTTTTCAGTGGTGCTTAGATTTGGGCCATGTTACGATGATCGGTTGTGGTGCGCAGCTTTGCAGGCGAGGTCAGGTGCATGTCTTCAAGTACCTGGAGCTGGAAGCTGTCAAGGAGGACCGAAGGCGAGGACACCTCATGGATGCCGATGGGAGCCTGCCTCGCCGAGGGGGAAGCCGCACACCGTGAGCAGTGCACCCTGGGATTCTCTGGGGCCTCCCAGTGAATTGATTTTACTAAGTATTACAAAGCAAAGCAGCATCTTAACATTTGGCCATCATGAACCCTTTTAACCTTCTCGTAGGTTATTTAGGACCACTTCAGTATGTTTTTAAAAAATTAATGTTTTCTATACAAGTGGGTGTTGCATCATAAGAAGACTACTTAAACCACGACATCTCAGGCTTCTGTAATTATAAAGCAGACAGTGTTGCATATCATAAATGAGGGTTTCGATGACATTCTCAAGTTTGGTTATACAGTCAAACCCACTTAAAACAATATTCAAGTGCCACGAAAATTCTGTTGTTATAACCGATAATTGTTTCAGTTAAACCTCACTTTAATGAATTCGGTAAAATCAGCAATTTGCTTTGTTATATAGAAATTTTGTTCTATTGAAAGTTGACCTTTTATGCAGATAAGCACCGTCACCAATCAATTTTTCTTAAAGAGAAAGGGGCCCAGAATTTTCCGAATTATCGGGCAATCGAAAAAAGCAAGTTTGAATGAGAAGACAGTTTATTTTGATAAATTTGGAAATCGAGGATGAATGACACCGTTTCATGCCACGTACATCGATGATATTTTTTTGGCAGTACAAATTAAGCGAAGCCAAACACGCTTTCACATGCACTGCACCCCCGCGACAGATAACGTTGCCTGCACTGGGACGACGCTATCAGGTAAAGTGCCGGCAGAGGGGAGCGAATGCTTCGTATACCTCTCACTCTAACAAGTCACTGAAAATTGAGATTTGCAACTTCCAATATTAAACGTGCAGTAAGACAACTTACATTGTGCCACGCTGTCTCGGCATGCCCACTCTTTAGATACACAGTTCTAAAGCAGGGTGTGCGGCTGCGTATGTGCTCAGCCATGCTTACAGCCATGCACAGCCACGGCCAAGACACATGCCAACTTACCCCCCACTCTGCCCCCCACTTCCTCACGCGCGCTTGATAGCATTACTGCGACCTCGCTCCCCTTCCCCTCTTTGCCTTCGCTTGTACGGGAAGGTGGCAATCGTGAAGCCACCATCTTCCTTGATCCAACCTCTCACATTTTCACTCGCATCTAAAGCACAAAGTGCACGAGGCGAGACAGGATCTTATTGCACTTGGACTTCATACATAATGTGATACTATGATGCAGCTTCACTTCAGTGGTCGCTCTTGTCATGCTGGAATTTGAGAGGTGCGTCTGCAAGCAGCCCCTTGTAATTCAATCATTTGACCATGTGTGTTTGTGGAAGTTTCCATTTATTGTCTCGACATTCCTTTGCGGGGGAAGCAAAATTTCGTTATATTCAAATGGCATTCAAACACACTTTGTTATATCAAGGTTCTAAATATGTGGTGTTCTATGGACAAGAGGTTATGAAAAGTTAAATAATTCGTTATATTGAGAATTTCATTATATTGAAGTTCGTTATATCAAGGTTTAACTGTATAAACTGGTTGCATGAAAAAAGGAATGGAGGACGGCAGAGCTGTTCCAAGAAAACTATAATGGTGGGGAGGCCCCTCCCCACTACTGTCCTCCATCTGGCTTCTGATTGTGTTGACTAGTTTAACTATTTAACTCTGCTTCCTGCATGCTCCATTCGTGTGTTGTTAACAAGCCGCGGTTGTTGGCGGTCAAGAATGGCACTGCTATAAGAACTGTAAAGAGAGGTCACGGGCGGCAAGTAAAATATATGCTCCACCGAGGCATTGCTTTGGTGGCCCTAAAAGGCGCCTTTTAAAAAGTGCGGCAAGGTTGCCGCAGCAGCATCTCAGATTGAGAAATCCAGAAGAAACGCTGGGACGAGATCGCCACAAGCATCTCGCCACATACTTGCCACTGGCTTGCACGACGAAACTGTATGTCAGTCAGCCTTGTTTGCTCTACGTGAAGCTTGCCGACGTCCTTCTCCAAGGCATTCAAGTGCTCCACGTAGTGCAGCGGAAGGTCCCTTGTGAAAACAAGCCCCTGAGGGACTGAATAATCTTCAGGGCCTCCCGCAAGGACAATGTTGAGGCAACCAGACTTACCAGCCTTACTTCATCAGCACTGCTGTTGTGGCCGTCCCTGTTGCTATTCAATGCAAGCATGTTGGCGACAATCGGTGACAATTGCCTCATCGGTTAGAAGGTCTTCGTTTCCAAACCTATAGCAGTCTGCTTTTTTTTCACTGTCAACATCGTGCGTTGCCGATGATCAGTGGGTGGTTCAGCCGTCTTCCGTTTCGGTGACGAGTCAAATGAAGCTGAGAAACCACTTGGCCAGGAACAACTTCCACACAACTAACAAAGACAAGCACAAGCGACTTAATCCATTAGCAGAATGAGGGCCCAGCAAGCAATCTGGGAGCAGTGCCGTTAGTGTTGACAGTGCAGTTGGCACAGTCCATTCGTGTTTCGGAGTGTGGCATGGTGTAGAGCTATAGGCGTAGCCCATTCGTATTCAAAGGTGTGGAAGGACTGGAGAAATGCGTGCGAGGCTGGCAATGAAGAGAAGTGCACAGCAGCAGTTGAGGTGGCAGGCGATCATGCAGTGGCTTGCATTTCACTTTTTCTTTTTTGCTTTCAAAGACTTTGCATTTCATTACCTTTTAGCACAGACACCCAGTCGTCGGACTTCATTGTTATAACCAACAATGTGGTTTGGGGGGCATTGTAGTAAGTGGGCTATTTCCCCATAGAAACATACATACTGTGTCAGTGTCCGTGCTGAGTGCCATCACGGAGCACCTATGTGGTCACTTCACAAAAGAAATAGCATGCATTTATGCAAAACTCCCTTCACCAAACTCGTCGCTGGAGAACAGAAAAGTTCTGTGCCTTGCAACAGCTGTCAAGTGTTGACACTGTCAAACGGTGGTTGTTTGCAGGGTGGATCAACGCCCAGCTAACAATGGCCATGTCAAGGAGCCTGCAGGTGGCAAGCGACCGACCACCATTGATTCTGGTTACTGTAGCACCTCAGATGTCACTGAAAGCCGTTGGTCTTTTGAGGTATGTGATCTGCAGCTGTGCTTTATGCGGGGCTTGTAAACCTATTTGAAATCCTTTGAATTAGGAAATAGAGATTCACAGGCCCTTAAAGCTCTTCGAAAATAAATGCACTCCTTAATTTCCTTGAAAACTAGTGTTAGGAGTGACTTCTGAACATTCAAAGTGACAAACTCAGCATTGGTGCTATTGCAAGGACACTCTTTATCGGGAAACAATCCTGTATATTCTGTTTTGAAATTTTTGCTAAACGATTGCAGCCTGGAATGCCCATGGCCACTGACGATAGACTTGTTTAAATCGCCATTGCTGGCCATGCTAGAAGAAGCCCGATCAAGTGACCAACCTGTATCCCCTGTTGTTGTTGTTTTTTTATTCGAAATGCCTGGAGGACAGTAAGTTTCAGCCCCTTAATGTGACGAGTACTTTGGGTGAAAGTCGGACATTACTAACCCTTGTGACAGCCTCATAGTTGCACAGCAGCAGCCAGACACCCTTTCCCCTTTTTGACTCTAAAATCATATCGCGGAGTGTGCGGGAAAGGGAAGTGGTGCGAGAGTGCGCAACCGAGCCGTAGAGGCTGGATGAACACAAAAATAAAGTCGGTTGTTGCTTGTTCTTTGGGGACGCATTACTCGCTTCTTTCTGCTGATTTCCAGTCATGCTCGTGTCCCGCACAACACCCTCATTGAGTGAAGTATGTGATGTGCCACAAGGCAATTGATACCATTACAGTGGGAAAGACGACTATGAAAAGCCACCTGAAGAGCTTGAAGCTCGTATGCAATTAAGTGGCGGCTTTGCTGTAAACAATTTCAGATAAGGAGAAAAGAATTTTAATATTTTTTAGTTCATGAGTATGAGTGAAGTTTGTTTCAACCTCCTTGAAATTTGGCTTTAACCAGCCTGGAAATCCTTGAATTGTCCTTCAGTTTTGTGTCAGATGTTCTGTACAAACCCTGTGTAGGGTGTGTGGCTTTTGTTCCTTTGCTATATGCGCCTTTGCCTGAAACACCGAAGCAACTCTGCTGATTAATTTAGTACAGCTGCAGCGAGACAGGCATATCAGCTTCCCTCTTTCACATTGAAATATGGTGACACATCGCACACTGCATAAAATAGGGCCTGGTCGATAGCGCCATACTTAAAATCTTGGTAATCGTCAAAAGCATTGGGAGAAGAGTACCATATTTATGTGGAGATAAGGCAAGGTGTTTTCATAGAATTCTTAGCCTTGAAGTCTCCCTCCACTTACATGCAAGTCTGTTAGGTTCGGTTACATAGAGTTTAAATATGGCAGCAGCAGCATCATGTTTCCGGGGATCCAGATTTTAGACGGCAGCACAAATTGTAGCAACTAATAAACCTTGGCGGGTGAAGCAGCATCAAATTTTTTAGTGTATAAATTGCACTGAGAATTCTAAAAGTTGTATGGTAAAGGTGGGGTACAAGTTATCAGGCATGTGTCTAGGAAAGTTACTAATTTACCTGTTTATGACATAAATAATCCACAATTACATAACAGTGTGCAAGCACGGCCAACAGACAGAAGAAAAATGAACTATGAAGACAAGCGCCGACTTCCAACTGAACTTCATTGCAAAAAGATGCACACGGATACATATACAGGGTGCTTCACATAACTTGAACGAAGGATTTTAAAACAATGGTTTTGTGTCATGTTGCACTCCTTAGAGTATATTTATATTCTGCTTAATTACTTAGTTAACTAAGATTAATTATGTAAGATTCCTAATGTTGACACATGTGCTTGTTTGTCTTTATCGGGCGACACGTCTCGCCGCCTGGCAAATGTTATCGCACAGTGCAGGACGTGCCTGCATCTATCGGAAGTTTCTGGGATGTTATCGATGGTTCCATCCACTGGCTGTGACTGAACATGTGTAATCTGATTGCATGTGTGCGCGACGCGAATAGTGTAGAACATAGAGTTTCTCACTATAACACTTAGAGGGAAATCTGGTGCCACCGTCTATGGGAGTTTCTTAAGGGGGCACCGTGCCGTCATGGGAATGACAGTATATGCGTCTGCAAGGCTCGTGTTGGCTGGTGTTGTACGGGGCTTCATCTAAAACGTGGATATGGCTACACAAATAACGCGTTCTCAAAGTAAAACCTTCATAAAATGTTTCCATTCATGCATATTACATCTTTACTGACCTACAATGCATGCCTAAGCGAAGAAGAACAGGAACAGACGACAAACTGTTTAAAAGCGAGCGCGAACTTCGTCGTCTGTCCTCCAACTTTAGCGGCCCGCTGATACTTTTTTACGTAACATATAATTGTACATGCAATAACAAGTTCTCATAGTTAAACAAAACCTGTTCAGGGTGTGTTTGATTGTGCACGAGCCTAGACACGTGGTTTTACAGTCGCCGACCGTTTATTCGGACCTCACGGGGACTGCGGAAATGTCCGAATAAACAGGTGTCCGAAAAAGCAGATTAAGAAAAAAAAAATGAAATCCTGTATTTCCACGCGCTTATTCGGGCTCGGCAGTAGGCTTGAAGAAATCGTGAATGCGCCGTTGCACGCTGCTCCGTTTACGCGCAGTCAGATAAGCCTGACTCTCGGAGAGGTTCGAACGGTCACTATAGGTGGCTGAAAGCACAGTCACTGTTTGTGCACGCTCCGCATGCGACGGCAGCGTAGCACATTGTGCGTCATCTTCCGACTCGGAGTCATCGTCCGGCGGTGCAGCAGAAACCTGACGAATGATCTCGCCGTCGTCGAGTTCTGCGCATGTCAGTACTGCAGTGTCAGCACCTGTAAAACTGTCAAATGAGACGGTGTCCGGAATCGCAATGCAACCACTGCGCAGGTCTCGGCAGAACATTTTCCGCGTCAGTAGGGAGCACATCGGAAGGCGACAAATCTTAGGCCTCCCGGCACCCGCTTGCCGGCATTCCCCAGCGAAGTCTGCGCCGGCACTGTCGGCGCCATTAGACACTTGACGCGATGTTTCCGTACGCCGCGTTGGATCACCGAAACCTCGACACAGCACACAAAGCAAACACCACCGTTCCGACACCGGTCGCACAAACGAAAAACGTAGCCCGCTCGCAGCGTCATGCGCGAAGAAACAAATCAGCTGCTGGATTGTCTTGACATGGCTTACTAAGCTGAAACCGGAACTGCTGTAGAGCCACTCTTTTGAACCAGGCAGAAACGATGGTGATGAGCAGGGATTTCCAGTAGCGCCACTTCGTGGGGCAGCAAGGAGGCTCTGTCCAAAACAAAAATGGCGTTCAGCTAGTCGAACTATGCGCCGGTCATAGTCGGTGCATGATGCTCTCGATCGAGTTGGCTCAAGGAGTGTCCGAAAAATCAGACGAGAGGTTGCAACGTGTCCGAACTTTCGGCAGTTGTTATACATTATAGTCTATGGGGGGAATGGCGGTGCCGCGAAGCTGACCGAATAATCGGGCATGTCCGAATTTTTGGAGTCCGGAAAATCGGTCGGCGACTGTATTTCATATTTCGCGGACTTCCTTTAAATGCAGAAAAAAAATCGTCACGGCATGTACATTGCCACAAGTGGATTGGTCATTTCTGAACCGCCTCTACAACGCAACGAAACACACTTGTCCATGAAGGGAATATAGAAATTTTGCATAATTAATCTTAGTTATTTACTAATTAGGCGGAATATAAAGAATACTCTAAGGTGTGTCACATGATGGCACACCATATGCTGTCAGTTTCATTCAGCTGCGGCTAAGCACTATATTTGAATCCTGGGTTCAACTTAAGTGTATATGTATATATATATATATATACACCACCCATACAGACAATCACCCATTCGTAGCAGTTGCTATAAAGGAAACCCATGTGGGTTCTTCGAAAAAAAGGCCTCACAGTTGAAGGAAAATTCGTCATGGTCCGGGATAAATTATCCTTCAACCTTGAGGCCTTTCTTTCGAGGCACCCTTATGGGTTTCCTTTGTAGCAATTGCTGCGAACGGGTAGATGTCCGATTTTCCCTTCATTAATTATTTCTCTCCACCTTGCGGGTTTCCGCAGAACTTTCACATCAAGGAAAAGTTCTGTAGGTCTGGTGCATAGGTAGTTGAAGAAACGAAGGGGCACACTTACAAAAAAGGCATGTTTAATGGTTGATCGTGTCGGCCGTGGCACGGCCTTTGTCAGAATAAAACTGACAAAGGCCGTGCCATGGCCAAAACGTTAAGCCATTAAACGTGCAATTTTCTTAAGTGGGCCCCTTCGTTTCTTCAACTACATACATATGTGCACACACACACACACGGGATTACAACCATAACTGCCGATGCATAATGGCTAAACAAAAAGATAATTAACATATTGAAAAAGGGAAGCACTAACCTAAGACAGCAAGCCACATCAAGCTGAATTTAGAAATAAAAGTTCCTTATGCATCAGTAAACCATTAGTCATTTTCACCAATAGGGAACTTATTTATAGATTCCGTTGTATGCGGTGTGTCAGCCTAGGCTTGGGCTAATCGAAATACAGGGCTGTCAAAGTGATAGCTTGAAGCACTTGGAGTTGATTTTATCTGTGTGGCATGAATGTTTGTGGTTGAGGCAAGCTGTAATGGTACAGCCAAGTTGAGGCTGTGCTTGTTGTGCCCCAACTGCATGCCTAGGCTGCGTGAAATCCTAGCATCTTTATGGCAGCTGTGACCCACAGAATTATTGTTGGACTGACTGGTTGACTGCAGGCGCCGGAGGACCCTTTGCTACCACCACTGCGGGCAGTTCCCTGGGAGCAGCGGCACGAGCGCCTTTCGGACCTGAGCCTGTGTTCGGCAGCAGGTGGCATCACCACACCCAGCACTCTGAGCCCCTGCTCGGAGACGGGACCCGAGCCCAGCCCTCGTGCGGTGAGTGGCCTCCCTGCATCGTCTCGCTAGGCTGAGCCTTATTATCGTATTTAATCAAATGTTACGCGACCGCAATTGTAACGTGAGGGTCAACCTTACAGCCAACAACATTTTAAAAATAAAACCACAAATATGTTGCGAGATGAATGAAAAGAGAAATCGTACGTTTACAGTCGCTGACCGTTTATTCGGACCTCACGGGGACTGCGGAAATGTCCGAATAAACAGGTGTCCGAAAAAAAAAAAAAAGCAATCGTGAATGCGCCGTTGCATGCTGTTCTGTTTACGTGCAATCAGATAAGCCTGAATCTCGGAGAGGGTCGTACGGTCACTATAGGTGGCTGAAAGCACAGTCACTGCTTGTACACACTCCACATGCGACGGCAGCGTTGCACATGGTGCGTCATCTTCCGACTCTGAGCTATCGTCCAGCGGTGCAACAGAAAACTGACGAATGATCTCGCCATCGTCGAGTTCTGCGCATGTCAGTACAGCAGTGTCAGCACCTGTGAAACTGTCAAATGAGATGGTGTCCGGAATCGCAATGCAACCACTGTGCAGGTCTTAGCAGAACATTTTCCACATCAGTAGGGAGCACATCGGAAGGCGACAAATCTTAGGCCACCCGGCACCCGCTTGCCGGCATTCCCCAGCGCAGTCTGCGCGGGCACTGTTGGCGCCATTAGACACTTGGCACGATGTTTCCATATGCCGCGTTGGATCACCGGAACCTCGACACAGCACACAAAGCAAACACCACTATGCCTACACCAGTCGCACAAACTAAAAACGTGGGGGCCTACTCGCAGCGTCGTGTGCGAATATGTGCTCGAAGAAACAAATCAGCTGCTGGATTGTCTTGACATGGCTTACTAAGCTGAAACCGAAACTGCTGTAGAGCCACTCCAGTGAACCAGGCAGAAACGATGATGATGAGCGGGGATTTCCAGTAGCGCCACTTCGTGGGGCATCAAGGAGGCTCTGGAGCGTTCAAAAGAAAAATGGCGCTCAGCAAGTCGAACCATGCACCGGTCAGAGTCGATGCATGGTGCTCTCAATGGAGTTGGCTCGAGGAGTGTCCGAAAAATCGGACGAGAGGTTGCAAGAGTTCCGAACTTTCGGCAGTTGTTATACATTATGGTCTATTGGGAGAATGGCAGTGTGGCAAAGCAGACCGAATAATCGAGCATGTCTGAATTTTTTGAGTGCGGAAAAACAGTCGGTGACGGTATTCAAGGAATCAATTCGGAAACGAGTTCTCTTCGCTTATCATCATTGTCTGAGGAGGAGACCGAGCTTTCTTTGAGCGGTATTCTCGGGCGATCACTTCCACAAGTTTGTCTGTGACTCGGCACAGTGTCCCCAACACGTGTTTTTGGTGCTGTGCGAAGCTTGCTCTCAGTGCCAAGAGTGCCGAGCCGAGTCTCGTGAAAGCGAAACTATTGCCAAATGTGATAGCCCGACAATTAAGTCATCCATGCTGTCAAGCTCGTTTGAGACTAAGTACTTCTTAAAAGACCACACAAACATTTAATTCAGGGACAGTGCAGGCCACTACAAAGTTTACGGAGCCTTTCCGACGGGCCTTGCGTTTAAAAAGAACGGCCCCTTGGACCCACCATCCGTGAATTGACGACTCGTTGACGTCGAGCCGCAGTGCCACAGCAAAATTTCACACTCCTCGGCTATCAAAATCCCTCGTCTCTCGAAGTGGCCGTCATACCAAACACACTGAGTTACGATAACGTTGCGAATGAATGGAGTTGATGCTCAAAAGGCTGCAGGGTACTGCAGCACCGTAAGCGTAATACTATGTAATGCGAGTCGTAAGCATAGTGAAAATGGCATTGATCATACAAAAAGAAGTTTTGACTTCGGTTGATATGTGTATGGATTAAAGGGGGACCCAGCTTTTCTGTACCGAAAATCGGCCCAAAAATAGAATTTTCAATCTTTGAATTTTTGCATTTCTGATGCGTTTCCGCACCTTCCTCCAAAATTTGGTTCCGGAATACCGCGCCTTTCCCCTGTTATCATGATCTAAAATGCGAGTTTGCGAGGGTGGCCCTTTAAGGGGCGATGCGGGTTTTACATAGCGAAAAATGGCCAAAAAATCGATTTTTTGAAAATCACATTTTCAGTTTCTATAATTCTTTTTCCATCTGATTCCGAAATATCATCCATATAAACCACGTAGAAGTGCTCTAAAAAATTTGTTTTATCAGCCAAGGTGGCGAAAAATTTCGCGGAAATCAAGAAAGAATCGCGTTTTTCAAGCCACGATATCTCCGGAACGGCTCAACCGAGAGCCGCCATCTTGGTCTCGTTGGAAAGCGCATTTCTCCGTCTTTAAATTTGCTGCTTCAGCTATCTTCTCCATACAGAAACAAGCGCACAAAAAGCAAATGATTGAAGGTCGTGCGGGAGTCTGCGATTGGACGCGCCCGCCACGTAACTCCAGCGCGGTTCGCCATTGGTCCGGTGCTTGCGTCGTCTGCTCGGCTCTTTCACGGCTCTTTGCACCTCGCGAGCCTGGAAGTCTCCACTCGCCGTAATCTCAACGTGTCAAAACGGGTGCTACGCGGACATTGTGTAGCGTGGCCAATCCCTACGTTTGTGGACGTCTCAGACCCACGGCAAAGTATTCCGATCATCGGCGATGCGGACTTCGCGACGAAGATTCATGCGCGCAATCCTCGGACATGCGGCTAGGCCTTTCAGCACACGGTGTTTCGGAATTCGTGACCAAGCACATTGCGCATGCAATCCTCGTACCGCGGCTAAGCATTTCGCGCATAGGAATCTCCGACTCGTTGATCAAGCACATCGCGCGCGGACATCTCGGGCCCTTGCCTAAGCATGTTGTGCATTGGCACCTCTGACGGCACAAGTACATCGAGCGTCGGCTCCTCGAGCCCGCGGCTAATCATTTCGCGCGTCGGCACCTCGGAGTGCGCCAATAAGAGCATCGAGTGTCGACTCCTCAAGCCCGCGTCTAGGCATTTCGCGCGTCGGCACCTCGGACTGCGTGAATAAGCGCATCGAACGTCAACACCTTGTATCTGCAGCTAGGCATTTCGCACGTTGGCACCTCGGACCCGCAACCAAGCATATTGCGCGTTCACTCTATTGTCACTATAGCTCATAGCAATATCTGTCATACCACCCCTTCATAAAGAGAACCTCATTATGAGCTCTGTTCACTAGGCCCCTTGGGTTGGCACAGACACCTGGCTGCAGAAGTAATTGAGGCATCATACAAAAGTACAATTCTGGAAAGCACCTAGCAGCTGCATATCTAACACTGGCTCTCTGATCCTAAGTTCTACAGCCATTGTCAAGTAAAGATGACTTGGGACGGTGCTGACACTCAGAGCCTTCATTCAGTAACATGGTCAATTCTGCAAAAATTAAAAGATTCCTCACTGATTGTACTGGAGATTGCTATCAATCGGGCAACCTGCGGGTACAGGCTGCCTGAATGTACACTGGAACTATATTCATGCCCACACAGAGTTCTGCACGTCACATGGTTTGAAACTTGGGCACCATGCTCTTTGTAGAGCAGCAGCAGCAAAGAATGCCCTATAAGAAGAAAAGGGAGGGGGGGGGAAGCACACCAAACCAGAGGCCACATGTACAAGAAGCCCCACATCACAAAGCACCCCAAAGACTACAAATTTGGTGCCTTTTACAGAACTGAGGAGAAGGTGAAACTTTAAGAGCCGTTTTCTCAAAACAGTTTTTCTGCCTTTCTGCTCAGTTTCTGGAGCTGATTTCTTTGTTACCGTTTAAGATATTTCGACTCCGTTTTTTTTTTTTGTCACGTTGCTTGGGCTGCAGTGCAGGTCGTGACATTCTTGCTTTCTTATTCTGAGCCGTTGTAAGTTTATGATATGGCTATTCGTCTACCCTGAAAGTGTGCTTGATGTGAAGGTAACATAAAATATGGCACCCCAAAAAATTCGTGTTGCGAAAAAAAAAATGCAAGGATGTCACGACCTTCAGCACACATTTAGCAAGCCTTCTATCATGTTTTTTAAGTTCCCGAGGCTCTCCGCTCAATAAAATTGAATAAAATGTTCTCAAGATATCGCTCTGAAACTTTTATGGAAGCATCAGGGAGACATTCTAAACACTTGTGCCAATTTTCATGAAAAGCCATGAAGAAATAAGGAAGTTGATTTTCAAAGCCTCCCCTCTTAAGGGGCGACGCGGGCCTTGAAATCGAAAAAAATGCGAAATAAGAAAAAAAATCTCGATTTTGAAGTATTCAATGTCCAAGGTATTATCCCACAAAGTATTATTGCTCAGTTCCTTCTCGAAGTATTAAAAAAACGGCAATTTGTAAGCGTCGCTGGGCCGGAATTGAAGGCCCAGCTCAAAAATTTGCCCTAATTTCAAGCCGCCAAAGCTCCGGACGATGCAAGGCGATCGCCGCCATCTTGGTCTTGTTTGAAAGCTGGTTTCCCATACTTCATTTTGGCGCCTTTCAACACGACGAAGGCATTCTGTGAGCGACATTATCGGTGACGTTTTCGAAGGGTGGAATTCGGAAAGAGCGATGCTGATTGGGCAAAGCACGCACTTCTCTGAGGTGCAGCCCTCTGATTGGCCCTGGTGCGCGCCTCCTCCTCTTCTCGAGCCGGCACGGCCGCGTGCTGACGGCATGGTGCCTTCGCATCGTCTGCGTGCGCCCGAGGCTTCTCTTTGTTGGGCAGTGTTTCGCGCCCCACAGTCTCTTTTCGCATCGTTCATGTAAATATTTTCATTGTTAATTCGCTCCCTTTTACCTCGTACTTTTGTTACTACGTTTATTAGCCAGGCTGCCGTACGTACATCCGTGCGTGTTTTTGTACCGTTATTCTGATGGGGTGGGACTCGCGTTTGAAATCAAGCATGCGGAATGTGGTCCGCAAAAAGAGACGTGCTTGGAACAAGATAACTGCTTCGTCGAAAACAACTAAGGCAGCTTTGGTGTCATTGCAAGCAACAGTACCACCTATCGACGTTGCTGCACTGAATTTGTTCTCTGTGTGTTGTAACACTTCCCGAAAGAAAGGGGAGGGATGCAGTGTTATCAGTTATCTCTGTTCTGGCTAAGCACGGACGAGCACGGGCCCTGTGACGTCGCTGATGAAAAAGGATAAAAAGTGCCTGTCTAATAACACGGGACTTGTGACCGGGGCTACATCGGAGTATAGTGTCAGTCTTTCGCTCGCATCACTGCTCTACAAGAGCGGACAGGACACCTTCTACCTCTACCTATGCCTATAATGGATCTAGTCAGGTCACTCTTTTCCCTGCTTTTTTTCCACCAATATTGTATGTCTGTTCCTTATCTCGACCAATGATCGTCCGCCTTAAATTTAAGCACTTCTGGAAGATGTATGTTACCTACGAGCAGTGGCCTAGCTAGGTCTTCTGGCACCTGGGCCCATAGGTCTTCTGTCACCCCCCCACCCAAACTTGGGTGTAGTCAGGAAGGCGAGGCTATTGAAAATTTTCGAGGAGTGGGTGGGGGCTGATATTTCAGCACCAGCAAAGCTGCCTTGGATACCGCGCATGTCCCCCAGGGCGCCCCCTTTTCACTTTCACTCCCACAGATAGTGAATGTAGCAGGTATACAGATGGTTTTATTTTCTCCACCAAATAACACAGGGTGCTGCAGCAGTGATAACCTGTGATAAGCGCATTTGCACATCTGCTGTGAGGCTGTAAGGCTTGGCAGTCAATACAGATGCAGCACCATGGAAATTATGGCTCACAAGTAACATGATATTTTAATAAATTCTTAATTAGAAATTTTAGAGGCAGTATTGCATTTGCGAAATTGAATCCCGACAGTCATATGTTGACCAACAACAACTTCACAAAAATTGTCGTCGGTACTACGGCTTGCATTATTTTGGCTGCCGTCTGCCCTGAACCCAAACGAAAATTAAATAGCGTGTCAGTGACGCTGATCTCCTCAGCCTATCAGAGAATCCCACCTGCTTCCTTGCTGTGCAGGCGCCAATGCTATGACAATCATGAGTTCTCTTCATTCTGATCCATAACGCCTTTCCTTGTTTGCTGCTATTGGCAAACTTGATTATCCGAGCTGCGGTACCGCCACAAGATTGAGAACAGAATAGAGCACGCATCACGGCGATTCCTGGAGTCACCATGCAAAAACAAAGAGAGAAGGCCACGATGAAGCCTGTGCCAGCAGGAGCTTGCACTATGTTGGTCTGCACTCGCAAGAGAGAGGATAGAGTTATCGACGTCACTGGTGCACTATTTCATATTTCTTTCCGTACTCCCATACTGGGCCGCCCGCAGTGCCAAAGTAATGCAGGCTCTAGCACCCAAGACGATTTTGTTTAGAGAAGTTTTTGTTGAGTTAGGGGGGGGACCTTGCACCTGAAAACTTTTTTTTTTAATTCTTTGTCGATTTTGAGGAAACTCGCTGAGTTTGTGTCTCAACGTGCTAATATACATCCAGTTTTCTTGCAGAGTAAATAACTTTCCAGAAATTGAAGAACTTCAGCTTTATTGCATAATTTGCTTGGAGGTGAGCTATCTACCAAACTGTGCATGACATAATAAATATCGAGATATGAAAATGATGTGGAACTAACAAAGAGCGCAAATAAGCAAGTATACTGTTCTAACCCAATTTTGTATCAAATGAGAACATTGCAAACTTCATTGAGAGAAATCCACCTAACTGCTAAAAAAAGAAACATTTCTTAAACATTTTCTAGTAAATGCAACAATGTTATTTCGTATATTTGCACTCTACATGTGTTCTGCCTTTCTGATTAAAAAAATATGAATTACAGTGATAGCACAAGTAGAAGCAGAGATAATGCACCTCCAATACGGCATCATCCTCAAAATTGTGGTTTTGAGAAAACAGCAAACATTTCACAACTGATATATTGCAGTTGTGCCAATATAGTGCTGGCTTGGAGTGACGCCTGATGCTGGTAAAAGATGCTGAGAGCAAGTGGGGCTGCACTAATCCAGGTACAACCAAATTAGGAAGGCCCACTAAGCTTCAGCAAAGGCACTCTCCCACCAGAAGAGGAATTGGCCTCCCTGTTGCAATATTCGGCCACCCCCTCCCTCATGATTCCTACAATTATCCCATGGCCCTCAGTCCCCAGCAGCTGCGGAGCACCTGACCAAGGCAGCAGTCAGACCTGTAATACAGCAGAGGGTGCTAAGAATCTCTGCACCCGGACAGGGCGCCAATGGAATCTGACCCTGGCAACCTTTAACAGCCGAACTCTGTCGAACTCTTTCAGGAACTATCAGATATTGTTCGGGATATCATTGGCTTTGACGAGATTAGAAGAACTGGTATAGGCGTAGGTACTGTATAGGCCTCCTATACAGTGCTGACTAACAGCCATGTCCTCTGCTATAGAGGTCTCCCAGATAAGGAGCAATAGGTGGTAGTATTCCTAATCCATAAGGGTGACATTGATGGTAACATTGATGAATTTTGCAGCATTAATGAGAGGGTAGCAGTAGTTGTAATCAAACTTAATAAGAGGTGTAGATTAAAGTTAGTACAAGCCTATGCCCCAACATCCAGTTATGATGATGATAAAGTAGACCATTAAGAGATGGTTAGCTAGGACTAGAAGACAGTGTTTTTATTCAACACTGCGAAACTGGTAAAAAAATAATACAAATGATATAAAACTGATAATTGGAACACTGTATACATACTGACGACACAGAAACCATTTAGTGAAATAAAGTTATTAGCCCGCACATTCGTGCAATTGTTATGTAGGATGTTGCTAAAGGATGTAGGATGTTGTTGTAGGATGTTGCCTACAATTCTGCGGCGCTACACATCTGGTACGTCGGGTACATGAGCTCGGGCTGCTTGTTACCGGAACATTCTTTACCATTTGCGTCCAGTCAAGCCAGAGGTAAGTGGAAGGTCTTCAGACATATATGACACCCCCCCCCCAACTGGCACCCCCCCCCACCCTTTACTACGCCGCTGCCTACAGGTCTCACTGGGTGAATTCCTTCGCATTCCATTAGGATAGAATTAGGAAACAGTCTGCATGCACGTGCCTCACCTCTATAGGGACCTCTATAGCGACTCCTTTAGGCGAATGTCAGGGGACAGTGAATGTGTTGAACACGATTCATCTCTCGTTAAAAACGCTTATTTTTGGTCCGTCCTAGGAAAATTTGCAACCAGTAACTGTGACTCACAATGTCTATATTATGGGGATGCGCGACTCTCGCGCGTCCCCTAATGTTTTTCCCGCATAGCGCGTCTCCTGTAATCCGGCTTCGTCACGTGGCCTGGCGCCCACGGCGGTCGGAGTGGTTGAGGCGCAGTACGAGAGATGGCGCGAGTGTAGCGCTGCTAACGCCGCCGACAGGCAGGGTTACTTGGGTGCCGAAAGACAAGGCGCTTGCTCTCTGGGGTTCGGGACAGCAAGCAGTACGGACGTGCCGTGCCGCGGGTGCGCCAATCCATGCTTCTGCGAGACCGTCTCGCGTGGCCGCCTTGGAATGCGCCACCGTTCGCGTGACCGTACGCGCGAACAACCAGACGTTGGGATCCAGCATGGGGCGAACATATTCGCTCGCTATCCGGTCGCGGTGAGTCGGACTTCTAGATTTGTCGCGCGCCCATCGGCATGTTTTGTGGATAGCAACTCGGCTCGCAGGCATTGATCTATGAAAGGTGCAATAAATGCCCTTGTGATTGTTTGCACCACTGTACTGTCGTTCGTTTGTCCCAAGAGCACGGAGGAGAACCCCGCAATATCTAATGTACGCCTTTCCTCTTTAAAAGAAAATTGGGCCTGAAATTGCCAGCGTGGTGCAATCGTTCACGAAACCAAAACTGTCTTTGCTAAGGTTGTTTGCTTTACTGCGTAACTCGGATGTACTGCGGCGGAGTTGACTTCAAAACAACCATCTAGTGAAGATGGTTTTAATAAACAAGCCACCATTGTGCAACAATTTTACCGCGAAAGCTGTATGTGACTAACCTTCCGTAGTTTTTTTGGTGTACAGAAATCAATAGCTCATACCCCATGAGCAATGGCTCATACTCCCCTGTAAGCAAGCAAAAAATGCAATGACTCATAATCCTGCAAGGTTCATGGCTAATCACTTTGCTTGCTGTGAACAATAGTGTGATATCAAGGTTATCGCAGTATATAAATAGGAGAGGTATCGGTGCTAAAAACAGCTGCATTATCGATGTGGCTGACATGTATAGTTTGTACACCCAAAGAACATGCGTATGAGTAGCGCAAGGGGGAACAGCAACGAGAATGTAAACGGCGCCGGCGCGAAATGACCACCAACGAAGAACATTGTTCCCGTGATGCTGAACGAAAACGACAATCGCGAGCCCGGGCACCTCTCAACAAACGGACGCCAGACTTGCAACAAAAAAAAAATGACAACCATTCCAATCTGTGAAGATGGAATGGCAGCGAAAGCACTTTGCTTTTCATTTGAGAGCTTTGACTGTTAGCTTTTGCTGCCATTCCATCTCCATAGAGTGGAATAGTTGTCATTTTATTCTAGCTAAAAAATAGGCGTACATGAAATTTCTATTTCGTTGAGGAGACCGAATGTCATTCCTACGTTTTCTACTTTGGACACATTGAAAGTTGCCTCAAGTTTGATTCGAGGGTGTGTTAGAATAGGGTAAATACTGCCATATGAATGAACACTGTGTTTTAGCATTCTTCCTGCATCTAGTTTAATTTGACCCACTGGATAATTGAATCTTTTCATCGTTCCCATGAGGGTTGAAATAACAGATGTCTGTTCTTTGTTTTTGTCAATATGAAATTGTGCATACTGCCTGAGTCATGTAAAACAATAATCAAGTGAAATCATATGAAGGATTGTTAAGCCATATTCTGTGTGAGAACATGGCGGTCATTTTCGAAAACATTGTATAGTACCTTGTTTCAGTTAAAAATATTTCCAGTTGCATGTGTTGAGCATTTATGTCAGCCTAATGTTGCAAGATATGCTATATTTTCACCTGTGTATAACTTGCTTTGCTTAAGATATGCATCAGCAGTTACAGTCCTCGTGAAAGAAGAAAGAAAGTACCAGCATGTGTGGGCCATGCCAGTAACTTCATGAGACAACGCCCAGATTGGTATAAAAATTGCCTGGTTTATTTGCTGGCAAAAGCTCCATGTCTGTACATGCAGTCATCACCGCTCTCTTACTGTTGCCCTTTGTTGAAGCAAGGTGCAGCTTTATGGTAATCCTGATAATATTTATGTCTGAATTATGCCTCTGCATGCGACTTCACAAAAATATGATTAAATCCAACGCATAGTGTTGCACTGGGAAGTTGCCCAGTGCAACATGCATTCTTGCATAACCAGCATCGCTGCTTAACTTTGTTAAACCTTTAATGCGAGTTCCATGTCCAGATCATGATACTTCAAGCACCCAAAGATCCTGAACCCTGCTTTTACAATGTGTTTGCAATGAATTTTGGTGTGCAGCCACACGTTAGTTGTGTAAAAGGTGAAGGGGGTTCTTTTGCATGCAGTTTTTTGACGACTCTTCAGACACGGACATCTCTGAACACGGTGAGGGTGGCACACCTATGCTGCTAGACTCACAGGTAACACCAAAGGCTTTGGCTTGGCTGCAAATGTGAGCTGCTTGAAAAGGTTCTGCACAGTTTCTTAAGTGCACCTCCACTTCTGTGGTCTCACAAAAAAAGTATACAGCAGGTGCTTCTCTGCTGAGAATGAAAGCTGCTTTGCTATGCGTGCTTGTAGGCTGGCAGTGTATCGAGTGCTGTTACGAGGCACTGGCAAGTTCTCTTAACATAGACTAGCACTCCCTTGCTTCTCTGCATTTGCCTCTTTAATGTGTTCTTTTGTACCACCAGCTTTCAGACCACTAGAACAAATTGAACTGTTTCATTGATCCAATAAAGAAAACTGCAACACCCACAATTTTTAACATAGAAGCAATAACAAAATAGGCCACGAATTAGCACCATAGATGTCTTTACAATCATTAGATTTTGAAGCGCTGCTCTCAGAAAAAGTTGCTGTGTGGTGCAAATGCCTGCTGTGTTGAAAAAACTGTTGCAATTTCCTTGCGTTGCAGAAAAGGCTGCATAAAAAGGAAAGTTGTCATCCACCTGACTGTGCTTTGTGCTACTGCGAGCGGATGACAATTTTCTCTTTTGTGAACCTTCCCTCATCATGCGGGCTTCCCCAGAACTGATTTGCCAAAAGGCTTCAGTGCATGTGAAATGTTTCTAGTGCTAAAAACGACTTCTTGCTTTGTCTAGTTGCTTCTGAAAATCTGAACCCAGAGCCTAGACCATATTTTAAGGGTATATCTTTCGAAAAACATGTTGAAGGTAATGTTTGGAGTACTGCCATGTCTCCGATGGCTTGTAATGACTACCAATTGTGAGGAGACTAATGGCAGTATTTTCTCCCGTGGATCCAACCAGAGCCACCTGATACTTTTGTCCTCATATCGGCTAAGTTATGTAGGCTTTAGCTAGTGTCAGCGAAGATAGAAATGGATAAGGCAACACTTTTGCACAAAGCAAGGGCCACATTTTTGAGCCTGAGTGACACTGCATGGATTATGTCATGCATCGTGGAAGTGTGTAGTCTGATACAGGAATAGTACTACTGTCTTTAGTGCATGCCGAGAACGGGACTAATGCAAGATACTATTGTGTATGTCCTTCTGTGCTGCAAGCTTTGAGTTCTTGTGACATAGTTTGAAGTTTGCCTTCTAATAGGCAGACTCGTTGCACAACAACCAAGGGGGGAATGCTGAGTTAGGCTGTATTGGTCTATTACGCTTCTCCAATAGCACTAGGATCACTTACTAGGTGCAGTCTTGGTTAAGCCAGATAAGACACAGACGACTGACAAGGGGTGGTATAGCGCCTTGAAGTTCTTGCTCTAGCTGCCCATGACATCATAGATTTTGACAACTGCTCAAAAAAGAGGCAAGTTTAGGTTTCACTTTCTTTGCTGTCAGTCAACTCTTTTCCACCACACTCTTTGCTATGCCCATCAAGGCACAGCCTATTTGGTAATACCGTGATTTTTTTTTTTTTTTTTTCAAAATCAGGGCGAATATTCTCATGCTTTTACACTTTTGCTTTTAATTTGTTGGCACCATCTAATGACGGCTGCGGGCACTAAGCACAATCAACCATGGCAGCCAATATTTACAGTGGCACAACACACGCAGGTTTTATCTACTATCATCCACTTAGCTCTTGGCGTGATCTGCACTGCACTCACTGATGCTCATAACCACATTATTGTGGTCTGAACTTCTTGCAGTTTCTTTAGAAATGCTTACTGACAAAATACTATTAATCAAGAATGCTCTGGGAATTTCTGAAGTTGTCATTACTGCTGAAACTTTAAAACGTCAAACTAACAAAATTCCTGATTTAATGAAGCTTTTTCGCTGCAAGTACGACTTCATCATATCGAGGTTTGACTGTATTGATATAAAGCTTCCTCTGGAAATGGAGCACTTTCGTGATGAGTTTTGGCGCAATTGTCAAAACTACTTGGCTATCAGCCAACCGCATGTGTTGTACAACAGCACGCAAGGAAACTGTAAAGCAGCTGAACTTTCCAAACTCATCTGCATGATACCGAATGGCTAAAGCAAAAATTTTCACTTCTGATGGATTTAGACTTGGATTCAATTACATATTTCATTGGCATACATGTTAGCAGTGATGCATTACAAAACCACATGAACTCTGTTCCAGTACTAATTGAATATTGCTGCATTGCGACAATGCTTAGACCATTATCGCAGCATTCACTTACAGCACAAGGACTAACAGCATGAAGTAGAAAGTTATTTATTTGTTTGTTTATTTATGTATTTGTTTACTTATTTAATTATTTATTTAACATGAGTTACAGGCCCCTAGGTGGGTCATGGAATAAGGAGGTTGCAAAGTGAAATAAGAGCATGAGGAACTGATTTATCAAAACACGTCACAAATCCAGGAACAAAGGTAATGTAAACAGGGACCATCATTATACAAGTCATAATATAGTAAAACCTCGTTAATTCGAAGTCATCGGGATCGCAAGAAATCTTTTAATTAACTGAACACAAACAAATGCAACACAGCCAAAAATTTTGCTGCAGGAATGCACTACCTTTATTCGGCAATCTCTGGATTACTTCAAGTAATCGGAAATACTGGTTTGCCGTGTCCTGTAGTTTGAGGCTCTAAGGGTCATGTTCTAGTTGCCCAACTACGTGCAGCATTTGAGAGTTTCCACCGTGGCACTCAACAAAACTGAACATAGCGTTCAGCGATCCGATAACTTCCCCGAGAGCGGGTGCTTGGGAGGGCTCGGTAGCGTCGTCGTTGCTGTCATCAGACATGGTCGCGTCAGCGGTAGCTTCACTCTCCAAGTCTGAGTGGCACATTTGTTGATCATTTTCAAAGTTCAGATACTCAGCAAAGGCCGACTGGACCGGATTCGCTATCCTCTGTGCAGAGTGCATTGATGCGGTCGCAATACTCAGCTCCTTCTTCATCAAGTGCACATGAATAGTCAGTATCACCATTGATGGTGCTTTCCTTCGAGAAGCCAGCGTGTTCAAAACGCCACATGATCAAAGTGGGTTCCACTTGCTTCCATGCATACACAATAAGACATATGGCCCCGAGGAGGTCGATGGAGTAATCCTTGCCGTTGTTGTGTTCTTACCCATTTCTTAGATCAAGCAGAACTTCTACTGCAGTGGTAAAGTCTTATACTTTGACATCTTCACTCACTGGCACTTCTGCACAGTTCAGAAAAAAGAACACTACGCTAGCTGCAACGCCCCTAACCACCGCACACAAAGAAACGGCACAGACTGGCGTTGCATGCACACTTGTCACCGCAGACGCAGAGAGAGAATGGGTGAACGGCAGCTAGTGGCAGCGGCATGAAACACACGCTGACGCTGCGACCGCTGTGACTGCAAGGAGCGTGCGGAGTTGGGGACGAGAGCACGTAACAGAAACTGGTATGCCTACTGCGTTGCAGTGAAGCATGTCTTCTCCTCTGCAGGCACGCGTTTCGGCGGTGCGTGGGTCATACCGTGGACTGATTTTTGTGCTAGTAGTACTACAGGTCGGGTGCTTCGTCTATAAATAATTGCGATTGCCATGTGGCGTCGCCTCGCGGCTCTGAATGGACGTCGTTCTGTCGGGTTTGCAGTGAAATGGAGATTGGGAATTGCCGCATAGCACCCCAAATCTTTGAATTCACCGGATTGACCTAGGCCACTGGTTCGAATTATCAGGTCAAATTTACATTGGAAAATGCGGGACCGCAGACAACCTTCGAATCATCCGGCATTTTAAATTAACCGAGTTTGAATTAACGAGGTTTTACTGTAGATACTTGTAGATGATTGCATAGAAAACATATACAGAATTAAACAAAGCAGCAGCATAACTACAGACAAAAGCAACAAAATAGGAACAATGTTAAGAAAAATCATTGCCCACGCACTCCGTAAGATGTTTAACCAGGTGTAGCATTGCTGCCACTGTGTCGGGGCAGATGCACTGTTGGAAGAACACAACAGACAACAGTCCAAGCCCCAAACCAAGAAGCCCCCCCCCCATCATTTATTGTCAGCACACCCCTTTATATATGCTGGCGGGCGGGGATGTCACCAGCAAGCTTGGATGCCGCAGCAGTCTTGCAACGCGGGCGTCGCTCAGTGGAACACCGGAGCTCTTTGATGCGTTCCGTTCTGGTGTGCGTTAATCAGAACGCTGGTTGCGTTCGAGGCAACGCCACATCTTCTTCGCCCTCCCCCCCCCCCTTTTTTTTTAATCTTGGAGTCGTCGGGCAATATCACAGCACTGGCACACAAAAAAAAGAACACTCACACAATTGAAGTTCCTTCTCTGCTTCTCCCTGACTACAAGATCTTCATCGCGAACCCGTTTCAGGTTGATGACCTTGGGTGAAAGCTTTATGGAGTGCAGGGAATCATAGTACACAGTCGCCGGCCCATCAAGAGCTCGGCTGGAGTCTTCCCCAAAGGTCCATACCCTAATAAGGCCAGGTATGGGTGACAGGATTTCTGAATAAGGCTTTTTATCATCTTAGCTATCCTCTCAACCTCTCCGTTAGCCTGTGGATATCTCGGGCTGGGTGTGACATGTCGGAACCCATATTTTTGAGAAAAAGAGTAAAATGCTGACAAGATAAACTGCGATCTATTGTCTGAGAACACAATTTCAGGAATACCATGCAGTGTGAAGATGCTCTTAAACTGGTTAATATGTGGTCACTGGTAGTCGCTGCAAGACTAGCAACTTCTGGATATCATGACAGGTAATCAACAACAACCAGATAATCCACCCCCTTAATTTGGCAAAGGTCAATGCCGGCTTTCTGTCAAGGCAGCATCGGTGTGTCGGACGAGATCATTGGTTCTGCAGCACTCTCTGCAGTTTGTTACTAACTTTGCTAGTTCTGAGCTTAGTCCCGGCCACCACACATAGGTACTCACGCAACGCAGACATGCTCAACATTTAGTGATTCCCTGGTCACCACCACGTAGGTGACTCAAGACTTCGGCCCTTTGACACTGCAGTATGACGAGGCGCATGTCTTCCATCAAGACCCCATTAAAAACTGTGATTGTCGCCCTAGATTGCCAATATCGTTGCATATACTGTAAACGTGAAGGAAGCGATATCGGGGTCACCCATTTCGACACAAGCGAACCAACATTTGGCAGGCAGTATCTTCTGCCTGACCCTGCTTCGCCTTCTCAAATCCACTAACTTCAGCCACGGTATCAACACAACTTTTTGCAAAGCGTTTGACTTCAGATACAGACATTGCTTGATGATCTCTCTGGCTCGATCGAAGTGGAGACCTTGACAAAGTATCTGCCAAGACAAGCTTTTTGCCGGGCACTTACTCAACTTTGAACATGAAGCGCTTTAGCCTCATCCGGAAGCGCTGAATACAAAGCAAATCAAGCAGTACTTTGCCCAGCAGCGTTACAAGCGGTTTGTGGTCAGTCTCGAACTTTACTTAGTCCTCTGAGATACCCCTCAAACCTCACCGCTGCCCATGTTAGGGCTAGAGAGCTTCCTTCTCGAACCGTGCATACCAAGACTGTCAACGATAATGACCTGGAGGCAAACGCCACTGGATTGCGCTCACCATCACCTTGCTCTCGGAACAAGACCGCGCCGAGGCCAAATGAGGAGGCATCAGTGGAGGCATCATTTACGGCTGCTTTGGGTCATATTTTGCCATACAACGATCAGAACATATCAGTTCTTTAATGCTATTCAGAGCCTCTTCTTGGGGTTTACCCCAGGTCCACTTTCGACCTTTTCGCAAAAGTTCGCGCAGCAGAGCGCTTATCTGTGACAGATTAGGAATAAACCTGGCTAGGTGATTAGCCATGCCAAGAAGTCTGCGCACACCTCTTACGTCACAATGTAGTTCTAGGTTTTTAAGTAAATCCAGTTTCTTTGGATCCAGTTTTATGCTTTCCTTATTGATAAGGCATCTCAGGAACGCTACTTCTGTGACGCCGAAGCAACACTTCATCTTGTTTATCATTATACCTTCTTTTTACAGCTTTTTCAATGCTTTCTTAAGACGCTGGTCATTTCCTGCTTTCCTGCTCCCAAAAATTAAAATATCGTCAATCAAATTGACAACGCCTGGCATGCCAGTCAAGATTTCGGACATTCGTTTCTGAAAGGACTCAGGTGCCAATGTGATATCGAAAGGTAGCCTTTGAAAACCGTACCTTCTGTATGGCGTAATGAAAGTGGTCAACAACTGACTCTCGCTGGACAACTTAGCCTGGTAAAAGCCAGAACTCGTGTGTTGCTTTGAAAATACGGTTGCACCACGTAACCCTTTGAGGGTCGATTTTTTTCGCCACATGCAACCGTCTAGGGCCGATTTCTTTAATTGCAGATTCCAATTCTTCTGAGGGACCTATATAAAAAAAAACTACCTTAATTTTTCTAGGGTGTCCGTAAAGTGACGAAAAAATATTTTGTGTTGGTATATATGTACTGTTTATTCATGAATAACAACAATAAAGAAAGGAAATAAACTTATAAGAATAAAAAAGTTGATGCAGTTATAATCATAGTTTAAGGCATAAAAAATGATGCGCACACGAGAATATTTTGCAGCTTTAAATGTTCCTGCTCTTACACTAATATTTACATCCATAGCATAATCGAACTGCATAGGTGAGTGCACTCACGAAAGCTGTGTGGTTGGGTGCCCGTCAAAAAAGCAAAACCTGTGACAAAGTTATGCTAATCTTCATCTAATTGCCAACCAGAGGCAAGTTGTCACGCGTCTCCAAAAAACGAAAAGGAAATGCATGCACGGTGGCATCCTTCCTATGCGCACCCCTGTGAGCACTAAACGAGCAAGAAACAGTCTGTCGCCCATTGAGCAATTAGTAACAAGATAGCCATCAGTTTTGCCAACACAGGAAACCGAAACCGCCTGTGAAACAAAACCTAAACCGCCACCCGCCAATGCGCGAGTCGTAGCATATAGACGCGCCAGAGCAAACTAGCTCCAAAACAAACCATGCAACGAAAACCGAGAGTGGGAGGCGCGAGAAAAAAATTCCCTGTATTCCCACATATTTGCAGCACATGCCAGAAAAGAAAAAGTTGGGAAATAGGTGCGCTTTTTAAACGTACAGATGGCGCCGTAAATACTATACGGCATTTACCATTTTGGGCTTGTTCGCGGCGTTGTATATTTACGTCATTAACTCTACAGGCAGCCGAGACCATGAGTTGTTAGGTGTACCGCCTTGAACGCGCTACTAGTGAATTCCCGGTAAGCGCTGAAAGTTTTTATTTTTCCTCATTTTCTTTTTCTTTTACATTACATTTAAGTATTGTTCAAGTTAGCCGAAAATGTATCATATATCTAGCCGCGTTCATGGCCGCATGCATACGAGTGACTACGAAACCACGATGTTCAAACCATTCAGCAATACTACGCCATGTCAACTTTGCCCGTGCAACTCCGGAACTACGAGGCTTGAACCGTTTAAAAATCACCCTTTATTGAGTTACCCATCGCGATCAGGAAAACACTTCTATCGCGGACAAATCAAAGATGTGTTTAGGCATGTAGGGCCCTCGGGGCTGTACTTGTTGGCAATAAGGTAGCCTCCCCGCCTGCGGGATTATCTGACTGAGCTATAGTGAATGCTTGGTTGCCATAGTCGGAAGTTTGAATCCAGCTATAAGTTCTTTTTTTTTCTTTTCTTTCTTTTTTAATGATGGTGAGCTTGGAGTGATACCTGTCACCGGCACAAGATGCCAAGAGTGAGTGGGGCTATACTAATACTAATCCAGGTACAACCAAATTAGGAAGGCCCACGAAGCTTCAACAAGACACTCCCTCACCAGATCAGGAATTGCCCTTCCTGGTGCAGTATTCGGCCACCCCCTCTCAAATGGCTAACTCAATTACCCTATGATCCTCAGTCCCCAGCAGTTGCGGAGCACCTGACCAAGGCGGCGGTCAGACCTGTAATGCAGCAGAGGGTGCTAAGAATCTCTGGATCCAGACAGGCCGCCAATGGAAACTGACCCTTGCAACGTTTAACACCCGAACCATCTCGAGTGAGGCTACCTTAGCAGGACTCTTTAAGGAACTATCAGACATTGTTTCGGATATCATCGGCCTTAGTGAGATTATACGAACTGGTAAGGCTTAGACATTGCTGAATAACGGACATGTCCTCTGCTGTAGAGGTCTCCTAGATAAGAAGCAATGTGGGCTAGGATTCCTGATCCATAAGGACATAGCGGACAACATTGACGAATTCTACAGCATGAATGAGAGGGTAGCTGTAGTCCTAATCAAACTTCATAAGAGGTATAGATTAAAGGTAGTACAAGTCTACGCTCCAACATCCAGTCACTATGATGAGGAATTAGATCAGTTTTATGAAGACGTATTAGTGATGAGAAAAGTTGTGGCATTCTAACCCGTGCTCTTGGGACAAAGGAATGACAACACAGTAGCGCAATCACAAGGGCATTTATTGCACCTTTCATAGATCAATGCCTGCTAGCCGAGTTGCTATCCGCAAAACATTCCAATGGGCGCGCGACAAATCTAGAAGTCCGACTCACCGTGACCGAATAATGAGCGAATATGTTCGCCCCATGCTGGATCCCAACGCCTGGTCGTTCGTGCGTACGGTCACGCGAACGGTGGTGCGTTCGAAGGAGGCCACGCGAGATGGTCTCGCAGAAGCATGGATCAGTGCACACGCGGGGAATCCGTGGCGCTCGCCGACCTGCAGCCAAAGAGGAAGCGCCTTCACCTTTCCGCACCCAAGTAACCCTGCCGTGAGGCGGTAGCAGCGCAACACTTGCGCCATCTCTTGTACTGCACTTCAACCACACAGACCGCCGCAGGCACCAGGCCCCGCGGCGAAGCCGGATCACAGGAGACGGGAGCTATGCGGGAAAACAACGTATCAGGGGACGTGTGAGAGTCGCGCATTCACACGAAGTGCGAACTCAGTATACTGTAGTAATGGGCGACTTCAATGCAAAAGTGGGGGAAAAGCAGGCTGGTGAACAAGCAGTTGGCAACTACAGTGTCGATTCTAGGAACACTAGAGGAGAGATGCTGGTAGAATTCACAGAAAGAAATAAGCTTCAAATAATGAAAACCTTTTTGAGGAAGCGTAGCAACAGAAGTGGACCTGGAAAATCCCTAATGGTGAAACAAGAAATGAAATTGATTTCATACTTTCTGCCGATCCCAGCCTAGTGCAGAATGTAGAAACGATAAGCAGGGTAAAATGCAGTGATCATACGTTAGTGAGGGCTAGGATTCACCTCAATTTGAAGAGAGAAAGAGCTAAATTGGTCAAGAAGAAACAGGTCAACCTAGAGGCAGTAAGGGTAAAAGCAGACAAATTCATGGTGGTACTTGAAAAAAAATATGCAGCCTTAGAACACAGAGATGAAAGTGACATAGAGGCAATGAATGAAACCGTAACTAGGCTGGCTACAGAGGCAGCAATTGAAGTGGGAGGCAAGGCATCAAGGCAACCAGTAGGCAAGCCCTCCAAAGTAACAGAGGACCTAATAAACGACAAAGAACGAAAGTGTCCAACTCGAGATGGGATAGAATTCGCGAAACTGTCAAAACTGATCAACAAGGCGAAAATAAAGGATATTCAAAACCATAACGTGAGAAAGACTGAAGAAGCGATAAAAAATGGACGCAGTGTGAAATTGATGAGAAAGAAACTTGGCATAGGACAAACCAAGATGTATGCACTGAAAGATAAGCAGGGTAATATCATCAACAATCTCGAAGATATAGTAAAAGCAGCGGAAGAATTCTATACTGACCTGTACAGTACCCAGAGGGGTCAGGATGCCTCAATTAGAAACAGTAATGAATTGGATACAGGAACTCCTATAACTAGCGATGAGGTCAGAAGGGCCTAGCAAGACATGAAACGAGGAAGAGTGGCAGGAGATGATGGAATAACAGCCTATTCACTGCCAAAGCCGGCGAATCACCGGGCTGCCGATTTTAGGATTTCCTGAAGCTGTTGATAGACGGCAGCACTGATCACCTTATCTGAAGATGCTTGGATATATTACCGGTAGATGGCAGTACTGAGCCTTGACTTTTCTATGTTCTCTTTCTATGTTCTCATGTGGAGGGCGGCAGCAAATGGGTTAATGTGGGGTTGTTTTCCCGGAAGTGTATCTACACTTGCATGGCTCGAATTATTCTGGCTACCACTGAGGTGAACCCATAGTGGGGAAAAGAAACAACAAAGCCGATTGTTAATAAAAGATGAAACATATAATTAAAACAAACCATCAGACACACAAACCAACTAAACAAGATGTCAAGATTAATAGAAACGTTCATGCAGCTCTAGATGTTCTCGTACAAGTAAACAATTATACAAAACAGTAAGGGCCATGACCGGTTACAGTTACTGGCCATGTGTCGGGGCAGCTGCAGGGCATCGGTCATGTAAGGATGAGTCGCAGGAGGGGAGTGTGAAGTTCTTGCGTTAAGCGCCATGTCACCAGGACGAGCGAAGACCACGGGCCAAGTGACGACCACAGGCCAGACAGAGGCCGGATCGTCGCCAAAGTCTTGAAGCTCAGACCCACAGCCAGACTGCTTTGCTTCTTCCACTCCACACAGGGGCCTTTCGCCCAGAACAAAAAAAGCCTTCCTTTTCTTCCTTGTCTTCTTCTGCTCCCCCTCCCAGAATCTATGTCTTTTTGTGATTGGCTGCTGGCAGAGGAGCCGCTTCGTGCTAGCTCGTGCCGAATGCCACCATTCTTTTTCTTCTTTTAGTCACTGGCCGTCCACCAAACCAGGACATGCACACATTAGCCTTTATACAAATACAAAAATATAACCAGGGTTGTTTCTGCCAGTAAAAAAAAAAAAATGCGAACAGGTCTTGACTGTGTCTACGATAAAATGGTGGCACACCTATTTCAAGCATCGGTAGAGGCACTGCTTCAGTTTTTCAACAAGATAAGGGAATCTGGGGTAATGCCTACAGATTGGAAAAATGCAGTAGTTTTGCCAGTTCTAAAATCTGGTTAACCCACAACATCCCCGAACAGCTACAGATCCATTGCACTAACAAGTTCTCCAGTAAAATCGTATGAGAGCATTACAAACATAAGACTCGCATTCATCCTTGAATCAAATCATTCCATGCTCTGTTATGCACTCTGTATACAGTCTACACTCATTACAACGGACCCGCATACAACACTTTTGGATATAATGGACCATATTTCAACCTTAGTTTCCTCTACCTATTTTAATAACGCAACAAAGTTTGCTTTTAACGCACCATGCTACAATGGACTATTGGCTACAGCGGGCATAATTAGCGGCAAAATTGGGTGTATGAAACGGACTTTTGCCAGGTCGCACGGGCCGGAAACTGACTTGCGAGGGTCAGCCAACAATCACAGCTCAATATCGTGCACACGAAGGAGAGAGGAAAGTGGGGCGGCAGTGCGCTGGGCTTTCACGCATAAGGCGCAGGGGCAGGGGGGAGGCGAGGTTGTGCTCCACTGGCTGCTGTTAACGGCGTGGCCACGTGGGTGCCATATCTTGAAAGAAGTCTGTGAGGTGGACAAAGTGTGTGCCCGCCCGGGCACCATATCTTGAAACCAATATGCAATGTGGACAAAGCGCGTGCCTGCCCAGGCGCCGTATCTTGAAAGCGATCTGCAATGTGGACAAAGTACGTGCCTGCCCGGCACCGTATCTTGAAACCGATCTGCAATGTGGACAAAATGCATGCCTGCGCAGGCGCAATATCTTGAAAGCGATCTGCAATGTGGACAAAGTGCGTGCCTGCCCGGGCGCTGTATCTCGAAACCGATTTGCAATGTGGACAAAGTGCATGCCTGCCCAGGTGTCATATCTTGAAAGCGATCTGCAATGTGGACAAAGTGTGTGCCCGCCCGGGCGCCGTATCTTGAAACCAATATGCGATGTGGACAAAGCGCGTGCCTGCCCAGGCGCCGTATCTTGAAAGCGATCTGCAATGTGGACAAAGTACGTGCCTGCCCAGGTGTCATATCTTGAAAGCGATCTGCAATGTGGACAAAGTGTGTGCCCGCCCGGGCGCCGTATCTTGAAACCGATCTGCAATGTGGACAAAGTGCATGCCTGCGCAGGCACCGTATCTTGGAACCAATCTGCAATGTGGACAAAGTGCGTGCCTGCCCGGGCACTGCATCTTGAAACTGATCAGCAATGTGGACAAAGTGCATGCCTGCGCAGGCGTCGTATCTTCAAACCGATCTGCAATGTGGACAAAGTGCATGCCTGCACAGGTGCCGTATCTTGAAACCGATTTGCAATGTGGACAAAGTGCATGCTTGCACAGGTGCCGTATCTTGAAAGCGATCTGCAATATGGACAAAGTGCGTGCCTGCCTGCCTACCTGCCCGGGCACCGCATCTTGAAACCAATCTGCAATGTGGACAAAGTGCATGCCTGCGCAGGCACCGTATCTTGAAACCGATTTGCAATGTGGACAAAGTGCATGCCTGCACAGGTGCCGTATTTTGAAAGCGATCTGCAATATGGACAAAGTGCGTGCCTGCACGGGCGCCGTATCTTGGTAGCGATCTGCAATGTATACAAAGTTAGCCCAGTCCCGGTGGCTTCGTATGCACTGTACGTTTGACATTTAGTTCACATTGAAGCGAGAGACAGCACTAAGGTCAATTCACTCACTGTTGCTGCCGCGCTTCCTCACTCCAACGTTATGATAGTGACTTTCCACGGTCATTGAGCAAGATGTGTTCATGTTTACCTGTGCACGCATGACACGGTGCTTGTTAATTTAGTTAGTAAGCTAATGTTTACAACTTCGTATGGCTGATAAAACTATTACCCTTACTTCGCGAAGCTGTTTACTAATTTGTTATCGCAATCGATGCTTTGCCTTTCGGGCAAAACTGCAACCTTCTTCTTTTTTTTTTTTTTTTTTACTTTGGACGTTTGTCACTAACTCTTTGCAATAATGTTGTTACAGTTGCATGTTGCGACACAAATGTTTCAAAAGTAAAGTGTTTTGGATATTGGGACTTCGGATAATATGGACATTTTTTGTTGGACTATAAAGGTCTGTTGCAATGAGAGTCGACGATTATATCGACGATTTACAAATGGCTTGCCGTGCCTCAAATCTATCAATGTGTTAAGGCAACTACAAATAACAAGGAATAATCTCACACAATGGGCTGAGAAAAATGGTTTCTGCTTCACCACCCAAAAGCTGTTACAGTTCTGTTTTCTTGGAAGCGAGTGTTATAGGTCTGAAATTGGATGATGCAACACTACTGGTCAAACAACACTACAAGACTACAAAGTCTTAGCCATAACTTTTGACACAAAACCAGCGATGCTACCGCTGCGCCAATCGCACTTCACTGCGCCGAGAGGCTACCTCTGCTACACCTTACTACATTTCAGCAAAATATAGGAAATCTGCACGCTCTCTGCGCCAAAGGCGTTGCTTGCGCTTTCAAAAAACGCAACTATGCCCTGAAGCACTGTTTTACCGCACTACCTAAAGTGGCATGGCATGGTCCAGCGGCTGCTTTAGCTCTGCGGTGGGCCGAGTCAAGGAATCGTACTGATGTTCCTTTCGTGGGTTGCTGTCCACGCAACCCACAGAAGCAACCCCTGATGCATGCGGGTTGCTTAGGCAACGGGACAAACTCTATTTTCTGGCGGCAGCGAGCAAACATACTGGCACCAAGCCAGACCCCGCTCCTGTATGACCAATGTAATATGGTGACCGAAGTGTCGGACGCTGTATGGTGTCTCGCACGATTTTTGAAACGTGCACATTGGTGCAGTCATGGAGGCCGTGAACAACTTTTCTACTATTCAATTTGTTGCCTATCCCCCACTTTTCTTGGCGTGGTGATTTCATGGCATAAGAATGGCATACGACCCCTACCAAGATTTTGGTCAACTCGGCACCAAACAGCAACTTTCGCCGCTGGATATTAATGAAGTGCCGCTGATTAAGCCTTGCTATATCACATACGGCCGTGACAAAAATTCACTGCCAGCTGACACGGTGGCGCACAGGTCATCACGGCAAGGTCGGCCTCCAATATGTTCGAACCAGTAAACCGCTTCGTTGATTGGGCATAGTATCACAGACTAGATTAATGTACGGAAGCCAAGAATGAGTCCACGGGTGACCTGCCGGCAACTAGCATGAACACTTTCGCGAAGTTTGTTTTTGCGCTTAGTGGACGGAATGGTGAAAGCTCGCATCTAGGCAGAAAGCTCCAAACTGAAATGTACTTCTTGACAGTGTGCAACGCACATTGAGCTGTGTGATGAGCGAAAGTGAAGTGCTCAGTCAGTGTTGACCACCGCAGTACTTCAAGTAGATGGTTTTCAGTGAATCACATTACAGGGGGAAATAAGTGAATAATAAGTAAATATTTCATGCCGCTCATTTTACCATTTTTCAAAGGAGGGCTCCATCTTAAAGCATACAGTTATAGCAGCAAGATCATGCTGAAGGTTCTCAAAACACTTTTGAATTCTGCACGTAGAACATCCACGTGCTTCCGTGCTTTTTAAGCGCATCTTAGGACACCACTGTTTCGTTGCAGTCGACAGTAAAGGCTGCTATAAAAAAGGGGGAGGGGGTCATTTGTAGTGCTTGAATTCATGTATGAACCAGTGACCACTCACTGCTTTCACATGCATTTCCCACTTTAAAAGCCCCATATAATATTGTTACACACGAGGTGTTCAATGCAGAACCAGATGAATCTGGTTGATAGGCGCGGTTGTTGAAGAGCGGTCTTCCGGCAGCTTGGCTAACGTCGTTCTCTTTCTTTCATCTGGTTGTCTGCGCGGCAGGCATGGTTCATGACAGCTTGTGACATTTCCCCGCTGGCAGACGAAGCCCGCCGGGCGAGTCAGTCATCTCGTGGGTTGTAACGCCTCAGACGCCCAACGTGTGTCACTTCAGCCTTGGCCGAGCGTCGTCCACTGCTCATGAGATGCGCAATGCGGTAGTTTACTTCGCCGAGGCGCTCCAGAATAACGTGAGGGCCGACGTAGTGGGCGAGAAACTTCTGGCACAAGCCACGCTTTCGCAACGGCGTCCAGAGCCACACAAGGTCACCAGGATCGAAGTAAACATGGCGGTGACGCCCGTCATAGCGGATCTTGGACCGGTCCTGCAATGCTAGGGTGCGAAGCCTAGCGAGGCGTCGCACTTCTTCTGCTCGACATAGGATCTCATCAATTGATTCGTTGTCATGAGCGAAGTAGGGAAATATGGTGTCGAGGGTGTAGCGCGGCGGACGAGCATACAGAAGGAAAAATGGTGAGTAACCAGAGGTCTCGTGTCTCGCGGTATTGAAGGCATAGGTAATGAAAGGCAAGATACTGTCCCAATTCTTGTGTGCTGAATCGACGTACATGGACAGCATGTTGGCAAGCGTTCTGTTTGTGCGCTCGACCAGACCATTAGTTTGTGGATGGTAGGGCATAGAATGGCGGAAGCTACATGAACACAGACGAAGGGTTTCTTCAACCACGTTCGCGGTAAACTGTCGCCCACGATCGCTGATTACTATGCGAGGAGGTCCATGTCGGAGTATAACGTTAGCCAGCAAGAAGATAGAAACTTCTGTAGCTGTGGCCGATGGCAATGCGGCGGTCTCACAGTAGCGTTTAAGGTGATCTACGCAAACGATAACCCAACGATTACCCTTGGAGGATCGCGGGAAAGGGCCCAGAAGATCTATACCAACTTGCTCAAAGGGGACGCTAGAAGGGGGAACTGGTTGAAGCAGGCCATGTGGCGCTTGTGGTGGACGCTTGTAGCGCTGGCATTGAGAGCAGCTGGCGACGTACCGTTCGATATCTTCCCGCATCTTAGGCCAGTAAAAACATTCTTGAGCCCAGTAGAGTGTACGTGTGGAACCAAGATGACCGGAAGTTGGGTCATCGTGCATGGCGTGTAATACTTGGTGGCGAAGGTTCTTGGGGACAACTAAAAGGTAGCGTGCACCGGTGGTCGAGTAGCTCTTCTTATACAGCGCGCCACCATCACGTAGGCGAAAGCGACTGCCTGCAGGTGACTCCTCTGCTGCCACGAAGAGCGGTTGTAAGCTCTCGTCCTTGTGCTGCTCGTATATGACGGTGCCCATATCCTGAAATTCCGGGGACACAAAAGCGATGTATTCATCAAAATTGTCCGCATCACATTCAGTTGTTTGAAGTGGTATCCGAGAGATACAATCGGCGTCAGCATGTCGCCGGCCACTTTTGTAGCAAATAACGAAATCGTATTCCTGTAGACAAAGGGCCCAGCATGCTAGTCGTCCTGAAGGATCCCGCAGATTCACAAGCCAGCATAGCGAATGATGATCTGTTATCACAGTGAAGGGGCGCCCATAGAGATATGAACGAAACCGTTGCACGGCGAAGATGACCGCCAGACACTCTTGTTCGGTGACTGTGTAGTTGCGCTCGGAGCGGCTCAAGGACCGGCTAGCGTAAGATATCACGTGCTCACTGTCGCCAACACGCTGAACTAGCACAGCACCGATGCCTACGCCGCTGGCATCGATGTGAATCTCAGTTGGTGATGAAGGATCAAAGTGGCAAAGAATTGGTTGGGATGTCAACAGGAACTTGAGCTGGCGAAACGATGAGTCGCAATGTGCAGTCCACTCAAAGGGAACGCCTTTCTGGAGAAGGTGTGTAAGGGGATGAGCCATGTCAGCAAACCGGGGAATGAATCGACGAAAATAGAAGCACAAGCCCAAGAAACTTCTTAACTGCTTGACAGAGTTGGGTACTCTAAATGCTTCTACGGCCGCAGTCTTTTGTGGATCTGGTCGGATGCCTTCGTTAGCGACCAGATGGCCTAGCACAAGAGTTTGTCGTTCCCCAAAATGGCATTTTTTTTAATTGAGCACAAGACCCGCTTTCTCCAAGCAGTTCAAGACCAAATCCAAACGTTTGTTGTGCTTACTAAACGTTCGCCTGAAGATCACAACGTCGTCTAAGTAGCACATGCAAACTTCCCATTTTAAGCCGCGTAATATCGTGTCCATGAACCTTTCGAACGTTGCGGGCGCGTTACACAACCCGAAAGGCATCACATTAAACTCGAATAGTTCATCGGGTGTTACAAATGCTGCCTTTTCTCTGTCGTCCTTGTGTATAGGAATTTGCCAGTAACCTGACCGTAAATCGATTGAGGAAAAGTAAGATGCCGCAAAGAGACAGTCAATGGCGTCGTCAATTCGTGGGAGCGGATATACATCTTCCTTAGTAACGGCGTTTAGGCGACGGTAATCAACACAGAACCGCCACGTACCGTCTTTCTTCTTCACCAATATCACGGGGGCTGCCCAAGGACTAGCTGATTCTCGAATGACGCCTTTGCATAGCATTTCTTGGACCTGATCGCTGATTATCTTGCGTTCTGACGGGGATGCACGATAGGGTTTTTGTCGGATTGGCTGGGCGGCTCCTGTGTTGAAGCGGTGACGAGTTCTGGACGCAGGAATTGATGGCGGGCCATCATACTGTGCAAAGTCGAATACCGAGGTATGCTTCGTAAGCAGGGCCATCAAAACTCGACGCTCGTGATCGCTGAGTGACTTATCAATCATGGAAAGTATCTTTGAGCTCCCGGAGCTCGACACACTGGTTGCTCCTCCATCGGGGAGCTCTGTAAGTACTGCCACCGGTACGGGCGAGTCTTCCTTAAACGTGGCAATCTTTAGGCCTTGAGGTAGCACTGCCGCTTCAGTGGAACAGTTCAGCCCCCACAGCCCCGCGCATCCATTGGTCACTGAGACCACTGCGTGGTCTCAGAGACCAATGGATGCGTTGTCTGCGCGGCAGGCGTGGTTCATGACAGCTTGTGACAATATAGCTTGCAACTGCATTCATAGACCTGCTCCGAAAGTCCATTTTACTGCTCCAAAATAAATTTTTGGCTGCTCCAAAAGCTGCTCCAAAATGGTTTGGGCCGGTAGCATCACTACAAAACTGAAATTTCTGGCCCACATTAACACAACAACAGTTAAGGCAAATAAAGCATTAAATACTCTCAAAGTGTTATCACACAAGCACTGCGATCTGACCGAGCATGTCTACTACATACCGTATTTACTTGCATAATGATTGCACTCGCGTAATGATCCAAAATTCTATTTTTTTTTTTCTTTTCTGTGTAATGATCGCACCCTGAACTTTACGCAGCGATATGTCGCATGCCAAGTCTAGCTAATGATGATCGTGCTTACCATCTGTCTAATGCGACGTGAACAACTCTTGAAGACATACCAAGCGGTCTGCATGCACCCAACGTTCTTAAGCAGATGCCCCATTTCATTCCTTTCATCACTTTCCCTACTTCCATGAAAAAAAGAAAGCTACAACCAAACTTGCCTCGGTTTTATTATTTGTAGGCTTCATAATGGTTTTGGTCAACAACAACAACATAAAGGGCGCCTTTTGATTCTTCTCGTCTGCACTCGTGGGCACGCAACAAATCGCGAGCGGCAACGGTAGTGACCATGTTCACACTGATACGTTAAAAGTGTACCCTATTCATACGCCGACGCTTGTAATGCAGCTAAGATATTCGCCCACCCTTAGCGGAAACGTGCCGTATTAGGATAGCAGTGAAGACAAATGCCGCAGTTTCCGCAGCATGCCCGCCTTGTGTTTCTATGTCACTGGTAACTAAGCGCGCCCATCTCCATTTGTGCCCCTCAAAGTGGACATGGCTACGTTATTGTCGTAAAGTTGCCGATATTAACAATATTATTCATTACTGACACGTAAGAAACTGTTTCAATGCGCGTAATATACTCACGAGAAGAAAAATAGTAGCGTTCGGCGCGTTCGACTTGCTCCATCGGCCGCCATTTTTGTTTTGGTGTCCCGCACTGACAGCGGCAGCTGCCTGCTTGTCATCCCGCAGCAAATGCGGGATGAAAAAATAAAATTTTTTTTTTCGTGGGAAATTTAACCCGCGTAATGATCGCACCCCTAAATTTGCATCAATTTGTTTTATAAAAGAAGTGCGATCATTATGCGAGTAATATGGTATACCAATTTGTTAAGTGCACTCGGAGCTTTAAATTTAAACTCCACATATGAACCCCTGCTTAGTAATATCTTAAACATGGTGGTTTGTAGCAAATATAGAAGAATCACACGATTCTGCTGGGTCCCAAGCCATGTTGGGATACCAGTGAATCAGGGGCGTAGCCAGGGGGGCGGGGGGTGGGGCTTATGGGACTTCAGCCCCCCTCCCCCCCCCCAAATTTTTTTGTGCTGTCCATGGACCCTCAACCAAAGCAACCTCCGGCGCCAGAAATCATTCTGAATTTTGTCTAGGTCTTTTTCATGCTCGAAAAGACATTTCACCCCGAACATTGTGAACTCGGGCTGGACTTCGCGGCAACGCCCATGCACCGGGAGTCACATAACGCAAGCAGCCCCATCCGAGCAAAAAGTTTCAAGGGCATTTTGATGGCGAACGGGCTTGCCGCAGAATCGCGCGGAGGCCGCGGAATCTACAGAACGCGTGGATGTCAATTCCGTAACTTTATGGGTTTAAAGTTATCAGAAACTTTTGAAGTGAAAGGTGCATTGACATTTCCAAAGTTGTGCTTTAGATATTCAACCGAGGAGGTTTGTGGGTTTGATGTTGTTATAAACATTTGACACCAACTGCGCATTGACTTTTCTAGTCTTAGATCGGAACATACAACGAGACAAGCCAAATCAACACACTATCAGACAAGTGGACAAAGCACGCAACGAGGTCTGATGAGACGAAGCGTTGTGGTGGTTCATTTGTGCCGTCATGTCGCATAAAAAATATCAACTCTTTTTTTTCATCTATTCCAAAGCACCCAAGTCAAGACACTGAAGCCAGCCAGGGTAACTACGGTCTTGTCGATTTATTTTCTACTTTGACTTTTATTCGCGAGAACACATTGAGCCTCTTCAATTTTTTTAATTCTCGCTACCCTATACACGCGGGCTGCCAGAGCCAGCAAGAGCGCATGCATTTTTCTCGTGTTGCACCGACCACCACGCGGTGCACTGTGGTGCACGTTTGGTTTTCTTTGGCTGAGTGGATTTTCGCCTGGCAGAGTTTTGGACACCTTCTGGCTAGCAGACGAGAAAAAGAAGCAATGGTCGCTCAGCGCCATCTCTGTGAGGACTCAATGGATTGCACCGCGTTCGCTTGAGCGCAACCTCTCCGGAAAGTGTTGTCTCGTTGGTGTAGGATAACCGAGCAGTCTGCGTATGGTTCTCTGTGTACCAAGCGCCTGCCGTTTTCTTCGACACCCCTTCGGTAGCCACATCCCAATGGGGGCTTTCGATTGTGGCCAACATGCCTTCCTTTGCGTATTTTTTTTTTTCATTCCGGCGTCCCCGCCCACAAAAGAAAAAAAAAAAAGGTCATCGTTGTGGCGGAGCGAATTGTCGCATAGTGAAAGTTCGATTTTGTTACTTCTTTCGTGGAAAGTAATCGGCCACGGGACACTTCATTTGCCAGATACTCTATATTATTGTGATAGTAATTATATGGACACTTCAGGTGCATTTCTGCAGTTGCCGTCACTCTCATGTTTCGTACGAAGTCCAAGGGCGATAACTTCATGACCACGCGCCGCAAACTGTATGTGCGAATGAAAGCATAGGGGAAGGGGAAATGGGTGAGCCCACGATGGTGGCTCAGTCTAGTGTGCGCAAAAAAGCAAAGGAGCAAGCACGCCGCCTTTCATCGCGCGCGATACATCGGGGCATTCGATGGAAGGGGGGGCGGGATGTAGGATTCTGTGAATCTGTGATTGCGCAACATGCTTTTTGCCTTGTTTGATGCATTATATACAGTGACTTATTCTTAGATACATAGATTTATTGAAGATTTACATGTATACTTAAATATCTTGTTGCGAGGTTTTCTGTATACGTGCAGTGAACTTTCTTTCCAGTGACACTTTTTTTGCCCTTTATCAAACATTTGTATATTCCATTGTATCTTCGCATTTCTAATGAATGAGGTCGAGTCAAGTGAAGTGAGCCTACCCATCTCGCGCAATAATGGTTCGGTTCATTATATGAGAGGCATGCGCGTAGCACACAGGCATTTCTCATTTACAAAAGTGACACGCAAGTGTGAGGGCAAATGTTCTTTAATGCTCTAATACACTAGGTTGAACATCGTTGCGTGACGTAATGGACTCTTCAGAAGTTGAGCAGCGTGGTGCCGTGAGATTTTTGACAGCTGAAGGTGTTCCCCAAAAACGAATTAGTCACCGTATGGCTTGCCATGTTCGTTGAACATTGCATTTCATTGGCCACTGTGAAGCGTTGGAGTAAACGGTTGAAAGAAGGACGTGGAAGTTGCAAAGAGAATCCAAGACCGGGCCAAAGCCATTGTGCAATCACCCCCAACAAACTTGCAAAGTTTGATGAGCTGATGAGACAAGAATGGAGGATAAGCATCGATGAACTGGCAGAGCATATGGACATCAGTCACGGTTCGGCTCACGCCATAATTCATGAACATCTCGGTTATTGACTCTTGTGTGCGCAATGCATGGATAAGATTTTTAACCACCGCCAGAAGACGGAGACGGTTTTGCATTGCCTTGACTCATCTCATCCGGTATCACAATGAAGGTGACGACTTGTCTGCAACTGTGATCGGGGACGAACCATGGTGCCACTACTACGACCCTGAAACACGACGGCAAATCTTACAGTGGAAACATTCGATTTCACCACCCGCAAAGAAAGCAAAGGCCGCCGTTTTTGTCGGAAAGGTGTTTTTGGCTTTTTTTTCTCGATCGTCAGGGGCCATTACTGATAGAATTTGCTAAACCCAGAGAGACTATCAATTGTTTCCAATATTGCGAAACTCCGGATCGGCTGCATGTCGCAATCAAGAACAAGCGACGTGGAAAATCGACGAATGGGGTCATCTTGTTCCACGACCTTGCTATGGTGTTGAGCTGCTGAGCACAATGTCGCGGGATCGAATCCCGGCCACGGCGGCCGCATTTTGATGAGGGGAAAATACTTAGATTTAGGTGCACGTTAAAGAACCACAGGTGGTCGAAATTTCCGGAGTCCTCCACTGCGGCATGCCTCATTATGGGAAAGTGGTTTTGGCACGTAAAACCCCATAATTTATTTTTAATTGTTCCACGACAGTGCCCGTCCCCACGTCGGTGATGTGGTTAATACAAAACTGGAAAAGTTCAAATGGGAAACACTGAAATATCCGCTATACAGCTGAGTCCTGTCGCCTTGCGACTTCCACATTTTGGGACAAATTAAGAAAGAGCTAAAGGGAAACAGATTTATGTCGGACGATTACGTGAAAGAGTCAGTTGCAGGCTTTTTGAAGCAGCAAGTCAGAGTTTTATGAGAGGGGAATCACGCGACTCGTTAGTCAATGGAAGAAATGTCTAAATGCTCATGGCGACTACTTTTAAATAAAGTACCCCGTTTGTCATATATGCGCATTGGCTCACTTTCATTTCACCCGCCCTCGTATATTTTGCAGAATGACTTTGTATACATATGTGCTCTCTGTTGGGACAATAATTTTGGGGCAATTAGTCAGGATACATGACCGGTGACAGCTGCTCCTGCATAATACATTGGAATAAATGACAGTGTCATTGAGGTTTTTCACTAGCTGTTGGATATGTGCAAAAATGTAAACAAGGTTCTTGATTGACAAAGTTTCATTAACATATTTGTCCTCAACATGTTCACTTCATGGCCTTTACATTTTTCATATCAGTGGCATGCACTGCTTTGCTGGTTTCGAACTGATATAGTTCTTAAGCTCGTGTGATATTTTCTTTACTTATTAAATAGAGAAAAACACGGAAGCATTGATATTTATTTTGGGCACAATTTTTGTCACATACGAGCATATCTTCTAATGAAAAAATGCATATTTTACTTGTTTGACAGTGCGTAGCGTTCAAGAATTCGTTTGCAGCGTCTTTGGCAATACAGTTATTATTCATGTATTTGATCCCTCGACAAATTGTTTAAGAAGAAGCTCTGGCTCGGGCCCAACTCCGACGCGGCCTATTCAAATACATGTAAAATGCAGAAATGCTTTTCTGAGATAACCCCTAGATCGCATTTAATGAAATTTGTTGCATTTGCGAGCAAAAGTTTAATTCTAGTATCTGTTGGAAGCAGAATTTTGATTTAGGGCCTGAATTTGGTTTTAAATATTTTGAAAAATTCGGAAGTGCGAAAAAATAGAAGCACGACGTTTACAAACTAATAGCTCTGCATCAAGAACAGATATCGCGGTTCTGTAAACGGCATCTATTATAAGAGTCAAACCGGACAAATTTGGTATGTCAATTTGTATCTTACGTAACTTGGTTACATGGTGCACAAGGGTTCTGCAAAAGCAGTATTTCCATAATACTAAATTTCTTTAGATTCATGTCACATCATGAGGAGCCAACAAACACTGACACCAAGGACAACATAGGTGAAATTACTGGTGCTTAATAAATGGAATGAAGAAACGATAAATTAATGGAAATTAAAGTGGATGAAAAAACAACTTGCCGCAGGTGGGAACCGAACCCATAACCTTCGCCTTTCGCGTGTGATGCTCTACCAATTGAGCTACCGCGGCACTGTTTCCCCATCCACTTTCTTAAGTATTTATGTGTACTAACAAACCCTGGGAGTGTTAGCCAGCGCTACCACTCACAGACCTTGGCAGCGGACGTGGAACGTCTTTGTTGCCGCAGGCGTCACGAGAACGTGATCTTTTTGGGTGAAGGCAACTGGTTAATAAACTCACATATGCTACCTGAAGGCATCAGTGTTGCCGGATTCAAGACCCTCGTATGTAATAAACGAGAAGAAAGGGGGTTAACCGAGGGGCCCGATTTTTATTAGTCATCCAAGGACAATATACGGAAATTACTGGGGCTTAATAAATGGAATGAAGAAACGATAAATTAATGGAAATTAAAGTGGATGAAAGAACAACTTGCCGCAGGTGGGAACCGAACCCACAACCTTCGCATTTCATTCCATTTATTAAGCACCAGTAATTTTCCCTATGTTGTCCTTGGTGTCAGTGTTCGTTGGCTTCTCATGATATGACTAATAAAAATCGGGCCCCTCGGTTAACCCCCTTTCTTCTCATTTAGATTCATGTGTGACATGTCAGCTTTGTCTGCTGTAGATGTACTATTAGATGCAGTTCACACACTTGTGATATTATTTTTCATTGTTGAGGTACAGAGTATTAAACGGGATAGTTTCATTTCCTGGAAATTTGCGATTTTTGCCGATTTGCAATAAAAAATTGACAACTTAAATGAAAACTTCGAAATCAGAAAACAGTAGAATTCAGAAGAACTTCACTTTGGCCTAGTTGGTATTTACTGCATATCATATTGACCGCAAGAAAGACGGGGACAGAGGGAGAGAACACATAAACAGCACGGGCGGTATCTCGTACATATCTCGTACAGATGGCCCCTCTTTCTGTGTTCCATCGTCCGTGGTGGCCCCAAATACCACACGTGCTGTTTATGTGTTCTCTCCCTCTGTCCCCGTCTTTTTTGCGGTCAATATGATATGCAGTAGAATTCAAGTTTTTCTTTTTTAATGCCACAAACCTCTTCAAATTTGGTGCAGTGGGTGCCGAGAAAAACGAATTCATTTTCTACATGAATTTACATAGGATCACCCGAGCCCCCCACCCCCGAACGACATTTCTGGCTTCGCCACTGCAGTGAATAAAGCAGCAGATGTGCGTTTATGGCAGAGCACCAAACGCATAACTCGCGCAACACTTCCATACAAAGACGGTATTCGAGTGACTCTTAAGGCCCTGGCAACAAAATGGCAAGAAGAATGGGACTCTTGCTTAAATAACAAGCTACCTGTAATTAAACCTCTGCTTGGCGAGTGGAAGTCGTGCAGTCACCAGGAACGGTTCTGTGAGGTGATCCTATGTTGACTTGAAATTGGGCACACATATCTGATACACAATTTTCTACTTCGAAAAGGAAACCCGCCTGCCTGCAAGAAATGCCATGAATCTTGCAGTAACGTACATTGTTATGACATGTCCACGCATTAAACACCTAAATGAAAACTTTTACACAATCCGTATACATACCTTTACCCCCCAGTTCAATAGTGGGAGATGATCTACTAGCGCCATCCTCTGACTTGTTCACCTTCTTAAGTGAAACCGGTTATTTACATAGACCATAATATAATGTAGCTTTTGCTGCCTTAACATGTGATTTTGTAATATCTTGTTGCTGACGCAGCATGGCCATAGTTTCTTTTGTGCCATTAAACTCGAATTAACTGTGAATTTTTTACTGGGCGGAATTTCCCACTTTGTTTTCTTTATACACTTTGAAATGCTGTCAGAAGTGTCTCAGCATTGCCCACCATAATGTTGTAGTGGCTATGAGTGCAAAACTACTATGGGTTCGATCCAGACAATGGCACATCTGCTGCCGTGGCTCATTGCATACGGCATTGCACTGCCGACCACCAGGTCACGTGTTTGATTCCCAGCCGCCCAGGCTGCTCTTGGGACTGGATGCAAGGAGGCTCGTGTGTGCTTAGGTTTTGGTGCACGCTAAGGCGGTTGAAATTAGTCTGGTGCCTTCCACTGCGATGGCCCTCATAAACCACTGTGCCATTTTAGAACCTAAGGAGAGATGCTACTAAAAAAATCACATTTCTGGCGGAAATTTGTTAAACCAGTGCTGAAACGGCAGAGTGTTCGCCTCGTATGCGAGAGATACCGGATTCGAACCTCGATGCCGCAAGAAACCCCCAGCTTTTTCTAATTCACCCATTCGCCAGGCAGAGCAAATGGAACACCAATCAAAAGCATCGAAAATAGTATGTCAAAGGTCGTGGATCTTGCACTTGCGCGTAATACGTGGCCCTACATGGGGCTCTGGGGACCATCCGTGGTGCTGATGCCACCCCAGTGCAAGTGCCATGCAGCAGGTGCAACACATCACGCAAATGGCTGCCGTCAAGTGTCTACTGGCAGCAGCCATTGCTTTGCTTTTGTTTATTTTCCATTTTTTCTTACTTTTATTTTGCTGTTTTGAATTTGCTGTTGACACTGGACTGCTAAAGTCACCCTTGCAGATTTAAGAAAATTAGCATAGCTGCTTCAGCACTCTATTGCACTAATGATTGTGCTCCTTATAGCATCTTGTGACGGTGTCTTTTGTTCTGTCTTTGAAGTCAAATGGACCAGCTCTTCCCGAGGTGCTCCCCAACCATGCAGTCGAGATGCACAACGGTGATCACAGTAACGCCTGCGAGCCAACAGTGTCTCCAGCCAGGTGGGCCTTTCTGCTCGATGCATCGTTGCAGCAATCGGGACATTTTGGAGGCAAAAAAATGCTTAACACTTTTTGCCTGAAATACCTAGATCTGTAGCTAAATGCATCGGATCATTTCATTTAACAACTGTTTTATTTGTATAGAGGCTTTCCGGGCTCAGGGTTTGTAGCACTCCTTGTAACCCTTGAATGTTAAGATGTCAGTTTCAAGGTTTTAAAAGCCCTGGCTTAAAAATATTCATTTCCTGCCAAACATAACAAAACAGATTTTTTTTGCTTGTGGCCACTAAGTTCTCACAAGTGGTTCACTTGTAGGACCCATCTTTTATTTATTTATTTATTTATTTATTTATTCAATCAAATCAAAATGAGAATACTGTACCATTAATGCCCATGGCATTATGCAGGGAATGGGTTATGGAAAGCTTATGAAAGGATTAAAACGCACTCAAAAGTGCAGTTATAAGAAGCCAACGAACACTGACACCAAGGACAACACAGGGGAAATTACTTGTGCCTAATAAATGAAATAAAGAAACGATAATTTAATGGAAATGAAAGTGGAGGAAAAAACAACGCCCCGCAGGTGTGGACCGAACACACAACCTTCGCATTTCGCGTGCAATGCTCTACCAATTGAGCTACTGTGGCGTTGTTTCACCATCCACTTTCTTGGGTGTTCATGATGCCTAGTAGAATCCTGGCAGTGTTAGCCAGCGCCACCACTCGCAGACCGTTGTGGTGGATGAGGAACATCCTTTCTGTCACAGGCGTCACGGCCCCTCGGTTAACCCCTTTTCTTCTCGTTTATTACATAATGAGGGTCTCGAATCCGGCAACATTGATGCTATCAGGTAGCATGTATAGGTTTATTGACCGGTTGCCTTCACCCGAAAAGGTCACGTTCTCGTGACGCCTGTGGCAGAAAGGATGTTCCACATCCGCCGCCAAAGTCTGCAAGAGGGGCCGCTGGCTAGCACTCCCAGGGTTCTACTAGGAGACATAAATACCCAAGAAAGTGGATGAGGAAATGGTGCCACGGTAGCTCAATTCGTAGAGCATCACATGCGAAATGCGAAGGTTGTGGGTTCGGTACCCCCCCTGCGGCGAGTTGTTTTTTTGTCCACTTTCATTTCCATTAATGTATTGTTTCTTTATTTCATCTATTAAGCACAAGTAATTTCCCCTATGTTCTCCTTGGCGTCAGTGTTTGTTGGCTTCTTATGATATGACTAATAAAAATCGGCACCCTCAGTTAACCACTTTCCTTCTCGTTTACTCAAAAGTACAGGTAACATAGTTTTTTCGTAATTGTACAATTCATGAGGGCTTTATGACAGCACTAAGGTAAAGCACTTTCTGTTAGCTTCTTGGTATATAATAACTCATAAAAGTGCAACATCAGTGTTTTAAGATGTAAAACTCTTGGGCATATAATATTAGTAAAGGCTGCATGAGAATGTATAGCTAGCAATCATTGTAGCTGATTTGGGAAGGCAGTTCCTGACTTCCACGGTGTGTGGGATGGCCTCCTGGCAAGTTTTTGTTTATCGCAACATTATTTGGACTTTGTGTAGGTGAGCAATGTCAAGCAAGGGGTTCAGAGATAGAAGAATTACACTCTGGTGTAGGGCTGTGTAGCAGTCAATTTTATGGGACAAACATAATTGCAAAATTGTGCCTTTTAGTGCATTGGCATTGTACAGATCACTTGCATGGTGTTTACACATTATGAAACGGGTCTATCCTGGAGTATGTGGGCTGATCCTGATAAAAGTGCACTACAGTAAACCCTCGTTTACTCGCACTCTGATATCTCGAAATACCAGTTAAGGGTCTTTTAACTTGTACATTTTTTTTTCTGGCCTTGGTTTCAACCCATGTGTTTTTTACCTGTTACCTAAATAAATTTTGCCCCGGACTCCAAATATCTTGAAATCTCAACTTGTAAAATACCAGTGAGGAGGCAATTGGTCAGCCTCAAAAATGTCGCTTGTACTCGCTTTTCAACTTGTAGCAACTCGCTCTCCGATCCAAATGCCGCGCCGGGAGAGGCTGTCTTTCCCCCTTCTGTCTGTCTACCACTGCTCGCGCGCACTTGCTCGGCTGATCCCTTCTACTTTGTTGTGTCCTCACATAGCAGTGGTGAGCTGTGAGTTGAACTAGGTGGGGCGATGAAATGAGAAAATTCACAGGCGCTAGTTGTAATCGGTTGGTGCAGGACAGGGGTAATTGGAGATCGCAGGGAGAGGCCTTCATCCTGTAGTGGACATAAAATAGGCTGCTGCTGCTGATGATGATGATTTAGAATGCTGTCTTGGCACACATCAGTGGGGTCACAGTATTAATCATGACCTTGAGCAATATGATTGGCTTTTTTTGGGGGGGCAGGTGCGATCATCTGAAGCACTGAGCTCAAAAGAAGCCAGTGTGCAAGCCCATAGCCTTTCAGCAAAATTGCTGCTTGATGAAGACGATCACTTGCTTGTGCGACCGACCCTGAGGCGCAAATGCCACATCATTCGTGGGTGTCTGCTAAAGCCGGAACAGTTGCGCTCTTACCCATTTCAGTTCTGTTTCTCAAAGGGAACTTCTCCAGAATTCTTCAGGATGCAGAAAGTAGCAGTGTGAGCTATTCATATTGTGATGACGAGTCTCATTTATTTACATAAAGGGAGATGATAGCTCAAGGTAGGCCATCTATGAGACACTCGCAGTGGTCTAACTTTGCTATCCTTATCTACCTTCTGTTGGCACGTTTCATTTCTCGTTCGTAGATGAAGTCCACTGGGCAAGTCAAATCAGAGGATCGACGGTGTTAAGGCTTGAGGCGCACGATGTGAGTCAACCCTCCCTAGCTCAAGCAGTTACCTGTAGTTGTGAGACTAGAGATTACATACCTAATGTTTCTGGTGCGCTCAAGAATGACAAACGGTCCGGAGTAGCGGGCCAAGAACTTCTGACATATACCACGCTTGCAGAGCGTCATCCACAGTCACACGCGGTCACCTTTAGCTTAAGAAACTTGCTGATGGCGGGTGTCGTAGCGTGTTTTTGAATGCTGCTGGGATGCCAGAGTGCATAGCTAGGCGATACGATGGGCCTCTTCTGCGCGGCATAGCAACTCTGCAACTGAGGTATCCATGTCCATTGTAGAAGGAATAAGAGTACCGAGATAGCTGTGAGGGGAAGGAGCATAGAGAAGAATGAAGGGAAAGTAATCGGTGGTTTCATGCTTTGCGGTGTTGCATGCGTAAATGATTTAAGGTAGCAATTCATCCCAGTTTTTGTGTTTCGAATAAACGTAGATGGATGGCATGTTTGTGAGAGTCTTGTTCATGCATTCAACGAGGTCATTGATCTGTGGGTGATATGGAGTGGCACGGCAAAACTGGCAGGAAAATAGACAGAAGATCTCCTTGGTGGCATTGGCGACAAATTTGACGTCCCCAGTCGCTGATGACGATGTGTCGAGCACCATGGCACAGAATTGCAAAGAGAAGCATGAGCTGCGAAAAGTGAAATCGCAGAAATAGAAGTGGGGTGTCTACCAACCACGAAAACAGGGAATTCTCAGGGATTTTGAATAGTCTGGAGAAACTCGGGGAAAACTCAGCAAATTTGTGCTTCAATCAGGGAAAATTACCTGTCATGTTATTGAAAGGGAACAAAAGTCACCCTACTGTTGGCTCGAGTGAAAGAGAGGAATCGTAACGAATTGTCTTTTCCGCCGTGTCATCGGCTGGAGGGGATGCCATTGTACAGTCAACGACCGATTTTCCTGATAATGGAAATGCCCGATAATGAATAATGATAATGGGAAATGCCCGATAATGCGGACGGCTTCGTGGCACCACCACGTGCCTCATAGGCATCCTACAATGAAGTTTGCCTGTACATATCGCGCTGCCTAGCAGCGACGGTTAGCATCCGTGAGTAGGCCCTCACTGCATTTCACCATTGTTCATGGTGCACTCAGGCATGCCTGAAAGCCTGCTTTTACAATTTTTCAATGGATTCACCATGGCGTCTTGGCAGCTCCTTCGTGAGAAGTGAGAAGAGAAAGAACAAACGCAGATACTTCTGCATTAAGGATTGTCACAACTGCGAAGGGGATGCCGGCATGATATTGTACCGCTTCACTTCAAAACCGTGGGAAGCAACCGGCGACTGAAGTGCATCGTCGTGGTTTGAGTCACTCTTGCGAATTTCTGTTAAACGAACTAAGACATAAATGCAAAAGAAGAAAAAAAAAGAGCCAGCAGTGGCATCTATAAAAACGCACAATAAAGCGACAACTGCATAAAAATGCGGGAACTGTTTCCGGTTTTGTTAAATTGGTTTAGATAGTTGTTTAGCTCATCTAGCTGCAAAACAAACAATCACTGGTTATGTGCCAAATCTATTCTAGCTTCGTAAGTGCTCCGTGTTGGAGCTTTGTATGCACTGTGCTTTTTGTTGTGCATGAATGAGCCAACGTGCAACTTTTTTCTGCGCCACGTTAAAGACGCGACTGCCGGAACCTGGCTCATTCATACCAATGTTTTTGCATGCTTAGAACAACAGAACTAAGGTTGGAGTACACCTCAAAACACGTAGAGTATTCGCAAATGAGCGTTTCTATCAGCAACGCTAGCGCACATTTGTTCAGTTTTCACGTTGTTTAGCCCCAGTTGATTGCCCTCTATTATGTTGCAGCAGTGATGACATCTCACATTCGAGCCCAAACGACAATACCAGAATATGCTCGAGGCACTTTGTCAACGGAGAAAAAAAGCACTTACCTGCCAATTTGCCAAAACCTCTACAGTTGGGAGGTGCAAGGCACGCACCAAGTAATGAAGCTACAAATGACAGTTGAAAAACGTCCACGGCCGTATTTAAAATAATGATTTGTTAACTTACTCTGAGTTCAACATGGTAAGCGTGCTTGCTTTGTTGTGACAACGCTTTGTGACCTGCGCTAGTTGCTTAGTGGATATGGTGTTAGGCTACTAAACACGTGGTCGCAGGATCAAATCCTGGCCACAGCGGCCCCATCTCAAAGGAAGCGAAATGCAAAAGTGCCCGTATACTTAGATATAGGTCCACATTAAAGAACCAAAGGCGGTCCAGATTATTCCAAAGTCCCCCACTGCGCCTCATAAACAGATCGTGGTTCGGGCACCTAAAATCCCATAACTTAATTAAAGCACTTCACTGTGATGTCTGTGCTGTTTATTTTTTTGACACGATAAACATGGTTGTACAATGAAACCTCGTTAAACCGTATTTGGCCGGAGCTCGGAAAAAGTATGTACTTAACGGTAGTACTGTTTAACTGAAATAGCATGAGATCGCCCACTTACCTGTCAAAAACGGTATCAGAGAGAGTGCGATAAAAGGGGAAAGAAACATGCAGTACTTATTCACTTTGCATGACAAAATTGTTATTTTCGTTTGATGCTGCCGCGGCCTAGCAGCGACGACAGCGGCCTCAAAGTTACTGAAGCTGCGAGCCAGCTTTTCAGCCAGCCCCTTCTTCTTGGCAAACACTCGCATGGCAGATTCCTTGTTGGCGTTATGTATTCTCAGTGCACGTGCATGGCAGTGCTGCAGAAGTAGCGGGGCGTCTTTTTCATTGTGGGGTGCTATTCTCGTCACGACGATTGCATTCATGAGGCTGATGTAACGCGCAGCTTATGCTGCTGTCGTGCCTGAGTCGCCCGTGCTGTCGCTTCCCGTGTCGTCCTCATCACTGTCGCTAGGCGACACTTCGGCAAAAGAGGCAACGATGGCGAAAAGTCAAACCTCATAGCCTACATCTCTTCTCGGTCACAGCAGCGCTGCCAAGCAACTTCTTTGCATTCCAAATGCCACACACCTTAGTCAACAGTAGATCCCTGTCGTGTGCCAGTGCCGACTTCTTCGTGTCACGTTCGATAGCACGAATGATGTCTAATTTTTCTTCTATGCTGAGCACCCGGCGTCTTTTTTATCTGAGCTTCAGCATGACGCAAGTCATTGCACGACGCCACAACGCCCTCTGGCACGCTGATATGATGTTGATGTTGATGTGGCTTCACGTGCAAACGCACAGGGTGCTTGGAGGCCATTGTTCCGATCTCTGAGGCTTGTTGTGCTGCTGGGCCACCCGATGGAGACGATGCACTGCCGTGTTTGTGCGACGAAAAGGGGAAACACTACGTGTTAACCGATATGTGCGCAATAAGCTAGTATGGTTTATGCGGATACAAAACACATTATGTTCAATGGCCGCTGAGTCAGATATTTGACTTTGCTACTTTTAAAATGAAACTATTGTTTAAACGGTATAACGAAGTTTTACTGTAGTCGTAAATTTGACCTACTTTCTCGAGCGTCGGTGGTCTTAAATGGGCCTCAATGTCTTCGATTGGCTTAAAACCGCTATTTAGAATGACTGACACGTTTCAAACGATCATCACAAAAGCATGCCTCCGTAGCAGTGGCCACCTCAGTGCTTCGCAGAACTGACACAGTGGCGCTGATGGCTAGCCGATGGCTGCACCACCTGACCATTGAAGGTAGCCCATAGAGTCAATGTATGAGAATGTCTGTAATTTCAGACACAAGAACCCTTCGCTGTCCAATTTTGCGGACTTCTTGGTGTGACTGCAGGTCAGAAATGTCATTAATCAAAGCCAACACCACCGTTTTGATTATCTCGCTGCCTCAAACCAGCGCTCTCACACGCAGATCCGCAGGCAGCCATAGCCTCCACTGCGGCAACGCAAGGATTAGCTGCTTCGACGTTCGCTATTAAGGTTCTTACCATTCAATGCCATGTTTTTCATTGAAAGAATTTGTCGCTGTCAGTAATAGCACTGACTCCGCCTCTGTAACCCTCACGATTGGCTTCGAAGCTTAAAAAGCATGGTGCGTTGCATAATGCCCTTTCCCGAATGGCAGCTTTGTCTTAGCACAGGGATGTTACGCGGCGAAGCGTATGTGAAGTATTGCGGTTAAGCTTAACAAGCGTGGGAAAGGACAATTGTTACGGGACACAGTAAGTATTCCTTAACTATACACACGTGCACCCACCATCTCCTGTCACAGTACGAGCACCGATATGTCTAATAGGTGTACTGGCAGGCCTTCAGAGCTTTTTCAGATGTGCCTGTGACGATTTGAGCCCTTCAGGGCAGTAAAAGACCTGCATCCTTTTTTCCAGACTACCCGATTTGATTTCTTTGATGTTATTGTGGCCCCTAGGGAGTCTGAAAAATTGGACATTGACTCTACAACTGACCAAGAGGATGCTTCAGATGGTCCGTCAGGCAAACACACGTTGGAATGAGGACAAGAACAGAAATGACCGTCGCATTGAGGAATGATTGGGAAAGGAACTTTGCCGCCTCTTTGAAGGAGCTTGAGCTCAAAAATTAAAGTGTTCACTGACACAAAGATGCAGGTGACCCTCGTCCAAACCAAAATAAGCTCTTGAAAGCAGTGAAACACAAAACAGAGGCATTGTGCACAGGCTGAGAGTATGTGAGGACAGTTGAGCTTGACTTTCCAGCTGCTGAGAAAATCTAACTTGCGATAATGTTTGGGTCTAATACCAATGATCTTGCTATCACTTGATAGAAATAGCTCATTTTTAAAAATATTTGCTTCTGTATCCATATCTTTTATTCTTACTTGAAAATGTTCGACTCGATTTGCAATGCGTTTACCATTTTTCTCTTTCAAAGATATTTGCTGTGCATTTTACCATCCCCTCCCTTCAATATTCTATTTTGAATAAAAAACTACTCCTTATATTCAAACTGGATAAAGTTCTTTCTTATTTTTCTTAAAATGCTTACTTGAGAGTGATAGCATCCAGCAACAGGGTGTCAGCCTGTCTTGACATAAAATAACATTCTGTGTTGCTCAGGGAAAACCTGGAAAACTCAAGGAATTTGAAAATGTCAACTTGGTAGACGTCCTGAAAAGCCAGCATGCTCCTATTTTTGTGATTTTGCTTATCTCGACGCTTCACTTATCTCGAAATTTTTTCAGGTATTTACAGCTTCGAGTTAATGGAGGTTTACTGTATATGTGTCCTTATAAGAGTTCTTCGAAATGATTTTTGTCCTACGTAAAAGTACAGTCTGGACATATAGAGTATCTCTCAAGGGATGCTTGTTCAGAAGAGCTTTATCACAGTTAGCTATAATTAAATGTTGTACAAGTTGTCAAAGGTGCCCTGAAACACTTTTCTAACTAATCATCGAATGGCCTAACTATGAAAGAAAGTTGTCTCGTGAATCTCATGCCTCAAAGGTTATTTGAATCCTTCAACTATATAAGTGGACTTATCACGCCAATACAGTCGGCGACCTTTTATTCGGACCTCACGGGGACTGCAGAAATGTCCCAATAAACAGGTTTCCGAAAAAGCAGATTAAGAAAAAAAAAAATGAAATCCTCTCATTTCCACGCACTTATTCGGGCTCGGCAGTACGCTTGAAGAAATCGTGAATGCGCCGTTGCATGATGTTCCGTTTACGCGCAATCAGATAAGCCTGAATCTCGGAGAGGGTTGTACGGTCACTATAGGCGGCTGAGAGCACAGTCACTGCTTGTACACACTCCGCATGCGACGGCAGCGTTGCACATGGTGCGTCATCTTCCGACTCTGAGCTATCGTCTGGTGGTGCAACAGAAAACTGACGAATGATCTCGCCATCGTCGAGTTCTGTGCATGTCAGTACAGCAGTGTCAGCACCTGTGAAACTGTCAAATGAGATGGTGTCCGGAATAGCAATGCAACCACTGCGCAGGTCTCGGCAGAACATTTTCCGTGTCAGTAGGGAGCACATCGGAAGGCAACAGATCTTAGGCCTACCGGCACCCACTTGCCGGCATTCCCCAGCGCAGTCTGCGCGGGCACTGTCGGCGCCATTAGACACTTGGCACGATGTTTCCGTATGCCGCGTTGGATCACCGGAACCTCGACACAGCACACAAAGCAAACACCACCATGCCGACACCAGTCGCACAAACTAAAACCGTGGCCTACTCGCAGCGTCGTGCGCGAAGAAACAAATCAGCTGCTGGTTTGTCTTGACGTGGCTTACTAAGCTGAAACCGAAACTGCTGTAGAGCCACTCTATCGAACCTGGCAGAAATGATGATGATGAGCGGGGATTTGCAATAGCGTCACTTCGTGGGGCAGCAAGGAGGCTCCGTTCAAAACAAAAATGGCCTTCAGCAAGTCGAACCATGCGCCGGTCAGAGTCGGTGCATAGTGCTCTCGATCCAGCTGGCTTAAGGAGTGTCCGAAAAATCCGGCGAGAGGTTGCTAGGTGTCCGAACTTTCAGCAGTTGTTATACGTTATGGTCTATGGCGAGAATGGTGGTGCCGCGAAGCTGTACGAATAATCGAGCATGTCTGAATTTTTGGAGTGCGGAAAAATCAGTCGGTGACTGTACACGGATCCCTCTCTATTTTCGTCTCCGCCAGCATGCTGGAATCTGCATAGCGAAGAAGCCAAGAGAGTAAAGCCCCGGCCAAAAGCTGAGTGTCATGGCAGCGAAAGGGCTCGTCGCAGCATCCCATGGTGGCCACTGTAGACTACACTATGCAGCATGCCCCTGCCATTTCGGAGGCCATGCGCAGCAGACAAAGCTACATGCAGTGCGAAGATGAAATGATATTCAGGTCTTTTTGAGATCGCAAACTTGTATATTTTTCATTTAATTAACTCCAAATTAGCACTTAAGTATTACTGAGAATGCTCTTGCAATCACTAAAACAGCCAATAGCTTTGATGGACCAGCTGCTTTCGATGATGCCGCATGACGACATTGCGAAAGCAAGAGATTTTTCGCTGTGTTTGATAGTAGACTGGAAATTCCCTGCTACATGCAGTGCAGTAATATTTGGCTCACATGTTTACAGCAGCCTCCATGACAGATCGGCAATCTTTTCTTACTACCGTATTTACTTGCATAATGATCACACTTTTTTGTCCCCAAAAAATTGACGAAAATGCACGGGTGCGATCATTACGCTGGTTAAATTTCCCGCAAGAAAAACAAATTTTTTTCATCCCGCATTTGCTGCGGGATAACAACAGGTCAACAAATAGGCAGCTGCCACTGTATGTAGTGCGGGACAACAAAACAAAAAAGGCCGGTGGAGCAAGCCAAACCTGCCAAATGCAATTTTTCTTCTTGTCATGTGTAAATCACCTGCATTGAAACAGTTTCTTCCGCATCAGTAATGAATAATATCATTAACATTATTACGATATCGTCGAGCGATGCTCAAGAAATGAGCCGCCGCGAGAATGACGATGAAGTTGGTCAGTGCGCTTGGCGCGAGCGAGTGTCGGCCTGGCTGCCTGGCTCCAGTGTAAATAGCCTGTAAATAGCCTCTTCTGTCTGTGTCTTTCCACACGCAACAATATCGTCAAGTTTGCGGAAATAACGTAGCCATGTCCACTTTGAGGGGACAGAAACAGATGAGCGCGCTTAGCTGCAAGGGACATAGGAACACATGGCGGGCATGGTGCAGAAACTGCGGCATTTGTCTTCACTACTATCCTAATTAGGCACGCTTCCGGTAAGGGTGGGTGAATATCTTAGCTGTGTTACAAGCATCAGCGTATGAATGGGGTACACTTCCAATGTATCGGTGTAAACGTGGCTGCTATCATTGCCGCTCGTGATTGGTTGCATGCCCACGAGTGCAGACGAGAAGAATTGAAGACCGCCTTTTTTTGTTGTTGTTGACCACGACCGTTATAAAGCCTACACATATTAAAGGCAAGTTTGGTTGTAGCTTTTTTTTTTTCTTTTTTTTTTTTTTTTTTTTTTTTTTTTTTTTTTTTTGTCATGGAAGTTTGGAAAGTGATGAATGAAATGGGGCATCTGCTTCAGAATGTTTGGTGTGTGCAGACCGCTTGGTTTGTCTTGAAGAGTCGTTCGCGTAGCAGTCGACAGATGGTAAGTGCAATCATTATTAGCTAGACTTGGCACACAACATATCGCTTCGGCAAGTTCGGGGTGTGATCATTACATGGGAAATAAAAAATTTTGACGACAAAATTCAGGGGTGCAATCATTACGCGAGTGCAATCATTATGCGAGTAAATACGGTATGTTCGAAAAGTCTTTCGGGGCCCCTTTTAACATTGCCCTGCTCTCATGCCATGGCGCTCCTCCTCAACTTCTATTTTGTGTGGCCATGGCTTCGGGGGGCGAGGACTTACGGAGTCGCCACCTGTCAGAAGCGCCTCCCTTGCGTAGTATGAGGGATAACGCAGCACACTCCTCATAGGCTTGGCTTACGGCATTCAATAAAAACACCACTTGTAGGTTTCTCTAAGTACTCTGAAAACGCGGGAAGTTTTTACTGTGAAAATAATAATCTTGGTCAAACTGGAAGCACAATCGTTTACAGACGCTGTCTCTTTACCAAATACGTAGTGAATACCGCAGCGTGTGGTCGCCGCGAGGGAGTCTCCCGAAACGGCTTCTTTCTTGAAAGGTAGGCAAACGCTGAGAGCAAACTATGTGAAATATGTCTTTATAGTGGGCTGTCTGTATAACCGAATGGAGCATAACAGAATGAAGCCTCAAATCAGCTATCTTCGCATATGTTCTCACCTCGTTACACCTTTCCTGACTTGTGTAGGAATGATGGTCGCCTCAAAGTTAAGTTTATGTTCAACGTTTGTGCATTATCTGTTCTCACAGGAGTTTTGTAGGAGCACTGTCCGAAAAGCCTTTGTCTCATTTTTATTTTTTATTGGATAGCTATTGACTCAGTATTTACGACACGGACCCACAGTTCTCCGGGAGCACAATAAATACAGTCGACTCTTGTTATAATGGATTCTGATATTCCAACAAAAATGTCCGTTTTGTCCAAAGTCCGTAATATTCGAAATGCCTCACTTCCGGAACTTTGGTCGCAATGTGTAACAGTTATTGGAAAGAGTGGGTGACGAACGTCAAAAGTAAAAAAACGAACAAAAAAATCACAGTTTTGCCCAAAAAGGCAAAGCATCAACTGCGATAGCAAATTAGTTGACAGCTATGTGAAGTAAGGATAGTAGTTTTGTCGGCTGTATAAAGTTGTAAACATTTGCATACTAACTAAATTAACAAGCACGGTGTCATGCGCACACAGGTAAAGATAAACACATCTCGCTTGATGACCGCGGAATGTCGCTGTCAAAACGGAGTGAGGAAGTGTGGCAGCACTAGCAGGCGAATTGACCTTTGCGCTGTCTCTCCCTTTAATGCGAACATCGAAAGCACAGTACATATGAAGCTACCAGCACTGGGCGCACTTTGTACACATCGCAGATCACTTTGAAGGTGAGGCTCATGCGGTCGTGCACTTTGCCTACATTGCAGATCGCTTTCAAGATACGGCGGCTGCGCCGTAAGCAGCAGCTGCGAGAGTAGAAAGCCCCGCACCCCACTCCCTCTCTCTCCGCCTCTGCGCCGTGCTTCGGGTGCAAAAGACGTCATGCTTCTGCCCGGCCTTCTTCCCTCGCATGCACGATATTGGGTTGTGATCGTCAGCTTACCCTCGCAAGCGTGTTGTCAACCCGTGTCAAACGTGGCAAAAGTCCATTTGATAAGCCTTATTTTGACAAAAATTGTCGCTAGTTTCATTCATTATAGCTGATAGTGCGTTGTAGCGCGGTTCATTAAAAGCGAACTTCGTTGCATTAATAAAATAGGTAGAGCAAACTAAGGTTGAAATACAGTCCGTTATATCTGAAAGTCTGTTATATGCAGGTCCGTTGTAACGAGTCTAGACTGCAATTAATTATGTTACCGAATGCAACCAGTTCAAAACATGCACCAAGTACGTATGGCTTTGTATGTGGAACAGGCGACTCACCAGGTCATCGCAACCTGTTGTGGTGGTCTCGTGGTACCAGAACCAGACACCACTGATTCATTTACATGCACTATGTTGCTGAAAGCCGAGTCCATTCAGCACTTTATGGGACAAGAGTGGAGATTGGTTCCCCTTTCAGAGTCTCTGACAGTGTTCTACATGAGGCTACTTTTCAAGTGGCTCGATGTGTGCTTTCCTAGTATGCTGGACATGAAGACGTTGGATGTTCTAAAATCTGGCGTTCCTGAAACTTGAGAAAACTTTGAAAATTCAAAATTCTCTGATCTGTTCTTCTGCAGTACAGTTTCTATGATTCTAAATATTCAAGGTATATGCTGAAATGAAATTTTGACAGACAGAATTAACTCGCACCTGAAGGGGATAGTTCGGCAATGAATGATCCTTGCTTGAGAAAGATACAAGGTCCCTTTGGTGGTGCATGTGCAGGTCGTGCAAGGAAGCTCCGCCTCCACCTCGGCGGGTGCACCAGCAGACGTACCGCGAGTTCAAGGAGGCCCTGAGGCTGCAGCGCTTGGGCCTGGCGCCCACCACCACCACCAATCACGTGACTGCACAACAGCAGCAGCAGCAGCCACTGCCGCTCAGCAGGATCGCTCCGGTCAGTGGAGGAACACTGCATTTGCTTAGTTGAACGCTTTCCTCACCGCTACAAATGGGCTAATTTTTGGTAATGTTTGTTATGTTTTGATGTTTTATTTAAAAACATAGTAGTCGCAACCAGTGGCGGAGCCAGAAATTTCGTTCGGGGGAGGCTCACGTTCCACCTCGGCCTGCTCTTTAAAGTATTTGTCGAGGGATCAAATACATGAATAATAACTTTATTGCCATTGTTAAAGATGCCGCAAACGAATTTTTGAGCACTATGCACTATCAAGACGTAAAATATGTATTTTTTCATAAAAGAATATATTCTTACGTCCAAAAAAATTCTGCCAGAAATAACTGATATCAATGCTTCCACCTTTTTTGTATACTTAATAAGTAAAGAAAATATCACATGAACTTTAGAACTATATAAGTTCAAAACCAGCAAACAGTGCATGAAGCTGATATGAAAAATGTGAAGGCCGTGAAATGAACAAATTAAGGACCCATATTTAATGAAACTTTGTAATTCAAGAACCTTGTTTATACGAGGGGAAGTCAGAAAGTAAAGGGACTTTTGAGAAAAGGTACATTTATTTTGTTGATAGAAAACTGAAACATACATTATTTTTCTACGTAACTACCTTGCACTTCAACGCACTTTGCCCAACATTTCACAAGTTTTTTTTATTCCGTCAGAAAAAACGTTTTTGGGTTGCACCTGTAACCAATTTTGCACCACATCAATGACTTCTGCATCAGCTTCAAATCCTCTTCCCCCTGAGCGCTTCCTTCAATAGTCCAAATATGTGAAAATCACCTGCAGCCGGGTCTGGACCGTATGACTGGTGCTCCAGCCATTCGAATCCCAACTTGATCCTTTATTGTTTTGGCCGTTCATTTGACAGAATGTCGCCAAGCGTTATCTTGCTGCAGAATGACACCTTTTCACAGTTTTCCCACAACGTTTGGATCTGATTGCAGGTTTCAGTTTAGTTCGCAACACATCACAATAATTCTCACTGTTCACAGTAGGGTGAAATGAACGGCTACCACTCCTTCCGTGTTCCAGGATAGTGTTACCATAATCTTACCGGCTGATGGTCCACGTTTAAATTTCTTGACTTCTGGTGATGATTAGTGTTTCCAGACCATGCTCGCAGCCTTACTTTCCGGTTCGCGATGATGTACCCAAGTTACATCTACATTAACAATAAGCTGCAAAATTGCATCTCCCTCGCCAAATGTTTGCGAGAGTTGTCCAACTTTTGTGCCTTATACTGCGCTGACAGTTCTTTCGGGACCCACCTTGCATACACTTTCCAAAAATTTAGCCTGTCAAGTAAGATGGAATACGACCATGACTGATATGTTAAGTGTTGGCGATTTCATCGACTGTGATACGTCTGTTTTTCATCACCATACCCTCAACGACTTTCAAATAGTCCTCAGTCTTTGCCATCGATAGCCTGCCTGACCTTTTCTCGTCACATAAAGAAGTTCTTCCCTGTTTGAAATGCTCTATCCATTCGTAGATCTTGCTTCGCGATAAAGAACTGCCGCCATACTGCACTTGCACTCGACGAATAATTTCCGCAGGTTTAGCACCTTCTGTAAACAAAAAACGAATCACTGCCCTCATTTCCTCTGTGGTGCAAATCGACAATGTAGCCGCCATGTTTAACGGTCTGCTACATAGAAGATGAAGTGCTTCTCTTGTGGAACACCTCTCGCCTGTCTCTGTGCTTTTCTGGGCTTCTCGCTCCACCTGTGGGGTCTACCGCCCCCTCCATCGCGGTGATGGATGTACAACATGTCAAGGAACCTCCCTGTTCCTGTTCACCCGCGGACATCGGTTCAAGAAAGCGAGGAAATACATAGAGTGATAGCGAGCACACAGAGCTGTACTCCGCATCAGTTGACGAGTCCTCGGAAGACAGCTTTCAACTTGTCCAGTACTGCAAGGCCAAACGAAGAATTCTCAACGCATCTTCGGCGTCCAATTCAAACACCGTGAAAACTGCACCTCAATGATGGCCTCACTCCATCCTGTTTCTGCCACAGAATGCTACTGAAAACCTACGCGTCTTCAACAGGCAAGCACTCTCCCTATATATAGAAAACACCATGCCAAACGAGATCAAGGATGTCAGGATAAACACTAGGCAAAACATCCTGGCAATCGATGTGATGAACCCAAGCGCGCTGAACATACTACAACATGTAATGCAGCTGGGTAACATCAAGGTCCGCTCCATTGTGCCAGCGAATGGTGCCACAATAACAGGAGTCATCTATGACATTGACAATGAAATACCTAACACAGACCTCCCAGTTCTCATAAAACCAGCAAGTGAACACGTCATTGTGCATGTTGGTTGCCTCGGTAACACACGCTGTGTAAAGATAACGTTCAAAGGTGACTGCCTTCCATCCTATGTGAAGGTTGGCCACTTTCGGCACCAGGTTCGACCATTTTTTCTGAGGCCAGTGCAATGTTTCAACTGTCGGAAAATGGGCCATGTGAAGGGTATTTGCAGAAATTCTGCCGTGGGCCCTCGATGTGCCGCACCCCACTTAGAAGACAACATTAGTGCAACCACGTTGAAGTGTCCTAACTGTCAGGGTGATCACTGCGCCTCTTCTAAAGACTGTCCCCAGACCAAGAAAGTGATCACCATTCTCTAACAAATGGTGAGAGGCAACTCTACCCACAAAGAGGCCACTGTGAAATTGCGGCAAAGACGACGTCACCATCGAAGGACATCACGACAGAAAATATGAACTTTTAAAGAAAAGTCAACTCGTCAAGCAGCATCATCAGCGGAAGTTTCCAGCACTCCAAACACCTATGGGAGAAACTGCCAGATCTCTCTCTACAAAGGAATGATTGCCACTTCCGCGTACACGACCGGCAGAAGAGCCGCAGAAGAAGCCGCCCCCAATACAGCAAAGTGCTGTATCCAAGGGGTCGCGGAAAACATATGAGCAAGTGATAGCTCTTATTAGGCCTTTAATGAATGCCATTATTGTGTTGCTAAACAGCATGCACCAGAAGTGCCAGAAGTGTCTGCCAGAAGTGCGCTACAAGTACTGGGCGCTCTGAGTCCGATGCTGGCAACCCTTGAGTAGATTGTGGCTCCCCAGCCACTGTCTTTTAGGGATGAGGTCCGACAAGCAACTATTTTTCAGTGGAATGCCTGCGGAGTCGGAGCACGCATTTCGGATTTCCGTCACTTTGTGTATGCCAATATGTTCACGTTATCGTCATTTGCAAGCCGAACTTATCGAACACAATCAGGCTTCCTGGATATGAATTGTCTATGTTGTCAACTGCTGGTGAAAACAGCAGGGTTTTGGTGTTTATTCGCCGTGACCTTATTTACATTCATCAGACAGTGCCACCTAATGACGATAATCAATATATATGCCAAGCAGTAAAGAAAAATAATTTTACATTTACTTTTGTGGACACCTACCTATCTACATCAAGCCGATTTGGTCACAAAAGACTACGAGACATCCTTTCCTCAACTCCCAATCCCTGGGTCATTATTGGAGATTTCAACACCCATCATACACTCTGGGGAAGTTAGAAAACAAATGCGAGAGGCAGAGCGCTGGTATTTTTTGCCTCCAGTAATGAACTTTGGCTGCTGAATGATGGAAGTTCTACGTTTCTACGTGGCTCCATATACAGCAACTGTCTTGACTTGGGTTTTGTCTCGGGAAGCCTTGTCAGACGTGCTGGGTGGTTTGCGGACATAGAGACACATGGAAGCGACCATATCCCCACGTACATCAAGATCAGAGGATTGTCTCCTTCAAAATACGGGATACGATCCAAAGAGTGGACTGGTATAAATTTCAGTCAATCATGGAAGAACACTGCGAAGCCAATCCATCTTTTGACTTGGAAGAGGCAATCAAGAGTGCGGTGCAATACACCATGCTTACTCTCACATGCTGTTCGAAACTGACGGAATTTGATGTGGCACTAGAACGACTTCGAGCAATCCGACGACGTGCTGAACGAAGATACCGACGTACGGAGATAATGGACGATTTACGAACCGCCAGACACACGCAAAAGAAGATCCAGCACCAGTTAGACAAGCTCGAATCGCAACGTTGGACTGCCTTCTCTGAGTCGCTAGATCCAGGCAAGCCTTTATCGCAACTATGAAGAACGGTGCGCGGTCTCCGGACAGTCCCTGTACAGCGGTTCTCATTCAAGGCTCTTGCCCTCTTTTAAAAGGGACCGCAGATTGACATGGCAGAGGATTTCTGCGCCAGATTATCCGACCAACTCACAGCTCTCAATATTCTAACACCTTCGAGTAGTTGTCCGCCGCCATGTGATCACCGCATGGATTTACCATTCTCAGTCCACGAACTTAAGGCAGCATTAGCTTTGTCTGGCCGTGCATCAACGCCATGACCTGATGGAATTTCCTACCGAGCTCTGAGTCATCTGGGTGAGCGAGCAAGAGGTGCTCTCCTTGAGCTGTAAAATGAATTTTGGAGAGATGGTGCGCTACCTACATGCTGGAAGACAAGTCGCCTTGTTCCACTGCTGAAGTCTGGCAAGTCGCCGTGGGAACAGTAATCATATCGCCCGATCGCTTTGGCAAGCTGTGTGGGAAAAGTAATGGAGAGAATGGTCCTAGGATGCCTGGAGTAGTACTTGGAGAACCACAACACCTACCCGGATGCCATGGCGGGCGTTCGACATGGTCAATCATCGATCGATAACGTCGTCGACCCGGTCACCTACATTCAGCATGAGAAATGCCGTAAGCGCCTCTGCACTTCTTTGTTCCTCGACGTCAAAGGGGTGTATGACAATGTTACGCATGAAGCCATGCTCTCTGCTCTCGGAGAGGTAGGAGTGGGTGGTCGGATGTTTCAATAGATACGGAGCTATCTCTCCATGCGGTGCTTTTTTGTAAGCACTGAGGAAGGCCATACTTCCCCACATTATAGCTACCGGGGCGTCCCCCAGGGGGATGTCCTTAGCCCTGTGCTATTTAACAGGGTGTCTACCAACCGGGAAAACCGGGAATTCTCAGGGATTTTGAGTAGTCTGTAAAAAGTCAGGGAAAACTCAGGGAATTTGGGCCTCTATCAGGGGAAATTAGCGGCAATTTTATTGGAAGGGTCGAAAGTCGCGGTAATGCTGGCTCGAGCAACAGAAAGGAATCGCAATGAATCGTCTTTGACGCCCTGTCGTCGGCTGGATGAGTTGCCAGTGTGCAGTCAACGAGCAACTTTCCGGATTCCCGATAATTTGGACCGCTTCGCGGCCCCGCCACGTACCCCATAGAGTCAACGTATAAAAACGTGTGAAATTTCCGACGCAAGAACTCTTCGCCGTCCGAATTTCCGGACGTTTTGCCGTGACCGCAGGTCCGACACGGCATTTATAAAAGCCACCACCGCTGCCATTTTGATTACCTCGCCGCCTCGAACCGGCGCTCTCGCACGCAGATCCGCTGGCAGCCGTAACCACCACCGCGGCGACGTTCGCTATGCAGCTTCTTGCCGTTGGGTGCCGTGTTTTTTATTGAAAGAATTCGCTGCTGTCAGCAATGGTACGGACTCCACCTTTGCGATCCTCGCGATTGGCTTCGAAGCTTGGAAAGCACGATGCATTGTATAATGCCGGTTCCCGAAAGTCAGCTTTGCCTCTGTACAGGAGTGTTACTTGGTGAAGCTTACGCAAAAGTATTGCAGTGAAGCATAACAAGCGTGAGAAGGGCCACGGAACACAGTATGTATTCCTTAATTATACACGCAGGCACCCGGTATTTCCTGTCACCGTACGAGCATCGATATGCCTAATATGTGTACTGACAGGCCTTCAGAGCGTTTTCGAACGTGCCTGTGGCGGTTTGAGCCCCCTAAGGGCAGTAAATGACATGGATTTTTTTTCCAACTGGCCGATTTTTCTGACATTTTCGCGGCCCCTAGGGAGTTCAAAAAATCGGTCGTAGACTGTGCAACTGACCAAGATGCTTCAAATGGTCCTTGGGGCGAACGAGTGGCGGAAGGCGGACAAGAACAGAAATGACCTACGAATTGAGGAATAAACGGGAATGGAAACTTGCTGCCGCCGTTTTGAAGGAGCTTGAGCTCAAAAAATAAAGTTTTGGCTGATGCTGAGATGCAGGCGTCCCTTATCCAAACCAAAATAAGCTCTTTAAAGCAGTGAAACACAATACTCTGACGTCGTGCGCGAGCTGAGAGTATGTCAGGACAGTTGAGGTTGACTTACGAGCTGTTGAGAGAGAATCTCAATTGTGACAGAGTTCGGGCCTCATCCCGCTGAGGTTGCTATCAGTTGATAGAAATAGCTCATATTCGAAAATATTTGCTTCTATATGCATCTCCTTTTTATTCGTACTCGTATGTGATAATGTCCGACCCCATTTGCAATTTTTTTTCGAAGATACTTTATTTGCTGTGCATTTTGCTAACCCATGCCTTCTATTCTCTTTTTGAATAACATAAACACTGCTCCTTAGTATTCAAATTGGATTAAGTCATGTTTTTAATTTTTCATGTGCTTACTAGAGAGCGACAGCATCAGGCGATATGGTTTCAGTCCGTCTACATAAAACATAGTTCTGCATCACTCCGGGAAATTTGCAGTGGCACTCAGGGAAAGTCTGGAAAACTCGGGGAATTCGGAAATGTCAACTTGGTAGACACCCTGTTTAATCTAACTTTAATTGCTCTCCTTGAGCACGTGCCAAGCACAGTCATGCTATCAATGTACGCGGATGACATCTGCATATGGACGTCTGCAGTAACACACCTATAGTTGCGAGCGAGAATTCACAGAGCTTCCACCCAAACTGCTATCGACCTCCGTAACCGAGGCTTGGAAATTTCCTCTGACAAATGTGCACTAGTGCCATTTACGCGCAAACCCATGACAACTACAGCGTAATGAAAAATGGCCAAATAATACCACATGTTCGATCGTACAAGTTTCTAGGCGTCATAATCGACAGGGACTTGTCATGGAGCCCTCACGTATCATACGTGAAAAAACGGTTGACAGGCATCTGCCACCTGTTCAAGTTTTTCACTGGCAAGGCTTGGGGAATGTCAACAAGTGTCATGTTACAACTGTACAGGGTGCTTTTTCTAGGCTTTCTGCGATACAGCTTGCGAGCAATAACCAACACAGGTAAAACGAATCTACGTACAATACAAAGTGTTCAGGCTCAAGCGCTCCAGATCTGTCGAGGCTTGCCTCAGAGTGCATCAACAGTGGCTACGATAGCAATCGCTAGAGACCACCTTGTCAAGATCTACATTGAAATTGAAGTGCTCGGGACCCATACAAGGTATCTTGCCAGAACTCCTCGTCGCCACTTAGCTTCTCTACCAGCGGACAGACCACGCACATCTTTCAGCCAAATGATAACCGCACATGTTTAATTATTGCCAGCTTTTTTGACTCTGGCTTTGAGACCTTCGATTCCTACATGGTGCCTCGCTTAAAACATTATTTTTATTAATGGGCACAATTTGATCAAACTTGCATCACTTATGCATTTTGCCATGTTGCTTTAGAACATGTAATTGATTCCCCTGTACAACTGGTAGTTTTACTAATATATTCAGAAATTTGTTTTTTGCACAGACTGTAGCTCTGTAGCTGTAGCTAGTTTGTAGCTCTCTGCTAGTTCTTTGGAGGAGATTAGCATATCAAGATGGGGGGGGGGGGGGGATGTTAAATGATGAGGGTATGATGTGCTTTAAGAATTAATGTTCTAGACTAATTTGGGCCAAAGTTATAGTATGTCAACCTTAATGTACGAACCCATAGTAACATTGAGAACAGGTTATTACTTTTTGAGAATTTCAATAATAATATTCACTCGTAGACCTAATGCATTCTCTAGTTGCCTACCTTTCTGTAAAAAAAATTATTATTGTAATAGGATAAGTAGAACCAGAGATGTCATCACTCCAAAACTGTGACACCATCAAAAATCCTGTTTCAAGAAAACAAAGAAAAACACTTCAAAACATGTTACGGTAATTATGGCAAAGGCTAGGTTGATCAAGGATGATACAAGGGTTCAATCAAGCAAAAATAACTGCTCTACGCCAACCTGGAGTGAAGGAACATGAAAAGATATTTGGTTATGAGCAGTAAACAGCACTAAACAACAGGACAAGCAGAGGGACACAGACAACAGCGCTGACTAACAGCCAAGTGTCCTTATTCTTTCAGTCAGCATATATATACTCCGCCGCTATCTCAAAGCACAGAATCCACAGAAGGACTTGTATTGCTCTTTGCCTAAGAAGACAGTCGGCCATTGCGTTAAAAAAATGCGTTGTTCCTAAGTTCCAGAATGCATGTGGTATCAGTGTCGACAAGCTTTTAAAGCTCTTAAAGGGGGCGCAACTTTTGCATCGCGAAATATTGTCAAAAAATAGATTTTTTGAAAATCACATTTTCAGTTTCTATAACCCGTTTTCTATCTGATACCCAAATATCATCACTGTAAACCACTCAGAAGTGCACTAAAGAATTCGTTTTATCAGCCAAGATGGCTAAAAACTCGCGGAAATCAAGATAGAACAGCGTTTTTTTAAGCCACAATATCTCTGGAACGGCGTGACCGAGCGCCGCCATCTTGGTCTCGTTGGAAAGTGCATTTCTCCGTCTTCAAATTTGCCATTTCAGCTATCTCCTCCATACAGAAACAAGCGCACAAAAAGCAAATGATTGAAGGTTGTGCCGGAGTCTGCGATTGGCTGCGACCGCCACATGACTCTAGCGCGGTTCGCTATTGGTCTGGTGCTCACGTCGTCTGCTCGGCTCTTTGCGCCTCGGGAGTTTGGAGGTCTCCACTCGCCAAAATCTCGACGTGTCAAAATGGGCGCTACGTGGACATCGCACTAGCGTGGCCAATCCCTATGCTTGTGGACGTTTCAAACTTGCGGCTAAGCGTTTCGAGCATCGGCGACAGGGATTTCGCGACCGAGATTCACGCGCGGAATCCTCAGACATGCGGCTAAGCCTTTCAGCACTCAGTGTTTCAGAATTCGTGACGAAGCACATCGCGCATGCAATCCTCGGACATGCGGCTAAGCATTGCACGCCTAGGGAGTCTCCGACTTGGCGATGAAGCACATCACACGCATACTTCTCGGACCCTTGCCTAAGCATTTTGTGCATCGGCACCTCGGACTGCGCGAATGTAAGCGCATGGAGTGTCGACACCTCGAGCCTGCGACTAGGCATTTCCCGTGTTGGCATTTCGCACTGTGCGAATAAGCGCATGGAGTGTCAACTCCCCGAGCCTGCGACTAGGCATTTCGCGCATCGGCACCTCGGACTTGACTAAGCACATCACGTGTCGGCTCCTTGTATCTACACCTAGGCATTTCGCACATCAGCACCTCGGACCCACAGCTAAGCATATTGCGCATTCACTCTAATATCATATTGTCACGATAGCTCATAACAATATCTATCATAGCACTCCTTCATAAAGAGAATGTCATCATGAGCTCTCTTCACTAGGCCCCTTGGGCTGGCACAGACACCTGGCTGCAGAAGTAATTGAGACATCACACAAAAGTACAATTCTGGAAAGCACCTAGCAGCTGCATATCTATCACTTTCTCTCTGATCTTATGTTCTACAGCCATTGTCATGTAAAGATGACTTGGGAGGCTGCTGACACTCGGAGCTTTCATTCAGTAACATGGTCAATTCTACCAAAAGAAAAAAAAAATTCCTCACTGATTGAACTGGAGATTGCTATCAATCAGGCAGCCTGCGGGTACAGGCTGCCTGAATGTACACTGCAACTACATTCATGCCCACACAGAGTTCTGCACGTCACATGGTTTGAAACTTGGGCACCATGCTCTTTGTAGAGCAGCAGCAGCAAAGAATGCCCTATAAGAAGAAAAGGGAGGGGGGGGGAGGCGCACCAAACCAGAGGCCACATGTACAAGAAGCCCCAGATCACAAAGCACCCCAAAGACTACAAATTTGGTGCCTTTTACAGAACTGAGGAGAAGGTGAAACTTTAAGAGCCGTTTTCTCAAAACTGTTTTTCTGCCTTTCTGCTCTGTTTCTGGAGCTGATTTCTTTGTTACCATTTAACATATTTTGACTCCGTTTTTTTGTCACATTCCTTGGGCTACAGTGCAGGTTGTGACATCCTCGCTTTCTTATCTTGACCCTTTGTAAGTTTATGATATGGCTATTTGTCTACCCCAAAATTGCGCTTGATGCGAAAATAACATAAAATATGGTCCTCCAAAAAATTTGTGTTGCGAAAAAAAAAAGCAAGAATGTCACGACCTTCAGCACGCATTGAGCTATGCAGTCAATACTTAACAAGCCTTCAATCACGTTTTTTAATTTCCCCAGGCTCTCCAGAAAGTTAGAGAGAGAACAATTCTGCTCAATTTAATTGAATAAGATGTTCTCAACATATCACTCTGAAACTTTTGTGGAAGCATTGGGCAGACATCCTAAACATTTGTGCCAATTTTCATGAAAATTCATGAAAAAATAAGGAAATTGATTTTCAAAGCCACGTCCCCCCTTAAGGTTTTACATGCTTTCCACTTTCGTCTCCATGGAAGATAAGCTTTCTATACAAAAGAAAGGTGTGTGCCTCAGTTCATGTATAGCCCCTCTTTGTAGCGACATTTTATTGGCCAGCTATGACCGCAGTCTTGGAACTAAGCTCAGCCAGACGAGCACTGTAAAAGTGATGCGATTCGTTGATGGCTTTTTAATTTTTTACAGTACTAACACTACTGACGTGCAGCCTGCTGCTGCTATAATATTTGACCTGTTCCGCATAGTTTTATATTCCTTTGAATTGACCACGGAGAATCAGTCAGACAACAAGCTGCGTTTCTTAGACTTGGAGCTATTGTTCTCAAGCAATCATGTATGTTGGGGTTACGCTCCTCAATCTCATAACAGCCTTCTTCCCATTTCCTCCGCACACTCAAAGATAGTCAAGTGCAGTATTGCTTTAGCATGAAGGGGGCTCTCATCAGGTCTTGTGACCATCAAGTGGATGCAAGCTTCGAATTGCAAGTAGCAAGGCAGAAGCTCGCAGGTTTCCCGTTACCGCTTTTAACTAGCATCGCTAAAGGCCTCACAACAAGCCTTAAAAGAAAGCAATCGGCAGCTATTCAACCTGAGAATCGCTCAAGGCAAATGGTTGCGGTTAGCGCATATGTGCGCCACATTGCGCATAATCTCAAAAAAGGTTGTCAGCAGGGCAGGCGTTAGGTTGCTGTTCACTGCTAGAAATAAGTTAGGTAGCCTGTGCGATCAAGTCAATCGGGTGGCCGAGAACAACAAAAAAGGTTGTAAAAAGCAGCGCAGACCAGTGTTTTTAGATCTCTTTCAGTTTGAAAGCTCCGGCGCGCGGAGTGTCGCCTTTCTCTTTCCTGCCGCGCGGTGGCGCTCGCCACAGTGTTTCCCCGACCGGCCCGGTCCATCCCTATCGTCGCCGCCGCTGCAGCCGCCTTGTCAAAGTAGCAAGCAGTGGTTTTTTTCACGTGTGCGTGTTTACGCTGTGTGGTACAGTCGTGAATTTCACACAAATATTCCGACTGCTTAGTCTGTACACACCTATAAAGACCGGTCTTCGTGGAAGTGTGGAGGGTGCACCGAGTGCTGTGCTTGTAGGTGTTCAAGACACACTGAAGAAATCGAGAGAAGCACACTGCTGTAAGCAAGCACACCTGCATGACCTGATTGAATCCAGAATTCTTGAGTTAGCCTCTGAACCTAATGACTTGCCCCAGCACAGTGGCAGTGACCACATTTACTCCAAGGGAGAAGTAGATGAAAGCACCTCCTACTACTTTTCAGGCTATGTGGTGCATAAGCTCAGCAAAAGTACAACATGCCCTTCCTGCATAGAGGATATCAGCTCTCCAGTGCCAGTTGTTGGCAGTCACTCATACCTCACGGTGTACAGGAGCTTCAAGCAAGGCTGCCTAAAGCACCTTACCAAAAAGATGTTAGAGTTTACAAATATTGTAAACAGAGCAGTTTCAATTTCATTGAAAAAAGGCCCACTTTCCGCGGATATGTTTTGGGAGGTGTTGGACGAGTTGGAATTGAGAAACCTTGCGCGGCTTGGATGTGCAGAGCATATGGCCTCTTTTACATGCCAGGTGTTGAATTTTGTCATAGTTACACGCAAGCACTTCTACACGAGAGATGTGAATCGCCGGCTGGAAAGCAGAGAAAAAGTCACTACTGCAAATAAAAAAGCTCGTCTTCTGTAGGCATTCCTTCCATGTTTTGCACCAGGTGTGTCTGCATTCAGTGTTTGTTTGTGTGCGCTTGAATAAATGCTCAAAGTGAACGTGAAAAACCCTGCTCTCTGTGCTGTGCTCCGTACGTCGGTAACAGAGCGCAGAATTTCGTGACTGTTCTAGAAACAGAACGGAACATGACTATTTTAAATCGTCTTTTATGGTTCGTGAACTATTCACAAGAACTATTGATAGCGTTACGCCAACAGGCACTAAACTATCCAGGATAAACATCACAAATACGATGCGATAGATAAAGCGCGAAGCAAGTAAACGATCGCAGTTTTTCGCGATCTTGCTGCAGCCTGCTCTTTATCTCACCATTACTGCTCAGGCCAAACAGTTATTTAACCATGAGACTGAGTTCACTTTCTACGTGACAACTAAAAAAAGGCCAACAAATTTGAATTCTGTGCTTCCGGCGGAGATGGCTGCCGCAGCCGCTGCCGAGCGCGAGCTCTCCGGGCCGACAGTGACCGCAGCGCTGCATGGTGAGTGGAAACGGAAGGGGGCCGCTTTCTCATGCGCAGCTCGTTGGGAGCTTCCAAACTGAAAGAGATCTAAAAACGTTGGCACAGACAGGGGTTTGTTGTTGACTATTGTGACTGTGTGGTTTATATGATTCCTCTTTCATGCAAGCATTTTTATATCGGTCAAGTGAGGCGGTGCATCAATGACCACATGCACGAACACTCAAAGTTCAAAAACGAGCTAGAGATGGTCAATTATCACTGCATTGTAATGAATGCGGCTGCAAGCTGTCTTTTAAAGATGTGACCTATCTCTCAGAATACCGTGATGACCGCACACATTTTATTTCCGAAGCTTTCCACATTCATATTAGTGGTGAAGCATGTGTAAGCCTTCCCTCTATTTCTCTCCTTCTGAAAGAGATTGCCTCTTATCGCATGAATTGCAATTTTCGCCCTTGCGCATGCTGAATTCGGTTGATTCCGTGCTTTGCGATAGTGGCGGACTATATATACACTGACTGAAAGAATAAAAACACTTGGTTGTTAGTCAGCACTGTTGTCTGTGTCCCTCTCCTTGTCGTGTTGTTTAGCGCTGTTTACTGCTCGTAATCATGAACCAACCAGTCCAAATGCATACTCTTTTGAAGATTTTTGGGCCAATTTTTCTCTCCAAAGGGTATTTGTCTCCAACAAAGCTGGACTAGTTAGAGTGATTTGAGTTATGCAACACTGCAAACCAGCAGGGAAAAGTTGGGGTGCAAGGAGAAAACAACAACATAAAAGGAACCAATTTTTACACCAAAGGCATGTCAGGAAATGCAGTCAGGAGAGCAAATAAAATTAGCCATAGTTCCTGCATTGTACTTACCAGCTTCCCTACAAGGTACGTAAGACATCATCAAGCACACTTCCTCTTCATACCAAATTTCAGTGGAAGGCATTCAAAGTTCGTATACCTCCTTGAAATCTTTGACAACCCTTTAATTTGGAAAAGGAGATTCATGGGCCCTTAAAGCTCTTCAAAAGTAAATGCGCTTCTTGAATGCCTTAAAACTGGTGTTGGGAGCGACTTTTGAACATTAAATGTTACAACTATGTTTCTGCCAACTGGGAAAACCGGGAACTCTCAGGGATTTTGAATAGCGTGGGAATACTCAGGGAAAATGAGGTGTAACTATATTGAAAGGGAACGAAAATCACGATAACGCTAGTTCGAGTAACAAAGGAATCATAATGAATCGTCTCTGACGCTGGGTCATCCGTTGGAGGAGTTGCCAGTGTGCAGTCAATGAGCGACTTTCTGGACGCCCGATAAATTGGACGGCTTTGTGGCCCATAATGTCAATGTATAAGAATGTAACAAATTTCAGACGCAAGAACCCTTCGCTGTCCGATTTTCCAGATTTTTTGCGGTGACCACAGGTTCAAAACAGCATTAATCAAAGCCACTAGTGCCACCATTTTGATTACTTCGGCGCTTCGAACCAGTGCTCTCGCTTGCAGATCTGCTGGCAGCCGTGTAGCCACTATCGCGGCAACACTAGGCCTAGCTGCTTCGACGTTTGCTATTAAGCTTCTTGCCGTTCTGTGCCGTGTTTTTCATTAAAAGAATTGGCGGTTTGCAAAAATGCTGTTGCGAGCACCTTCTACATGGTCGGATACGAGAAGCAGACGAACAACCGACACAGCCCTAGCGCACCTTGAGATACCAGTTTGTGGTGGTTTTGATTGCAGTAGTTTTGTGAAAAGACCGGCTAGTTGTTTTGCATATTATGCACAAATTGCTTTGCTGCCAAACGGAGCAGGAATTTATTTCGGTTTCCGTCCAAGGCAAGCTATCCGGCGAGGAAAGCAGCATGGATAAGCGACGGCCGGATACCATCACAGCACACTACTTGCGGCTACTGAATTGTCATATGCCAGCGCCGCGAGATTATTTCGGTCCTCAAGCTTTGAGATGCCCTTAAATGCAGCTGCATTTTGCCGGAAATCTGGAAAGCTCAAGATGTACGAGGACAGTAGGAGCTTGCGAAACACTCTAAAAACAGTTGCACCCTTTGGGGTGTATATTTGTCCCACAACAATAATCGTCGTCTGTGTTGCCCGCGTTTCCTTTCTTTAACACTGAGAGCCCGGTACTTCCCAGTCACGAACGGCATGCGCGATATCAGTGTGACGCAGCATTCTCGACAGGAAAGTAGCGAGCGCCGAGTTTTCAAGAAAGGAAACGCAAGCAAGGCAGATGACGATTATTGTTGTGGGACAAATATACACCCCAAAGGGTGCAAACTGTTTTTAGAGTGAAGTGCAGGGGTGTTGCTCAATTGTCACTGACACATAATTATGATAAATATCATAAAGTGATGTCAAAAGTGCATCTCGTATGATAATCAGCGCCCAGCACTACGCCGCTGAAGTGCTCGAAACACCATCCAAGGGTTGCTGGTGTCTTGATTGGCAGTGTGCAGTGACCACTGTGCGACAGAGTTCCCTTGGCTTGCTCTTTACTGCTGACAGTGTACAGATATCCAAATGTATTTTCAGTTAGCCTCTTAATATTCATGCATGCACTAAAGAGTTCACAAAAAACTGTGCATTCTATTGCTAGCAGAAGCTTCTCTGTAACTGGTAACACCCACGGCCAGCGAGCAAAGCCTACCGTCTTTATCGGTGGCAGTTAGTGCATGCAGTCGAGAGAACGGCGCGTTTTGAAACTTTCCCGTATTTACCGTATACCATAAAGGACCGTCATAATAAGACAAACAGCTCTGTGAAACATTGTTTTGTTGCTATGGACTATATTAGTATGGTAAACTTTCCTAAGTGGAGCATCGGGCTCAGCCTGCGGCCTTTTTTGGCAGCCACCAATCGCTCGAGCCGGTAAGCCTAGCTCCCGGTTTTCGAAGCAGCAGCTGCCAATGACATGAAAGGAAAATGCCGCGAGTTATAAAGAGTTTATTTTCGTGAGCATTATAGTGTCTCAACAATTATGTTGCAGTTAAGGGGGGACATAAGTTTTAGAAGCCAAAAATAGCGAAAAAGTCAATCTTTTGAAAACGGTATTTTTGGAATTTCGAACTATTATTCCATCACTTTGCCAAATGTTTTGCATTCTAAATCAATATTTTAGCCGTAAGATAAATTTTTGGCACCAGTGTTGGCCAAATATGAGCCAAAGTTTCCGTAAGAAAGCTATTTTTCCACGGCATGTGACGGCCCCCGCAGTCGTTCAGTCGCGTCAACCTGTATATCGTTTGAAAGAGCAGTGTCTCGTCTTCATTTTCCCGCCATCACCGGCTCTGTCTGCACATTGGCAGTGAAGCAATTCTGCCTCAAAAAGAAAACCCAATGCGTGCTATTATTGGTCAACAAAGGCACATCACCCTCAGCTAGCCACGTCATTGGCTAGACTGGCGTCGTCTGCATCACTCTGCGGCCGTGCGCATACACCACACATGCCAACGAGGTTTTCCACGCTGACAGCGATGCTGACCTCGACTCCAAAGTTCACTACGGGGGAAAAAAAAAGAAAGAGGAAGTCGGCGCACAACTTCGAGAAAGGACGCTCAGCTGTGCCGCTTTCCAATGACATTGACAACGGCCTGCTGCCATAGTCGAGTGACGCCGGAGATGCCGATGGCATGTTAGGCCTAGTCCCTCGAAGCGCTCCTGACAACGGTCGCATTTCATTGACGTTTCGGCACGACGCTACTATTCTACAGCCAGAATTTTTGTGGCGTAATGACAGTAAAGCTCAAGGAAAACTTCAAGCATTAGCTTAAACTCCTGCCACTGATAACTACTAGATCGCATTGACGACGCTGCTACTGGGACAAACCAGCTGGCTACATCTACTGAACATGCTTCCACTGAAAACTTGCTGAGGGTGCTCAGAAGGCATCACCGTAGTGACACTAGCCAGACAAACTACATTCCTGGAGGCTACTAATGCAATAGCACGAGTATAAATTCAAATATATTGTGGTGTTCTGTTATAAAAATAAGCCCTTTTTTTTTTGTCAAGCTTTCTCAGAATCTCATTTTTCATGTTTTTTAATCTTGCCGAAGCGCCACCTCTGTCTTCAGGGCACATATAACCATAATTTTAACAGCGGCATGTAGCTACATGTGTGTACTACACAATGCTAGGAACTGATTTTTCTTAATTTTGCTTTTGTAAATATTAAGGTCTCGCTATAATTGCACCACATAATTGCCATGTCTGGAGATTGAACTTCAAATTGGTGCAAAATTGGTAATACCTGCAATATAAAAAAAAGTAGTCCTACAGTTGTGTTGCTTACACTTTGTAATATCCAGCCATGTCTTTAAAAACATTCTGGCTGATACTCTTCTTACAGATGTTCCGATAAACAATAGGTGATTAATTTTAATTATCTCTGGAACTGCTCATTCAATTCAGAAAGTAATTATACTTTTGAAATCAGAATGAAAAACTCTGTCTGGGTGACAGTTTTAATTAGATTTACAAGAAAGGAAGTTTCTAAACTCCTCTTCTCCCCCTAAATGAACATAGAGTTGGTTCTCTCTATATTCTGTCAGCAGCGAAGAGCAAAAGGGCAAGCAACATTGCACACTGGGCGACACATCGGCAGCGTGTTTCGACGACATGCACTCCACTCTTTGTTCAAGGTGTGCATGTCGCTCGCATCAGTCCCGTGCTGGCATCAGCAGCTTCCGAATATACTATATATTTAACGTAATCCTCTTTCTTCAGTGCTGAGCCTTGATGAGCCTGGCGAATAGTGGCAGTTTTAGAAAGCAGATACTGCCACATGCGATTGGGCCCATGTATTTCTGGAGGTTGCGTTTTGCTGGCAAATTCAGGAGCCTAGATGTTCGAGCATGATCATAAACCTTCAGTGAGAGAAATCGCCATATGATGCATGCTGGGATAACCTCTTCAGGATACGTGGGATGTTGCTTTCTGTGTCACTCTTTTTGGTGGAGCAGGAATATGGCCTTTTTGTCTCCATTCTGTGAGTCCGCCACGATTCTCCAGACTGAAGCATGATGTTTGCTTTTGCGATAGAATACAGTGCATTGTTCTTCCATTGTGAGTTTTTCCAGTAACTTCTGGCTCTTGGAACGGTAATGTCTAACTTCAGAGCGAACCTCTTGAGATCATACAGAGATACTGGCTTGCTCGCTGGCCATCATTGTCTTTGGTTTGCGTGCTGACGCCTTTAGTGTGTTCATTGAGGCAGTCCAACAAATTGCATTCCGCAGGCAGCGATGCTCAGCTTTCCACTTGGTTTGTTTTGGAGCAAGAAGAGCTGGAGCACCAGGTTCTTTGCGAGACTTTTGCATGTAGGGCACGACGAAAGGCCACCTGTCTGGCTGCCAGCGTCTTTCTGTTCACTTGCTTCTTTCTTGTGTGTATTCTTAGCTGGAAATTATTATAATGCACCTAATGCAGAACCAACTAGCCCAACTTTCAACTCTAAATACAGTGTTGCACCTTTGCATGGGTCATGCAATACATGGCATGTGCAGTAAAGCATTCGCGCATCAGGATTCCCTGCAGCAGTTCTGATGCAACAGGCCCTGAACTGCAGCACCGGCCTCCGTATTCTCAATGGACCTTGACTCTAAGCTTTTGCTCCACTCCAACGCATTCGGTACAGCGCTGCCCCTTCATTGAAGAAGACTCTGCTCATTTGAAAGATTATCATGAAGGATCATGCAGTGGGGCTTTTCTTTTTTCCTTCTTTTTCTTCTTTTTTTTTATTGCTCAAGAATTCAGAAATCTTTATGGCTCTTTCCGTGTAAGGAAATTGGCCGGTGACTGTGCTTATTTGCATAAAAGGTTGAATTTCACTGTAAGAAAATTTTGATACTATAACGAAGTGCTGATTTTTATGGATTTCGTTCTATCAAAGTTTACCGATTAGACTTGTGTAAGAGCCGCACTCCTTTTTCACAGTTTTGACGAGATGCAGCCCTTACACGGGACTGAACCTTTTGGTCAAAATGGTACCGGCGCAGATGGCGAGTAATGCACACCCCAGATCCCCGAATGTACCATTGCATCGGAGGTCAATGTGCAGTTCTCACCATCTAGTAACGGCACATGAAAGTACACGGCGCACGAAAATTCACCAATGTGCGTGCATGGCATTGCCGCACTGAACGCGATTGCTTCTCTGTTGGTAATATGTTTTTTTCCAAATTTGGGGCTGCCAAGTTGGGGGTGCCACCCTTACACGAGTCCATTCTGTAGCTTGTTGGATACGGACCCTTTTCCTGGCATCACTTAAGTTCTCCGACCACATCAAATCGCCTTCGCATTGCAATTACGGTGCACAGGGGCACGTCTACCACGTTGCCAGACCCGTCAGACAGGTTGGCGACTCCCACCTCACACGCCGCCTATCAAGCTATTGTCTCCCCCCCCTGCTTGACTCTTCCCAAAAGTGCAACGGGAGGCTGGCACAGTTCCAGGTAGTTGATCTTGGTTCCGAGCCAAGCTGTTTTGAGCTGTTTTGTTGCTCTGGAAGGTCGTTCGAATAACAACCAGTCTCCTCCAAATGAGCGCTTTCAGGCGGGGAGGCAACGCTGGTGGCAAGTCACCCAACGGACAATGGAGTGCTTGGAGTGTCCCCATTGGCCGAATGGGCCGGCACTTGCACGGGTGCCTGCAATTGGAGGAAAATGATGTCATCTGAACTGGCTCGACGATTGGCCGAAAATGATGTGACCCCCGAGAGACCGAAAGGACTAAAAGCGAGAGACAGGGAGAAGAGACATTCATTCATTCATTCTTCTTGCCACAGGCTGCAGCGTCCGATTTGCTGCCAGCTGTCAATGACTTTATGACTGTTCATTACTTTGTGTTGTTACTGTAAACAATGTCCTCCTCAACGTCGGCCAACTCCCGTACTCAATGGGAAGATCTAGTAACCTGTAGTGCTCTCATGGAAGGGGTGTTTACCCTTAACAAGGGTTCTGAGCTGCGTTAGATGGTTAAGATTCACCATGGCAAAACAGCGCAGACGACGGGACAAGTAAAACAGACAAGTGTCCCCTGCTTTACGTACTCTGTGACTGAATAAACAGTCAGTTGATAGTGAGTGCATGATCTTGTCTGTTTCACCCGTTCCGTCATCTGTGCAATTTCGTTGTCTTCTTCACCTTTGTTTCCGTATGTGTTTCCATTTACTCCCACAGTGGTTGTGTCCCCCTTCGCAGGAGGAAGAGTTCCGGGTCCGACACGAGGCCATTGTGCACCAACAGCGGCTTGAAGCTGCGTGGGCTCAGCAGCGGCTGCAGCAGCCACCCTCTCCCCCTAGCCTGCCGGCATCACCTTTGCTGGTGCGCAAAAGCCTCTCATTTGAGCGGGCATTGGCTGATTGATCAATTTAATCATTTGTGCACTCCTCCATTTAGTGTTATTGTTAGAGATCTTGCACGAGGACTGCCAGGGACACACAGAAACTAAAAAGGAATGAGCCTAGGTGGGACAAAGGTGTGCACTTCAGTCTGGATGGTCATAAAGACAGGACAAGTATTTGCGTACTTAAAATGTCAAGTGAGTGTTACCTACACCAAATAACTGCAGGTGGTGACATTGGTTTGACATACCTTATAGTCAATCCATCTTCCCTATGTAAACAAGTTCTAACAGAGCTTTGAAGTCATTTCGCACCAGGCACTTTAACATCCTGTCCTTGCTAGCAGTGGTTGACATGGGGATCTTCAGACACTTTCTGGGGGTTATCTATCTGTTTGTTTGCATGTAGCTGATTTCCCACCTACCTAGATCACTGGGTAGTCTGTGATCTAACGCGTAGTACACCGGTCTCCTATGATGAGTTAACAGGGCTTGAAACAAACCATCGGACCAACTTTGGTCACTGAGTCTGTGGTAATGTGTTGCACATCTACAAACCCCTTTCATGCTGGGTCACTGTAGATGCAGGAAATGTCACCTCCATACTTGCGGGGATGCCACACGGTCCCACTTTCCGCATGATCTAGTTTACATGAACTTGCCCTTCCAGGTTGCGCACAGTTCTTTGAAATCCTTGAAAAACCTTGAAATAGATAACAATGTTTTCAAGACCCTTGAAAGTCCTAAAATTTTTTGTTTCTCCTAAAAACCCTCGAACATCTTGAATACAGCCGAGCCCTCATATAACGGCCGCACTTAAGACAAACTTTTGCTTAAGACGAACGAAACCCGCGCGAATGTCAAAATATACCGTATTGACACATGTACTTATATTTATCGGGCGACCACGTTTCGCGGCCTAACAAATCTTGTCGCACAGCGCGGGACGCGCTTGCATGTATTCGAAGTTTCTGGAAAGCTATCGATGTTTCTATCCGCTGTCTGTTGTTGCCGAACCTTGTGTTATCTGATTTCATTGCGTGACGCGAATGGTGTAGAACTTTGTGGAAGGCATGCGGGTGCCAACGATTAGTCTGGCACACTCGATGACTGCTGTATAAAAGCAGACGCGCTGGACCCGCTGATCAGATTTTTTACGATCGCCGATCGTGTTCGCAGCTATCGTTGTGCTATAAGTGTAGCCTGTTTTTGTGGGCACAGGTTCGCCCAATAAAAGTTAGTTTTGTCCTTCACAGTATTGCTACTGTGTTCTTCAACGTCATCACCACGTGACATCTGGTAGAGGTACCTTTTGTTCATGTACCGGACACCCCCGACAAGCCATGATCCAAGCCCGAACCGCAAAGAGAACACCAACGTAGTCCCAGACCATCAAGCAAGCCGCCGTCTTCAACAGCTGCCCCCGGAGCACAGACTTCTACCGGAGAAGACCAAGAAGATTATGACCAAGGCAACCCTAATGGCAGACCCAGCGTCTCCCATCGTGCTGCAGCCCCCCCCCCCCCCCCCCCCAGCCCAGGGAACCACCGACGTTCCGCGGTTCCACATTTGAGGACCCAGAAAGCTGGCTGGAAACGTATGGGAGGGTCGCTACATTTAACAGCTGGGCAAGCGACGACAAGCTACGACATGTCTATTTCGCATTGGAGGACACCGCCAGGACGTGGTTCGAGAATCGAGAAGTCACCTTGACGACGTGGGACCTCTTCCGAAGCGGCTTCCTGCAAACACGATCTGTGCCGAGGTCAACACGACGCAGCCGTGATCCGACGCCAAGGCCTAACTGTAACGCAAGACAAAGAACCACCGACCTCGACATGCTTCTCAACGGCCACGCAGTCACCGCCTTAGTAGACACAGGAGCTGATTATTCCGTCATGGGTGGACCCATCGCAGCCCAATTGAAGGAAGTTAGGACTGCTTGGGAAGGCCCGTTAATTCGGACCGCTGGAGGACACCTCATCACGCCGAGCGGAATCTGCACGGCAAGAATTACCATTCATGACCAGGCTTACCCTGACACCTTCGTTATCATGCAACAATGTTCATGAGACGTCATTATCGGCATGGACTTCCTGAACCAACACGGCGCAATCATCGACCTGAAGTCGAAGTCAATAACGCTGTCAGAAGATCAAGCGATACCGCCGGAGAGCCCTCGTAGTCACCACGCCTTGAGTGTGCTCGAAGATCAAGTGAGCATCCCACCTCTCTCCAGCATTGTTATTTCGGTCGGCACCGAAACACTCGCTGACGTAGAAGGCGTCATCGAAGGCGACCAACGTCTACTGCTCGACTGTGAAATTTGCGTCGCAAGAGGGATCGCTCTACTGCACGGAAGAAACACGAAAGTGTTGCTGACAAACTTCAGCCAGGAGTTCAAGCACATCAACAAGGGCAAGACGATCGCGTACATCGAGGAAATTCAGGAAACCAGCGATGCGTTTGTCCTCTCGGATTCTGTCGCATCTGCCCCGACGACCGTAGTTCCGGAACTAGACTTCGACATAAATCCAAGTCTCCCCATGATTAAGCAACAACAGCTCAGAAGTTTACTTCGACGATACAAAGACTGCTTTTCGACGTCGTCGAGGATTCGACAAACACCAGTCGGAAAGCATCGCATAATAACCGAAGGGTGCGCTCGACCACTCTGCCAGAGCCCTTACCGAGTTTCGACGCGAGAACATAAAGCTATAAGAGAACAAGTCGACGAAATGCTGCGCGACGACATCATCCAGCCATCGAAGAGCCCGTGAGCATCCCCTGTTGTCCTGGTAAAGAAAAAGGACGGAACCCTACGTTTCTGCGTTGTGGGGGTTCCACTCTGCGTGCGGCTAGGGCTGAAGGCGAGCTCCGGATCTAGCCCCACGCAGTCGCTTCGTGGTACTCCCAACCCGTAGCGCGGGAATCGCGGCTACGCTGGGTTCGGACGAATAAGGCAACCAGCGGTGTCAACGGTAACAACGTTTATTGCTATTAGCAATAGCGAACACTCGCAGAGGGACGTCCTCTCAGTAAAAGTAGGAAAAGGCTTGCCTCGTTGTCTGGGTGGGTCAGACAAACGAGGTCACTCACGGGATGCGGCAGGTGCTGTGCAGGCGGTCCAAGGCGTCGGCGTCCCAAGAGAGCGAGTCTCTCCCGGTGGCGCGCTCTTATGCTTTTTTACCTTTTTTGCGAGGGGAAGTCCTCCTCGCCCGCCGGATACGTTTCCCTTTCCCGTGAGCCGCGTAGGGGAAGAGGGGTACGCGCGTCATCACAGCGACGGAGAAAGGGAGGGCGCGTAGTGCCTCTCTCCCATGTCTACGCCGGCGCGACCCGTCGCCACGTGCGAATGGGACGCCGCGGGTACGTGGGAGGAAATGGAGGCGGCTGCTCCCCACAGCGTTGATTATCGTCGTCTGAACAAGATCACGAAGAAGGACGCATAACCCTTCCCACGGATAGACGATGCATTGGATCGGCTCTGCAACACTAAATACTTCTCGTCGATGGACCTGAAGTCTGGCTACTGGCAAATAGAAGTCGACGAAAGGGATCGCGAAAAGACTGCCTTCATCACGCCAGACGGCCTCTATGAGTTCAAGGTTATGCCATTTGGACTGTGCTCGGCGCCTGCAACGTTCCAGCGCGTGATGGACACGATTTTAGCAGGATTGAAGTGGCAGACCTGTCTTGTTTATTTGGAGGACGTCGTCGTCTTCGCCGTCAATTTCGACGATCATCTTAAGTGGCTTGCGACAGTATTAGAGACCATCAAATCATCAGGACTCACTCTGAAGCTGGAAAAGTGCCGCTTCGCTTACGATGAGCTTCTGTTCCTAGGCCACGTCATCAGCAAATCTGGAGTACGCCCCGACCCGCAGAAGACAGCTGCCATCGTAAATTCCCACAGCCAATCGACAAGAAGGCAGTGTGCAGATTCCTTGGCATGTGTGCCTATTATAGGTGCCATGTCAAGGACTTTTCACGCATTGTGGAGCCGCTAACTCATCTAACCAAATGTGATGTCAAGTTCGAGTGGGAAACACCGCAGGCTGATGCATTTCAAGAACTCAAACAACGCATGCAGTCGCTGCAGGTACTTGCACACTTTGACGAGCATGCTGATACCGAAATCCACACTGACGCCAGTAGGCTAGGCCTCGGTGCCGTCCTAGTCCAGAGGAAAGACAGACTTGAACGGGTGATATCTTATGCTAGCCGGTCGCTGTCAAAAGCGGAAGGCAATTATTCTACGACTGAAAAGGAATGCCTCGCCATCATTTGGGCTACAGCAAAATTCCGCCCTTACCTCTATGGCAGGCCATTCAAAGTCGTCAGCGACCATCACGTGTTGTGTTGGCTAGCTAACTTCAAGGACCCTTCAGGACGGCTGGCGCGGTGGAGCCTCAGACTGCAAGAATATGACGTCACCGTAATACAGTCGCCGACCGATTTTCCGGACTCCAAAAATTCGGACATGCCCGATTATTCGGTCAGCTTCGCGGCACCGCCATTCTCCCCATAGACCATAATGCATAACAACTGCCGAAAGTTCGGACACCTTGCAACCTCTCGTCTGATTTTTCAGACACTCCTTTAGCTAACTCGGTCGAGAGCACCATGCACCGACTCTGACCGGTGCATGGTTCGACTTGCTGAACGGCATTTTTATATTGAACGGAGCTTCCTTGCTGCCCCACGAAGTGGCGCTACTAGAAATCCCCGCTCATCATCATCATCGTTTCTGCCTGGTTAGATAGAGCGGCTCTGCAGCAGTTCCGGTTTCAGCTTAGTAAGCCATGTCAAGACAATCCAGCAGCTGATTTGTTTCCTCGCGCAAGACGCTGCGAGCAGGCCGCGTTTTTCGTTTGTGTGACTGGTGTCGGCACGGTGGTGTTTGCTTTGTGTGCTGTGTCGAGGTTTCGGTGATCCAACGCGGCATACGTAAACATCGCGTCAAGGGTCTAATGGCGCCGACTGTGCCCGCGCAGACTGCGCTGGGGAATGCCGGCAAGCGGGTGCCGGGAGGCCTAAGATTTGTCGCCTTCCGATGTGCTCCCTACTGATGCGGAAAATGTTCTGCCGAGACCTGCGCTGTGGTGGCATTGCGATTCTGGACACTGTCTCATTTGACAGTTTCATAGGTGCTGACACTGCTGTATTGACATGCGCAGAACTCGACGACGGCAAGATCATTCGTTAGGTTTCTGCTGCACTGCCGGACGATGACTCCGAGTCGGAAGCTGACGCACCATGTGCTACGCTGCCGTCGCATGCGGAGCGTGTACAAGCAGTGGCTGTGCTTTCAGCCGCCAATAGTGACCGTACGACCCTCTCCGAGATTCAGGCTTATCTGATTACGCTTAAACGGAACAGCGTGCAACGGCGCATTCACGATTTCTTCCAAGGCTACTGCCGAGCCCGAATAAGTGCGTGGAAATAAAGGATTTCATTTTTTTTTTCTTAATCTGTTTTTTCGGACACCTGTTTATTCGGACATTTTCGCAGTCCCCCTGAGGTCCGAATAAACGGTCGGCGACTGTATACAAGTCCAGAAGAAAACACTCTGACGTCGACTGCTTATCATACGCCCCCATCGATCCCCCGCCGCAAGACGACGAGGACGCCTTCCTTGGAATAATAAGCGCGGAAGACTTCACTAAACAGTAGCGAGCAGACCTGGAGCTAAAAGGCCTCGTCGAGTACTTGGAAGGGAACACCGACGTTGTCCTTAGGGCATTTAAGCGTGGGTTGTCTTTGTTCACGCTACAAAACAACCTGCTCGTGAAGAAGAACTTCTCACCAGTCCGCGCCAGCTACCTTCTTGTTGTACCGTCAGCGCTGCGTCCAGAAGTACTGCACGCCCTACACGACGATCCAACCGCTGAGCACCTCGGATTCTCCCGGACGCTGTCGAGGATGCAGGAAAGGTATTACTAAAGCCCCTGCATCCACGCGCTACCACCGCTTTCTTAAGTAGCGACAACCTTTGTTGTGCGCCGCCTTCTCCCCTCACACCAAATTCGGTTCCGGTATTACCGGTTCCGGCGTTTCCGCTTCCTGGAGTTGCGCTGCGGGAATTTCCGCTTTGACTGCTGTTAGACAATGGTGAGATGCCCGCGCGTGCTTATCAGAGCTGTGGCAGTCACCATAAGAAGAATGCAAAGGGGACAAGCTGTTGTATTCCGCTAAAGTAGTAGTTCGCGGTCACTGTTTTCCAAATGCACGAAAAACGGCAGTGGTCTCCAAGCGCCCAGGCACTACATTCCACTGTACGTTGTCGCTCGTGCCACAACCGGTCGCAGGTTGACGCAAAGCAGCGAACCCGAGCAGATCGCTGGTTACAATAGGCGGTTGGATTTAATCGCATTCACAGTTTCAACCGCAGCTGGTGCAATTAATGCCTCTCCAGCGACGCAAAAGTAAACAACGCCAAAAACAAAACGTCACTTCCACTCGGAACAGGAAGCTGCAGCTACGTAAGTTCCGCTCGGCGCCGGAAGCTAAGGGGGTGAGTGGGAGAGGAGCTTGGAGGAGGAGGGCAAGTTGGCGGTACTTAACCTGGTCGGCGGGAACGTGTATGGAGGGGCTTTAGGTATTATTGGCCGCGTCTGACCGCCGACGTCGCCCGTTATGTCAAGACATGCCGAGACTGTCAGCGATGCAAGACACCACCAACAAGGCCAGCAGGATTACTACTGCCGATCGAACCTCCCCGTCGACCATTCCAGCAGATTGGGATGGATTTGTTGGGGCCGTTTCCGAAGTCAACATCCGGGAATAAGTGGATCGTCGTGGCGACGGACTACCTCACCCGCTTCGCTGAAACTAAAGCTCTACCAAAAGGCAGCGCAGCCGAAGTGGCGAAATTTTTCGTCGAGCACATCCTGCTGCGACACGGTGCCCCAGAAGTCCTCATCACCGACAGAGGAACGGCTTTTACAGCAGAGCTCACCCAAGCCATTCTGCAATACAGCCAGACAAGCCACACGAGGACCACTGCCTGCCACCCGCAGACAAATGGTCTCACAGAGCGCCTGAACAAGACCCTCGCCGACATGCTAGCAATGTACGTCGAACACAAGACTTGGGATGCCATCCTGTCGTACGTAACATTCGCTTACAACACGGCGGCGCAAGAAACAACACAGATCACGCCATTTAAGCTGGTTTACGGCAGGAACCCGACGACGACGCTCGATGCCATGCTGCCGCACGTCACTGACGAGGAGAATCTTGACGTCGCTACCTATCTCCAGCGCGCCGTCGAAGGCCGACTGCTCGCCCGCCCGCCTACGGATCAAGACCCAGCAGAGTACCGACAGCCGACACTACAACCTCCGACGACGCTTCGTCGAGTACCAGCCCGGCGACCGTGTTTGGGTATGGACCCCGATACGCCTACGAGGACTGAGTGAGAAGCTACTGCGACGATATTTCGGACCCTACAAGGTCATCCGACGTATTGGCGCACTGGACTATGAGGTCGTGCCAGACGGCATTTCGCATTCACAGCGCCGCCGCGCACGATCTGAAGTGGTCCACGTGGTGCGTCTTAAGGGGGAATGAGGGGATCGGAACAAACTTTTTCATTTTTTAACTTAGAGTGACGAAATTTGGCATACAGGTTTGAAATAGCATCAAACAGACAGCTACAAAGTTTCACAATAATATCTTCAGTAGTTTTTATTTTATCGTTATTTATATATTACTCACATGTTGCTTGCTCGTGGAAAGCCTAGCGTGACAGCGAAATGGGTTATGGGTCTGTAAATGTTCTTAATAGTTACTAAGAAGTATAGTCTAAGTCAAGATTCTGTTAATTTCTTTTTAAATTTCTCTGCTCTTCTTCTAAACGATATAGTATGCACCTTCTCTTTATGTTTAGAATGTATCATGCTCCAATTATTGTGTAATAAAGAATGGTGAGCCTAAATGGTAAATCTGAGACTGTCTTGACATAAGGCACACTTCAGCAATTGCAGCAAAACAAACAGGATTAAAATCCGTGCTCCCATTGCTGTGCTACGCTTTCCACGAGCGAGGTGATAAGCCCAAAACAAACTTTTGAGAAAACAAGCCTCAAAGTTCCATACTGGCACACACTGTCTAGAATGCTCCTGCATTGTAAAATTTGGTGTCCTTGGCAGCAGGTGACTTCTTAGCCCTCTTTCCTTTCAGGAGATGGACTTTGTGTGCCTTCTTCATTCGCTGGGAATCTTTCTCGACAGCCCGCTGAAGAGAGAGGGCACCAGAGCACAGGCCCAATGTTGTGCACAGGTCTGAATAAGCTTTCAGACTGCCCGAGTTGTACCTTGAAATTGTCTCGTGCACTGCTGTTTCCACGGCAAACAGTGAGGCATGCTGGTCTTTTGATACTAGTGACCATATCACTGAATGGAGACTCTCAGCCGCGTTTTGAGTTTTGCCTCCTTTGCACTGGGCCAGCAACTGAGGGTCTGAGAGGCGCTGGTACACAGGCAGAAGTGCTTCAGCAACTTTAGCTGAAAGCTTGTACGTGTGAGCTGGTGCTGGCTGCCCTTCTGCCTCAGCTGATCGGTGGTTGCACCAGCTAAGGGGGCCAGGGGGACACAGCTCATGATGGGGCTCATCATCTGTTGATGTGATGTGGTAGTATGTTGCCATTAGTGCCCTTTGCATGTCCTCGACTTCTGAGTGGTTCTGCAGAGCAAGGCCATAGTAGTTCGTCAGTTTTTTGATGAGCTGCTGTGTCAGGCCCCCCTTTCCACCTAGTGGCTCTCCTTTCTTTGCCTTGGCCACCAAAGAGCGAAGTGCAGCCCCCATTCGTTTTTTCACATGATTTATGCAGTCCTCTTTAGATAGCTGCACAAAACCATAAACTTCTTCATCACATAGAGTGCGAAACATGCGGCTGTCCCCATCACAAACTATGTTTGTGTAACGTAAATCATTTCTGCTCAAGGAGCGCCTGAAGAGCTGTACATAGTGCAGCCTCAACCTCCATTCTTCCCGAATTCACATCAGTGTTTTTCTGGCACTGGTGTTGCTGCTTCCATTCAGCATAGTTGGGGTCACTTTCTGCTGGCTGTCGGCTGCACCCAAGGCAGAAGATGGACAGAACTATGCAGTCCAACACAAGCCCTGTATGGAATTCAATTTTACAGCCTACGCCGATATGGGAGCTGTGGCCGCGTGTCAACCATGTGCCATCATACACTACTGTGGTGTTCTTTGAAAATGTAGTCTCCATTTCAGTGTACACCTTTTTCACTGCCTCTACAGCATCTGTGAAGATGTTGTGTGCAGCTGCCGCGGTGGTAGGCTTGAAAGTCTTTTTGTGGTGCCCATCATATGTTTTGTGGTGTAACCCACGATGCAAGACATTCATGGTGGCCCAGAAGTCATTAAGAGCAGTTGGTCCTTTCCCGATGCTCTTTATTGCTTGCATAGCTCTGATGTTGACCTCAAAAGCTCTAGAGCCGCTCTTCCTTTGTGAGGACCACTCAGACTGTAGGGTACTACCACAGGAAATGCATGAAAGTACCATCTTCACAGCTAGCCCCAGTTCGGTCTCGCGGTGCACTGCTAGGCCGGGCTGCTGACAAGTTGGGCAAAGCGCGGAACCAATCACCGAGTTCAGAGCAGCAACTTGAACAAGCATAAACTCCTCTTCTGGAGGTGCGGGAATGGCATTTTCCTATGAGCCAGTCAGCCCGAACTTGTGCTCCGTTGCTGAAACCGCGCGAAGCGATTCCCGAACTCTCGACGCTTGCAGTTCTACAGTTTCCGCGGACACAAATCGTGTTTTCAGGTGAGCTTGAATAGTGCGACGGTCACTGGGCAAACAGTCAACACTGTGATGAGCGGCAAGGTCGGCCGCCGGCACATCCGTGGCAGCGAGCGTGCGCCCGCGTTGCAGCTTCGTCGAAGCGCCGGAACTCGTCGATGGCATGAGACTGCCTTCACTAGCGGTTGTTGGCTGCGTAGACATCTCGGCGTTGAACGACTCACCGCGGAAGCGAGTCTCCGATGCTCTGCAGTCGGGCAGCGATGACCGCTGCAAGCCCACTCCGTGATCTGTGCTGGACGAACATGCGACGGGACGCTCGCGTACGGCGAGTCTCACTGGCATGTCGATCGTCACCGGTGAAGTAACACTGCGCCCGCGCTTCGACGGCGAAAGATCATGGTTCGTCTCACTATCGCTGGCTGGTGCTCGACTCGGTACAAGATCCTGCAGCACGTTGGGCGAGAGATCGCATAGCACGTTGGGCGCGTACTCCGCCGATTCTGAACGGACGCTCGGCTCGGCTGAACCACCTGCTGACAATCGCCGCTTCTTCCTTGCTGTGACGGGCTTCCGTTTCCGCTTCCCGTAGGCATGCTTCGTCCGGTACTTCTTTTCAAACGTGCGCGGATCCATTGCACGTGGTCGAAGTCCTCGAAACACAAGAGAAGGAAAGACCAGAAAGGCTTCCCAGCAGCGGACAAAAGCAGACGCTCCTTGCGCTCCTTGCCTCAGCCGCCATTATGGTGCGGCGTCGGCCAATGAGGAGGCGCCTTACAACGAGCTGCGGCGCAGAGCCAATCGGGGCGCGGCAGCCATTGGCTGCTCCGGGCTGCCACCCTCCTGTTTTTCTTTTTTTGTGCGCTTGCTGGCTGGCAGGGGAGGAAGGGAAGGGCTGGGACAAAGAGTCAAAGAGTCGGGCTTTCCAACGATACCAAAATGGCGGCGCTCCGTGGCGGGAAAGCCGAGCAGTCGCGCCTTGAACTTCGCGGCTTTTTCACGATTTCGGGCGGATGTGTGGACGCCGGCACCGACAAATATATTTATTTTCAGTGCTTAGAGTTTGTTTTTCGGTGAAATATTTCAGTACAAAATAGAAATGATGCTGTAGATTCTGAAAAGCGTACTTTTCAAAAATCGATTTTTTTCGCGAAAATCGCGATCTGATCCCCGGTTCCCCCCTTAAACCCTTTTACGGACGCTGACGAACTTCTTATTTTGTTGTTTTCGTTGCTACCAGTGCTTTTTCTTTATTACTTTCATTTGTTTGCAGCACTGGGTCGATGCTTTTTAAGAGGGGGGTATTGACACGTGCACTTATATTTATCGGGCGACCACGTTTCACCGCCTAACACATCTTTTGGCACAGCGCGGGACGCGCCTGCATGTGTTCGAAGTTTCTTGAAAGTCATCGATGTTTCTATCCACTGTCTGTTGTCGCCGAACCTTGTGTTATCTGATTTCATCGCGGGACGCGAATGCTGTAGAACCTTGTGGAAGGCACGCGGGTCCCAACGATTAGTCTGGAACACTCGATGACTGCTGTATAAAAGCCGACGCGCTATACCGGCTGATCAGATTTTCGACGATCGCCGACCCTGTTCGCCGCTATCGTTGTGCTATAAGTGTAGCCTCTTTTTGTGGGCACAGGTTCGCCCAATAAAAGTTAGTTTTGTCCTTCACAGTATTCCTACTATGTTCTTCAACATCACCACCACGTGACAGTACTTACACGATTGCAAGTTCACCACTTTTTTCAGATTTGAAAATCTGAAGTGGGGAGTCGACTTGCAATCTAAACCAAAACATGGCACCGCCATAATAGCGAGACCAGCGGGAACTACAACGTAGTTACCCTTTTATGTTTGCTTTATGGCCATACCCGTAGCTTTTCGCTATCCTGCGTGTTTTTTCGCTTTTTGGAAGGGTTTTTCAACATTTTTTCGAGTTTTACAGTGCACACAACACCCATGAGGGGTTGTCGATAGTTGATGGAAGCGCCGCTGTTCTATTCGTGGGGACACCCTCAGTACGGTGGCGCTTGTGGGGAGCATCGGTAGTTCACGGAAGAGCAGACACCACTCGCGGGTTTCTCTTTGCCTGTTGCGCTTAGCTATCTCTATAGTTTGACGAAAGGCATTGGTTTGACGCGTTCCACTTTACTGCCGGCTACGTGCTACTTCTATGCTTCCTCAGTCATCATGAGTGCTCCAAACCCACTAATCATTCGGCACTCGTTCACAGCAGCGGTCAAGAGGGCTGCCATCTTTTACGCCGAAGAAACAAATCACTGCACAGCGGGCCGCAAGTTCGATGTTTCTGAACAGGTGGTGCGAGAGTGGCGACTGCAGCGAAGCGAAATTTTCACCTGTGACGGCAAGCGAAGAATTTCCCATGTTCCGAAGTCTGGTCGCTTTCCAAAGCTGTAGGCCAAGCTTGCGGCGTACGTCGCTGAAATGCGTGATCGGTCCCTGCCAGTGAAGTGCGACACGGTCATGAAACAAACCCGGATCTTCACCTTTTAAGGACCTGCTCTGCCATGAGTACAACGAGTGGCTGACTGCAGAAAACCGCAAACTTATGCCAACTGGATCTGTCAAAAGAGCCTCCCTGGCGGCTGCGTGTGGTTGGATGCATTCGGCGTGGGCTGTTGTTCCACAAGATGTCATAGTGCAGTCGTTTGCCAAATGTGGAATTTCGCTGGATGACGGCGCGCTGTAGGACCGTAGCAGCGCTGACGATGGCAGCACTAGTTAAAATGAGTAGTCCAGTGACCATGTCAGCTACTAATCAATTTTCGTTATCAATTGTGCCCTCGGGTATGCTCTTTTTTTTTTTTTCTGTCAGGTGATATGGGGGAGTTGACTTGCATTTGAGTCGACTTACAATCGTGTAAATACGGTACGTTACTTGAATGGCTCAAAATCGCACATACAACAAACATCTTTGAGTTTGGCTGATAGTTACAGCGTACGCAAGGTGTAAACCTGGCTATGCATTGCGAGATGGCGACGGTCCCGGACTCCTTTGTGCACGCGGGCTGCTTTCCCACGAGTGTTGGCCTGCAAATCCACTCCGCTTCCTTCTCCTCCCTCTTTCTCACAACTCCCTTGCTTGTGTCAGCAGGCGTGCTACAGCGCTGGCTGCCGGCTTAAGTCCAGAAGTTTCATTTTCTTGACGTCACCGGGAAGCAGGCCTAACAGGCCTGTGCGCTACCGGCTCGACCTTGACAACTGCCCAGCGCACCATGTAGAACCTTCTCTGACAATAGTGACTCTTACTTTTCCGACCGCATAATACCACTTCGAGAGTGCAGCCGCTGGTGGCATTGTGGAGCGCTTACTCGTCGCCCTTGACCACCCGGCTTCCAACTTGCCACTTCAAGCTTCACTGTATTCAGCCGTTGAGATGGTCAAGGCGGCCTGAGCGGAGATGACAGCTGCTTGCATGTGGAACTGTTTCCACAAGGCCGGCTTCATCAACATGGTGCCTGATGCCAAGCCTGAAGTTTCTGAAGAAGATCAGTTCGTAGGCGATTTGTGGTAGCGCGTCATTGACTCCGACATGGGAGGCCATGACATTGGCTGGGATGATTTTATTTCAACTGATGAAGATGCTAATATAGCGGAACCGTGCATAGACAAAGACATTGTTTGGGATGAAGCGTGGGCCTAGAGCGATGCAGAGTAATCGGTTGACGAAACTTTGGAGCCAGCCAAGGACAATCTGCCGCAGTATTCTGCAGTTCGTTATATCAATATTTCACTGTATGTGCCACTTTACAGTGACGAAAAACATTCCTTAAATTTCTTCGATGCTGAGCGGAATCGAACCCACGTCACGGCGGTTCCTCAAGGACAGCAACCCTATGCATTAGCAGGCTGCACCACAAATGCAATGGTTATGTGCCGCTTTTCAGTACACTCCTTTTAGGCCAATGCTTTAGCGAGATGCGCTATGAATTAATTCTCTAGGTGCCATTCCGTATGTGCCACTCTTCAGTGAACCTCTGACCAACTGGGGTCACTGAGTGTGTGCCACCGAGTGTGCGGAAAACGGGGGAGCAATTCTCACTGTTGGCAGGTACCGACCACGCTATGCTTCTCGTCTCGGAGGCCACGTGCGGACTTCTTGGCAGTGCCACTAGCTAGCGCAGTGTGTCTCGAAAGGAGCTCCAAAGAGGAGCCCGTCTGCCATTTTTCAGTGTTCACACGCACTAGCACGCCATGCATTTCGGAGGCCAGGTGCGGGCTTCGTGGCGGCGGCAGTAGATGGTGCCTAGTGTTCTTAAGGAAGCGCGAAAGAGAAATCCTGCTGCAGTACACACCTCATACAGAACTAGTTTCGACAGTGGCAATACATTGTGTCGCTATATTGGTCCAGTGCTAATCGCACTTCCATTGACAGTCATCGTGAAATGGGTTCATTATTGCTTGAGATAATTAAGTAACAATTTTCATTTGTTTTTAGAAGAATAGACAAATAATCATTGCACAATAATGTGAAATAGCACATGGATCAATACTAAAATCATGTGACATGCAATGACGGAAGCACTTTTATGATTGGTTCATTATTTCTTGTGATATAGCACCCTGAACTCCAGTATTTTGAGCATGGTCATGCATGGTGACACAAAAGACAAGTTTTAAAAATGTTAGAATAGAACTTTTTTATATCGCTCCAAATGTTTTGTGTCCAAACATTTAGCCTTGTGCAGCTAAAATAATTATTCTTCTACCTGCGATAGATACTGATTTATGACAGTAAACAATTGGCTGTGTGTCAAAATTTTTGTTTTGTGAAAATGAAGAAGACAAACAAATCCCCTGCCCTATAGCTTTAAAATTAATGTATTTTGGCTGAAATATTAACCCACGAGATAAGAAACTGACAGCTAAAAAAAAATAATAGGTACAGATTCCAAAAATTCAGTTATACAAAATTCAATTTTTTTGTCATTGTTAAGACCAAAGACCCTCGCCCCCTTAAAAGGAAGATATAATAGAGTTGGGCAGGTCATGCAACAGACAGAGCAGATAGCTGTTGGAGTTACAGAATGGGGTTCTAAGAGGAGTAGGAACATAGTTGAGGACAGTGGAAGATTATGTGGGGTGATGAGGTTATGAAGTTTTTAAGCGTAGCATGGAGTCAGTTGATGCATGACGCGGGTAGTTGCCACCAGGACACTGGCTTTTGGCCTGCAGTGGACATGGATATGTGGATAATGAGGAGAATTGAGAAGATAGATGCTTTATAAAAGGAAGCTGAAAAACTGGGAACACACTAAAGCTTCTGCTTTGAAGGTGGCATGTAATAGCATTAAAGGATGTTCACGCTTGCCTGCAACTGCAGCTTATGCAACCGTAATCTTACCGGGAAACTTTTGCAGCGAACGCTCTGCATGACGGCAAGCTTTCGGGTTCTTTTCTGATCCATGGCAGCCATTACCATCGCTGCTGCGGATGATAGAAACGCGTTATGATTGGTAGAAAGCATGCTGCGCGTGCCGCTTTGTGGTTGGTAGAAACACGGCGCATGGCGTGCTGTCATTGGTAGACACGTTTCGCTCACGGTCAACTCACACTCGATGGCATCGACGCTGTGCTCAATTCATAACAGGGCCTTTACAGCTTTCGCTTTAAAAGGTTTCGCTCATCTAACATGCTGCTTCAGATGGAAGTGACAACATGTGAAGTGACACAAGCGATGCACACCCAACTTTACCTACATATGTTCTCAGGCAATTTAAAAGCTAATCAAACTACAGTCGAACCCACCTATAACAATATTCAAGGGCCCAGAAAATGACCCGGTTATAACCGGACCACACAAACACACAGAAAAAAGAAGAGGACAGAGGGGGCCAACATCAAACATAATAATTAGACCGAAAAAAGTACGGTCAAACCCATTTCTAATTGTGGCGGCCCCATGAACACTTGTGTGTTGTATGGTAAGATAAACTGCTTACTATAATGTTCCTGTAAATCTGTTTACTGGGTGTCTACACCGAAGGCGGAAAAGGAACCACAGTGAACTGGAAAATAAAAGAAGAATAAAAATAAAATTCGAGTCGCCACACCTGCCTGCATGTTGCCCAACACGTCTTCCCTGCATTGAGAGCCTCATGCACCTCTCTCCCTTCCGCCCTCCTACTTGTGCTTCAGAGGTGTGGGTAGGAGATGCGCCAAGACATGTGCCGATGCAAGGAAGGCGTGCTGCACGGCATGTGTACCACACAATGTGGGTGCAGCGAAAATTCGCCGTATGTAGGCAAGTTGGGCGGTTCCAGGTTTTTGTCTTTTTCTTCTCGATTCTGCTTTCTTTTTTCTTTCAGCCCAGGCCCCCAGTAGCCAGATTTATAGGAAAATTCTACAGTCGACTTATGTCTATTCGGCCCTGATGGGACTCATGAAACAGATTTAATTATCAGTGGGGTCGAATTAAACAAGATTAAGAAAAAAATGCCAGAACACACTGCTGATTCATTAGATAGTATTTGCCCACTTCTAACGCACCCCCAAATTAAACAGGCACACACTTTCTTTGTGGCCAAAGCAGAAAATTAATGTATAAATGAGATTGAAGCTCCTACACCAAGTAAAACATGCACGATGCAGTCCGGACGAAGCCCGGGCCACTTCCCGTGTTAAACATAGTTACAGGCATATGCTGCATACATTTGCGACACCGCACTGACGTAAATCTAGCGGTGGGGTCGCAATGCAATACACGGCATGGCTGTTTGCAGTAGTGCGTGCAGTTAGGGCAGGGTGCATGCGCCATCGCACTGTGAAAGAAGCAGATTGTTTCTGACCTGATACTGTTGACACTGATGTTTGATTGCCAGTAGCGCATTTTCCAAGCCCACCAGTGCCCTACCTCCTCCTTCTCTTCATACTCTTGGCTTGCAGCATGAAATGATACGCGCACAGACTAGAAGAAGGCAGTCTGTGTGTGTGTCATTTCGCACTACAAACCAAGAATATGTTACCATACCAACTCACCCAACTTCCTATCCTCATTCTCTCCCACTGTCCTTTTCATCCATTACAATATTACACGAGGAGCAAATTTGATGTGCTGAAATCCAGAGAAAAAGCTCATATATGGCATGTTGTCAAAGTTTATGGCTTGTGGGAATAATGTGAATGATTATAGGACTGAAACTCTGACAATAGTGAAGACTAGCTTGAGCAGTCAGCTGAAGTAGTGAACATTCAGCACATCACAGTATATCGCACAGAACATGACGAGTGGATTCACTGTTATTCCCAGGCATCCAGTGATGGGATGAGGACACCACCACGACCGAGCCGTGCTGGCACTCCCCAGGGTGGCGACTTCACCATCCGCCGAGGCCTGGAGAGGGCACGCGAGGAGCACGACCTCATCGAGCAGCTTCGATGGGTGAGAGTTCTCCCTGCACTTCTGAGGCAGAAAAACCGGGTTGTTCGTATTGCCTGGCTCATTTACATTGCTGTAGACAGAACACAAGGATGGGGGCATTATGGGGTACTCTCTCTGTGTGGCATGGACAGAAGGCTACCTCCGCTTCTAGCCACACAGTCTCTCTGTAACGCTTCCCAAGCCCGCAGTGCAAGTAATTACACCCGAACCTCATTATAACAGTTAAAGCGAGAGCCGAATGCACTTTATCATTACTTTCAATTACTTCATCAGTTATCAGCACTTGTGTCTGTCTTCTTTGCCTTAGGTTTGCATTAAATAAGTTGCACCATTTATTTCCATCATGTGCACTAAAACATCGTTGGTATGATCCCAGTTAAGTACGATTTCCCGACACCAATGTTCGTGATCAGGAACACAAATATGAGGCAATAGAGTTACGCTCGTGTTTTTACCAACTCATGAGTTGATTTTTCAGCACCAACGTTCAGTACGTCATCAAACTGCGGTCGTATTATACATTTTCTGGCCGCTAGATCCCATTGTACGAGTTGGGGTCGGGCATGTCAAGAGGTGGTAGCTAACCCATGCCGTCGTCCGGATCATCCACGCTAGGGACGTGGTTGAAGGGATGGACTTTTTCTCACCGAGGACTAGAAGTACGGGATTTATTTATAACATTTACATGAAGACTGGAGAATGTTACATTTCATCTGTCTAGCATGACTGAAGCAAAGCGCACCAAGCAACCAAAAACGGCTGCTTAAAACCCTATGTTCTCCCTAGATCCCCAGGCAAGGCAAATCTGCTGCTCCACCTTCGTCCAATCGGACCTTCCAATGTCGTCGATGTACCCGCCTTGGAGGCCAACGGTTCACACTCACTCCCGCACTTTTGTTTCACTGAACACACAGAGGGGAGAGGGTCCTCGTAAAAGCTGGTACATCTTGATTCCAGAGCTGACTCCTCAGTTAGCTGCCACGTATGTCAAGATTAACGGAGTCCATGGGCAAGCCCCACCCTTTTCCAGGAGTTCTCTTGCTCCAATTAGACTGTGAAGGCCAACTAACAATACTCGGTCCGCCAAATGGGGCTAGTCTTGCTGGCGCAATCGGGCTGTCCGAAGGAGGTGCATTGTTGGCTTCACGAAGCAATTCGTCGCAGCAGGCTGGGAGAGGTTCGAAAGTCACTACCCTCTCCTGCTGGCCGATCATAACACCATGCAAGCAAGAAAATGCGCGAGGCGCATGCGATCGAGAACAATATATAACGGCCTGTCACATCAGCTTCCCCGCAATACTCACCCGCCTGAGTTACATTAAAACAGTGGTGCGCATTCAGTTTCTTATTCGGGCGCCAGCAATTCACCTCACGGGTTGTCGCACACCGCATTCACAGCTATTGCCACCAAACCTATTACAATCAGCATCTTCACCTATATGTTTTATGGTGCATGGGGTGTAGTGCCGTTGGTAGCGTACTACACACTTTTAGTAGGCAATAATCCTAACAGCCCGCTATTCCCTGCTGCAGGCGGCATGATGAGAATGTCACATTTTGCTAATGCATGATGTGAGTGTCACATCCAGCGCCGCCAACCACCTTGATTTCATTTCGGCTTCCCGTCGCTGTCTCTAAACAGTGTGCAATAGGAAAACAACAAACCGCGTCTCGAACCACCGAAGCCCCACCAGCTCGACACACGTTGGCATCTCATGCATCGTGCGCAACAATTCACATTATGTAGGTAGATATCCGATGCAGTTGAGTGTGTCAAATTTTTTAGTTACTTTGGATTTTACGTTTTCTCGTTTAGCTCGTTTTTTCTTGCATTTTTTTCCAGAACGACAAGGTATGAACAAGGCTCTACTATATATATGCACCAACTCACTCAGGTATCTCCTCTTTAGAAATGACTTCATTATATCCATTCATCATCATCATCATCAGCCTATTTTATGTCCACTGCAAGACGAAGTCCTCTCGTTACTATCTCCAATTACTCCTGTCCTGTACCAAACGATTCCAACTAGCGCATGTGAATTTAATAATTTCATTGCTCCACCTAGTCATCTGTCGTCCTTGACTGCCCTTCTCTTCTCTTGGCATCATTCCATAACCCTAATGGTTCACCGGCAGGGTGTTTTGAGCACAAAAAACAAAGTGGTGGCTGATGCCGAGATGCAGGTGACCATCATCCAAACCAAATGAAATGAACACTTAAAAGCAGTGATGGAACGCAACACTGAAGCGTTGTGCGCGGGCTGACAGTATGATGTCAGGACAGTTGAGGTTGACTTTCCAGCTCTGAGAGAGAACCTCGCTTGTTACAAAGTTCGGGCCTCATACCAATGAGCTTGCTATAAGTTCATAGAAATATCTCATATTTGAAAACATTTGCTTCTCTATGCATCTCCTTCTTATTCGTATTTGAGAATGCTCGACTCAATTTGCCATGTGCTTTACCATTTTTTTCAAAGATATTCTATTCGTTGTGCATTTTACTAACACCTGCCTTCTGTTTTCTTTTGGAGCAAAATAAACGCTGCTCCTTGCTATTCAAACTGGATTAAGTCGTCTTTTTTAACATGCTTGCTAGAGAGTAACACCATTGGGCAGCATGGTGTCAGCCCATCTTTACATAAAACAAATTTCTGGGTCACTCAGGGAATCTTGCAAAGGGGCTCAGGGAAAACCTGAAAAACTCAGAGAATTTAGAAATGGGAACTTGGTAGACACCCTGACCGGTTTATGTAACCTATGCATTACATAACCTGCCCAGCTCCATTTTTTCATCTTAATATCAATTAGAATATCGGCTACGCCCATTAGTACTCTTATCCAAACCGCCCTCTTTCTGTCTCTTAACATTATGCCCAGCATTCTTCATTGCATCGCTCTTTGCACGGTCCTTAACTTATTCTCAAGCTTCTTTGTCAGTCTCCAAGTTTCTGCCCGATATGTCAGCACCAGTAAATTCCACTGATTGTATACCTTCCTTTTCGATGATAATGGTAAGCTTCCGGTCAGGAACTGACAATGTCTGCCGTATGCGGTCCAACCAAATTTTATTCTATCAATTTCCTTCTTATGATCAGGGTTCCCTGTGATTAATCGACCTAGGTAAATGTATTCCTTCACAGACTTTAGAGGCTGACTTGCGATCTTGAACTCTTGTTCCCTTGCCTGGTTATTTACCTATCATTATTTTTGTCTTCTGCATATTAATCTTCAATCCCACTCTTACACTCTCTCTGTTAAGGTCCTCAGTCATTTGTTGGAACTCGTCTGCATTGTTGCTAAATGGAACAACGTCATTAGCAAACCGAAGGTTGCTGAGATATTCGCAGTCGATACTTACACCTAAGCCTTCCCAGTTTAATAGCTTGAGTACTTCTTCTATTCACACAGTGAATAGCATTAGAGAGATTGTGTCTCCTTGCCTGACTGCTTTCTTCACATGAATATTCCTACTTGTGTAGAATTAGGGTAGCTGTGGAATGTCTGTAAATATTTTCCTGGATATTTACGTAAGTGTCCTCTATTCCTTGATTACGTAATGCCTCTATGACTGTTCGTATCTCTACTGAATCAAATACCTCTTCGTAATCTATGAAAGCCATATAGAGAGGCTGATTGTACTCTGCGGATTTCTCAATTACGTGATTAATGACATGGATGGGATCCATTGTAGAGTATCCCTTCCTGAAGCCAGCCTGTTCCCTTGGTTGGCTAGAGTTCTTTGTTGCCTTTATTCTGTTGGAAGTTACCTTGATGAATATTTTTATATAATACTGGGAGTAAGGTAATGGGGTTATAATTTTTCAATTCTTTAACATCACCCTTGTTGTGGATTATTATGTTTTCATTCTTCCAGTTCTCTGGGACCCTTGAAGTCGATAGACACTTCATATAGAGAGCCACCAATTTTCCAAGCATTATGTCTCCTCCATCTTTGATTAAATTGACTGTTATTCCATCCTCTCCTGCCGCTTTTCCCTGTTTCATCTCATGCAAGGCCCTTCTAACCTCTTCACTAGTTATAGAAGGAGTGTCTGCAACCTGTTCATTACTGCTTTGAATGGAGGTATCGTGACTCTTCTGGGTACTGTACAGGTCAGTATAGAATTCTTCCGCTGCATTTATTATACCTTCGAGATTGCTGATGATATTACCCTGCTGATCTTTCGATGCATACATCTTGATTTGTCCTATGCTAAGTTTCCTTATCACTAATCTCAAGCTGTGTCCATTTCTTATGGCTTCTTAGTCTTTCTCTCATTATAATTTTGAATATCCCTTATCTTCTTCTTGTTGATCAGTGTTTACAGTGCCGCGAATTCTATCCGATCTCTGGAGTTTGTCACTGTCATTCTTTCTCGTGTTTCTTTATTAGGTTCTTTGTTACTTGGGAGAGCTTACCTACTGGTTGCTTTAATGCCTTACCTCCCACTTCAATTGCTGCTTCTGAAGCCAGCCTAGTTACGGTTTCATTCATTGCCTCTATGTCATCTTCATCTCCCTGTTCTAAGGCTGCATATTTGTTTGCAAGTGCCAACCTGAATTTGTCTGCTTTTACCCTTACTGCATCTAGGTTGACCTGTTTCTTCATGACCAATTTTACTCTTTCTCTCTTCAAATTGAGGTGAATCCTAGACATAGCCAACCTATGATCATGACACTTTACCCTACCTAACACTTCTACATCCTGCACTATGCTCAGATCGGCAGAAAGTATGAAATCTATTTCATTTCTTGTCTCATCATTAGGGCTTTTCCAGGTCCACTTACTGTTGCTACGCTTCCTGAAGAAGATGTCATATCCATTACTCTGTTACATCTATTGCTGCCCTTAAAGATATCCTGTACCATCCCTTGGGCCTGGTGAAAAAAACATAGCCCACGGATAGCGTACGCTGCTGTGAACATCTCAGCCAAGTTTTGCAGTCGTGCGCGGCACGTGGAGCTCGCAAGCCGATAACAAAGTCGCCTTTCGCTCGAGTTCTCTCTCTTCAACAGAAGCCTGCTCCTCACTCATTTCTAGACGCATTGTTTCGTAATGTGGCAGGTTACCATATATGGTTGCTATCGGCCAATAGACATGTTATGTTCCTTTGTAGAAACAAGTGTGTCTTTGCAAACTTTGTCCAGTTTTGTCCCACAATCTTGATTCTGGCAATTTGTATCATTTTTGTGGTGTATATCTCATTAATAAAACGTTTATGCATGAAAAGTGCATTCATTCTGCTTTTTGTTTATGTATTACAGAAAATATTCAGCACAGTAGTTCCCTCAGGAAAAAAATCTGGCGTAACCTACAAGAAACACCTATTTTCCCCATGGTAGGAAAAGAGCTAACAAATTTTTGGGCCCCTTCGAGTTCGAATTATTGAGATTCAACTGTAGTGAAGCTTGTTATATGTAGGTTTAGCTGTATTTGCTTTGTCTAGTGTTTTAGATTCAACTGAAAAGACATGGATTACTAAATTTTCTTTGCGCCACATGTAACGATCCAAAAGTGTGTGCTACAAAAACCACTATGTCTGCTACAAATGCACATTTTTCCCTGTTCCAACACTGCTATTTTTTTAGTCGGGATCTTTCCTTGGCTGGAACAGGTTTCACACAATAGTCGGTCTTTATGGGGCAAGGATTTTCCACTTTGGGGCCTCATGGAACGCACCAGTATTCAAGGGGTCCCGAACGGTTTTTCAGTACACTTGTGATGTGGCATGTGTCATCTGTGTTTACAAAGTAAAAAAATAATGCAAGCGGTTGCACTACAGTCCAACATGAAGAGCTAGCCGAGTTCAAACTTTCTAGAAACAAGTCTCCCCACAAGGAGTGTGGAGAGGCGTTTGCAGAAGGCTCACCCTATGAGCCACGGTCAGAAAAGGGCACGACGCTCCTCCACTCGGCAACACATAAAGGTGCTGTGGCAGGGTTCATTGACTTTCCGACATGGCGCATAGAAGGCTCCAGAGTCAGATCGCCAACAAACGTGGGTTTATTCACCCAAGATACAGCACAGTGCGACAGTCGCGGTGCTTACGGGCAAAGGCTCACCGCAAGACCGATCAAGTATGCGCAACCGCTGCGCTAGGGCTAACCGGTAAGCAGTCCTCCAAGCGCGAGAATGAGGAGTCGTGGGAGCAAAGGTACCATGTAGCTAACTCGTTGCGGGCCTGTGAGCATCTGCCGCGGTGATGAAGCGCTCAGCGGAAGAGAGCTTGGGTGGAGAGGGCGCCCGGGGGCCGCCACTCGGGAGGCCGATCAGAACGTGTCCTGGTGACACTTGCTCGCACGGTGATTCGAGCCGGGGAGAGAGGAGCACGGTTTGAGCGGGAAATTAGCTCCGGCATGCTAGCCATGTCTGCCATGTTGCCGTTACGGTGGCGGTTCCCAGAGATCACGCTAAGCACAATGCGCGAGCTGGGGGATGAGGTGCAGGGAGGCACCTCGATCCCCACAGAGGAGACTGCCACATTCAAGAAAAGGGTGTAAAAAAGGAAATGGATGCAGGCAGCAAATGATCTGCCTGCAGGTGATGGTGGAAGATCTGGCTCTTGACAAGCTGCTCCCGCTGCACCGCCTGAATAATGCCTGCACTGCTGTTGTGCTGTACAGGTGATCGAGAGCAGACTAAAGGTCCAACTGCCAGCTGAAATTGGCCCATCCCTTGTGGACGGAGTGGTCCTGTGCCACCTGGCCAACCAAGTGCAACCACGATCCGTTGCCTCCATCCACGTGCCCTCTGCTGCCACGGTGAGATGCGACACCTTCTGCCATATAAAAAAACTGCACCCAATGTTTGGGCGAAGTGCAGTTGCCAAGCCTTTTTTCAAGGCTACTTGGTTGTTTGGAATTTTTCGTTACACTGCCACATGCCCTTTTAATCAATGTATAATGGCACAATAAGGTGGCTTGCCTATTTTTTTGTTGGTAGTTTGTACCACATGTTGCACTCTCCTCTGAGACATGCGGCTACCTTCCCTGAATGGCTGTTTTCTGCAGCTGCCTGTCGGCAGCTGCAGAAAACCTTGAGGGGGGCAAGGAACTTAAAAAACTTTATTTTTTTCAAGTTTGAATAAAATTTACACAGTTAATGTATTTTCGCCAGCTGATCTCAAGAATGAAATAATTTTTTTCTATGGTACATATTTTTATGATATCCAAAACAAAATGTTCTTTGTTTAGGACCTACGTAGCTATTTAACAGCAACTTGCATGGCAATGTACAGCACATAGAATCGATTCTAAATGTTCATAGTGTATCGTAAGCTATAAGTCATTATTTTAGGCCGTTTCGAAGCAAAGTTATAGGTTGTCAATCTTAGTCATAACAAATGCCCAACTTGATATTTTTCTATTATCAAGGTGGGCATTTTTAAGGCGAAAGCCTTTGTAGGCTCATGGTGAAGTTTGTGTCAGTAGACCTGACCGCCGGAGTGTCCGCCGAAGCATCATCACGCCATATGAAGGCAGATTAAAGAATGAAAAATGATTGGTAGTGACAGTTAGTAAATGATAACATTATAATAGAGATTAGTAGAGGTTGATACTGACTAGTAATGACCAATATGTCTAACGATGGCTTCTAATGACCGCAATTGATTAGAAATGACTAGAAATGTCTAGTAATAAGTAGTAATGACTAAAATGACTACTAATGGCATTTAATGACTACTAATGACTACGAAATGACCAATATGTCTAATGATGGCTTATAATAACCACAATTGATTACAAATGACTAAGAATTGTTAGTAGTGAGCAGTAACGACTACGAAATGACCAATATGTCTAACGACAACTTGTAGCGACTACAATTCATTAGAAATTCCTAAAAATGCTTAGTAATGACCAGTAATGACTAATAATGACTGAAATGGCTTGTAATCACTACTGTGGGGTTCTCACTCATGCTCTTGGGACAAAGGAACGACAACACAGTAGTGCAAGCAATCACAAGGACATTTATTGCACCTTTCATAGACTAATGCGTGCTAGCCAAGTTGCTATCCACAAAACATACCGATGGCCACGCGACAAATCGAGGAAGTCCGACTCGCCGCGAACGGTTAGCAAGCGAATATGTTCACCCCATGCTGAACACTAATACCTGGTCATTCGCACCTGCGATTATGTGAACGTTGGCGCCTTCGAACGAGGCCTCGCAAGATGGTCTCGCAGAAGCATGGATCGGCGCATACACGGAACGTCTGCACCGCTCGCCAACCCGGAGCCAAAGAGAAAGAGCTTACTCCCTGTCGCTCGCGACCAACCCCACCGTTTGGTGGCGCTAGCAGTGCTACACTCGCACCATCTCTCATAATGCACTGCAAACATACTGACAGCCAGTGGCACTAAGCTACGCGGAGAAGGCGGATTACAGGAGGCGCAAGACATGCAGGGAAAACAACATATCAAGGACGCGTGAGAGTCGTGCATCCCCACATCCCCCCAACTTTAAATAACTATATTCCGGCGAAACATGTCACACAGTCTTAACATCAGCGCGTGCTTCACGAACAAGAGCTGGTGCATGCAGCAGTAGCCATGCTGAGGAAATGACCCTGCGCTGTGCAAGTACAAATGTGAGCTAACATTGTCCTTGGGGTACACCTGGCGTGCACTGGTCACAGCGGCAGCTCTGCAGACTCGACAGCCCAACTCCAGGCCAAGGAACGAGCAAGCGTCGCTTACGCCGGCACGCCCTGCTAGCGAGAGCTGCAGCAGCTGTTGGTGGCTACCGGCTCTTTTTTCCCTGCCGCCGAGGGTTGCGAGCTGGACACAGGGGGCCACTGAAGTCGCAGCTCCGATGACTATGATATGACCAACATGGCTAATGACGGCTTGTAATGACCACAATTGATCACAAATGACGAAAAATGCTTATTAGTTAGCAGTAATGACTAAAAAAAAGAACAAGAGGCAAGAAGAGAGAGGCGAATGAAAGGAAGAAGAGTAGGCTTTCGCCGTTCACCTCTACAGAGAGGTCTTACAAGACCCTGTAACTTTTTATGACTAAGTTTGACAACACATAACTTCACTCAGAAATAGCCTAAAACAACAATTCATAACTTACGACACACTGTGAACATTCAGTATCGATTCAGTGTGCCATGTCTGCCATGCAAGTTGCTGTTAATTAGCTCATTAGGCCTTAACGAACATCCTCTTTTGGATATCATAAAAAATGTTTATCATAGGAAAAAAATAATTGCATTTCTGAAATCAGATGGTAAAAATACATGAACAGTGCAGATTTCATTAAAATTGTTTAAGAAACTAAAGTATTTAAAGTGCATGACTGTCTCGATCTTCAGCACGCATTTAGCTATGCAGTCAATACTCAACAAACCTTCCATAGCGTTATGCTCCCCAGCCCTTCAAGAAAGTTTGAGGGTGATAAATTCTGCTCAATAAAATTCAGTCAAACGTTCTCCCTGATTTTCAAAGCATCAGGGAGACATTACAAATGTTTAGAATGTTAGACATTCTAAACATTTGTGCCAATTTTCATAAAATCCATGAAGAAATAAGGAAGTTGATTTTCAAAGCCACACCTTTGGTAGCCTCCCCATTAAAAGGCCCTTCACCAGGTCTGGCCATTTTGAGCTGACAAGCGTAGAGCACACATTGTGTGATAACGATCGTGTCTGTGCAGTATTAAATCGCTACGCGCCGTGGATAGATCTGAAATTTCATGCTGAACGCCGTTTTTCCTTCTTCTCGCGGCTGCCGCGCTCCAAGCCGGACAGTGACATACTCGTGTTCCTGCGCCTACGTATTCGTGTCTGCAGTCTGGTGTCGCTCGTGGTGACACGTTACTTCGAGAATGATTCAATACAACATCTGTTATCTGTACAATCTGTTGCTTGAATTGATGAATTGAAGTTTAGAGAAATACTAAAACACACAAACTGAATGTCTGTGTGTTTTTTGTTCTAATTCGCACCGAAGAAAGCGAGATGTACTTCTGCTTCGTCTGCATGTTCCCACGGTCGTGCTGTCACATGCGCAGGTACCTAAACTGTGCCATTTCCTACCGTGTTCCAGCACATGATCATGCTATGCGATCCATTTGTACTGCCTCATTATCTGTGTAGCACTGAATTATACCGCTAGTCACGTTTGCTTATGCACAGCACACAAAATCGTGTACTGCGCGAATGAGACAACAGCTCGCATGCGACGCCGTTGGTGGAAATGCATAGCATTGAAAAAAAAGATGCGATGAGAACAAAGAAGTGAAGGGGGGGCCTGTGACGTATGCGTCGTGCGATCCTCGAGATCCAGTGTGGGAGAAAAGCAGGGAAGGAATTTCGCTTGCGGAGGCTCGATGGGGCGACTGGAGAGAGCATCTTGCTTGGCAGTGAAGCCCGCCTGCTGAAATCATGGGTTCGTGGCACTGAAATACTTCTATCTCGCCTATTAATGAGCCAATTTGAAAAATTTTTGCGGTAGAACGCTCTCTAGAGCACATGTAACAACTTTCGGCGTATAACCAAAGTTTGCTATGGGGCCTGCTGAGCGGCCCTTAAACGCTCAAAATACAACTTTTTTTGCTTTTTGGTGTGTCTGAATGAAATTTTCAGGGCAAGTTCATATCACAAGCATTTGAAAAGCTACCAAGTTTCGCGGAGCTGTGTTTGCTGGTTCTCAAGTTATAGGAGTATACCGAAATACAGTCAAACCTCGACATAACAAAGTTGTACTTGCACTGAAAAACTTCATTAAATCACGAATTTTGTTAATTTGAGGTTTTAAAATTTCAGCATTAAAAACAACTTCACAAATTTCCAAAGCATTTCAGTCGGATAATATCTTGTTAGTAAGCACTTATAAGCAAATTGCAAAAAGGTTGGGCCATAATAGTGCAGTTATGAGTGCCAGCACATGCAGTGCAGATTGCACTGAGAGAAATGCATCAACATGGCTAAATGCATACGAGATTTGCATGTGTTGCACCACATAGTGCCATATATTTTCGACGCCATAGATGACCGCACTTATTGCCCGCAGCCAGCACCCACAAATTAGAAACAAGAGTGTGAAAAAAATATGGATATTGGTCCTGAGGCAAAAAAAAAGAAAAGTCAGTTTCGCCAGAAAGGTGGAGCATTGATGGCGATAGCAACGAGACTACACAAAGTAAAGTTCGTAGTTTTATTGGTGTTGCGCGCGCTCAGGCAAACATTAACAGATCTCACTCGATGACCATGAACTCACGATCACAATGCATTGAGCACTTCGTACCGTATCTCGGAAACTTGAGATTACACGACCGCCAATGCTAGACTTCTGGGAAAAACAAAATGCGTGTGAAGGCACCATCCATTTTACTTTGCTATGGAGCGATTACCTTCAAGATTTATACAGCGTGTGGCCCGCGCATAGACACATCCAATGATGAGAAAGCAGATAGGTGCGCATTCTTGCCTCCCCTCACCCCAGCACGTGCTTGATCCGTTACCGCACGTTCGTTCGTTCCCCATCCCTTTTGCGCAGAAGGAATTGTCATATTGACACATGTACGTGTTTATCTTTCTCGGGTGACCACGTATCACTGCTTAACAAATGTTATCACGCAGCGCAGGACACCCTTGCATGTATAGGAAGTTTCTGGAATGTTATCGATGGTTCAATCGGCTGTTTGTCACCGAACCTTGTGTAATCTGATTGCATGTGTGCGTGACGCGAATAATGTAGAACTTTGTTGAAGGCACGCGGGTCCCAACAATTACTCTGAAACATTCGACGACTCATGTATAAAAGCCAACGCGCTTGGCCCGCTGATCAGATTTTCGACGATCACCGACTGTGTACGCCGCTGTCACTGTTCTTTGAGTGTAGCCTCTTTTTGAGGGCACAAGTTCACCTAATAAAACGCTAGTGTCGTCTTTCTCAGTTTGGGTGCTTTTTGCACAGTCACTACCACGTGACATCTGGTGGAGGTGCTTGTGCGTTCATGTACCGAACGCCCTCGCAAAGCCGCGATCCAAGCCCGAAGCCCAAGGACAAAACCGACATCGCCCAAGACCAGCGTACTAGCTGCAGACTGCAAGGACTGCCCCCTGAGCACGGACTTCTACCTGAGACGACAAAGAAAATCGTGGCCAAGACAACACCAATGGCTGCCCCAGCGTCCCCCGTTATCCTGCAACAACCTTGGGACCCACCGACCTTCCACGGAGCAGCTACTGAAGACCCGGAATCGTGGCTGGAGACCTACGAACGAATCGCGACTTTCAACAACTGGGACTTCGATGACAAGCTGCAGCATGTATACTTCGCCTTAGAAGACGCTGCCAGAGCGTGGTTTGAGAACCGGGAGTCGACCATGACAACATGGGACCTGTTTCGTAGCGGCTTCCTGCGCACCTTTACGAGCGTTGTGCGCAAGGAAAGGGCTGAAGCCATGCTGGACGCCCGAGTGCAGCTCCCTAACGAGAACGTTGCCATATTCATGGAAGAAATGAACCGTCTGTTCTGCCACGCTGACCCGGATATGCCCGAGAAGAAGAAAGTCCGCCTTCTCATGCGTGGTGTGAAGGAAGAACTTTTTGGCGCAATGATACGAAGCCCATCGAAGACCGTAGAAGAGTTTCTTCGCGATGCCACCAGCATCGAGAAGACACTCAAAATGCGGAACCGGCAATTCAACCGCTGCACAATCTCTACCAACTACACAGGAATTCAATCGTTGGCCACCGACGATCTGCGCGAGACTATCAGAGCGGTCGTACGGGAAGAGCTGCAGAAGTTGTACCCTAGGTCGCAGCCTCAAGTAGCCTCAATCGCCTCAATCGTCAAAAATGAGCTTGAGCGATCCCTTGGATTTCCCGAGGTGTAACCAGAATCACCGCAGCCCCAGCCGGAAGCGATGACCTACACCGCCGTCGCCCCCCTGTACAACTTCGCCAGGGACCTTTAAAGCCACAATTCCGTCATCCACCGCCGCCGCCGCCAGCACGCCCCCCCCCACCCCGTCGACCAGCACCGCTGTGGAAGGAATACGGACATTTGGCGCGTTCCTGACCACCGCCCTTTCTGCTACCACTGTGGAGAAGCGCGTCACATCTACCGCCGATGTCCATACCGGGAAATGGGACTGCGAGGGTTCGCCATTAACGCGCCGCGACCACAGCTTGGCGAACGACCTCGCGATATCGCCGACTACCTCGCCGCCACTCAGTGGAGCGCTCGACGACCATCCTGTTCGCCGTCACCAGGCTGCTACCTGTCACCGCAGTGCCAACCATACACAGGCCCAGCTCGGGGCCTGTCTGCGAGCCCATATCCGGAAAACTAAAAGCAGCGACCGATGGAGGTGCGGTTGCTGTTCGTCGAACTGATGAAGATCCTTCGCCGCCGCCGAAGACTCCTACGAGACCATCTCAACGACATAATAATGACACGCCGCCATCCCGACGAAGTCAGGAAGCCAAGATTACACCGACGAAAGACGACTTGACGACGCAACATTCCAGTTTCAGTTCAACATGACGCAGCCGGGATCAGACGCCAAGACCTAACTGCAACGCCAGACAAAGAACCACTGACCTCGGCGTGCTTCTTGACGGCCACGCAGTTACCGCCTTAGTGGACACAGGGGCCGATTACTCCGTAATGAGTGGACACATTGCCGCCCAGTTGAAGAATGTTAGTACTGCATGGGAAGGCCCTCAAATTCGGGCCGCTGGAGGACATCTCATCACGCCAACTGGAATCTGCACAGCAAGAATTACCGTTCATGACCGGACTTACCCTGCCACCTTCGTTATCCTCCAACAGTGTTCTCGAGACGTCATTCTCGGCATGGACTTCCTGAACCAACACGGTGCAATCTTCGACCTGAAGTCGAAGTCGATAACGCTGTCGGAAGATCAAGCGATACCGCCGGAGAGCTCTCGTAGTCACCATGCCTTAAGCGTGCTCGAATTTCAAGTCAGCATCCCGCCTCGCTCCAGCATTGTCATTTCCGTCGGCACCAAAACACCTGCCGACATAGAAGGTGTCATCGAGGGTGACCAACGTCTACTGCTAGACCGTGAAATTTGCATTGCAAGAAGGATCGCTCGACTGCATGGAGGAAAAACTGAAGTCTTGCTGACAAACTTCAGCCAGGAGTTCAAGCACATCAACAAGGGCACGACAATCACGTACATCGAGGAAATTCTGAAAACCAGTCTCTCGGATTCCACACCGCAATTTCCCCGACGACCATGGTTCCCGAACCAGACTACGACATTAATCCAAGTCTCCCCGTGATTAAGCAACAGCAGCTCAGAAGTCTGCTCCGACGATACAAAGGCTGCTTTTCGACTTCATCGAGGATTCGACAAACACTAGTCGCCAAGCATAATCATAATAATTGCATAATCACCGGGGAGTGCGCTCGAACACTCCGCCAGAGCCCTTACCGAGTTTCGCCGCGAGAATGTGGAGCTATAAAAGAACAAGTCTACAAAATGCTGCACGACGACATCATCCAGTTGTCGAAAAGCCCATGGGCATCCCCTGTTGTGTTGGTGAAGAAAAAGGACGGAACCTTACGTTTCTGCGTCGATTATCGTCGACTGAACAAAATCACAAAGAAGGATGTATACCCCCTACCACGGATAGACGACGCATTAGATCGGCTCTGCAACGCAAAATACTTCTCGACGATAGATCTCAAGTCTGGCTACTGGCAGATAGAAGTCGGTGAGAGAGATCGTGAAAAGACCACCTTCATCACGTCAGTCACTACCACGTGATAATATTTATCAATGCGTCAAATGGCGCAGCTGTGTTTCCTGCCTGCCGCGTCCTTGTGCGCGCTTTGACAGCAATTTTGCTACTCAAACTTTTCATGCAGAAGGACGCTTGTAATAACTTTAGCCTCAGCCAATGTAGTTCTTTTGCTAGATTTACTAGCCACGCAGGCTCCAAATACATTTCATTTACTTTTTTTTTTTTTTCTGTACAGGAACAGAAACGGAAGATGACTAAAATGGCCAAAACTTCCTCAAATTGAAACTGTGTCACAAGGTTTCTTCGTTAAATCACTAAAAATAAATACATTCTATGCTCATTATGACGAGCCCACATACAACAGACTTTCGGATATAACGGACCATATTTCAGCCTTAGTTTGTTCTACCTATTTTATTAGTGCAACGAAGTTCGCCTCTAATGGACCGCACTACCATGGACTATTGACTACAGCGGACGAACACGCCAACACGCCAACATGCCAACACGGGCTGACAACTGACTTGCGAGGGTCAGCCAACAATCGCGGCTCAATATCGGGCACGCGAAAGAAAGAGGAAAGCGGTACGGAAGCGTGCCACCGTATTCTGCGCACAAGGCACGAGGGGAGGAGGCAAGAGAGAAGGGCATTCTACTCCGGCGGCAGCTGCTTATGGCCAAGCTGCCGTATCTTGAAAACGATTGGCGATGCCGACGAAGTGCGCCCAGTACCGGTAACTTCATATGCGCTGTGGTTTCGACGTTTACTTCGTGTTGAAGCGAGAGACAGCACGAAGGTCAATTTGCTCGCTGCTGCTGCCATGCTTATCTTGCCTAATTTGCTGCCACAATCGATAGCAGTTTCACCAACAGTTTTGCACACACTGTGCCTTATTTTTCTTTCTTTGTTTTTTAACTTTGGACATTTGTCACTTTCTCTTTGCAATAAAGTTGTTAAACATCACAACCAAAGTTTCAGAAGTGAGGCGTTTCGAATATTATGGATTTTAGATAAAACTGACAATTTTTGTCGGATTATCAAGTTCTGCTGTAAAGAGAGTCGACTGTACAGTGTTTTCTATGCAACTAAGATCACGGAATTTAAAATAGTTTGTTACATCATGAATTTAGTTAAATCGAGTTTTATTATATTGAGGTTTAAGTGTACTTTTGTATGGGTCTCTTGGGCAAGGCCTTGAGAATATGCGAATTGTGTTGGCACCATGAAATTCATTTTGCTGATTCCTGGATAAGTACCTCAGGGCAAGACGGAGCCTTTTCTTTTTAATCTTTCTGACAAACTTTTCTGCACAACATTGAATTTAGCGTTGTTGATTAGACTTGGTATAGTCAAATTTTAGTTGTTCACACAAATTCCTGATACAATATATAGAAAAAACAGGTTTGTTTTGCCCTCAGAAATGTATTCAGGTACAGAGTAAAAAAAATACCCGATGGAGATCTGATAAGCAGTTCCCAAGAAATGGCTGGTGCAACCAGCCACACCAGGCAATAAATTAAAGTTGAGAAAATGGCCCTCGAAAGTCGCGTACACATTTTCAGGCCTAAAATGACCTTGCAGAATAGCTATAAGTGTCTTTGCACACTTTTTTCCGCTGCTGCTTCTTCTCCTGGCTTCATTTTCTGGTCTAGTCTATGTGCAGGCTGCCATCACCAAGGCTGATACACTCAGGACACCAAGCGCGCTTGCAAGGATGCATTCTTGTAATGATGGTGCAGTAGATAAGTTGCTGGGGGTGTCAACGTGATCGTTACCTTGTACCGATAGAACAAAAGCTGTGTTGTTGAAAGAGTTGACGTAATTGTTGTTGGCAGCCTACTTCGCTATGAAATGCTTGTGCATGCCGAACCACAGACCAAACACAAGTAGCTTTGCTCCACGCATCATGTCCAACGATGCAACGATCAGGCAGGCTGCATGAAACTTTTCAAGTATAAGGCACAACAAGAGATCGTAAAGATGGTGAAGACCTGAGAAAGTGCGGTGAGCAATCGCAACACGAACGAAAAGTGTAGCGGAGCCAACAAAGACAAGCAGCAACGAAGCAAGCAAACAGTTGTGGCAGGTGACGCACGAGAAGGGAGCGGGGGGTCTGTTGAAGGAGGCCACCGCGCACGCGGAGCAGCCAGTGGCAGCCACATTGCCCCACTTGCTTGAGGAGCACGCACATTATCCAGTCGCAGCTTGTGGGATTCTCACCCGTGCTCTTGGGACAAAGAAACGACAACACAGTAGTGCAAATCACAAGGGCATTTATTGCACCTTTCATAGATCAATGCCTGCTAGCCGAGTTGCTATCCACGAAACATGCCGATGGGTGCGCGACAAATCTAGAAGTCCAACCCACCGCGACCGGATAGCAAGCGAATATGTTCGCCCCATGCTGGATCCCAACTCCTGGTCGTTCGCGCGTACGGTCACGCGAACGGTGGCGCGTTTGTATGAGGCCTCACGAGACGGTCTCGCAGAAGCATGGATCGGCGCACGCACGGAACGTCCGCGCCGCTTGACGACCTTGAACTAGAGGATGCGCCTTGTCCTCCCGCGCCCAAGCAACCCCGCCGGTAGGCAGCGTTAGCAGCGCAACACTCGCGCCATCTCTCGTACTGCGACTCAACCAGACCGTTTGCCGCGGGCATCACTCAGGCCACGCGGCGACGGCGGAATGCAGGAGACAGGAGTTATGCAGGAAAACAACGTATCAGGGGATGCGTGAGAGTCGCGCATCCCCACAAGCTTCACATTCGAGATGTGGGGAACTCGAATCCCCCCCCCCCCCCCGCCCAATCACAAGTGAATCACGCTTAGGCCACACCACTGTCACTGGTGCCAAAGGCAGCAAGAAAAAGTGCAGGAATTCGCAAACAAAACAAGGCCAAGATGGCACTGGTTGGTTAGATGGCATGGGAATGGCACTCACTCGAATTTCGGTTTTCTTCCAGCGCTTACTTGCCGCTGCTGCTGCTCAGTATATATTTGACTTGAAGTAGTTTTATGATGAATTAGGTGCGATTAATTACAGAAAAGGTAGTTTATGACATATACAGCCCAAATATGTGGTTTTAAATTTAAGGGGGGGGGGGGTTCTGCAGTTTAAAACTTTTTTTTTAAGTCTTGATCGATTTTGATAAAACTTGCAGGGTTAATGTATTTCAGTGTGCTAGTTCTAAATATGCATTCAACTTTCTTGCAAAAGCAGGTCGCTTTCCAGAAATGGAAGAAATTCAGCTTTATTGCATAATTTGCTTGTAGGCGAGCTATCTAACAAACTATACTGGCATAATAAATGTCGACACATGAAAATGATGTGGAACTAACAAAAAGTGCAAATAAGCAAGTATGGTGTTCTAACCCAATTTTATATCAAATGAGAACCTTACAAGCTTCAGTAAGTGAAATCCGTCTAACTGCTAAAAAAGGAGTCATTTTTCAGAAATGTTCTAATAAGTGCAACAATGTTATTTCGCTCATTTGCACTCCACACAGCTTCGCCCTTCTGGCAAAAAATAATTGCAGTGATAGCACAAGTAGAAGCAGAGATAGCGCACACCCAATACACCATTATCATCAAAATTGTTGTTTTGAGAAAACAACGAAAAACATTTGCCAACTGATATATTGAAATAAAGTTTGAAAAAACGGCACCAAAGTCCATCAGTAGGCACTAGGTATAATTCACGGACATTTGGCCGTTGCCGGTCGATGACATAGCATGCACTGCGAGCACGTTCACTTCAAAAGGACTACACGTTTTCGGGCCCTACCCGCGAGCTCCGTCCCGACAACTTCACCGCATATTTCGCAAACCACAGTGAGTTTAGTAGCGAGACAGTAAGCCTGATCGCTCCACACCAGCTACATAGAACCACCACAAGTAATACACGAGGAAACGTCGAGAAGATTGTTCACTGCTGCAAGTCCGATGACAATGCACGGAGTAGCGGGTCTCGTGAACGAGGCTGTTGCACTATCGGTGGTCGGATCTTCAACAAAATACCGAATCTTTCACCCCGTGGCCGTCGTAGATGCAATCTTGTCGAGCGTAAGTTTCTCATGTGCTCTTATCCACTTCATCTTCAATTACAACAGCCGTGTTCAATTCTTACGTGAGCGTAACCGGTGTGTGGATATGCGTGATCTGGCAAAGCAGTTAGGTGTCGATGTTCGGCAGTTCTACGACTTCATCGGCGACGTGCCAGGTATCCTGTGCCGACTGCGACAACGGGATCACTTTTGGAAGTATATCGCGTCTCTTACGCCTCTGTCCGTAACGATTCACGGAACGAAACTTTGTCGGACCTCCAGCATATCCAGCGTCGCAGTCATGAGACTAAGACAAAATGGCGGCTGTTTTTGTCATTTGAGCCACGAGTGGTTTGCGCGCTCGTGGTCCTTGGAACCAATCATGACTTGCCATCGTGGTCACATGCTCAAACTGACCGATTATAGCGTGCGCCACGAATTTCTTTTTCTGTTTTTTTTTCTTTTTTTTCTTTTTTTTTTTTTGACGGCAGGGCCGGCGTTATTGCTGATCGACGAATAAGAAAGCCATAAACGTGAGCTTTCGAATGATACCAAAATGGCCCTGGCAGAGCGCGTAATTATCAAGTTATGCGCGATGAAAATCAGGCACAATTTGTCCCCAATATAAAGGGCAACGCTTGCAGATTCGCTTCTTTAGATCACGATAACGGAAGAACTACACTGTATTTTGTAACCAAATTTCGTAGATAGGCGCGGAAATGCGTCAGGAATGTGGAAAATAAAAATTGAAAATTCGAATTTTGGGGCCAATTTTCGGTCTCAAAGACCCGGGTCCCCCCCTTAATATAGGACTTAATAATGGCGTGATGACTGCAGTGTTCATCGTGATGGTTTAGCTCACATAATGATGAAGCCTCATTGTCTAGGCAATCAGAGGCCTTGCTTTTTGTTGTAAAGTGAACAATTCTCCTTAGATTCACAGTTGGAAAGCAAGTTCAGAAGCACAAAGAGTAATTGTGAGTGAATCTTCCAGTGTGCCATCAGCAGGAAAGGTTTGTCATGAAAAGCTGCATGGCTCTCCACATCATGTTTGTCAAGGGCAGTCTCCTGACGAGAGTTGACAGCTGTTCCTGACACCCGGTATGCTCCCTCTTGTCCTTGCAGCCCAAGCTCACTCTGGCCAAGTGTCGACGCAATGTGGAAAACTTCCTCAGTGCTTGCCGCCAGCTAGGAGTGCCTGAGGTCAGTGAAGGCTGTGTCTCCTCCCATTCATCTCGCCTCAAATTAGATTGGTACGATGGGACCTGCAATGTGGCACTGCTTGCTCTGCAGCACACCACACGTGCATGGCATTATTGAGCAGAAGCTTCCACGCATGGTTCAAGGTGATAAAGAGCTTTTTAGTCTATTGTGTAAGCCTCTAGGTGACTCTTACATTTAGAGTTGTGCGCATGGAAAAAAAAAATCATTCTGTTGCACGAACAGTATTTTTTCCTAGGCCTTTTTGTTGCCAGCTGCAGTGATGCACAACTGCTTGCTTTTGTCTTAAACCATGTTTTGGCATTAATCATTTGTTTCAAGGCTATCGGAGCAGCACCTCAGAACTTTGATGCATTTGAATTAACCTCACACGGTATTATTTCGACCTGTGTATGACAGAATTTGAAACAAACAAGGAGACAAGAACATGTGTTCAATTCAAAATACAGAAGAACCCCTTCTAATATGTTTAGAACATAATACCCTGAAAACATTTTGTCAGAGCTCGCACTCTTGTGCCAAACTTTGCCGAACGGGATTTCCTGCACCACCCTGATAAAAAAGCACTATTTTGCACTAAGGTGCTCAAAAATTAGCAGTTGTGTAATATGCATGTGGCTGCAATGGTCTGCAGGCACACACAGCACGCATGTCTAAAGCGGCTTAATAAATCAAACTTCCCGTTGTCTATACGTCCCAACCAATAATTCAACCTCGATGGAGACCGCCAAGAAATCTGAATAATCAGGAGTCACAAATATCCAAATTCGCCAGAAAACAACTGACGTTATTCTGCAAGTGGCTAAAAAAGTGCCAACATTGAAACTCTTGACGGTACATGTTGTAAGATTCATACTTGTTTGCTCCAAATAATTCCAATATTCTGAATGCTGGAACTTGAATCGATGTGAATACTGAACAGCATAGTATTTGATCGAATACAGGATGTCCTCGTTGATGTGATCCTGTTACGTGCAGTTTCCCGGCACCAGCGTTCGCGATCAAGAACAGAAAAAGTTAATCAGCACATTTACGCTTCTTTTTTTTACTGGTTGATACAGGCTCAGAAAACCACCTTTCGTCACTAACGTTCGTTACATGAGCAAACTGCGATCGCATGATATGTTTTTCGGCCGCTAGATCCTGTATAAACAAGAAAAGGCATGAGGAGTATGTGATCAAGTACAGTAGCCGCCCGCCACAGCAACTTCCCTGCAGAATGTCACATGACATACAGGGTTGTCCCAAGCCTGTCCCAAGCCTGTACGTCATGACAAGCCTGTACAAAATGGATAAAAAGTCGTTTGAAGCACTATGTGTTCCAAAATGAATGGTTGAAGTCATGGCATTCTTAATTTTTTTGTTTGCCACATGGCCTTTTTTATGTCTCATTTTCTTATGAGGTGACTGTACAACAGGCATCTAGACTGAAAGAGTTGAATCACTAATTCTGAAAAGTCACACTCGAAAAGCAAGGATGTCACACCCTGAACTGCGCTTCAAAGGACATAGAAAAAAAAATAGCAGAATTTAAATACAGTGAAACCTTGTTAAACCGTAGTTGGCCGGAGCTCGGAAAAAGTATGTACTTAATGGTAGTACTATTTAACCGAAATAGCATGACATCGCCCACTTACCTGTCGAAAACGGAACTCAGAGAGAGTGCGATGAAAAGGGAAAAAAACATGCAGTATTTATTCACTTCGCGCGACAAAAGTGTTATTTTCGTTTGATGCCGCGGTGGCCTAGCACGACGACAGCGGCCTCAAACTTACTGAAGCTGCGGGCCAGCTTTTCAGCCAGCCCCCTCTTCTCGGCAAACACTCGCATGGCAGATTCCTCGTTGGCGTTAACGTATTCTCCGTGCACGTGCGCAGTAGTGCTGCAGAAGTCCCGGGGGCGCATTTTCGTTGCTGGGTGCCGGAGTTTTGAATACTTTTCGTTTGGAATAGAGTTACGTTATCGCGCCCCTGTTCTCGTCGCGACGATTGCATTCATGAGGCTGACGTAACGCGTAGCTTCTGCCACTGTCGGGCCTGAATCGCCCGTGCTGTCGCTTTCCGTGTCGTCCTTATCACTGTCGCTAGGCGACACTTCGGCAACAACAGAGGCAACGATGGCGAAAAGTCGAACCTCGTAGCCGACATGTCTTCGCGTCCACAGCAGCGCTGCCGAGCAACTTCTTCGCATTCCAAATGCCACACACCGTAGTCAACAGCAGATCCTTGTTGCGTGCCAGCGCCGACTTCTCCATGTCACGTTCTATAGCACGGACGATGTCTAATTTTTCTTCTATGCTGAGCACCCGGCGTCTTTTTTATCCGAGCTTCGAAATGACGCGTGTCCTCGCTTGCACGACGCCATAACGCTCTCTGCCACGGCGTCGAAATGATGTTGATGTTGATGTGGCTTCACGCGCAAACGCACAGGGCGCTTGGAGGCCGTTGTTCCGATCTCTGAGACTTGTTTTGCCAGGCCACCCGATGTAGACGACGCACCGCCGTGTTTGCGCGACGAAAAGTTGAAACGCTACATTTTAACCAATGCGTACGTAATAAGCTGGTACGGTTTATGCGTATACAAAACACATTATGTTCAATGGCCGCTGAGTCGGGGATTTGACTTTACTACTTTTAAACCTAAACTACTGTTTAAGCGGGTACGGTTTAACGAGGTTTTACTGTAGTCCTAGTAGTCGCAGAGAAATGAGCAGGACAAGCTAAGCAGGAGGCAAGAAAAACAGTTATGAAAAAACGGCTTGCAAAGTTGTACTTTAGATTTTATTTTATCAAAAGGCACTAGGGCTGTAGTCATTGATGTCCTATCAAGTGTGGGGTTTTTGAAGTGTTTTGCCTTCAGTCTGAAGTGCTTTGCTTGTCTTTTTCTCCCAAAACATCCTTCTCTTCTGTTCTGTGAAGAGCATTTTGGCCAGGTTGCAGACGAAATGTTGCACAATATCCCACAAAAGCACAGCGGTCTAAGAATTGTATTTGCATTCTATCCTGTTGTCGGCTGTCTCTTGTGGAGCAGGGAGGCTTAGCCCTTAGCATTACTCACATAATGTCCCTATCGCATTCAATGGTATGTTTTCGTCTTTTTGTAGCATTGACCAGATGACTAAACGAAGGCTTTCACCAGCATTTTGAATTATTTTTGCTAGACAATGGCTGAGGATCTGCACATTAGAAAGGCACTGGTGCACGGTGTTGCAATGCCAGTTAGTGGAACCTCCGTTTACTTCTGGCGGCATTATTTCTGGGTAGCAGGGCCTTTTCGGCCGGCCGCAGGCGTCTGAGAGACCATTGAGACGGGGTAGGGGTGAGACGATTACAAGTGTGAAGCTTGCAATGTTTATTTCATCATAATGAAGCAGGGGAAAGAAAGAGACAAGAATATAAAAATTATGGCAGGGGTCATCTTGCAATGACTGTCGAAGGTAATTACGCCAATAGCATTCAAGCAATGTAGCGGGAGACTATTCCCGAAGTGACTTTTAACTTCTGTAATAGTAATTCTGAGAATTTTGTTGCTTCGGCTATATGCCACATACTGCGGTATTGTCCAACCTTGCTTTGGCGCTCATTTGCCGAGATCACCCATGTGCATCGTGGCATGATAACAACTGTGTGACGGCGACGCAATGACATTGGAATGACAAAGAAGGAGTGATATTGATGGGACAGCAACAGCACAACAATGAAATGTGGATTCTTAAATTGTGACTATGGTGTAAAGACAACAGTGTGGCAATGATAGCATGAGAACAATGAGATGACGACCACCAAATGAAAAAGCTGGAATGACGACATTGACACGACCACAGTATCATGGGGACGATGGTGTAACAACGGATGCATGAGAGCATCTGTTTGGTGACGACGCAATGACCACCATGGCATGCCAACGGCAGCATTGTCTTTCTGTACCACACCAATTGTGAATTGTTAGCCCACTAACAATGGTTTTAGACGCCACTTTCAAGACTTTCCGCGCCACTCATGGACACACTGCACCATCGGACATGGAGGAGGAGAACTATACTTTTGTTTTCTAAGCAGTTCTATATTTTCCTGCTAGGCAGTGATTTTTGAATGCGCTTTGAAGTTCCGCGATTGTCAAAGTAGAAAGCAAAAATGGCCGCCTGCTATCAGTGGTTTGAAATGCCGCTTTCTTATATTGAATTCCAATGGCAGATCCAGATCAAGTTTTCTGCTCTGTATGAAGCAATCCTATTCCAATGGCAGAATGGGAGCGTGAGCTGTGTGTTCCAATGGCAGATTGGGACCAGCCGCTGATCCCGGATTGCTCCGTGGAGCAAAAATATTTGCTCTGCCGAAATCGGCAAATTTGACCGGAAGTCCTCGTTACGTATTTTCTTCACCCGCCTCTGCTTCCTGTCACGGTCGCCTGTTTCCGGTCGCGGGCAGCTATGGACAACATGGGAAACGTGGATGCCGCTTCGCGCCGTGCGATTTTGTTCGCGCTCCTAGACAGCTCCAACTCAGACAGTACGATTTCCAAGTCAAGTGATGATTCTTCTGACACAGACAGTGAAACGGGGTGGTGGGTTGTGCTTCCAAGCGCTTGTTCCTCTCTCTATTCTAGCGCCCTCTCACTTGATTTTCCTGTACTAAGTGCCCCCGCGGGAGCGCACGCATTCCCTTTGCAGATATGGTGTGAGCAGATGAGAGCGATCTCAGTCGGAGTGACGCGCTCCGTTCGTGATCCGGCCGAGCGCTCGTGATCTACCATTGGAATTCAACATTAGACCTTCTACACTGCTCATGGACATAGTGCACCATTCGATGTGAAGAACTATATTTTTGTTTTCTAAGCAGTTTGATTTTTTCCTGCCAGGCGGTACTTTTTGAACGTGCTGCGAACTTTTACAATCATCAAAGTAGAAAGCAAAAAAATCTCGTGATTCTGCCGTGTCTGTGGCTGATTTTATCGATGGATTGAGCAGCAGCAAATCTGAGGATGCTGCCTTTTTGTCTGACTTTGACTCTGAGAGTGACAGTGACACAAGCCAGTTGGGAACATTGCCAAACTGTAGTGCTTGCACTTACATTTTTGTAGTGTAATACCTGTTCAATTAAAAATTTTGATTTTTTTAAGAGATAGTGCCCATTAGATGGCAATACATTTTGTGTATCTTATAATTCTTTTGACATATTTTTCTTAGTAGAAACTAGTGTGTCGTTGCAATCTTTGTTCAATTTTATTCCATAATCTTGATTCTGGCAATTTATTTGTTTTTATGACATACATCTCGTTAATAAAGCTATTATTCTTTTCAAGTGCATTCATTCTGGTTTTTGTTTATATATTACATAAAATATTGAGTGCAGTCGTTCCTTCAGAAAAAACAGCTGGCATAACCTACAAAATACACCTATTTTTGCCATGTTAGGGAAAGATTTAACAGGATTATATGACGATAGAATGATGGCTGAATGGTGTTGATGAATTGACGAAGGTGGTATAACGACAACGGGTCGGCACCAATACAATGTAAGTGATGGAAATGGTGAACAGCAATGGCACACAATAACGGTATGACGAGAGCCGTATTTTGAAGTTACGATGACAACGATGTAATGATCGCGACAGCATCACAACTATGGTATGACGAGTGCATCACCATAACTGAATAATGATAAGTATATAATGACAGTGGCGCAATGATGTCTGTATCTTGAAACCTGTATGATGACATTGAAGTGATGACGACGACGTGACGAGAGTCGGATGACGAAGCTGGTTTGACGTTGATGGCACGACTTCGATGGCATGATGACGACGACCTGAAATTGGATGCATGACAGCAACGTTTGACAACGGCATGACAAGGGTGCAGGGTGTCTAGTAACTGGGAAAACCGGTTATTCTCAGGAAATTCGAATAGTCTGGAAATGCTCAGGGAAACTCTGGGAATTTGTGCTTCTATCGGGCAAAATTAGCTGTAATTTTATTGAAAGTGAACAAAAGTAGAGCTAATGCTGGCTCCAGTAACAGAGAAATTGCAACAAATCGTATTTTACGCCATGTCATTGGCTCGAGGGGTTTCCAGAGTACAGTCAACAACCGATATTCGAGACGCCCGATTTTTCTGGCAAGCCCGATAATTTGCACAGCTTTGGTGTATATATATTGTATAACCCCCCCCCCCCTCACACAATACTTCTGCTGGAGCCTGTGAGCTTTTTTGAATAAAATAATGAAGGAATAAGAAAGAACAATGTATGGACATCACTAAGAACTTATGGGCATCATTAAAGAGTGTGCAATAGAAGTCGGTGGTAACTCCGTTAGGCAGGATGCCAGTAAGCTACCGCATGAGACGAAAGATCTGATCAAGAAACGGCAATGTATGAATGCCTCTAACCCTACAGCTAGAATAGTACTAGCAGAACTTTCGAAGTTAATGAACAAGCATAAGACAGCTGACATAAAGAAGTATAATATAGATAGAATAGAACATGCTCTCAGGAACGGAGGAAGCCTAAAAGCAGTGAAGAAGAAACTAGGAATAGGCAAGAATCGGATGTATGCGTTAAGAGACAAAGCCGGCAATATCATTACTAATATGGATGAGATAGTTCAAGTGGCTGAGGAGTTCTATAGAGATTTATACAGTATCAGTGGCACCCACGACGATAATGGAAGAGAGAATAGTCTAGAGGAATTTGAAATCCCACAAGTAGCGCTGGAAGAAGTAAACAAAGCTTTGGGAGCTATGCAAAGGGGGCAGGCAGCTGGGGAGGATCAGGTAACAGCAGATTTGTTGAAGGGTGGTGGGCAGATTGTTCTAGAAAAAATGGCCACACTCTATACGCAATGCCTCATGACTTCGAGTGTACCGGAATCTTGGAAGAACGCTAACATACCGTATTTACTCGCATAAAGATCGCACTTTTCTCTAAAAAAAAATTGGCGCAAATTCAGAGGTGCGATCATTACGTAGGTTAAATTTCCCGGAAAAACAAAAACAAAATTTTTTTCATCTCGAATTTGCTGCGGGTTGACAACAGCTCAACAAATAGGTGGCTACCGCTGTACGTAGTGCGGGGCACCAAAATGAAAATGGCGGCCGGCGGAGCAAGCCGAACGCGCCGAACGAGATTTTTTTTCTTCTCGTGAGTACATTACGTGCATTGAAACAATTTCTTCCGTATCAGTAATGAATAATATCGTTAATATCGGCAAGTTTGCGGCAATAACGTAGCCTTGTCCACTTTGAGGGGACAGAAACAGATGGGCGCGCTTAGCTGCCAGTGACATAGGAACACGTGGTGGGCATGCTGCGGAAACTACGGCATTTGTCTTCATTACTATCCTAATACGGCATGTTTCCGCTAAAAGTGGGCGAATATCTTAGCTGTGTTAAAGCGTAGGCGTATGACTAGGGTACACTTCTAACGTATCAGTGTAAACATGGCTGCTATCGTTGCCGCTCGTAATTTGTTGCGTGCCCACGAGTGCAGACGAGAACAATCGAAAGGCGCCTTTTTGTTGTTGGCCACAACCATTATAAAGCCCACACATAATAAAGGCAAGTTTGGTTGCAGCTGTTTTTTTTTTTGTTGTTGTTGTTGTTGTTTTTTTGTCTTGGAAGTGCGGAAAGTGATGAAAGGGATGAAATGGGGCATCTGCTTAAGAATGTTTGGTGCGTGCAGACCGCTTGGTTTGACTTGAAGAGTCGTTCGTGCAGCATTCGACAGATGGTAAGCACGATCATTATTAGCTAGACTTGGCAGACGACATATCACTGCAGCAAGTTCGGGGTGCGATCATTACATGGGAAATCTAAAATATTGAATTTTGATGACAAAATTTAGGGGTGTGATCATTACGCGAGTGCGATCATTATGCGAGTAAATTCGGTAATCCTAATCCATAAGAAAGGGGTCGCCAAAGACTTGAAAAATTATAAACCGATCAGCTTACTGTCCATTGCCTACAAAGTATTTACTAAGGTCATCGCAAATGGAATCAGGAACACCTTATACTTCTGTCGACCAAAGTACAAGGCAGGATTCCGTAAAGGCTACTCAACAATAGACCACATTCACACTATCAATCAGCTGATAGAGAAATGTGCGGAATATAACCAACCCCTATGTATAGCTTTCATTGATTACGAGAAAGCGTTTGATTCACTCGAAACCTCAGCAGTCATGGAGGCATTACAGAATCAGGGTGTCGACGAGCCGTATGTAAAAATACAGAGAGATATATATAGCGGTTCCACAGCCACCATAGTCCTCCATAAAGAAAGCAACAAAATCCCAACAAAGAAAGGCGTCAGGCAGGGAGATACGATATCTCCAATGCTATTCACAGCGTGTTTACAGGAGGTATTCAGAGACCTGGATTGGGAAGAATTGGGGATAAGAGTTAATGGAGAATACCTTATTAACTTGCGATTCACTGATGATATTGCCTTGCTTAGTATCTCAGGGGACCAATTGCAATGCATGCTCACTGACCTGGAGAGGCAAAGCAGAAAGGTGGGTCTAAAAATTAATCTGCAGAAAACTAAAGTAATGTTTAACAGTCTCGGAAAAGAACAGCAGTTTACGATAGGTACCGAGGCACAGGAAGTAGTAAGGGAATACGTCTACTTAGGGCAGGTAGTGACCGTGGTTCCGTATCATGAGACTGGAATTATCATAGTGGTGGTAACAGCTTTATTTCGTCAACGGAAACAATTTGGTTAACTTTAGTGGGCTTCCAGGGTGCGTGAGGTGGCCGTCCGATCAGTTCCTCGAGTGCCACCTGTTATGGTCGTGAGGCCCTGTCTGTCGGCGACTTCCAAAGCCCAGCTGACGGCCTGCAGTTGAACCGCTGGGTCCGGGCTGGACACCGCATCCTCCCACTCTTGCTCGTTAGATGCCATTTTCTTTTCGGTTTTAGATTGTTGCATTCGAATAAAATGTGTTTTAAATCTGCCTTTGTGACCCCGCAGAGCATACATTCGGGGGTGTAGACTCCTGGGTAGGCCTTAGAGTATATATAGGTGTTGGGGAAGGTGTTAGTTTGTAGCTTCCGCCAGGCCACTTGTTGATGTTTATTAAAGCTTTTGTCCGGCGGCGGGAGCGTCCTTCTGTTGTTTCTGTAATATAATGTGGTCTCGTGGTAGGTGGTCAAGGTCTCTCTGGCCGACCTCAGGACCGGCTCGCCCACTGCCCAGTTGACGAAACCTCGGGCTAAGTTGTGGGCCACCTCGTTCCCAGGATGCGATGCGTGGGCCGGAACCCATATGATTCTAATGGGTCTGGCATTGAAATTTTGCGGTTTTAGGATTTGTTTGGCGGGTTTGTGGACCCTCCCTTTTGTAAAGTTTAGAACAGCTGTCTTCGAGTCGCTGAAAATCGTGTTGGCTTTAGTCCTTATAATGGCTAGGGCGATGGCCGCTTCCACTGCCTCGTGTGCCTTTTTGCTCCGCACAGAGGCGGCTGAGATTGGTTTTAGGTCCATGCCCACGACGCCTATCGAAAAGGCATCGTGATCACACAGCTCTGCAACGTCCGTACAGACTGCCTCCTTATGGTTTGAACATTGCCTGTGGAGGGCTTTGGCTCTCGCCTTCCTCCTTTCTTCGTGGTGTTTGGGATGCATGTTTTTTGGGATTAGATCTATTCTCAGATACTTGTGTGTGTCTCTAGGCATTTGCACGGCATCCAACCCTGTGCATTCTTGCCTGATATCCAAGGTCCTTAGAATGTGTCTTCCCGTGGGTGTTTTTGTTAGCCTGTCATACTGTGCGATTCTGTGCGCCTCGACTAGCTCAGAAAGCGTGTTGTGTATGTCTAACATTAGCAGCCTTTCTGTTTGGGTGTACTTAGGGAGAGGAAGGGCTGCCTTGTACGATTGTCTTATGAGGCATTCAACCTTGTTCTTTTCCGCTGCCTGAAGTTTGAGATAGGGGAGAGAATATACTATACGGCTGAGCACGAAAGCCTGCACTAGCCTCTTCAAATCTGTTTCTTTCATTCCATGGTGTTTGTTAGCTATTCGTCGTATGAGCCTGTTGGTTTGTCCAACGCATGCGACTAGTTTGTTTAGTGTAGTTGTGTTTTTCCCGTTGCTTTGAATGTGCATTCCCAGGATTCTCAAGGTTTGTACTTCTGGAACTTTTTTACCATCAACCCTAACATTCAATTGTGCCGGGGGATCATTTTTCTTAGATCTGTGTCTGATAACTAGGAGTTCGGAATTTTGTGGCGAGCACGTCAGCCCGACTCTCCTGGCGTATCCGGTCACTATATTCGCTTCCGTCTGTAGCGTGCTCTCAATATCACCTTCGCTTCCCCTGACTGTCCAGAGGGTGATGTCGTCTGCGTAGAGTGCCGACGATAAGTTTGGTATGGCGGCAAGAAGCTTGGCCATGGGTACGAGGGTTATGTTGAACAGGAAGGGTGACAGCACTGACCCCTGCGGTGTGCCTTTGCTTACTAATTGTAGTGTATCTGACTTGATGCTTCCGAATGTTATTTGAGCCGTTCTGTCGGTTAGAAAAGCCTTGATGTATGAGTATATTCTCTCCCCTACGTTTAAGTCGGAGAGGGCATTCGTGATGGCATTGTGGGTGACATTATCGAAGGCTTTAGTGAGGTCCAGTGCCATTATTGCTTTAGTGTTGGTGTTATTCGGTGTGTTTATTACCTCTTCCGAAAGCCTGAGCATTATATATTGCGTAAACAGGTTGGGCCGGAAGCCTATCATCGTGTGCGGAAAGAGATTGTGCTTGTCCATGTGGTCTTGTAATCTAGATAGCGCCACGTGCTCCAATAGCTTCCCTAAGCATGACGTTAGTGATATGGGTCTGAGGTTGCTTAGTTCGAGTTTCTTGCCTGGCTTGGGTATGAGAGTTACCTTGGCGTGTTTCCACATCTCTGGTAGCCACCCATACTTCCAGCACTTGTTAGTGTACTCCGTAATCCCTTGAATAGAGTCCTCGTCTAGATTTCTTAGTATTTTGTTCGTTACCCCATCCGCTCCTGGAGCAGAGGATGTCCTAAGTTTCTGCATGGCCGCCTTTACCTCTGCTACCATTATGTTTTCGTCAAGTTCAGGGTTGGGGTTGCCGCTGTAGTTGGGAAGCATCAGGTTTTTCGTTGTGCATAGGTATCGGTTTTGTAATTTCGTTATCATTTCTTCGTCATTAAGTGGGCTTGCATGAATTATGCATGCTACGTCTTTCTGGTGAGCGGCTCTGCTGTTTTCTGGGTCTAAAAGATGTCTCAGAAGATGCCATGTGTCTTTGAGCCCCAATTTTCCGCTCATTTGATCACATGTTTGTCCCATTGTTGTTTAACTAAGTTTTGAGAATGACTTTCGATTTCTCTTTCTAGTCTGGCTGTTCTAATTCTAAGTTTTCTGTTGTGTTTTTGTTTCATCCATCTTTTTTGTAAGCTATTATGTGCCTGCCACATGTGTAATAACCTGCTATCAGCGGCTTTGTTTTCGGCTGCTATCTCTATCATCTTGGTGGTGTGCTCTGCGTCTTTCAATAGTTTGTGAATCCATTCATTTAGGTTTTCAATCTTCCTGCCATCTGCGTTACCCTGTCTCCTTTCTCTGAATTTATCCCAGACTACCACTTGTGTCACCCCTCTTCTTTCCTTCTTGAACGTACTGCTGGGTATAGTGGTCTCTATAATGTAATGGTCGCTCCCTAGGTTTTCGTTCGTATTGTGCCATTGTGCGTCTACTATGTTTTTGCATAGGGTCAGGTCAGGGCATGTGTTAGCTTGCACACTGTTCCCTATCCTAGTTGGCACCAGCGGATCTGTCAGGAGCGTGTATCCTTCATCCTGAACATGTTGCCAGAGGCTAGTACCCTTCTTTAAATTTGTTGTGTTGCCATGTGTTGTGCGTTCATATCTCCGACTAATATTAGGGGATTCGTTTTACTGATTTCTCTGGCTTCGTTCATGGCTTTTATTATGGGGGAGGATTCCGCCTTGGGGGTGCTATGTATGTTTAGAATGAAGAGCAGGTCTCGCTTCTATTTAAGGGTATGACCTCTATTAGGAGGCAGTCTGCACCGTTTGATTGAATTTCGTGCTCTATTGCAGTTAGATTTCTATGGACCAAGAAGGCCGTGAGTGGTTTTTCTTCCTTGCCGTTTTCATATGTTTTATAATCCCGAACCTTTACTTTTTTCTTGGTTTCTTGTAGGGCTATGACATCGGGAATTTTTTTCTTTTTCAAGGTTTTGAATGTGGAGCTCTGGATTCTCCCGCTTTCCGCGGAAGCTCCTACAGTTCCATTGCCATATTCTTATCTCCGTCTGGCCCTTCCCCATGATTGGCTTTATGGAGGGAGATGGATTGCGCTGTGGTGGAGGCCATGGGTCCTGGGGCCAGAAAGAGTTCGCCCATCACCTTAACCAATTGATTGTCATGTTTCTGTAATAGCTCGTTTGTAGCCTTTGCTGCGTTTGTAAGGACTCTTACTTGTTCTGCTAAGGTTTTATATTGTTCCCTGCTCTTGTTTCTGATAGCTGTGAAGCGTGCTTCTATGTTTGCTTCAATATTGTTTTGCCTTTCCTCAATTTTATCTAGTCTCGTTGCCACTTTTCTTAAAAGGCTCATTACTTCCTCGTGATTCCGTTTTTCGTGATTCTCTGAGTGTTCCATCAACCTCTTTTTTGCCGGTGGCCCTCTTGTAGGTGAGGGTGCCCTAGAGGATGCGTTTGACGGGGGGAGGGATGCCCTCCGCGGTTCCTGTGTTAAGATTGCGGGTTGTTGAGCAATATGCATTTTACTTTCTTGCTGCTGTCACATTATTGCCTTCATTAGTTCCTGAATTATTAACGCGATAGCGTTAAGGAGCTCGTGTCGCAGAAAAGCCGGTGTCGTCGGCGTTGGTGTCGGCGTCGGCGTCCGCGGCGTTGGCCGTGAGCGATAAATCACGGCAGGCACTTCATAAATAAAAAGCAACTTCCAAGCTGTGCTGGGTGGGAATCGAACCAGGGTCTCCGGAGTGTGAGACGGAGACGTTACCACTGAGCCACGAGTTCGATGCTTCAAAGCGGTACAAAAGCGCCTCTAGTGAACGCGGTGTTGCCTTAGAAACGAGCCGTTTCTAAGGCTCAGGCGTGCGTCGCTTGCTCAGGCGCACATTTCGTTGTCGCGCCAAACGCTGCGTTGCTCGACGCTCACCGCGTCCGATGCGGGGCGCGTAGTCGCTGCGCCGTAGCCCATTGTCTTACACCCCTTGGCGGGTCGACGGGAACGCTATCGCGTTCCACTCTTGAAGGCGAAGCTTAAGCGTCCTCCAATTTTTTCTTTCCTGTTTTTGTATGATTGCTTTAAGTTCCTTAATTTCATTACTCTCGTGGGAGGATTGCGGTGTCCCGCTCACCTGATGTGGTGCTCCTTCCCGCCAGGCGTTCGGTAGCGCCGGGTAGGACTCTGAGCGGTCTCGTTTTCCTCGGTCGTTACCCTGGGCTCAGTTTCGCGATCTGCTTCTGCCTCGCTGTTGCTGCTGCTGTTTCGGGTGCGCAGGTTGCGCTTCCTGTCCCTCCAGTCGCTGAAATTCCACTTGAGGCTTGCCACTTCGTTTCTTGTTTCCCTTGGCGGGCGGTCTCTCATATCTGATCTTGCATTGGTTGGATCCCGTGAAGTGTTCTCCCTTGTACAGGATGCACCTCGGCATGCACGTGGGCTCGTCTTGGACCGGATGCTCATCGCCGCACCTGTAGCTGAGATTTCTTCGTTCTTCCGGACACACGTCCGAGCGATGTCCCGGTCTTCTACAGTTGTAGCATGCTTCCACTTTGGGTCTAAAGAGGTAGCAGTTGTGGATTCCTCCGCCGAATCGAATGGAGTCCGGGACTCACTTGGTGTTTACGAAAGTGATGAGCAGGGCTTTTGATGATTCTCCCATCCTTCTTGCGTCCACAATCTCTAGCTGTGGGTTGACTTTAACGTTGTCATCCATGATCTCGGCGTAGCTTTGGTCTTCTAGAACGTGATACGCAATCCCCTTGATGCTGTTGTCCAGTGCCGCTACATATGCACACGTCGAATAGACTTGGTCTAGGATTTTGATGTGCTGTACTTCCGCGTATTTCCCTGCACGTTCCATAGAAGGGGTGCTCACGGTAAAGGAGTTGTTAAAAGGATTGATCCTTACTTAGTCGTGTTGCTTGATTTCTCCAAAGTTCACTCCGATGTCCAAGCACAGGGCGTACAGTAGCGTAGTGGCCGTGTGGTCACGGAGCTGAAGTCCGCCTCTCGGCCGGTGTACGATCTTGTAGTCGCTCTCTGGCAGACCCGGGAGTGGCTTCTTTTTATATGGGCGGCGTCTTATCGATGCGTTACCCCACTGGTCCGGGCAGCCTTGCTGGTGACGTCCGTCGGTGTCATAGCTACATCCTGTTGGGCATTGGCGCCCCCATGCTTGGGGCGAGCTCGATCATGGGCTTTGATGGCAGCCTGTATCCATAGGCTTCGGTCTTCATATTCCTCCAGGGAGATTTCTTCTCCATCTACGGCGCACTTCATCGAGACAGCGTCGGCGACGGCTCTAGGGGCCGGCGGCGACGCCGATAGCGCCCCTAATCGCGCTAGGCCTGAAGTAGGCCCACCTCGACTAGTTGCGGCCGGTGAACAAAAGTGCCCCTAAAAGGGTAAAAAGGGGTCTTGCACCTCGAAAAACAGCAGCAGGATTCCAGGCACTCTCTGTGACCTTGTGGGAGCAGGTCCGGGTCTGCTGGTACAGAAAGTCACTCGGAAAAGACCAAGAACTCGGGAGCCCATACGGAGCACATCCGCACGACTCAACGCGCCAAGCGTCTCCTGAAATTATCATAAGAACAAGAATGGGCTGCGGTGCGTTTGGCAGGCATTCGCAGATCATGAACAGCAGGTTGCCATTATCGTTCAAGAGAAAAGTGTATAACAGCTGTGTCTTACCAGTACTCACGTACGGGGCAGAAACCTGGACGCTTACGAAAAGGGTTCTACTCAAATTGAGGACGACGCAACGAGCTATGGAAAGAAGAATGATGGGTGTAACGTTAAAGGATAAGAAAAGAGTAGATTGGGTGAGGGAAAAAATGCGAGTTTATGACATCTTAGTTGAAATCAAGAAAAAGAAGTGGGCGTGGGCAAGACATGTAATGAGGAGGGAAAATAACTGAAGGTCATTAAGGGTTACGGACTGTATTCGAAGGGAAGGGAAGCGTAGCAGGGGGAGGCAGAAAGTTAGGTGGGTGGATGAGATTAAGAAGTTTGCAAGGACAACATGGCCACAATTAGTACATGACCGGGGTAGTTGAAGAAGTGTGGGAGGGGGCCTTTGCCCTGCAGTGGGCGTAACCAGGATGATGATGATGATGATGATAAAGAAGGAAAAGAGGTGCCTACGTTGCTAGGTGACACTTTTCTGGGTAGAGCATGCGCTCACAAAACCTGATGTGTCGTAGCCTCCACTCACCCACATTCTTTTTTTCTCGGGCGCTGTCTGAGGTTTTTCGCACCCATGCGTCACAATGTCTGCTCTCTGCGCTTTGTCGTCTGCTAGTCTACTGTTTGGACTGTCATAAAAGATACACGAAAATCTATCCCCAGATTTCGGAATATTAGTTTGTAGTACTGAGGCGTTGTTAATATCGCAGAAAAACTTAATAGCGATCGTTATTCTGAAAAGTTCAGTATTCGTAAGTTTGTAGTACTGAAATATTTTTACATTGAAACTATAAGAAATCAGCAGGGGATTTCTGAAAAGTTAATGATGGCCAATCAAGAGCGGCTGCTTGCAAATGCAACTCTTAAATCAAGTGCAGCGCGACAAGAGCGACTGCCAAAGTGGAGCCTCATAATATTCGGTATAAAGCCCAAGTGCGATAAGATCCTATAATGCCCCGCGCACTTTATGCTTTACGGTTGAGTGAAAGTGTGCTAGGGTGAGACAAGAAAGGTGGCAACTTCTCGAGTGCCGCCTTCCCGTGCAAGCAAAGAGGGGGAGTAGTGAGCTCGTTGTAACGTGATCAAGCGCACGAGGGACAGGGGGTAAGCTGGCGCACGTCTCGGTCATGACTGCACATGGCTGTTAGTGCGGCTGAGCGCATACGCAGCTGCGCACCCTACTTTATAGGTAATCTGCCGCATATGCAAAGAGTGGGCGTGCCGAGATGGCGTGGCATCATATAAGCTGTCTTCCCGCGCGTTTAGTATTAGAGGTTGCTTAATCTCGAGTTTCGGTGACCTTTTGGAGTGAGAGGCAGACAAAGCATTCGCTCCTGCGCGCGAAGCAAACAGCCGCGGGGGTGGAGTGCACACGAAATAGTGGCTTTGCTTAATGCCTACCGCCAATGTAAAGATATCGTCGACATTGCATGAAATCATATCATTCGTCGCTGACTCCCAGATTGATCAGAATGAATTGTTTTCTCATTCAAACTTGCTTTTTTTTTTATTGCCCGATAATTTCAAAAATTCTGCGGCCCCTTTCTGTGTAAGAGAAATAGATTCACCACTGCACTTATTTGCATAAAAGGTCGAATTTCTATACAACGAAATTTTGATCTAACGAAGCGAATTGCCGATTTTACCTACTTCATTATACCGAGGTTTTACTGTATTAGGAATTTTTCTGCTAAAAATAAATTATTTTTTATTTTGTGTCTGTTTTGCTTACACGAATTTTGGGTGATGAGTATATTTTATGCGACCCCGTGAAATTTATATCACCTAAAGTTTAGTGTATTTTAAACCTCAATGTAATGAACAGTGTTATACACAATTTCAATATAGCAAAATTTTACTGCCACCACAAAGGAACACTGAGGCAGTTAATTGAAACTGCCATGTGTACAGATGGTCAAATGATTGAACTACATGCGGGTGCTTGCAGAATGAATTTTTTCAACCAACAGTGTGGCAGAGCAGCTGCTGAAGCAGAGCAGCGTAGTGGCTTCATGTGCACTGTCTCCCCATGTGTTAAAGGGCCTCTCACCAGGTCTGGTCATTTTGAGTTTACAATTACAATGCATAAAATGCGTGCCAGCGATCGTGTCTGCTAAGTATTACATCCCAACGCATCACGGAAATAGCTTAAATTTCAAACAAAACACCATTTTCCCTTCTCCTCACGGGCACCATGCTCCCAACCGAAGAGTCGACACCAGTCGCACAAGTACGCCTACATACATGGCAGAGCTAAGACATCACTCACAGTAAGGCAGGAATTCGAGAATTATTAAAGGCAACATCAGTTATTTAATTTTTGCTTCAATAGATGACTAAATGTTTAAAAAAATAATAAAACATACTAACCAAATTTCTGGTTGTTCTTGTTTAATTTGTACCGTAGCAAGAGGATTTACTTCCTTTTGGTCTGCCTGTTCCCACGTCGTGCAGTCGCATGTGTGGAGAATAAAACTACGACATTTTCTGCTGTGTTTCAGCGCCGTGAGTAGGCTCTTTCATCCTCTTGCGTCTGCCTCAGTGCTTGTGATTGTGGCACTGACTATATGCTAATCAGCTGTTCTCGTGCAGAGCACGCAAAATCGTCCACTGCATGAAACATGACAAACACAACAGCTCGCGCATGAGCCCATCGCCGGAGGTGTGCCATTTAGCGAAAATGCGAAAAGAAAAAAAAAGTGAAGAAGGCGGCAGTGCTTGTGACGTGTCCTTCACGCCATCCTCCTGCTCTGGTATGGGAGAACACAGGGAAGGAATTTCACTTGCAGAGGTTAGACGGAGTCAGTGGAGAGAGTCAGCGGTGACGCACGCCTCCTGAAATCACGCGTTTGTGGCACTTCTGGTATTTATATCTCTGCTATTAATGAATTAATTTGAGCAATTCCTGCCGCTCCTTTGAGGGCATGTGAGAAGTTCCAGTGCATTACCAAACTTTTTTGTGTGGCCTGGTGAGGGGCTCTTTAAGGGGAGATGAGGGTCCAGAAAACTTTCTTTTTATTTTTCGACATACTTTGCTTAAATTTTGTGTGGATATATATTGTAGAATGCTGATTTCACATATGTGTTTTGATTTAAAGTATCTCACTTGGAAGAAAGGATATGACAGAATACAATACTCCTAACTAGGTCATTTCTTACGGACCTTTTTGATAACTTCTCATTAAAATAAAGTGTTTTTAAGAATGTGTAGACATTTCCAAAGGCCCACTGCATATCCTAAAGCTAAGCAAACACCAACAAGGTAATTGTGATTATAACAAATAAACTGCAAAGTTCGGAAAAAAATACAATGTGGCAGCAATTAGCCTAGATTTGATCTCATTAATAATCTATCACATTTAAGAAGAAATGAAAAGCTTTAGGATATAGCCGAGATATTATTTTAAAAAATGATACCTAGTTCACTGAAATCAGTTGACGTAAACATCATCAAAACTTCCGTAAGGCAAAAGCACTTGACAAAAAAAAGAAAGCTGAGAAAATTGCATTTAAAGTTTTTTAAAGTTTTACTGCCACCAGCCCTTTTGCTTATTAAACAAATGGAAAACCTTAGGGCTGTAACATGTTGCCCAAGTGTTGCTGAGCACAAGAACACAAAATTTACCGAAATCAATTCATAGAAACTTTATCAAACCTTTCATAAGGCGAAGGGACTTGACAAAAAAAAAACACCCAGACAGTCACTTTCAAGTTCTTGAATGCTCTCACAAGTTCACACAAGACCTGGGCAGTAGTCTTGCGTTCTGTCAGGCTTGTGCTTCTTGGCCATTCTCTTTTTCATCTTTACAGTCTCTTGTTGACGTTTCTTAGACCTGTAAAGCTTCTGTTTATCCTTTTCAAGGCTCCTTCGAATGAGGGAGCTGCCAGGACTATAGCCAAGCTGCACTGCAACAGCCTTGCTGGTTTGTGTCATTCCCTGATTGTAGCGTGACACTGCTTCAGCAACACCCCTTTCCACAGCCAGCAATGAGTCGTGTCTGTTTTTGGAGCCTTGGGTCCAGATCACAGAGTGCAGGCACTCAATGGCATTTTGTGTCATGCCATCACTGCAGCGCTGTAAGAGGGCCTGGTCGCCTAGCTTTGCAAAGACTGGCTCTAGAGCATTGCGAATAAACCTTGGCAGAGGGTTTTTAGGTGGTGGTGGCTCCTCTTGGTTGGCAAGAACACGGTTGAAGAAGCACCAGGAGTCATCACCTTCAGGACAATGACTGTGATCAGGCGATTCGTCCATTGAAGTCATGTGCAACAGTGTAGCCTGCACTGCCTTATGCATTGCAGGAACGTCATGTCTGTGGCTCCTCAGAGCATACCCATAATAGTTTATCTTTTTTATTTTATCCTGGTTAAGTCTCCCCTTCCCACCAAGAGTCTCTCCTTGGGCTTTTTTCTTCTCCACCAAGGTGCGAAGGGCTGTCCCCATTTGCTTATGGACATGGTTCAGACAGTCTTTTTTTTTAATGTCCAAGTATCCATAGATGCTGTCTTCAGTCAGTGCATGAAAAGTGCTGCTATCGCCATCAGACAGAATCGTTGTGTAGCGCAGCCCATTCTTCTGCAGGGACCGCCTGAACAGGATCAGCGCTGCTTGTGTCTCCATCCGTCCGCCATTGCAGTCAATGTTTTTTTGACACTTGTGGGTTATAGCCCAGTCACCGTAGCCATCATCATCGGGGTCAGGTGCTCCTTGGCAGCCACGGCAATACCGAGAAAGGACAACATGGTCCAGCACCAGGCCTGTGTAAAGTTCAATAATGCACCCCACAGCTATGTTAGAATTGTGGCCACGGGTTTTCCAGGTGCCATCAAAAATGACATCCACGTGTCCTACAGTCCTTGTAGACGGTTCTGACTACTTCCACGCTTGCTGCCCCTGTGGCTGTAGCTACTGTCTGGCAAGCTCGCACCATGTGTCCCCTGAAGGTCTTGTGGTGAAGGCCCCGGGGGGAGACATTCAGGGTGGCACAAAAGTTCGCGAGGGCTGTCACTCCTTTCCCTATACTTTGTATTCCTTTCATTGCCCTGAGGTTGACCTCAAAGGGCATGATGTTTGATGCTCCGGTGACTCGTGGGGACGAAAAGTGCTGCTCCGCGAAATCGCAGCTTGACCATGTGAGCAGTAGCCTCACCGCTAGGCCGTACTGTTTCTCATTGCACTTTTTGAGCTCGGTAGTAGCCATCCCACACTTGCTGCACGTTGTGGATGCGAAAAGCGTTTGCAAAACTTTCATGTCCACAATGATGTACTCCATGCCGCGATCGTCGTCGTCACTCACCGCGCCGACGCTTAAAAGCTCGAACTTCCGCGAAGTCGCACACTTTTTTGTCAAGGAAGACTTCATGTTGTCTGCACGTTTTTCATGCTCCGCACACTCAGCCTCCGTGTAAAACGACGTGTCGATGCAATGCACACGCGAGCTTAGTCTAGCTGCCACACCGTTAATGCCGAACTTGACGGTCTCGAGGAGCTTGAAGCAGCCGCGTTGACCCGCAGTGCCGTGGCTTGAGGCAACACCGAAGTTCTTGAGGAGCTTGGAACAGCGGCGTTGATCCGTGGTACAATAGTTTGCGGTAACACCAAACTTGACGATCTGGGTGAGTGCGGCGCAGCAGCCCCGGGGGACCGTGGTACTGCGACTTGCGACAACACCGTAGTGGCCATTCCCGGTGAGCCCGGCGCAGCGGCGTGGGTAGGTGGTACCGAAGCTGCCATAGTTGTTTTCGATGATGAAGTTATTATGCTCCAAGCACGTCTCTTCTTGCGGACCACTTTCCGAGTGCTTGATTTCAAACGCGAGTCCCGCCCCATCAGAACAACGGCACAAAAACATGCACGAATCTACGCATGGCAGCCTGGCTAATAAATGTAGTAACGAAAGTGCGAGGTAAAAGGGAGCGAATTAACGATAAAAATATTTACACGAACAATGCGAAAAGAGAGTGTGGGGCGCGAAACACTGCACAACAAAGAGAAGCCTCGGGCACACGCAGACGACTGCAGACGACGCGAAGGCACCACGCCGTCAGCATGCGGCTGCGCCGGCTCGAGAAGGAGAGGAGGCGTGCGCCAGGGCCAATCGGAGGGCTGCGCCTCGGAGAAGCGCGCGCTTCGCCCAATCAGCGTCTCTCTTTCCGAATTTCACCCTTCGAAAACGTCACCGATACTGTCGCTCACAGAATGCCTTCGTCGTGTTGAAAGGCACCAAAATGAAGTACGGGGAACCAGCTTTCAAACAAGACCAAGATGGCGGCGATCGCCATGCGTCGTCTGGAGCTTTGGCGGCTTGAAATTAGGGCAAATTTCCGAGCTGGAGCTTCAATTCTGGCCCACCGATGCTTACAAATGCCATTTTTTTTAATACTTCGAGAAGGAATTGAGCAATAATACTTTGTGGGGTAATACTTTTGACAATGAAGACTTCAAAATCGCGATTTTTTAAAATTGGCATTTTTATTTTCGCTTTTTTGCGATTTCAAGACCTGCGTCGCCCCTTAAGGGATGGAGGTCATGTGATTTCGAATTTCAGAGACGCGTTGAGGCAAGATGCAAACTAGGCCTTCGCTCCCCTCTTCCTGAGCTCTTGATAATTTCCCACTGCGGGCGACACTACCAGCCGCAACAGAAGTATACGCAAAAGCGTCGCTGGTGCCATTGTGTGTACCGACTTGTAACAGTATTATCGACATAGCTTGAAACCATATGTTTGGTTGCCAACTCGCAAATTCAGCAAAATGAAATTGTTCTCTCATTGAAATTTGTTTTTACAATTGCCTGATAATTCAGAAACCTTTATGGCGCCCCGTCCATGTAAGAAAAAGTCTGTTGGTGACTACTTATTTGCAATAAAGGTCAAATTTCAATATAAGAAATTTTCTAATCAAACGAAAGTATTGGCGTTACTTACCTCCTTATATCAAGGTTTAACTGTACATGCAAAGAAACTTGAATACCGGTCCACATTTTAACTGAATATTTCAATTTCGAATCTGTTCCTCTAAATTCCTCCCATTGACAGCGACCACCATTTTGGCGTGAACTTTGTGATATTAGGAAAGGAGGGGCCACTGCTGTGTCGTCTGCTCTGGAACAGTTCGATACCACATCGGACATCATGCTCCGCATTCTCTGGCACCCATCAGAAGCAACAATGGTGTCGCCATTGAATTGTGCCCACACTTACTTCACTCTCGCAATAGAAAGCAGCAGCAAACTGCCAAGACACACGTGCAAAAACTAAGCAATGCATGGCAGCCATGACACATTTCCAGCACCTGCAGTTACTTCCGGTGTTTGCAGTATACAGAAGCTATGCCTTCGAGATCAGCTTCTGTTATGTAAGGAGCAGTTTTTGGGGGCAACAATTCGTTTTGTCACCACTCAGTGTTGTCAAACTGCTCTACAGTTCAACTATAACATAAAGAAATTCAAATGCGAACTTTCTACTGCGCCGGATGCACTAAAAATGTACCAGCTTACTGGGAGACGCATACAGTATGACACGAGAGGCATAATTCAAGCTAAGTAGTTTGATGTCATGGCCCCTTTAAGCACCGAAACACATTCTCTCCGGATGCATGAGACAGGCTTTCCTGCAGCACACAGGGCAGTCACCGGTGGCTTGGCAGGCACAAGCGGCTCACTCTTGCAAATGTGTAAAATGTTTGCATCCAGTGCATCGAGACCATTTCTTAACATATTGGCATAAACACTCGGAGTGGAAAACACAGAGTGAAAAGCTCTGATGTATTCGATGAAGTTACACTGGTCTTAAATGATTTTGCAGCATAATTTTACTTGAGAGAATTTCGTCCAAGCCAAACTGCACTTTGATTTTTCTGCTGTTATAATATTGTATGGTATGGCCATGACTGGAATCACCTACATGTTGCTTCAGTCACTCTCCCAACTAGCTACTCTGTACGTGTTGCACTTGCATTGTATCTCGCACTTCTTTAACCTTACTACGCCACACACATCAAGCTTTATCATTCATTTAATGGGCTTGGTCTTTGCTGTCATTGTAGTGCAATTTATTGCTGTGTTGCTGTCATGTTATTTTTTGTTGCAATCACGTGTAGTTATTCATTTCTTTTCTTTATTATTATTATTATTGTGACTTCCTTTTGTTGCTCAACCGCCTCTCCCTTCTGTCACCCTTGTAAGTCAGGAGCAGGGTTCTCCCTGGAAATTTTTTAGGGGTGGACACCTGGCAAGGGTGGGGTGCACACATAAATAAGCTTTTTTTTTTATTTCCCTTGTCTTTCTTTCTAATATGACCATTCTGCCATTTAACATGTTACATTCTACAATATTGTATTTTGGGTGCATTAATGAAAGAAATGTGAGCCAGCAACACACCCTTCGACGATCTCTATAGACTGCCAGGATAAGTAATTGCGCAGATGATCGCTGTCGTAATGCGCATGAAACACACGCCAGCTATTCAAATCTGCATCAACTACTAGTAGGAGCACCTCCCGTGTGCACGTGGCAGCAGTAATGATTCATGGCGCTAGTTCTACTCTATCTCCTATCGCTTTCTTCTTTTACTTTTACTTTTGCAATGCAAAATTTGCCGCTGTGGCTATTTGAAGCTCTGATCTTTCCTCTTTGCGATGATGCCAAAATGGTGGTGCTCTCTTGAAAGAAAGCCACACAATCTGCGGTGCGATGGAATTTCCCTAAGCCTGATTTTCTATTCAGTTTTTGTTGGCAGAACACTAGAAAAAGGCCATTTTTTTGAGCTTCTGCTTTATATTTCTTTCTAAGATTTCTCCACATGATAATGGAACACCTAGGAATTGGGGAAAAAAACTGAAAAATTTGACACTTTGATCAAATTGACCATTCAAATTGGGGGGGGGGGGGGGGGCCCTCAAAAGGGGTCAACTGGAGCAGTAGCCAGCATTTCTCTCATTGCCCACCATGGGGAGAACCCTGGTCGAGAGTTTAAAAATAAAGTAAAAAGAATGAGCTTTTTGTTACACTGTAAAGCTGGCATGGAAGTAGTATTGCATATTGTGCTGATTTCATGCTTGGCTGAAGCACCTGTGTATAATTTTAGCTCGTGTGCAACAGTGGGAAGCACAGTGTAATTGGGTAGCTAATGTGAATGGCATTCTGTTTTTAGAACAATCCTTCTTTCTGCTTAACGGACAGCCAACAGTGAGCAACATGTGATCATCAGAGCATGTGGCCTTTGGCACATTCTACACTGTCATTGTGTGACAGCATGCTGACAAACCTCTAATGTGAGGACACTTTAAATTGAAAGAAGCTGTGTGTTCTTCTCACATGTTCTTCTGATTGCTCACTTCATTAATGCAGTGTGCACTGACTGTCTTGTACGCAATTTTCTTATTGTAATTGCGGACGCTACCTACACAAACCATGTCCTCACTTAGTATATTCAAATAGCCCTTAAGTTCTATGATTACATGTTTTGAAATTAATCTGTGATGTAATCGTATGAGTGGTAAAATGTGACATCAGAGCCAGCCACCTGTCCAGTCTATTCCAAGTGTTGGCCCACCCCTGTGTCATCCCAGTCCCAATGTGCCTTTCTTTTCTGCTCATACTGTCTTTAAGATGGCCATAATTTTCGTCGTAGTGGTGCCATGGTAAACAATTTTCTGCAATCTGGGTGGCTCATACTTTGAACTCATGCCAAACTGTGTGGCAATTGAAAGCTTCCGGGAGCCAGATTTTGTAACACTTCTTTTCTTCCTTTGTCATTGGCCTGCATGCCACAGACTATTATCATTAGGGCAGGTCACTCAGCAGAGTGGGTTATGTGAAATGGATATAATTGAAGTAGATCATTACAAAATGTACCTTTTGAACATGTCCGTTGAGTCTTGTCTGAAAAAAATGTGTAATGAAACTCTGCTTCTCGAGTTCCAGTGGGGCTCGACAAAATTGAATGAAATGACAAACTTATTACTTGGAGCTTTTTGCTGCGACTTTAACTTGCATGTAAACACCTGTAAATTCGCCCTTGTTTTTAAAATGGTTGCTACCTAAATACCTTATGTGCTGAATAGTGCATTGACTGTGGTCCCTATTTTCTTAAATAAGTGGTTTGGTGGTGTGCCTGTTTGTGTGTGTGTGCTTTTGCCCAAGTGTGTGTGTTTACAAAAAAACATTCGACTGAACCCATTCTTATGATTATGTGGGAGAAGTGTTGGTGTATGATAAGTACTTCGTTGAAAGTGTCATGTTGTACTGGTGGTTAAGAACCAGAAACTCGGCTCAAAGTGTGAGTTAAGAGTCTAACTTCTTATGGGACAACCTTGTGTCCAGAAAAGCAACCAATAATCTTATAACAACTATTCGGGCTAGCACGGTCGTCAGTCGTCGAATCTGGCATAGTTATTTATTGATACATCACATGTCATACAGCTAGATGCAGCCTTTTGTGAAGCCAGGATTCAGGCCAAGCATTTTGGTTTGCCAAATGCAGTGTTTAGCACTGGCTGACAGCTGGGAGGCATGGAGGCTAGCACTGTAGAAAAGAGAGAAAGTCGATGCAACTTTGCATACACTACTGTCCCCTACTGCAAATACTGCTTACTTATTTTCAGGCTAGCAATGATTGAGGCTTAATGATGGTCCATTATAGAGGAATGTTAAGTTATGCCAAGTTAGGCTGGATTGGCAAATTATTCTTCTGGCACACCAGAAATGTCACTCCTACTGTGAGTGGGTTCTTGATGAGCCAGAGGCTCAAATACGAAAGATAGGCTTGAAATTTCTGCAGCAGCTCATCCCGACATGTTGAAATTTGAAGGGAATCTGCTTGGGTTTTATAATTCATTGATGTACAAGGGTTATATATGATCCTAAAGGCTCCAAATACTAAACCTAGTAAGTTTCAAGACATTTTTCTTATTAAAAATTGCTTGAAATGAGAAGATATTTTTTAGCAAGTGCTTTTGCACTTACAAGATACCAAACAGAAACATTGAATCAGTTTAGATTGATGAATTCTTTAAGATGTCTACTTTTGTTTACTTTGTGATATTAGATTGATTATTATAAGAAGAAATGATGGCAAAGTCTCGTTTTACAGGGTCACCATGTTAGTCTTTCGTATTAGCTGGGGTTGTGTGAATATCGAAGTTCTTGGATATGAATTCAATACTTTGATTCCAGTATCAGATCAAATATTGAATAATGATATGAACATGCATGTATGAGCAAGTTAGGTTAATTTCTTATTTTGGAACATTGCAGTTTCATTGTCAGTGTTAAAAAACAACACTAGTAAGCCATTAAAACATTGTGTGCTTGGCTGTTGTTAACTTGGAAAATTTTGTAATTCCCACTAGCTGACCCCGCCAGCCTGTGCCTTATTTTTTGAAGTAGTAGCTTAGCGCGAATAGAACTACGGACACAAGAAAGACAGACAAGGACAAGCGCTACTCACAACTGTTTAATGGAAGGAAGGGTAGTGCATATATATATCCTCTTGTCACGCATGTGCCTACCAAGCAGAAGAGAAGCTGGTACATGCACATCAAAGGCGGCTGCGCAAGAAGTTAAATTCGGCATCCAGTAATGTGATAGAAGGCTCACTCACACATCTATCTCTATTCTTCTTGATAAAGAAGGCCTCAAGAGCGAGCCTGGAAGAGGCGTTGCCCCTCCTGCCAAGAATAGTAGTCGCAGAAAATCGAGCGTCGCAACCACACGCGCTAACGTGAGCCAACAAGCGTGCGCCCTTATCCTCATTTTTCTTTAGTTTTTGCGCATGTTTCCTTAAACGGTCATTCACACAACGCTCGCTTTGACCAATGTAGAGCTTCCCACAAGGGTGCAAGGGAATTGCATAAACAACCCCTCTGGAGCACTCAACAAAGGGCTTCTCATGCCTCGTGCGGCAGCCCCGCCTGCTCTTACAGCAAACTCGAGAACACAGCTTCGAAAGCTTGTTGGGCGCAGAAGAGTTGTGTCCGTGGTTTTATTCGCGCTAAGCTACTACTTCAAATATGGACGACCAACTGGCCCAACAGTCAACTCTTCTAGAGTGCCTTATTATACCGCATCAAGTTCCCGTAAAATCGGGTGCATTTGACTTCGTGCCTGTCGTCACTCATCGCACTTGCTGTCAAGCAATAAGCTCAGAATTGGGGGTGGCGCTGCAAAAAAAAAAAAAAAGTTCGCCGACAGTTACGATGCTCCCTGATGCGAAATTTGAGCGAAGCTCTACACTTGTTTTCATACCGCGATAGGTTGGCTGGCGCAGGCAATCTGTCTCGTGCAGCACGTTGCAAACGAAGAGAGGTGCGGCGCGACTGCGGCGCTAATCTGGAGATAGCGAGAGCCAGCACGTGAGTGACGCGTGGGCGCCATTCACCCACAGCAGCCGCCACCGACAGGCGACGCACGCTACTGTGGCGCCATCTCGTGGCCTTTCGCTGTACTCTCCTCCGCTTTCCTCCTGGCGTCTTTTATCCCCCGCTACGCTCCGCGTTCGCTCTTTAATCCTTCGCTGTGCTCGTTCGCTCGGTTACGCCGACGTTAGTTGCAAGAATGGACGCTTCTAATGGTGAATTCCATTGGGAGAACAGGAGTAGAGAGCCGAGCAGTGCGGAGTCGGGTGGCAGCGCAGTGAGAGCAGGAACACTCGACCCGCCACTGGAATGCGGCGTTGATCCGGAGAGCAGGTGGGAGGGGGACGTGTGAGGAGAAATGTACCACGTGACACAAGCAATCGACGTCCCAGCATTCTCTGCGGGAGAGCGGCAAAACACGTGTAACCGTGTTGTGGTCGTCGGACGTTCACCGTTTCGCCGCAGCGTACAACGTGCATTTGTGCAACGCCGACGCATCCCGCAACGTTTCCTCCTGCAAGATTAGCCGAAATGGATTCTGAAGCTCAGCGCATCCTGCTTTCTATTATTCAGGGGAAGTCGCCGCGTGATGCGGAAATTTCTTTTGAACTAGAAAGAAAAACGGGCACTTTAACGATCTGACTTCCCTCGGAAGCTGAACAACGCACCTGCTCGTCGGAGTATGAAGAGACAGTCTTTCCAATGTACAGTCGCCCAAATCTTTAACTGGTGTGCGGGAGCGGCGACTTTTCCGGGCGTCAGCGCCGTATGACGCGGCGAGGCTGGAAACAGCCTAGTAGACGATGGGCCCAGCTGAGCGCGCTTTGTCCGCATGCGCTTAAGCCCAGACCACACGTACGCTTGCGGACGCGCGCAAGCTCGCGTTCACGCGCCCACGCATGCGCACACGGTGCGGCATGGCTCGTACGCGTCGAAACGCGGCGTGATCTCGGGGAACAGCTCCTCTCTGTTATCGCGCGCTTGGGTTGCCTCGCGTCGGCGCGCCTGGCTACGCAGCTACGGCGCGGAGCGTTCAACCCTCAGTGAAGCAGATTTATATCGTGCAAGAATGTGGTTCTTCCTTCCTTCGTGCACTGATGTAACAGCTATAAAAATATAACAATTACGTTTATAAATATCGAAGCATCTTGAAGCGCTGTCAGTAACAAAGTACGAAGCGGAGCCTGCCGAGGCGTCTGTGAGTGAGCCCAGTGAGCGCGCGCTGTCGCGCGTCTTTGTGGATGCAAACCACCATTACTCGCGAGGCGCGGCAGGCGCTAGGCGCGCGGACGCGAGCTAGCGCGCGTTCGCAAGCGTATGTGTGGTCTCGGCTTTAGCCTCAGACTCTTTCCAGCCGCGCCCCGTCAAACGGCGCTGACGCACGGAAAAGTCGCCGCTACCGCACACCAGTTAAAGATTTGGGCGACTGTACGAGTCCACTTTTGGTCTTTCCTCCGGCAACGAAAATAGCTCTTGAGAGATCGCCGCGTGCATTTCGTAGTCGTCATCGCTACTAGTGTCGTCCGTAGAACTACAACTCGAATCCGAAGTTGAGCTCCAGATCCTGTCGCTGCTGTCACCGTCGAGCGTCTCGAGCACTTCAGCAAGGCGAAGACGCTTTGCTGCCACTGTTTCCCGCGCATCCGAAGAGAAGCAAGGTGTACTAGAAATGTTGGTATCTCTCGCTGAATCGCTAAGCCCGTTCATATTAACGACGTCAAAGTCACTGGGGCCAAAACAGTGCCTACGCTTGGTTGCCGCCATTGCCGCCGCGCTCGCCGACTGAAGCAAAATGAGGAGAATATGACGTTTGGATCACGTGACTTCCTCGGTACTCCGCTTTTCAGGCGAGAGCAGTGCGGACTGCTCCCGGCTGCTCTCGGCGCAGCGAAACTGCTCTTGTTCTACCACTGGATGACGGCGCTCCCACTCCTGTTCGACCAATGAAACACGCCGCGCCTGGAAAGAGCACTTTCAGCGTGCTTTTGAGTGCTCCTGTTCTCCCAATGGAATTCGCCATAAAAGTGTCCGCTCGCTGTCCGCAAACACGTGCCCTCTTACTACTGAGAGGCTGGTTTTCCCGCAAAGTTTGGACGTCCAGTGGCTAAGTGTGCTTTACAGGCAAACTTTCGCTAGCAACACGAAATCATCGCAAAATTCGACTCGAAATCGGCCGAATATTCTTAAATTCATCATCATCCTACTTTTTATGTTCCCTGCCAGGACGAAGGCCTCTCCGTGCGATCTCCAATTACTCCTGTTTTACACCAACTGATTCTAACTCGCGCCTGCAAATTTCCTCATTGCATCACCCCACCTAGTCTTCTGCCATCCTCAACTGTGCTCCCTCTCGTTTGACACCCATTCTGTAACTCTAATGGTTCTCTGGTTATCCAACCTACACATTACATGGCTTGCCCAGCACTATTTCTTTCTCTTAATGTCAATTAGAATATCGGCTATCCCCGTTTGCCCCCTGATCCACACCACTCTCTTCCTGTCAACGATATGCCTAACATTTTTCATTCCATTGTTCTTTGCATGATCCTTAACTTGTTCTCGAGTTTATTTGTCAACCTTCAAGTATCTGCCCCCTATGTTAGCACCGGTAGAATGCAGTGATTGTAGACTTTTCAATGATAGTGATAAGCTCCCTTAGATTTTTAGATTAGGTAAAAACAAATGCAAAGAACTGTGTTTGCCCCCACACAGCCAGCAGTGTATTCAATTGATTTGAATATTTGTATCGAACCAAATATTCGAACATTTTCAAATATCTATTTTTCGAATTCAATACGAATAATAAAAATATAATATTCAGTAATATTCAAACTTTTCGAATATTTTTTACCCCCTTAGTATTTGCATCTTTTCACGCTTTGTACCAAGTGTCATCTTGTGCTAAGGGTGGCTTTTTTAATGTTGTGGAACAGTAATTGACTGCTGCCTGAATTCAGTTCAGAGCTTTCATCATTTCGTCCAATGTGTGCACAGGCACATTTCATAGGTGGCCACAGTATTTGTTGACTGGTCGCCCACAGATGCAAATTCTATTTCTACTGCTAACAGTCTCATCTATGATAAAAAATCTGGTTGCTGATGGTGGTTGTGGCCACCAGCACATTGTCGGCAATCTTTCAGTACTGCTTGTCATCCACCACCATTCCAGCTGGCAGTGAATTCTCATCACAAACACATTGAATACATCACTATGCCTGAAAAGAGTCTTTCTGTTGGGGGTTGTTCCCTTATAATTACATTTGGTGTCAAGTCTACCTTTTCTCAGCAGCTTAAAGGCATGAGGAAAGCTGAGAACTTGCTCTACCAATGTGATACAACAGACAACAACCTGTACCATAGCACCTTGTTGCACACTGATCATGTGTGAAAATTTGAGTAGCTGGCAAAGGGCCCCTCGCCAGGCCCCATCGAATATTTTGGTCATGCACCAAGTGCTCGCTGCACCAGGTATTCCTTCAAGAGCATGCAAGCTTTCGTTTGAATTTTCTGTTGTTTTCACAGCATGCATTGGTGCTATACTTTGCAGACACCCTCATCACTGCTTTATCTATGCACTTCAGTAGTCTCTTTACAACGCACAAGCCTAATGAGGCGCTCTTTACACATTGATTTTGTGGGGTAGGTGATGCTGAGTAGAGGTCCTTAATGTAGGTTGGAGATTGTTGATGTAAATGGTGATTTAGTAGACATGATTTGACATATTTGTTAGACGTCACAGCTTATGAGGGGAAAAAAAGCTGCAATGGTAGGTCACGTTTGAGCTGGGGTTTCAGGTAACCACGTCTACTCTGGTAAAGTTCTCAACATCCTGATCACAAAACAGCTCAGGGTGGCCATGTCAGCTGCTTATATTTGGCGCATACATGGAAGGGCAGAACCAAGTTGAAGATTAAAAGATTGTGGCATCACATTGAGCAGAGATTGAAACCATGATAAAGAAAAAACACTTTAAGCTACCATTGCTGCTTTCAACAGCTTCAATAGATGCTTGAAGAGCAAAAGCAGCAAATAAGTTTTCTTTTATCATTGAGTTTAATAACCTGAAAAAAACTTTAAACAGCAAGGCCCAAGAGCTGTTTAATGTCAACCAGTAGATACAAGAAATGCTACTGGTTGATGGACTGTTGCTCTTTGGTTCATTGCCTGCAGTAAAATTTCCACGATGAGTTACTTTCACTTAGTGCAATTGAAGTTATTTTGCAAAATGATTTTCTTGTTTGCTTCACGCAATAAAAATGACATAGTGCAGTCTTTTTGACAACGGTATCTTGTAGGAAACCTGTCATATGCAGCATTCGGTTAGGCCCTTCAGAATGCCTGAACGAAGCCTTGAATATTCTTGAATTTTTTTTTAAACTAAGCTTTCTTTGCCTCTTACCTTGTGGTGGGCCTTCATCATTGTTTCCTGAATAAATATACTTGTGGATATATTGTAGACAACATTGGTCACTGGGTAGGTGCGACTGGGCATGTGCCCGGACAGCTAACATCTGCATTGTGTATGTACCACTGGATATGTGACAAAAGTTGCATAGAAGCCTCAAATGTATATACATGTGTGCTTTGCTTCTCTTGAGATGACAAACACGTGTGTGTTGTCCTTTGCAATACCTCCAACGAAGATCAACTTTCCAGCTTCTCTGCTCTTCAAAGGTTAACAGCTAGGCTCATGTCATCCACTATTGCTGCTATCTTGCTAACTCAAACAAGCTTTGCATCATTTGGATCCCAGCATTGTGGAATCTGTGTATGTTTTCATTCGGAGGCTATGAAATGTAAAACTATAGGGCAGTGCAGTGAAGATTCTGGGGAAATGTTTTTGCCATGCTGTGCACTGTGCAATTTCAAGGGTCAACGACTACCTGCATTCTTCTGCCAGCTTTGAAGTGTGCAAGTTGAAGGGTTTACTTCATAGGTTTGCGTGTTTTAGTTCCTTGTGCCACTTACTTGGTCATTTTAACAGAGCCACTCTCTGTAGGCTTTTGCTGAATTTGTTGGATGGAAAAATGTTGCTAGTACTAAGTGAGTTTCTGCAACTGCAGTCATCATTCATGATTGATTGATAGGGTCCCAAAACAGCAGAGGGCCTGTGAAGTGGGCTGTAGTGGAAGGATTAATTTTGGCATGTCGTGTTTTTCTGATGTACACCTTGTGCCAACTACATGAGCGTTCTTGCTTTCTGCTTCCATCAGAATTCAGCTGCTGTAATCCATTTGAATTTAACAAACTACTTCAGGCTCAGTAGCAGAATACGACAGCCATGAATTATGTAGCTGGCAAATTGGTGCTTAATTTATTCAGATACCAATTGAGTTTTTAATGTGTGCTTTGGATCGTTTGAATGGCATACTCAGGCTTGTCTTGCATTTTCTCTAGGAGGTTGATATGGCAGAAGTCGACTGTATTCTTAAAGCTCTGTTTTATCTAGCCCTTCGCTCAGTGCTCATGCATCGTTTCACACCCGACTTCATATGAGCTCAGGCTTATCAGACAGGGGCCAATGCTTGCTGCTGGGCCGCCCGTTGCAGGGGGACCTGTTTGCTTGGGAAGACTTGGTGCTTCGTGTAGACGTGGGCCGCGTGGCTGCCACTGTGGCTGCACTGGTGCCTGGCCACTGGCTGCCATTGGGCACCACTGGTGCCGACCGTTCTCTGGCGTGTCTGCTCCTGGTCACACTGGCGGGAACCTGCCTGCTGCTGCTGTGTGGATGGCCACCGCACAGTGACAGTAGCGACGAGTGGAGCATTGTCGACCTTTGGCTTCCTGTGGGGCTCTGCTGCGGCCTCTACCTTCACGCCTGCCTCTGTTGGGCGCCGTGACCATGTCATCTACTATCGCTAAGTCCTTTTGGACAAAGATGTTTCTCTCAGGCTCTCAAGTCAGCCTGCAAAGGCCTGTCGCCTTGAGCTGTTCTTGTGACTCGGAGAAAGTTTTCATGGGCACATTCCCAGATTTCTCCCAAGAACCCATGCAGAGTTGCATTGAGCTTTCCTTGTAATTAAAAAAAAACAAAGGAAGGCTAGGCTCGTTTGGTCTTTTCTGGGCTGCAAGTGAGGATAGGACTACGTACAGTGATTTTCATTTGTGCTTATGATGTTTAGGCACATGGCACCTTGTCTCACCAAGGGTCATGACATTGGTGGTCAGGTTTTTTTTTTTTATCTTATGTTCAAAGGGCAGCTTATGCTAATCTTTAGACACCTACACTTTCAGCAATCGTATCCTTTTGAAGGCACATGTAAGCAGGACCACACTGACTAACATTGAGTACATTTAAAACAAAAAAGAAAGGTTTCAGCAAACTGACTGCTGAGCACCTTCTAGCTTCAGTGGTTACCATATCCTTCTGTTCTTTGGCTTCTTTTCCGTGCTGCTCTCCTTGTTCACAATTTTGGTGCATACCATTCAGTTTCAGTTCTTCATAGCTGTGGCCATTGTCCACGAACACTGTCCACAGTGTTACATTTGTTTCAAATTCTGCTGCTGCATCCTCTGTCTGATGATCGTGTGCTTTGTTTTCATTGGCTCAGGCTTAATGAGGTTAGCCAGCTTAAAGAATGGTTTATCTTAAATTCTGCTGCTGGCATTGTCTTCCATGTGTGGCATCTATTCTGTGTTCAGCCAAGTGAGACAGCTTTTGTGCTGATATGCAGCCCTGTTTGTTTTCAGTCGCCAAACAAATTTTTAGGATGCCTATTTGCAATACAGTAAACAAAAAGCAGTGCCAATCAGTGAGGTGTGTTTTCTACTTTCTGACCTTTACGTTGCTGTTGCAGGGATGCAGCAGAAATCCGTTCATATGTTCCTCACTTTTGCATTTTCCCAGCTGATATGTAGAATTTTCACGGTTCCAACTTAACCCTATGAGAGTCAAGGGTGAAAATATATGGCGCCGCGAACGAAGTCCAAAATAATTGATGCCATATATTTATGTTTGTTTAAAAAGCGCACCAATGTCCAAACTTTTTCTTTTCTGTCATGTGCTGCCACTATGTAGGAATACTGGAAATTTCTTTCACGCGACTCCCTCTCTCGGTTTTCGTTGCATGGTTTGTTTTAGCACTAGTTCACTCCCGTGTGTCTATAAACTACCGCTCGCGCATCGGCACGCACGCGGGCGGGTGGCGGTTTGGGTTTTGTTCCTCTGGTGGTTTCGGCTACTTGCGCTTGTAAAACTGATGGCTATCTAGTTACTAATCACTCAAAAGGTGACCGCTCGTTTCTAGCTCGTTTAGTGCTGACGGGGCTGTGCATAGAAAGGATGCCGCCGTGCATGCGTTTCCGTTGCTTTTTTTTTTTTTTTTTTTGCAGACTCACAAAAACTAATTGCCTTTGGTTGGCGATAAGATGAAGACTAGCGGAAGTTTGTGACAAGTTTTCCTTTTTTGACGGGCACACAAGCACAGTTTTTTTGTGTGCACGCACCTACGCAGTTCGATTACGCTATAGATGTACATATTAGTGTAAAAGCAGGAACATTCGACTGTTGTGAAATATTCTCGCATACGCATTTTCAAAGCCTTGAACTATAACAATGCATCAAATTTTCTCTTCTTATCAGTTTATTTCCTTTTTTATTGTTATTCATGAATGAAGAGTACATATATACGAACGCAAAATATCTTTTTCTCACTTAATGGTCACCCTAGAAAAATTACGGTAAGTTTTTTTCGAAATAACTCCCTAAAAGGAATTGGAATCTGCAGTAAAAAATGGAATCCTTCGTAAAAAAAAATCGACTCTGCGAGGTCGCATATGGCAAAAAAAATTACCCTCAGAGCGTTAATACCCAATGACTCCTTTGTATTAGGTTCCCATTTAAAACGTTGCCATTCTGTAATGTTCCCACATGTATTTGAGTGCAGCAGTCATGTAAATTTATCTCTGCAGAGGCACATTTGGAAGTATGAAATGCCAGAAGTATGCGATCATCAATGCCGATAAGCGTGTTATGGTGCACTTGTAGTTCTTTTTAACTGCCTAAAGCCATCTTCGCCGCTATACAGCGGTGTTATGCGGTGGAGCATATTGAGAGTGGAAAGGGGTTGCTCTTATGTAACATAAAACGAGTCCCTTAATTATACATGCATGCAGAGCTGTTCCTGACATTGCTATGGAAATTTAGGGTCTTTCATGCCGTTATGTTTCCTGGCTATCGCGTTTTTTTTTTCCTTCTTTTTTTTCTGCAGTCCCTTGAAAAATGTTTCAGTGGGGTTCTACTGTATTACAAAAACAAGTCCTTTCTTTTTTTGTAGTGTGGTAGGTTCTCATGATGCCACACTAGTATCCAGGTTAAAGCAGTGTTTGTTGATGCCCAGCCACATTGCTATCGTCTGACCTCATGCGAATTTTGAGGACATGTTAGACTGGTTCAGTTTCAGCTAGCAAAATGTAACGCTGTGTGTAGTTGTCTAGTCTGTTGCCCACATGCTTTGTGGATTTGATGCTGCGTCTTACTCGGGCCCTTGAGACCAAGTGCTCGAAACAGTTATGGGCTGTCACTTTCGTCAGTAGCCGGCAAGCAATGTCTGCTGTACATTTTAGGTCAGCTTTCATACTTCTGCTGATTTTGCTTAACTGAGCCTGTAAATACAATGTGATTCGATGGTGTTTCCCACTCAGACCCTTGAAACCAAATGCTTGAAAGGGCCTGGGCTATCTTTCACTTTTGTAAGTAGCCTGCAGGCAGTGTTGTCTGCTCTTTCCGAAGGCCCTGCTCTACACCCTAGTTAGCTTTCATGCTTCCAGTGATTTCACTTAACTTAGCCTGTAAATATAATGTGGTGGCTATTTTTCACTGCCTCTATATTTTTTACATGGCCTTCAATTTAACTTACAAGTAGTAATTCTGACCGTATATCTATATAAGCTTTTAAGTGGTTCCTTTCTAAATTAGTTTAGGTCATTGAGCAAATGGAGTCACACTGAACAAACTATTGTATGCAGACTTTCTGAGCAATAAGTACTTAGTTATATTTCGTTTAAATTTCTTATAGTATTCGTAAAAACTACACTAAAGAAAAGGTGCATTAAATGATGAATAAAAGACATAGTATTTAGATTGGAAACTCATTGGTTATTTGCCACATTGCTAACCAATGCCTCTTCTTAAAATTTACCCCAATTTTGTTGCGTTTTCTCAGACTGAGGATCCAAGTGTCCTATGAAGTCATTAGGCACTTTTGTTGTTCCTGCACTGCTAGCTCACATTTCAAGATGAGTGGCAATTTAAATGCCTATGGGGTACTGTCTGTGAGCTCTCAAACAGCCGTAGCTCACGAACCCAGGCTTGCACTCTTGAAACGGACTGAACATAGTTGGTCTGTTTTAAACAGTGAGCACAGGCAGTTGTGCCTTTTACATGACGATATAACCAGCGCGAGAGTTGACACGGAGCACGAAAAGAAGTGACAAGGACAAGCGCTTGTCCTTGTCGCTTCTTTTTTGCGCTTGTCCTTTTCTTTCCTTATTGTGCTCCGTGTCAACTCTCGCGCTGGTTATATCGTCATGGTATACCAACTAGCCCTGTCTCACAGCCTGCCTTTGATGTTCCTTAATTTTTTTCCACATTGCAGCTATGTTACATTCACTGTGAAGTGTACATTCGTGCATCATAATATAATAGTCACCCCACCGGTACTTTTTGTAATAAGTGCTGCATTTTTTTGTGTCACACTTGAAGAAACTGCTTTAGGAGGTGGCTTTAGCTCAGGGTCAACTTGATGTCCCTAGTCAGATATAGATGCTCCCGTCAGATGAACACTGAATTGATCAGAATTATTTTCTTTCTTTTTTTCTTCATTTAAGACAAAGCTAAATTCTGTTAGCTCTTGGAAGCAAAATTTCGTTTATGGCCCTAACTGTTTTGCGAATATTGCCATAAGTTATTAACTTTCAAGAAAAGATTTAATTGCCAAGTTTACCATTCTATAGCTCTGCAACAAAAACAGAGATCACAGTTCTGTACACTATATCTGTTAAACTGCTTAAAATGTACAGATATGATGTATTAATTTACAACTTATGTAAAATGATTGCGTTAGTTATAATTTTGTTGATCACATTTACAAATTATTTCTACTATTTGGAGCATTTTATAACACATCAGTTTTTGCCTCTTAATATATCTGAATAAATGCGCTTTACAGAATTGGGATTCTTTTTCTTGCCAAGTAACAGATTTGTAAACTTGATGCTTGTTTATTTCTTCATAATTTTCATATTTTCGCAATTTATGTTGAAAGACTTGATAGCCTACATCATAAATTTGCTTTTGACAGCCAGTAAGCCTCTTCTTTTTTCCTTTTTTTTTGTATGCAACAACCCTGATTAAAATGCTGAAACGTGTATCCCTTCCCACATATTTAGATAGGAGCTTGCAAGGTTAAGGTTCCTCTTAAAGTAGAAATGTCGGTCACTTCGATTGAAGGTAGGCAGCACAAACTTGATTAGTCAAAATGGGCAGCATATCTGGCACAGCCAGCCTAGCATGTCCATATATTGTCATAATGACTGTCATGAATTCAAACTTGTAAGCACTCAAAAGCCCCGTTAGGGCAGCACTTTTCATCTGCAAGCTCTGTCTATAGAGTGATGCTGCATTTGAGCGAGTTGCTAGTGCATTGTGCAAATGAATCGAGAGGGAGGCACCACCCTGCATAGGCGCTTATTCCAGCTGCCTCATTTTCTTGTCTGTCATGTTGGAAGAACCCTCAAGTGGCTCACGTACGGGCTGTCCCACCACATGAATGTTTAGCGGAACTAAGCTTTGAGCAAAAATACTCATGCACTAAGTGAAGATGAAGCTGTCACATTGTTGTTGAAAGACATGTGATGTACTTATTTAGTACTTAAGGTTAATTAGCCAACTTTTTTTTATGTAGCAGAGGTGTCAGAAAAAAGCTGAGCGAGGAAGTGGGGAAATGATCATGCAACGCACCTAATGACAATTTATTTTGGAGGCATTTGCAGAGCACTAAAGAAATGTAAGTGTCCTAAAAATATCTTGTGCTGAGCTTATGAGCACTTTTCATAACCCATCACTGCCGTGTGCCCCAGTTCACTCAGATTTCTTATTCTTACAAATGCTTCACTTGTTCTGTTCAGATTTCAAAATGGGAATGAAAGTTCAGCTCAGTGCTTCCTTGGTTTTCTACACACATCATACTCAAAGTTTCCACGTATCTACGATCATTGATTAAATAGGTGGTCATCATGGATGTGGAAGTTATCCTTCCAATGCAGATGTTGTCACGCTTATGCATTGCATAATTCTTTTTTGCAAATTGCAGGCACCACTTGGTATATTCTTCTTGAAAAAAATGTGCAAAGAGGAGTTGCAAGAGTTGTCTCCCCCAGTTAATTGAACCTGAGCATGAGCATTTTCACATTGTGTTCAGTACATCAAAATGCAATTTATTAAATTTTTATGACTAGTTTTGAAAAGGTATATGAGAATATGTGAAGATAATGTGTGAATCTAATTAGTGGGAGTTTTAAAAACCAACAGTGCAAAGCTACCTTTATTATTGGATTTAAGCACAAACTCTGTTCAGCTGCTTATCAAAAGTTCCATTTGGCTATTGGTTAAGTATCAGTGTCAAGCCGCTGTGGTCACTTGGGTTCAGAGGGCGCTGGCCTTTCTTGGCATTGAAGGAATCTGACATCTCAACATTGTTTCCCTTGCTTGTTGCAGCAGTTGCTCAGTGCATCTTTTTTTATGCATAGGCTCGGTGCATTTTCTGAAACTTAATTTTTCTGAAGCATTATAGCTGAAGTGCGCTTAAAAGATATTGTCTTGGTTCACAAGTTGGCATAGATGTCCAAGCTGCATATGCTTTCCTTAAGAGCTGTTTGCAGCCCAATAAATGATGTATGAAGCTAATATTGTATGATCCCTCTAGTCCTGACTTCTGTGCATAGCAAATCTATATAAAACCCCTTTTGCTCTTTCATATTGGGGCATTATATGATAAAAACAAACACCTCTGTTTTCTCTGTGGTTTAGTATGTTTGCCATGAAAGAGTACATACATAACATGATGCTTGCACTGTGTCTATTGAAGCTGTGCAACTAATGGCAGAGATGTCTGCATTTTTTCACTTTGCGCTGCTACCGCATTCAGGAAAGACAGGTGTTACTTCTGATCAGAGTGTTTCAGCGGTTGTTTCCCCCCCCCCCCCCCCCGGGCATTGCTCGCATTTTGTGCCTAATGTTGAGGCCCCTGAGGCTTGGCTTAGTGCTGTATGCTGTTTCCCCATCATAGATGTACTTGTTTGGAAAATCTCAATTTCTGTGCCTGCTTCTGGTGTGGGCAAGGTGTGGGTGATTTGCGTGTGATAATGGTTTCTGGAAACAAGACAATAGAGCCAGTGATGTGATCATGTTGGGAAAGCGTAGAGAAGCCCTTGAGGGGCAGAGTTTTTCACCCGTACTCATAGTTGCGGGATTACTGTGCTGTTACTTAACATTCCGGGCCTGGTGAGCAGCTTGTTGCACCTTTCTTCTGAATCATGGATGTGTCTAATCCACGCCTGTGTGCATTCTGAGGTATGCAAGCCTGACACCGTAATGAACAAAGTATACATTGTCCTGCTGTTTCTGTGTATTGTTGTCGTAATAGCGTGTGTGTTTTAGGTAAACCCAAACAGCCAGCTGGCGCTTGTCTTCTGGTTCTGGAAGCTTGCATGTGAGAAGGCTCCTCCAGTAAGAGCTTAATTTGAGTTGTGAACACAAATAGCCCTTGTTTCACTTGTTTTGTCACGTTCATTTGCTCACATCAAGATGTCTGTGTATAAACGGCAAGAGCACAAATATTTTACTGTGGAAGGCCTGCTATGCACATGGTAACAGGCACTGTACTCAGAAATGCCTTCCATCTGTTGAAAACTAATGCATCTCATAGTTTAATGCAGTGTTGTGCATTTGTATTCTGTCTTCAACAATTAACTGTGTGTTTTCAAAGTGCTGCCGCTAGTCAAGATGCATTTTTCCTTATTGAAGAACTTATAGACTTGAAACCTTGATTTCTGGTGCTTTTTTATACATTTTGTACCTGCATTTAAGTGCACCATTCGGTGTGCATTTTTTATACTTTGTGTGTTCTTTTGTGTGTGTGTCCCTGAAAAAATATGGAGGCTGTATAGTTTAATTTACACAGTTTAAGTCAGTATAAGTTTAGTCATTATTGTTAGTTTATCATTTTTCTCAGAGAGGTCTCTGGTGTCCTTTTTCCACTAAAAGAATCTGGTGACTCTTTTTGTATCCTTTGTAATATCCGTTCTACTTGTCCTTGTTATTGCTCTAGAATATTGTTTTGAGTATATTTTTGTATTAGAGCTCGTGAAGTATTCTGTGGCTGACTGCTAATTCTGATTCCTATGCATTACAACTCTGTCAAGTGGTTCTCAACCACCTGTTGGTTGCTCATTGCATTGCCTCGTGTGGACTCATCTGTGTGTCTAAGCGTTACATGCTTGTGTCCGAAGGAGTGCTCAGGGAAATTCCCTGTGTGCATTGTTTGTTGAATAGTGACTCTATAGAAAACCACTACCCTGTGTCTCCATGTTTGGCAATGGTGCTCTGGCTTTATGGCAGTCGGATGGGAAGTATGGGACTACTGCACCCGCAAAAATATACAGTGACTTGATCGTTAATTCCAACAGCTTTTAAAAGCTTTGCGCTTATGGCTTCTTTTTCACTGAAATTTAATAACATTGCATTTTCAGTCTGCATCGTCAAAACGCTTAGTGTTCTTTCTTGCCTTAAAAAAAAATGATTTTTTTTTTAAGCTTTGCTGTATGTGCACCTTTTTATAGGAAAAACAAGCCACTTAAAAGGTGCGAACTGGTTTCACTGCCTGTCCTACTACCTCTAAAAGTCGAAATGAAACAAACAGCTATGTTAGGGGTTATTGAGGGAAATTCAAATGAAAAACTAGCACCAGTAAGGACAAAAACCTTTTTCAAAAGTTGTAATAAAAATGGAAGTTACTGTGAGGCAAGTTTTGCGAGGAAAGGCACGTGTGTATAATAGTTAGGTATAAAAAGCACTTTGCAATATAATCAGAACTGTGCTCCATATAGAAGATGTGATCATTTCTTCTATTTCATGCCTCAAGCCGTGATGAACTCAAAATGCTGGAGTAAGATTTGCATAACACCAGTCTTTCAGTGTCGTGCAAATAATGAAGGCATACTTGCGCAGTAGGGTATGCAGGTCTGTGCATGTTGGCATTGAAGTGACGCCATGATGAAGGAAAAAGAAACAGAAGCGCAAACTGGTCAAACAGCCTTATCTATGGCACTCTTAAATGAACTGTACGCCCTCTACGGCTTAATTTTGCCCAAAAATAGTTGTTTAAAAATAGTCACATAGGTTTCTGTTCTTTAACACTCTGCACTTAATACTTTCCTCGTAGGAACGCCATGCACTTTTCAGTGGCCCATTGTGTTCCTGCCAGGAAAGTGCTCGGCGCACGCCATTAAAACAGAAATGCGCAGATCAGTAATGATGATCTATATTGTTGGGAACAAATGACACACAAAAGGGGTGTGCAATTTTTAAATAAAAAGTGTAGTACTGTGATTTGTACTTCTGGACCGGGCTGCAAGTGTACTCAGACTCACAGGGGACGCTTTGCTGTGTTGGCTCACATATCTGCTAAACTATTCTACTTGAAACCCACAACTAGAGTTGCATTATACATTTCATTTCCTTAAGTCATCAAGTCTCGCCTTTCATCGCATTCAAGCAAATGTGGTATTCGAAACTCCAGTGAAGTGTATTTTGCTGATTGAGCATTTAGCATAGAACCTTGTGTATTCAGTGTGTGTATTCAGATGGCACTGTATTCTAGAAGCCCTGGAACATTCACACCTGTATTTATGCAACTGGCTTCATATAGCCTGCATGTTTGGACTGTGCCTGTCCTTGTTGCTGGAAGGAGGGCTTTTGCCCAGTAGAAGTGCCTGTACTGAATTTCGTGCCCATGTGGGGAAATTTAGGTTGGATTAAGAAGTGACCACAACCACTGCACAAGCGGTGCACTCTCCACAGCCCAGAACACCTCATTCACTGCTCCCCCCTACTTGTGTGTGCGCGCGCAGCAGCAGCAGGGCGCACAATGCCGCCAGATGCACACACCAGCCTTGTGCCATGAAAACAGCTCACTTCCGAAGTTCCCTGCAAGGCTCGCTTTGCTGTAAAAACAAAAAAAGCTTAGAAAAAAGAAACAGCTGCTGCATTTGTTTGATGATCAGTGATAATCAGTACAGTATAAATGCAAGGGGTGCTAGTTGATGCAACTATTACTGTTGAGATTACTTGTTGCACACATATGCTCCCCCAAAATGTAGACATGCTGACAACAGTCTGTAGTGCTCCAGAAGGGGCACAATGGCCACCTGCCTGAAAGAGGTTGTCACGAAAGAGGTATAGGGGCAGGAAGGAAGAGAACTGCACCAGCAGGGGAATGGGAGAGAAAAAGGAGCAGTCTAGAATGCACCACGAAGCTCAAATGCAGGTCTTGGAAAGCATGCAATTTTAAAAAAAGTAAACAAAGAAAATACTTAGAAGTGCAGCTGTTCAGTGTCTGGCAAGCTTTCTTTAAAAACGTAAGGGGAAGGAGCACATTCATGACAGTGGGCGAGGTTATGTTGCGTGGAGTGATGGCGAGCTTATGTATTCGGTGGCTGTGGTGAGTGCACAAGAACTGCGCGTCCTGAGGCGTTGCCCTGTGCAAGGTTGCATGGACATTTTGGGTCCACCTTGAGGCACTCGCAGAAGTGATGACAGAGCCAGATATACTTTCGCTTTTATTTTTCTTCAAAGAGAAGTGTGCCGATCTTCTGACGTGTCTGATGAAACTGTTAAGTGCTTTGAAATATAAGTGCTCATGTTCCAGCTAATTATTTTGTTAGCGTTCTAAAGAATGTGCTCAGTGTGATTTTTTTTTTTTTTTTTTTTTTGTTACTGTAACCAGAAGGGCAGTCTTACCTCCTGCTTTTTCATGCTGTTCTATGCTTTCATGTATGAGGAACGCTAGCAAAGTAGTCTAGTAACTTCAGTGTGCGAAATCAAACTGTGCTACGGAGCTGTTAGTCATGGACACATATTTCTTGAAATAAAGATAATTATGTAACTTCATTTATGTGTTTGAGCACAAGCATTTCACGTATTAGGACCACTGGGAGTCAACAAAGCAGCATGATTTGCGAGGTGTGCTGCTGCTTCCAAGTGCACACGAATACTGGGTCCATATTTTTTAGCATTTTATTTAATTCTCCATTCTTTATTTCTTATCATCCACTGTGCTTAGTGCTCGACCTTGGCAATAGCAGTGCCATAATGGCTTTTGAGCCAACTACAAAGGACTTAAAGGGACACTAAAGTGAAAAATTATTTCTTCTGAATCAGCAAGTTACCATTCTACAACACCAAAAACACCACTCTTACAACGATAAGACATTTGGTAAGCCAGAAAAAGCGAAAGAATGAAATATGGGTGGCGATGCCTACTTAAGTTCCTGCACCTGGGGGCTGTGACATCTTGGATTTCGATGGCATCTTCTAGGGCCTACTAATTATATATAGCGGTACAGATTGACTACATTGTGTTCTGAAAGAACCAAATATTAAACATGGCAACTTTTGGGAACCTTTATTCAGCCAACGTGGCCCAAATGCGAAAACATACTTTGGAATCCCTGACGTCACGCTGACGTACCGGCACTGGGGTTTCGGCGCGAAATTCAAAAACTGATACTTGGACCTTCATTTTCTCATCTAATACTCAAGCTATTTTTTTTTAAATGACTGCCTGTAGGGTTTTCAAACAATGCTTCATTAGTCTAAACTGATTTATTTTTTCGCTTTAGTGTCCCTTTAAAGCATTGAAACGGATTCTCACCAATGAGTACACAGGACTGACCCTTATTGGTCTCGTTTATTGCTCACTAATGTTTTATCTCTTTTTGTTGTGAACCAATTCACCCAAGAAAATGTTTTACTATGACAATGAAATTCATCAGGTTTGGTTTTCTGCATCAGCTTGTAATGCAGCATTAGTGCACAAATGTTCACATGCTACTAATGCTTGCTGTAGTGTGAGGCACCTATATCAGATAGTATATGGAATAGGACAGAGATCATGGGAAACGTTTCGGGTCATAGATTAACGAGAGCTTGCACAAAGGATGATAAGGTTGAGCTTTGAAGAACGTTTTTAGGCAGGGCCTTCCAGTCATGGATGGTTCGGGGGAAAAACGACTGCTTAGATAAAGTGGTATGCTGTGAATACACATCTAGCCTGAATGAATGCGATGAACACATTGGGCACCGGCTACAAGGTGTAATATACAATTTTTGTCTAGTTTTACATGCTCCCGATGAAATAAATATAACATTTCGAGCCTCTCTCGATAAAAGAGCGCTAACTGATGTATTGTTGGAATTAAAAATAAACCTGACTGATTTCCACTGTATCATTTCAATAATATTTATGCTTGCTTGGGTGTAAGGGTCCCAGACAGGAGTAGTGTACTCTAACAATGGTCTGATGAAAGTCTTCTATGCTAGTATTTTATATTGTAGATTTAGCCAAGGCCCTCCTCAAGTATCAGGGCTTCTTCATGGCTTTCTTCTTTTTTAATGTGAGCTACATGGCTATTCCACCGAAGGTCCGACGTAATTACTAAATGAAGGTATTTATATTCTGTAACAGAGGATAAGTTATGGCTATTAATGCTGTATACAAAGGGTAACGGCTGTTTTTTGCGTGTAATTATTGATACTGTTTTTCTTAGGTTAATGCTCATTCGCCACTCTAAGCACCATGTCGCTATTTCTGATAAAGATGAATTTAGGATTGTCTGATCTGCCTCGCTGTGAATTTCATGATAAAGTATGCAGTCTGCAAACAGCCGAATTTTAACTGGTATATTATACACTATATCATTGATAAAAACTAGAAAGCACAGAGGGCCCAAGACTGATCCCTGTGGGATTCCAGATTGCGCATCAGATAAGTCTGATTTCGCATCATTAACAACAACTGTCTGTCGCCTGCCCGTAAGATAAGTGAAGTAGTTGGTCGTCTTTGAGAATAAGTTCTAGCTTTGATAACAACTTTTGGTGGGACACACGGTCGAAGGCTTTCTCAGAACCCAAGAATACCATGTCAATTTGGCCTTGACCGTCTACAGTAGACTCTAATTCAAACTCGAAGGGACCCCAGGACTTTGTTTGAATTATCAGGAAGTTTGAATTATTGGAAGTTCTCGCATATATGACTCTGAGCAAGATTACAGTGCACATTACAATTAATTATCCACTTAAATCATATTTTAAACATTTCACTCTTTAATTACACAGTAAAAACAGAGCAGAGGTGAAGGATCCAGAACAAGTTTAATGGAAATCTATGGCTGACTAGACCGTTTGAAGAAATCATGAATTGTTGATTGTTTTTTCTTTACATGTGCATTAAGAACAAAGTTCTCTATTCCATTAAGAGCAGCGAGTTGTTCTTGAGAATTTTCTTCTACAGTCAGAAATTTGCGGACCTCGGCAAGGTAGTGGAAGGCCTGTGCTGCTGTCACAGAGGATTGCTCTTCTGATTCCTCTTCACTTTCGCTGCTGTACTGTGCTGGCAGCACCTCAGCCACCAAGTCGTCCAGGGTGTCTTCCCTGCACACGCAGAGGTTATCATCGGCAGCCGCAAATTCACTGAGGTCAGCAGCTATGTTGTGTGCTTGGAGTGCAGAAAGCACTAGCCTTGCTTCATCGCTCTCCATTTGGAGGCAGTCTTCACCTTCATTTCGAGCGCAGTCAGGCAAGGTATCACTGGTGTGGCCTGGTATGCGGAAGGCATGCTGGAAGCAGTTCCGTATCGTTGCCGATGTTACTGCACTCCATGCGTCAGCTAGCATTCCCACAGACGACAGCAGTGTTATGCTGTACGACATGGAATTATCCATGCATATTAGCATCCTCTTAAGGAGTAGCTTTCTGTGGTTTATCTTCAGACATTTGATTACCCCCTGATCCAGAGGCTGGAGCACAGCTGTTGTGTTTGGAGGGAGGAATTCAAGACGAATTGCCTCCAGCCCCTCCACGTCACCGTGAGCGGGACAATTATCCACTATCATCAGCACTTTTCTTTTATCGCGCTTAAACCGCACGTCAAGTTTCCGCAGGCAATCCTCAAACAAAGATTGCGTCATCCATGCACGTGTATTTGCTGCATAAGAAACGGGAAGAGTTCGGACGCCTTTAAAGCATCTCGGACGCTTCGATTTGCCAACAACGAAAAGTTCGGGCTTGTGACTACCGTCCATATTGGCACAAACCATGAGTGTGAGCCGCTCCTTGCTCAGCTTTCCGCCGGTGCAACGTTCCTCCTTGCGACACAATGTTTGCTGAGAAGGCACTTGAAGAACAGTCCCATTTCGTCAGCATTATAAATGTCAGCCGGGGAGTATTCAAGCAGTAGGCTCTGAAGACGCGTCTGCTGCCAGTCGGTAGTAACCGCCTCATCGACCGCTGCCGCTTCTCCACTTACTGTTTTGAAAGTGAGGCCATGTCGCTCCTTGAATTGCAACACCCATCCATCACTACACTTGAAGTCTTCAATTCCAAAGCGCAAAGACAGTTGTTCGGCCTTCTCTCGCAGGATTGGTCCACTTACTGGTAGACTGCAGCTCCGAGCGCGCTTCAGCCAAAGAAAAACTGCCTTCTCAAGCTCCGGATGCGCCGCCTCCCTAAGCCTTTTTCTGTCGGGAGCGAAATGGCCTGCGTTGTTTCGCAGCTTGTCTTTCGCTTTCACAATCGTCAGCGTACTTTTTGTGATTCCATACTTCAATGCCACAGAAGTCTTCTTCGCTCCAGCCTCAACTTCTTCTATTGGCTGCCAATTTTTCTTTCACAGAAAGGGTTCGGTACTTCCCCCGCGGAGACATGATGCTACCAACGCGGGCGACCGACCAGTGAAAGAAAAGCGCGAGCGGTCACGTGATTCGGAATCGGCCGATGCTACTCGCGTCACTTTCGCACCTTTTTTTTTTCCTTTTCTCGTGCTCTTTGTTTTTACATCAGTTTTGAGCGTTTTGACAAATGCAAGTGGACAGTCGTCATTTCCACAAGTTTTGAGGGTTATGTGTTTTAATTTCGAACTTCCTGCTTTGAACTGGCTAGCAAGCATGCTAGCAAGCCACGGAAAGTTGAGCAACAATGTGCCCTTCGGGAGGCTTTTGTTTCGAACGTTTGTTTGTTAGGCTCTTGTTCGCTTTCTTTTATTTTTTTAGGCCATAGTGCGCTTATTTTAACATTTTCCGCTGTTGTGGTGATATAAGAAGTCAGATTTTTCACCAGTGGTGGCAACGATAGCCGATAATGTTCCGGTATGGACAAGCAAAAAGTACGAATTAACCGAATTGCGGTGTTTGAATGAAGCGGCCTTAAAATACATTGAAAACATGGCGAACCAACCAAAAATTTGATTTTTGTTTGAATTAACCGAAAGTACGAATTATCAGAGTTTGAATTATCGCGAGTCTACTGTAGTTGCTGCCGCAATTTCATGCACTGTTTCTAATAGTTGTGTTATGGTGGATTTACCATGACGGAAGCCGTGCTGTCACGCGTCGCAGAGGCCATTACTTTCCATGAAGACTGAGATGTGCTTAAATATTATGTGTTAGTACAAAGTAAGGAGATAGGACGTTATGAGGAGAGCAATGAATGGTCATCTGATTTAGGAATGGGAATTATTTTTGCATGTTTCCAATCACGTGTGACTTCTGCACATGAATGTGATTTATTATAACTAATGTAAAGATATTTGGCACACCATTCGGCGTATCTCACCAAAAAAGCATTGGGTATTTCTTCAACGCCTGGTGACTTTTTATCAAGATCAAGAAGCAAGGACAGCACACCTGCTTCGTTTACGTCGAGATCACCGATGGGTGGAATATCATTTAAAACAGCTATGTGCGGTGTCTTTCCATCATAATTCGTGAACACAGAGCAAAAATATTTAAGTGCATTCACAATTTTCAGTTTATCTGTCAATATGAAACAATCCACACAAATATCGAACACGTGGGTTTTTTTTCGGCAATAAGTACCGCCAGAACCTATGCGGGGATGACAGAAGAAAGTTTTTTAAAGCAACATTTTGATAACGGTCTTTAGCTTTCGAAATACCAGTTTTAAGCTGTAGATGCACATTGGTTAGCTTTTCAATGAGGGTTGTGCTTTGAGGGTCGTGCTTTATGTTGCTGTCTTACTTGCTTTAGTTTTCGCCCAAGTCATACGAGGTCTCTTGTCTTCCATGGATTCATTTCAAATACAATTTTCCGCTTTATGGGCACGAAAGTGTCGATACAGTTGTGAACAAGTTCTTTAAAGAAACACCATTAATTGTCAATGAACACAACGTGAGATTCTGAAAGAAATGCAAATTCAGAAAATTTATTTTCTTAGGCATCAAGTATGTCGACATTGCTAGCGCGGGAGAAGTCGGGAATCAAGTACTGGTTTTTAGAGGGTTTAAATCTGAAATTTAGCTCTAGTGTAACACATATCATTCCATGATCCAAAATTCCCTGGAATATGTCGACACTAGGATTATGATTGAGGACTTGGTCGTTTACAAGAAAGAGTTCTAATGTGTTTTGTGTGCGAGTCGGTTGTTTTACCAGTTGAGTCAAAGGCATCAGGGAAATCAGTTTACCAAGTCCACTGACGGGACATTGAAATCACCAGCAAGCAAGATATTCTTGTAATGTATGCCGGTTGTACACAAAAATTCATTCAGAGCATCGAAGAATGCATCGCAATGTGGTGGGTGGTAAAAACCACCAATTATAATATGGAAGTCATCCAAAAACAATTTCGCGATGACGCATTCAGTGTCGGCAATATCAGGTAACCTTTTTACTTGTAAACAGTCTTGAAACAACAAAGCGACTCCGCCTCCATGGGAATCTCAATCTTTCCTGTATATTTTGTACCCTAGTGGCAGTATCTCGAAGTCCAGGATACCAGAGTGCAACCAAGTTTCAGTTATTATCGTTACCTGTGACTCATGCACCACTGCAATGCTTTGCAAGTTGGAAAGTTTGTTTACAATGCTGCGAGCATTTAGATTAAGGCAACGGAAGCTTTTTTCGGTACCCGAAGAAGTTCACTATTTCTTCCTAGGTTTTTTGATGGGTGCTAGAACAGGAATTCTTTTCATTTCAGTAGCATCTTAGGCATACACTTCTCCGTTCATAACGATTTTCTCATGTACAAGCCTCACTTTTTCGCCGTCCTTTCTGATATTTGCACTGCTTTCCCGTAGATGCCTTCTTATTTCCCTAGTTTCTGCAGAAAAGTCATCAGCAATAGACATTTCTTTTCCTTTTAGCTTAGAGAAGTTTCTGAGTACTTCAATCTTTTCACGATGGTCAATTAGTTTGAGCACACTGGCCTATTTTTGTTTCGCTTCTTTTGTCCGATTCTGTGAATTCTTCAGACTGTTGAAACCTTTACCCCGAGCGTATTCTAAAATATTTTGGAAACCACAGAATTTGTTAGTGATTGAAATGCTTCATCAGTACGTTCCAGTAAACCGAACACGAGAGGATTACTGCGCCTGCTCCTGTCCTCGAGGCCGATCAGTGTACTTTTCATGGTATTTGTGGTTGTCTCAAGGCTAGAAGTTTTGGCCATAAGTTCTGTAAATGCTACTGTGGAATTTTCTACCTTAGATTTGATAGTGTCAAGTCTTGCTTGCATAGTTTTTTGACCATCAAGTATTTGACGCAACAGTTCCTCTGTGCTCGGCCCGAGGTTCAATTCTATGTCACTGCACAGCATGAGCAATGAAAATGCAACGTCTTGCACAAGAGAACACAACCCGTTTAGACAAGTGGAGTACATCAGCTGGATGAAACAATGGTTGTTAGTTTTGATAGTCGAATGGCTCTTACTAACCTGCACAAGATACATAAATGGATTCATACTTGTTGGGGAGCCGCTGACGTGCCCACTGAGGAAGCTGTTGTGCATCCCATTTCTTATAGTCGTCGGCTCCGATGACATCTAACTGGGGGGCGGATGCTCCTAGTCACAGCTGCTGCCGAGGTAACAAAGAAGCCCATCTGTGCAGGCACCTCCAATGGTGTCTGCCGATCCGATGATGCCCTTTTCCATTACTGTAGATGCGCCGGTCAGTCCAGCCGAGCCAAAAAGTGCAATCTGCACAAAATACAGAAATGGGTTCATGCTTGTTGGGGAGCCGCTGATGTGCCCAAGGAGAGCATAGGGGAAGTTATTAGTAGTTTGAATTGAAATGTAGAAATAATAAATTAAAGTGAACAAAACAGGACAAAAACACAATGCACAACCTTCGCACTACATGAAGGTTATGGGTTCAGTTGCTACTAGTTGCCACCATGGGCCCGAGCACATAGGGGTTGGACTCTCCCGCGTTTAACCATGCGTGGCTTAGCCGTGTCCGGGCAAAAGGGGATCCTACAGGTTGAGCCAGTGCTGAGTGTTTTGGCCTTTAAGGCCCCTTGGCAAAAGCAATACATCCCTTTGTCTCAGCTTCATCTAGACAGCACATCCAGACTGACCCATCCAGGGGAAATCGATTGTTGCTTTTTCCTGTTCTCTTCTTCAATCTTTGTCTTTATCTCTCACTTTCAATCTTCCCGTTTTGTTCTCACTTCCTTTTACTTCCAATTTTTCCAGGCAGCAAGGTTTAACCTGGTGTAGTTTATCCTACCTTGGGTATAATATGTTAGGTTATAGTAGCTATATATAGCTGGTGTCTGCGATTCCTTCAGGTCTCGTAGCATCCCTTTGTTGGGCTCGGTGGTGGGTGGCTGGCATAATTGCCAAAATAAAATGAACTCTTTATGGCTTTAAGCTCTTTTCCTTGACTGTCTGATCGCTCTTTTTTGAAAAAAGGGCGCATTGATGATTCTCTAAGCTTTTTCATACAACACCAAGTGGTCTACCCAAATACCATGTCCTTCACTGTGAAAAGACTGCAAGAACACTTATTTATAATTTATAAGTCACTAATTTATACTAGCGAAGTATCTCACTAAAAAGCTACAGTGAAACCTCGTTAAACCATAGTTGGCCAGAGCTTGGAAAAAGTACGTAAACGGTAGTACTGTTTACCCAAAATTGCATAAGATCGCCCACTTACCTGTTGAAAACGGAACTGAGAGAGAGTGCGATGAAAGGAAAAAAGAAACATGCAATATTTAGTCACTTCGCGCCACAAAAATGTTATTTTCGTTTGATGCCGCCGCAACCTAGCACGATGACAGAAGCCTCAAACTTACTGAAGCTGCGTGCCAGCTTTTCAGCCAGCCCCCTCTTCTCGGCAAACACTCGCATGGCAGATTTCTTGTTGGCGTTACGTATTCTTCGTGCAAGCGCGCAATAGTGCTGCAGAAGTTCCAGGGTGCCTTTTTCATTGCTGGGTGCCGTAGTTCGGAATACTTTTCGTTTGGAATAGTTGCGTTATCGTGCCCTGTTCTTGTCACGACGATTGCATTCATGAGGCTGATGTAACGCACAGCTTCTGCCAGTGCCGGGCCTGAATCGCCCGTGCTGTCGCTTTCCGTGTCGTCCTCATCACTGTCGCTAGTCCACACTTCGGCAACAACGACGAAAAGTTGAACCTCGTAGCCGACATCTCTTCGCGGTCGCTGCAGCATTGCCAAGCAACTTGTTCGCATTCCAAATGCCACACACTGTAGTCAACAGCAGACCCCTGTCACATGCCAGCGCCGACTTTTCATGTCACGTTCGACAGCATGCACAATGTCTAATTTTTATTCGATGCTGAGCACCCAGCGTCTTTTTTATCCCAGCTTCGGCATGACGCGATTTCTCGCTTGCACGATGCCACAATGCTCTTTGCCATGGCGCCAAAATAAGTTGATGTGGCTTCACGCGCAAACACACAGGGCGCTTGGACTGTTGTTTCGATCTCTGAGGCTTGTTGTTCTGCTGGGCCGCCCGATGGAAACGACGCACCGCCGTGTTTGCACGACGAAAAGTGGAAACGCTACGTTTCAACCGATATGTATGCAATAAGCTGGTACGGTTTATGCAGATACAAAACACATTATGTTCAATGGCCGCTGAGTCAGGGATTTGACTTTACTACCTTTAAAACGAAACTACTGCTTCTTAAGCAGGTATGGTTTAACGAGGTTTTACTGTATGTCCCGGTTACAAGATCACGAAAAGGGCCACCGGTGATCTCTTGCTGGAAATTTATGACAAACGTCAGCACCAGAAATTGTCAGAACTTGTTGAACTGTGAAACACTCCAGTCACAGTAAGCCCACACCATTCTCTGAACAGCACACGAGAACTAATATCCGAACAAGACCTGTTAGATTTGACCAAAACAGCTTCTTGAGGGATAAAAGGAGTAACATGTTATGAAGGTCGAACGAATTAAGATCGAACGAGACAACAAGGAAATCCCAACTAAACACCTCATCTTGACTTTCTGTACTAGCACACTACGTGAATACATCGAAACAGGCTATACGAAGATCCATGTTAGACCATACATACCTAACCCACGTCACTGCTTCCAATGCCAACGATTCGGCCATGGCTCTTGGAGCTGCCAAGGCCACCTCACCTGTGCAAAGTTCACTTCTCACAAATATGATACAAATATGCCTGTATGATAACTGTGATAACACACCTCACTGCACGAACTGCGATGGTGGCCACCCAGCATACTCCAGGTCTTGGAAGAAGGAAAAGGAGGTAATAACCCTGAAAGTAAAAGACAATATTTCTTTTAAAGAGGCGCGCAAGCGACTCATTTGTACATGGAACTTCGTGTGCCGAAGTGTCACGACAGGGGGCAGTGGCACAATGGTTCTTGGCAACCGTCTGCACCACACCGAGTGGAACGGCAGTAGTGCCATCCCTTCTTCCCGCAGCAGAAGCAGCCTGTACTGCTCTGCCACCTACCAAGCCAGCAGGCGAAGGCCTGCGAGGTGCTTTGCTTGGTCAGAGATGCCTGAAACACCCGGGAGTACCCCGCACAAGCGGGCAGTAGAGGATACATCAACTGCATCGACGTATCACATGCGGAAGATCGGCACAGCTCCCTGGAGGGCACCAAGAAAGACAAACCCTGCATCACAGGGCCTGAAAAAGGCCCGCTGGGCTAGCATGGTTTTCCACTCTTAAATTCACAGAAATAAACACCATCACTGTGGCTGCACAAATATATTGGAATGTGAGAGGTTTCGTCCACAATCTCGATGGTGTTAAAGAACTGCTACCTAAACATGATCCAAAGTTGCTACGTGTTCAAGAGACACATCTAAATTCTACTCATAAAAGCGTTCTTGTACAATACGTCATCTTCCGAAAGGACCATAATGAGACTTGCGCCTCGTCCAGCGGTGTAGCGATCGTTGCGGACAAGTCTGTTGCTTGTCAACATGTAGCCCTTTAGACACCCCTTGAGGCAGTGTCACTGCAGGCAGTTCTTTTTAATCATTTGGTTACTGTCTGTTCCATATACACACCTACTAACTGTCAACTCAGAAAAGCAGATTTTTATGACCTCATAGATTAACTGCCAGAACCCTACATATTAGTGGGTGATTTTAGTGCTCACAACACTTTGTGGAGAGGCTCCTGTTGTGACTCGAGGAAGATTTCCTTCTGACCTCTGGTGCATGTCTGTGTAAGAAGCCCACTTGCTACAGCTTCCAATACAATTTCCATACATCGACAGATCTAGCAATTGGCTCTGCCTCTTTTCTCCCTGACCTGGAATGGAATGTCGTCAACAATACTTTTGGAAATGACCACTTTCCTGTAACTTTAAACTTAATAACACAGGATGACAACCCTCCCCATATTCCTCGATAGAAGTTAGCTTCGGCTGGCTGGGAGCATTCTAGAAAATAAATTGTTTACCACAAGATTTTATAAACAATTTTAGTATAGATGATGCTGTAGCATATTTTACCACGTTTACTATCGATGCAGCTGAAAATATTATAACAAACGAATGGTGCTTCATTTAAAAGATGTGTTCCCTGGTGAAATGAAGACTGCAGAGATGCACAAAAGTGGCAGAGAAAAGCATGGGGCATACTGTGTAGATTGCCAAATGCAGAAAATCTCATAAAATCGCATTTAAACACAAAATCACAGGGAAGGCATTCACGACATCAGGCAAAGAGAGAAAGCTGGGTGAGGTTCCTCTCAGGTATAAGGTCATACACACAGGAGGCGAAAGTGCGGAATGACTTAAGAAAGCTAAAGGAGCAACAAATCCATATGTTGCCTTTGACAAACTACACCTTACATGAACAGGCATACTTTCTTGAGGAGCACTTTGAGCGTTTGTCAGGGTCAGTACATTATTCAGAAGCCTTCCTGAAATGGGGGGGAGGGGGGGTGCAAAGAAATAAAGGAATGCAAGCAATTCGTACGTAAATGCCAGCAAACAAACCATATAATCGTCCTTTCAGTATTGTCGAGTTGAGAGCTGCCTCTATCACATGCAAGAGCTCTGCACTGGGACCTGACAGAGTCGCGTATGACATAAATAAAAACGTACACACCGATACACAACTGACATACTCGCACTTTTCAACAATATTTGGGCTGCTGGATGCCTTCCATCCGTATAGAAAGAAACGATTCTGGTCCCTGCTTTGAAACAAGAAAAAATCATATCCGTGGGCTCAAGCTGCCGCCCTATAGTGCTTACAAGTTGTCTTAGTAGACTATTTGAGAAATTGATCATTCCTTGTCTTCTATATTTCCTTGAATGCAGCAAAATGCTTGATCATTATCAATGCAGTTTCATAGAAGGCCGGTTTGCAACCGACCATCTTGTGCACGTCGAAGCGAACATTTGAGACACATACATACGTAAACAATTATTTTTATCCACCGACCATCTTGTGCACGTCAAAGCGAACATTTGAGACACATACGTACGTAAACAATTATTTTTATCCACATTTCTCGATGTGGAAAAAGCATAGGACACCACGGGGTGTTACAGAATCCTGCGAGACCTGTCGGTAATGGGCATCCGTGGGAACATGCTGAATGTAATAGAAAGCTATTTGGCTGATCGTACTTTTTGCATCAAAATTGGCAATGTGTTGTCCCGTCCCATCAAGCAAGAAACTGGTGTACCCCAGGGAGGTGTGCTGGGCTGCACGCTTTTTATCATGAAGCTGAACACACTCCTAGGTTCACTACCGCCAGCCATTTTTATTCCGTCTATGTCGACAATGTACAAATAGGATTCAAGTCCTGTAACCTTACAGTGCATGAGATGCAGGCAAAGCATGGCTTGAACAAGTTGTTTAAGTGGGCGGACGAAAATGGGTTCAAAATTAACCCCCAGAAAAGTTTCTATGTTGTTTTCACAAGAAAGAGGGGGCTAGTCCCAGAACCCCCTCTTCAAAGGTTATGGAGAGCCCATACCTGTAACAGCTGAGCGTAGGTTCTTAGGCCTCATACTTGATTCCAAACTAACCTTTGTTCCCGACATTAAGCACCTAAAGGTAAAATGCTTAAAGGCAATGAACCTACTGAAAATTCTAGCACACACAACATGGGGCATTGATAGGAATTGCCTTGTTGACGTATACAAAAGTCTTGCATGTTCGTGCTTGGAACTACAATGCCCTAGTTTACCCATCTGCTATATTGAGTACCCTAAAAATGCTCAATCCTGTACATTATCTAGGCATCTGACTGGCCATAGCAGCCTTAAGAACAAGCCCTGTAAAGTCTATGTAGAATCCAATGAGTGCTCACTCCAACTGCAAAGGTTGTACACTAGTTCCACATACTTTTTGAAAGTACACACTCGAACCCCAAACATCTTCCTCACTCAAGTGTAAACAATGTGACATGTGCCACATTTTTTCATAATCGACCTGCAGCGAGAGAGCCTTTCTCGTTGCATATGCGGGGTCTCGGCAAAGAAGTGGGGATAACATTGTCTCATGCCTCCAACAAAGAGGTTACCACAGTGGCAGGGGCAGCTCACAGAATGCGACACATCATTAAGCACACTCCAGAGGAACGCTTTCTTCAACTTCAGGCAAAAAACTAGTGCCCCGAGTATTGCACCGACACATCATGATCTCATGCCGGCTAGTCTTATGCCGCTGTAGGTCCATCCTTCTCGGAGTCTGATGTTCTCCATCTGGAAACAAGTTTCTTTACGGCTGAGGCCTATGCACTATGGTCGGCTGTGAAGCACACAAAAAAAATACAAATACAAAAAGCAATTATATTTACGGACTCGCTAAATCATGCAGGGTGTCTACCAACCGGGAATTCTCAGGGAATTTGAGTAGTCTGAAAATACTCACGGAAAACTCAGGGAATTTGTGCTTCTATCAGGGAAAATTAGCTGTAACTTTATTGAAAGGGAACGAAAGTCTTGATAATGCTTGCTCCAGTAACAGAGGAATCGCAACGAATCGTCTTTAACGCCGTGTCATCGGCACGAGGTATTGCCAGAGTAGTTAACGGCCGATTTTCCAGACGCCCGATTTTTCGGACATGCCCTATAATTCGCACGTCTTTGCAGCACCACCATGTACTCCATGTAGTCAATGTATATTGCCGTGACTGCAGGTCTGAAATGGCATTAATCAAAGCACGACCTACTGTATAAAGGGCGACCTGCGCATCCCGTGGTCACCTACGGCAGCGCGCGGCCGAAGAAATACCACGTGATCATTGAGTAGGGACCAAGCGTGCCGGTAGAGGCCGCCAGTGCTCACCCTCACAGCAACGCCCGAAACGCTCCGGCCCTGCCTTCAGGAGTACGGCGATGACGGTAAAAATTCGCAGAGGAGCTGCAGTAAACTCGGCATTTCACATTATTGACAGGGTGCGGTTAGAGAAATGCGCGTCCATACATGCGATACATGCTCCAGATATTTGGTATCTTCGCTGTGCAGTGCAATGAAATTTTAAACTACTTTTTAAATTTTAAACTACTAATTCAAACTAAATAGTGTAATCCCTTAGAGCTTCTTTTTTTTTCCCCTCATTGTCTGCTAAAACGTTGGTTAGTGCTGTGGTGCCAATAAGGTCTGGTGCGCACTTTCCGCGCTAGCCGAGGTCCGAGCGCTCCCGCACTTCATTCTCCCGTAGGTTTCGCTAGTCCCGAGCCGGAGTCCCTTATACAGTAGGTCGTGAATCAAAGCCACCACCGCCGCCATTTTGATTATCTCGCCGCCTCGAACCGGCACTCTCGCACGCAGATCCGCTGGCAGCCGTAGCCACCACCACGCAGCAACGTTAGGCCTAGCTGCTTCTACGTTGCCGTGCGGTGCCGTGCTTTTCATTGGAAGAATTGGCCGCTGTCAGCAATTGCACCGACTCCGCCCTTGTAATCCTCGCGATCGGCTTCGAAGCTCGCAGAGCACAGCGCGTTGCGTAATGCCAGTCTCCGAAAGTTAGCTTCGCCTCAGTACAGCAGTGTTACGCGGTGGAGCATAACAAGCGTGGGAAGGGGCAATTGTCACGGGACAGAGTATGTATTCCTTAATTATACACGCGTGCACCCCCGTCTCCTGTCACAGTACGAGCACCGATATGCCTAATAAGTGTACCGGCATGCCTTAAGAGCTTTTTTGGACGTGCCCGTGACAATTTTAGCCCTTAAGGGCAGTTAAAGACATGCATTCATTTTTTTCGGACTGCCCGATTTTTCGCATGTTTTTTGTGGCCCCAAGGGAGTCTGAAAAATCGGACGTTGACTGCACAACTGACAAAGAGGATGCTTCAAATGATCCATGGGGTGAACGCATGGCAGAAGGAGGATGAGAACAGAAAGGACCGACTCACTAAGGAATTAACAGGAAACATGCCGTCGCCTTTTTGAAGGAACTTGATCTCAAAAAACAAAGTGTTGGCTGACGCCGAGATGCAGGTATCCCTCATACAAACAAAAATGAACTCTTTAAGGCAGTGAAACCCAACACTGAGAGGTTGTGTACGGGCTGAGAGTATGTCAGGTCAGTTGAGGTTGACTTCCAAGCTGCTGAGAGAGAATGTTAGTTGTGACAAAATTCAGGCCTCATACCGATGAGTTTGCTATCAGTTGATAGAAATAGCCCATATTCAAAAATATTTACTTATGTATGCATCGCCTTTTCATTCATATTTGCATATGTCCGACTCAGTTTGGAATGGGGTGTATAATTTTTTTCGCTGTGCATTTTACTAACACCTTCGTTCTATTTTCTTTTTAAGTAAAATAGATATTACTCCTTACTATTCAAACTGGATTAAGCCATCTTTTTGTTTCAATGTGCTTACTAGAGAGTGACTGCATCGGGCAACATGGTGTCAGCCTGTCTTGACATAAAAGAAAGTTCCGGCTCATTCAGGGAATTTTGCAAAGGTGCTCAGGGAAAACCTGGAAAACTCAGGGAATTTGGAAATGTCAACTTGGTAGACACCCTGTAGATGTCAAATCTTTAATATCTCTGCAAAGGCATTAAAAAAAACGATGTAGTTAATGATCCATTCTTGTTTCTCTGCACTACGTATGCATCTAATCAACATGTCATTTTATGCTGGGTGCCCGACCATAGAGGAGTTGCGGGTAATATGCTTGCAGATAGAATTGCTACGTCCACAACAACGAAAGCCAGTGAATCTTCTGTAGCTATTCCTGCAACAGATTTGAAGACATATTTACAGAAAAAGCTCATACATTATTGGCGATTCATTTGGGACAAAGAAACCTCGAATAAGCTCCATCGAATCAACCCATGTTTAAGTAATTGGCCACCAATAACAAAGGCGCGACAAACTGATGCCCTGTTTTGTTGATTGAGACTAGGGCACACATAGGGGACCCATTCTTACGTATTGACCAGCGGTGGACCTCCCATTTGTGGTAGATGTGGCAAGCGGCTGACTGTACTCCATGTCTTGCTGGAGTGCCAGGAAACAGAAGCTGAGCTAAGCAAGCACTTTCCTGCAGCTTATCAACAGCATACTCTTCTCCATCTAGCAATGTTTCTTGGCGCAGAATTGTTTTTGAGAACCAAAGCTGTCTTAAATTTCTTGAATGAATTTGTGTTACATGTAATTAGCCCACAGGATTCGTGACACATCTTCCCACCAAACGCTTCTGCTGCGATAGCAGAGTTTTGTAGAGCATGCGCCTTCAGGCTCTTACGTTTGAGGGCCTCAACAAGGCAGTAGTGCTACTGATGTTGATGCTTTTCAGTATATCAACTTATTCAAATCATATCTCTCATGTCAGTAGCACACCTCACCAGGCATTGTCATTCTTTTAACACATATATTTTACTCACTTTACAGTGATAGTTTCTAGGCCTCTATACAGCTACACGATATTGACACGTGAACTTGTTTATCTTTTATGGGTGAGTGCTTTTAGCAGTGGCGATCACACTCGCTCATGCGGAGCGTTCGCAGAGGGACTCGGTCATGGTCACAGACTCCCAGGAGACATGTCGCATGTTTCTCAAGGGGCACGTGACTGTGGCTAGCCTTGCGATAATCCCCAAATCCTTCAACCACCATCATCGCCTACTCTGGTGCCCAGGCCACGCGGGGGTACAGGGGAACGAAAAGGCTAACGCGTTAGCTCGAGGGTTCACTAACTGAGCGACGGCGTCCTCTTCTAACCCCAACAACCTGCACTATCCCTCACAAAATTCCACCAATTTAAATGCCAAAGACATCCTTGCTCATCAGCGCGGGGTCCGCAGAAAATACCCACCGCCTCACCCACAACTTAGCGGGGAAGAGGCCGCCAATCGGCGTAAAATACAGACCGGGGTATTCCCCCATTTAATATTGCTAAACGCCATGTATCCCACTCGTTAGAGGGCCAACCGTCCTTGGTGTGGTGGCATACCTAGCCTAATAAATATAACCTGGGAGTGCACTATGCACCCTCATAGGCCAAATACTAGTAACACAATGGAGCAGTGGGAGGCACAGCTCACCGGCTTCGACCTGGCAGGACAAAAGTCCTTAATTAGCCAGGTCAGGCAGGCGGCAGAGGCCAGTGGGGCCCTGGACTGAGAGGCTCCGACCACCCCTTCTTCAAATATTTTCCATTGCAATAACGTTTCTGTTATTATTATTAACGTCTAAGAAATGTTATCGCTAAGCGCAGGATGCGTCTACATGTGTCGGAAGTTTCTGGAATGTTATCGATGCTTCTATCAGCTGTCTGTTGTTGCTGAACCTTGTGTAATCTGATTGCATGTATGCACGACGCAAATGGTGTAGAACTTTGTGGAAGGCACGCGGGTCCCAGCGGTTACTCTGGAACGTTCAGCGACTGATCTATAAAAGCCGACGCGCTTGACCCACTGATCAGATTCTGACGATCGCTGACTGTCTTCGCTGTTGTCACCGTTCTTTAAGTGTAGCCTGTTTTTGTGGGCACAGGTTTGCCTAATAAAACTTAGTTTCCTCTTTCACAGTATTGCTACTGTGTTCTTCATACGTCACTCCATGTGACAATATCTATAAATTTACCATTCGTCATTGACTACATCATCGACTACATCAGACCATTGATTGGCGCTCTTATCCGTTATTGGCACATGCGCCATAAAACCACACATCATCATCATCATCACTACCAATTGCCACCATCACTGTAACAATTACTACCAATTCTGCTACAGTTATGCAGCAGCCCAAGTCTGCACAGTGGTTTCCCGTGTATCTAGAACGACCCAACATTGTGAACTGTGTGCTAATAATTAGCTAGAGTTGCTTTGAAATGCTGCACACCCTGACAACACAAGACATTGAAAACATATTAATGCCGGCTTATACAAGGCAGAGAGGAGGAAAGCAGCTTGGCTGTGCATGCAGCCGCAGCACTGATAGGATATTTACTTTCTTACTGGCCGTTTGAAAAAGGTCTATAGCACTGATACTGATGCCTAGATTTTTCTTTCTGGCAAATCCAACAACGCCTTCACTTACAGCTTCATCAGCCGACTGCCAGTTTCAGTGAAAAATATGTTGAAATACTGGGGGGCATGGCATGGCATTCCCAGAAAATGCTTATGCTATTGGAGTGTGCTCCACATTTTGAGTATTTAGGTTTACATGGTAATCTATAGAACTTATGCTTAATGTTTTCTGTGAGGAGTGTACCAGTTTGTGCTTTCTTTTGAATACTACTTGGCATCTCGTTAGCATTTTGGATGGACTTGGCAGAGTGGTATAGTCGTCTCATAGCTTTTCTAGAGTATAGTTATGTTCTTTGCAAATATGGGCCATAAGCTGTTGGCCATGAGATAGAGGGATCTGGCTAATTGTACTCTCGGGCCACCACACTTACTTTGGAATGGCTCTCAATAATCGTCTTGGTTATCAGTGAGTCTTGTGGTGTGGTATAGTTGAGTAGCATACAGCGCTGTTTTGCCATTTAACATCCACTGTTTTCACCCTGATCCAAGAATGAACCAACACCAACTCGCCCAACTTTCGATACTACTGCAAAATCAATAATTGCCTTTATTGAAGCCTGTTTCAATTGCTGTTGCTGGCTTAAGCACATGGAATGTGTAAGTAAAAAACACCACTTCACTGTGTAAAAGGCGTGACTTGTTTCAGATACTGCTGGATCACCTTAGCCAAAAGAAGTACCGACATACAATTATTGTGTACCACAAGTTCACAAAAAGTATAAAAATTTCTCATTGCATCTCTTGAGCAAAAATGTTGTCAACACATTTCCTAGCTTACGTTTCTTTCACAAGGTATTAAAAAGCATTAGTTGAAATCTAGTGTCGGTGTCCGTGTGTTTTCTGTTTGCCCGTCAGTCCTTGGGCTGTGCTAGGGCAGTGCAATGCAGCCAGTCATGTGAGAACTTGGCAAGACTGTGGAAATACAAATACGGGCGACCCAGCACTAAACACACGTGCGATCAAAACAACAACGGGCACACTGTCTATCTACTGTTCAGAAAGCAACAACATGATTTGGTGCCACTGCCCTCTGAGCATTAGGTGCTGACTGGTGCTCTTTTACTGTCTTTCAGGAAGCCACCTGCTCGGCCCAAGACGTGCTCGAAGAGCGAGGCCTGGTGCGCGTTGCTGTCACCGTACAGGAGCTCTTTCGGGTTGCCAGTCGCAACAAGCACTGACCCTTCTAGTCCCACACTTCAGCCCCCCTGTCATGCAGTGTGATTTTGCACCGTCAACCCACCTCCTGTCTACGTTGTGTTAGCCAGTCTCAGCCAATGACGGAACAAGAAAAAAAGATTGAGGGAAGCACAGACAGAGCAGCGCAGCACTTAGCAGTGCATTTGAAAACGGTGTGTGTAGTTACCGGCACTGTGATATGAAGTTATATACCAAATGCTGGCATAGGAGTATTATCTATACAGAGCTCTTCCAGCCAGACTGCTGACACATTTGATGCTGACATTTTGCACAGAGATGACCTTTTGTGGTGCATGCAGTTTAATATGAGGTTGTTGGGCAGATCTCACTTGTGTTGTGCAGAATAAACTAGAAGTCTTCATGACCTGCACTGATGCTGGTCAAGAAAGTGCCAGTTTTGCTGCAATGTAAGGGTGGTGCCACTTATTTTTGGGTAAAATGAAATGCACAACTTGTTTTTTTTTTTTTTCACAGCGAAAAATGGCAGCGTCATAATAATTGTGCTAATTCTACACTTTCTTTTTTGGGAGATGTCACCACAGGCATGTACTAATAATTTATTCTGGGCAGTCATATGGTGCACTCAAACATTGTACCAAACTGCATGCACCACAAAATGCTACCTCTCTGCAAGATTTGAACATGAATGAGCCAGCAGTATACACAGAAATGTCACATGCTACCAAGTGCTCCTACTTAAGCGCATTTGGCGGGCTCGTGTCAGCGTGCGATGAAACAGCCCAACAGTAACATGGTTGGTATGTGCAGTAACAAGGCTGTTGTAACAAGGCTGTTGTTGTTGTAACGACATCGCTTGTGTCGCTTTGACTTTGCAGTAATTTAAACTTGGGCAACATTTCCTAAGCGCTTTTTTTTTGTGTGTGCTGTATGCTGCTTCTGATATTGAGGGGCACAATTAAGAAGCATGCAACCTTCATTTGATATTGAAACAGTTTGTTTATGTTCAGTTTAATTACCTTTAACTGAACAAAATTGGCATAGTGAAAGCCGTTATAAAAGTGGTTTTCATTTTACTCTTTACAATGGTCACAAAGTGCCCTACGGATGCAAGTGATCTTGTGCTACCTTGTTGCTGTGTCGCTTTGTTTCTGGGCTGTGATTAAGTATGCAACTGTGTTGCCAAAGCAATGTACTTAACGGATTACGTTAGGAAAGAGTAGTTTCTGAGGGAAAATTATTCCCTCGCCTCAAGAGTTCATTCTTATTTATGCAATGCGTGCACATCAACCCACACACTTGTTTGTACTCATGTACTTACTTTTTAATGTGAGAAAGTGTTCTTAGAGGTCTTTTAGTATATATTGTACAAATGACCTTTTGGTCGTACACAACTACACCCTGCCAAGGGCACCTTGTCATGGCACATCACATCTACAAATGCTGGGTTAATTGTGGCAAGGCTCATTCATCAAAGCCTCGTGCTGTTTTGCCAGCTGCAAAGTGAGTTTTTGGAAATTAAGACAGCTAGCTAGAAATGATACATTGTTTTTTGGTCACTAAGCTTGCCTAGCAAGCTTGCTAGCCATGACTCGGTGACTGACGACAAGCAGCCGTCAGCCACCTGGTGCATATCCCTATGCCAGTTGAATCTTCTTAAGCCAGTTTTTTATGTTCCTTTCTAGGCCTTTCCTGGAAAGCCAAAGTATGAGTGCTCACTTTATTGGTGTTGTATAGGCTGCACCCTGTAGCCTATTGCTGCAAGCATGATCTCTTTGTGCAAGCCTGCCTACAGGCTGATGTACCCAGTGTCTGTTCAACGTTGCATTGCTACTTCATACCCTCCATGTTCCTCATGACCATGATTTATCACATCGCTTGGCATCAATGAAAGGCATCGCATACATTGGTGCCAGAACACTCATTTTGTATTGTCCTGCTACGAGCCTTATTGCCATTATTTCTTGCCAATATTTGCTCTTGTGGCAACCCACTAGGTTACTGAGAGCTTTCTGCATCTTTGCAGATGTCATAGCTGGCACTTTCATGCTGTCTGCCAAAACAAAAAGTATTTGAATCCATTTTATACCGATTTTCCTGCCGTCTTCTTTTGGCCGGGAGGTCTTGAGCCATTTGTGTTCAAACACAGCAGGAGCTGTAGTGTTGACTCAAAATGGGCATAAAAGCTTAATAAACTTGGCTGTCTCTTCACTTAAAAGAAATGCTCATTGTCTGCATGGAACGGTGTGTTTTAATGTGTTACACTTAGTCATGAATGTCACAAGCTGCAGTGGAAGCTGCATTTGCTTTAAACTGACGAGCTTGACAAATCACGGTTGCCCACATTTCTATCTGTATTTGGGTGGCTTTGAACAAATTTTTTTTCATACAACATTTACGTGCAAGTTGTGGGAGAGAAAAGACATGGAACATCGTTTAATAAAATATGTTTTTCCCCTTCGAAAAAATTTTGCCTGATGTGTGCATTGTTGTGCCATCTAGATTACCTGCATTATTTTTAAGAGAAGGAAGGCAGGGCTCAGAGCTACAGGTGAACATACCCTTGCTAGGGATTGCAAGAAAATGTTCGACCCAAGCCTTCGAGCTTGTCTTGTTTCAGTCATATCAGTGATAAGAGCGAGACAAGTTGTTTATGCAGCTCTAAGTTATACCATGATGGAAAATAGCATGCTTTATAATAATAATATTAACACTTCATACTATATTAATGGACACTACTAGTGAAACCGTATGCATGAGGTGCCTGTGCACACAACTTTGGATCACTGTGTAGACATTGTCATTCTGTTGCCTAACCTATATCTCCTCCATTGACCTAGTTGATATCATCTAATCAAATAGAGTAGAACCTCATTCATATGTGCTAATGCAAGAAAGAGCGTACAATCCATAGTCACTTGAAAATTTGGCAGACTGAACTGTTGATATCTTCATAATGCGAAGTATTGTGTGAACCGTTGCAGCACGAGGTGTCAGCACACGCCAGGCTAGTGAGGCCCGAGACACGCATTGTCTTACCAAGCTTATGTTTGCGCTCTCTGAATTCATCTTGGGTCAGCAGCTTCTTAGGGCGGGCCATTTTGCGGGAAGTTTTGACTTGCCCACTCAATGAGAATCGTGGCACGAAATGCTGATACATGTTGAGCTGGTAGGGCCCGAGCACCCCTAGACACGCTTTGTCATTTTATTGTTGCATAGTGTTTTAAAATGGTGACGGCAAACTAAAGCAAAATTGAGGTGGTGGGCGACGCCAGAATACGGCGCCGTCAGAGTGAAACGCCACGCTCACCTAGAGCCGCCTGAAGCAAGCAATGGCGGCGCGTTTGGTTACCACCTAGTATGCAGCGCTCAAGTACGCTTCCAATGGCACCATACCACAGGCACTGTGAAACAGATAGATGAAGATGCTTATCGCAGTAAGGTTGGCGATAACTGCTATGAATGCGACGTGCAACGACCCATGAGGAGATGTGCTAGAAGAGGAAACTGAGTGCATGCCAGCAGTTTCTCGTGACACGGGTGGAAGAGTACTGTGGGGAAGCTGCCGTGACGGGTGTCTACTGCTCTCAATTGCACATGCCTGGCACCTTTTCTTGTTCACACATGATCTGGTGGCAGGAAAACACATCATATGATCGCAGTTTGACAATGTACTTAACATTCGTGCCAAAAGATAGTCTTTTCTAGGTGCCTATTAACCGGTAAGAAGAAATGCCTAGTAGTTAAAGTGGGTCATTTTGTGTTCTCGATCACAAGCCTTGACAGCAGGAAATTGTATAAAACAGGATCATATTAGCGAGCTTATACCTAATTGGTACCATGCTGCTCAAGGCGAACAAGCGAGATAACTTTTTTTTTTTGAAATGAAAATAAAAGAAAGAGACAAAGCCACCTTATAATGGTGACGGCTACTCCTTTTCTTATAGCGGAAACAACAATATAAAAAATATGTAGTAAAATGAAAAGAAATCACTTCATACGGTCAGAAATCCACAGCACAGTCCTATACGCCCATGAACATAACAGTATAAAAGTCAAATGCAAGTTGCACCACAATGAGTTCATGAACAAAGTCACAAACACACACAAGCGCTGTGATGTAGACTCCGATGAGCATATAAACAGATCAATCAATCCATCAATCAATCAACCATTTATTTCAGTATCAAAGACACTTGGTGGGTACAGACAAAAAGCCATTCATTAGGCTTGATGAGGTCTGCACCCCCGAATACTGGCAGACAAGGCACATAACAAATACAGCACGCCAACATAAATAAACCGAACAGTGTACTGAAGTCAGGTGCATATATTTTTTTACGGTCTTAAAATCAGCTGCTATTGTCATAAATACTAGTAAAAGAAGCAAAGCAACATATTGTGTAGAAATAAATAATAAAACAAGAAAGAAATGCGCTTGAACGCACGACAGGGTCACATGAGTACATGAATACTGCATGAGATTACAAATACTATTGCGAATGCAAAAAGCACCTATAAATAGAATGTCACAGCAAAGCAAATAAGACAATTAGGTGTGGCATTGTTATATTTGGAACTCTGGATTATTAAGCAGCACAGGTATCTGGTATTTTAATATCTGAGTTGCCGTACTTTATACGTTTTCTAGGCACCTTCCAAAGCTCACGCATGAGGAATTACACAGTGTTAAAATAATTCATGCACAAAAAAAAATGTATAACGCGTAGTATACAAGCACTAGTAATTACAAATAATAGAAGAACGTTATAGTTACATCGTGTGATTATTCACTGCAATACCTAATATGTATTTGTTAAGGATGCCTGTTTCTTCATAAAAATGTTCAATTGCATTCAATGTTTTTTGCTGTGCTGTTTTCAATGGCCATGGGCCCAGCAATTTTGCGAGTGAGAAAGACCGGTGAGAATCAATGGAGTGTAGTTCTCGTTCTAGCTGCCGTCTTTGCATCTCGTATATGGGGCATTCGAGGAGTAGATGGTGAACATCCTCATGGTTGTGGCCACAGGAACAAGACGAGCAAGGAGCCTGTTTGATACGATTTAGGAAATGTTTGATGTATGCTGTCCCAAGACACAGTCGATGAATTAGTGTCTCGGTACTTTTAGAAAGTTGTACATCCAGCTGGTATTTGAGTTGAGGGTCCACTTCGTAAAGAATTGATTCCTTAGTGTTTTCATTAAACCATGTTGACATGCACAAGTCTTTTTTTAGTACTCTCAATATCCGTTTTGTGTCCATTGGTGATAAAGGGATGAGTTGAATTTCTGCATCTTTATGGGCCGATTTTGCCAATGAGTCCGCTAGTTTGTTGCCTGCCATACCAGCATGGCCCGGGACCCACTGTAATATCACTTCATGTTTCCTTTCATTAACGTGAGTTAAACAGTTCAGTACTGCATATGTTATTTGTGCATGCGGTTGGCTGTCATCAATATTTTCAAGACATGGTAAAGCCGATAAGGAGTCCATGCAAGTTACCCACTTTGTTGGTGTCTCATATCTTTTGATAAAATGAGTGGCTTGGAGAATTGCCACTAATTCCGCTATTGTTGGTGATTACGTGTGTTCTAGTCGATAAGCATACTCTACCTCTAAGGATGGTATATAACGTAAGCTGCAGTCGCACTTTCCTTGATTACAGAACCATCTGTGTAGACGTGAATAGATTCCTGGTACTTGTCAGATAGGTAACGTAACGATAATTTTTTTGCTGCTAATGTGGAAATGTCGCTTTTATTTTGAAGCCCTTCGATTGAAGTTTCTATTTTCAGTGCTTGCAGAAGCTATGGTGGGTAGCAGAGGTCTGAGTGCCAAAAAAGGGATCATGGGAGTCGTGATTTATGCTCTTGAAACATGGCGTGTATCTGTGCACCCGGACAGTTCTCTATCAGAGAGAAAAAGGGATGTGCAGAATGCTGAGTAGCAATTCTGAAGAGATGTCGGCATGTTTCCAGGCTGCAAATCGCTGTGAAATGCGGTTACCGCGCTTCTGCAATACTGAGGTGACTGGACGTAGCTTGCAGGGGCTCCTAAGCACGCTCGTAAACTGTGAGCCTGCAATAGCTGTAGCCGATAGAAGGGTGTCGCAGGTAATTTGTGCAATATAGGGACAGAGTAAGCAATTTTCTGACTCACAAGTGCTGAGTGGACGCGAAGCAGGGATGCAGTTGTTCCATCTCACTTCGTGCCTGCGATGCTGCGGAGAACATTTATAACACAACTAATTTGGTCCTCCATGGCGGTCAAATGATGAGTCCATTAAAGCTGGTCGTCTAAAATCACGCCGAGAAAACGTTGAGAAAACTATGTTTCCGAACCAGCTCGATCTCATGGCCGTCTGTTGAAAGATGAAAATTTCTAACCTTTTTTCTTGTGAAAGGCAGAACCACTGATTTGTCATCAGATATCTTCATGCCCCGTTCTCTTAAATAATCACCTATTGCGTTCAAAGCTTCCTGCAGCCAATGCTTGCCAACTTCTAGAGACTTATTCGATGTGCATATACAAATGTCAACATCATACATAGATATGTTTATGTCTGCTGGAAGTACTGCTGGTAAACCTGCTATTGCTGCATTGAAGAGAAGTGGACTTAATACACTTCCTTGCGGAACTCCTTTGTTTAGGGTGTATGCGTTGCTTTGTCCGTCATTTGTATTTATATGTATCTTTCTGTCTTTCAAGAAGTTGGCGATCCATTTGAGAACTCGGCCATGTACGCCGAGAATTGAGAGTCCAAACAGAACATGAAGGCGACTGACCGAGTCAAAGGCCTTCTTAATATCAACAAACAGCAATGTTCCTACAGCTAATCTCGTGGTCAGCAAACGTTACCAAGTGAAAGATGCAGTCCATTGTACATCTACGTTTTCTGAAGCCAGTCACTTGATCTGGTAGACAACTGTTGGATTCTATCCACCATTGCAGTCTATTATTGATCATTTTTTCCATCACCTTTGAAACCCAGCTCGTTAAACTAACAGGACGGATAGAGTCAAGCAGGGTGTCTATCAACCGGGAAAACCGGGAATTCTCCGGGATTTTGAATAGTCTGGAAATACTCAGGGAAAACTCGGGGAACTTGTGCATGTATCAGGGAAAATTGGGGGTAATTTTTTTGAAAAAGAACGAAAGTCGCGGTATTACTGGCTCGAGTAACAGAGAGGAATCATGAAGAAACTACTTTGACGCCGTTTCGTCGGCTGGAGGAGTTGCCAGTGTACGGTGAACGACTGGCTTTCCGGATGCCCGTTAATTCGAACAGCTCCGTGGCACCATCACCTACCCCATAGAGTCAGTGTATAAGAGCATCTGAAATTCCGGACGCAAGAACCCTTCGCCGTCAGATTTTCCGGACTTTTTGTCATGACCGCAGGTGCAAACTCGCATTAATAAAAGCCACCACCGTCGCCTCGAACCGGCGCTCTCGCACGCAGATCTGCTAGCAGCAGTAGCCACCACCGCGGCAACGCTAGGCCTAGCTGCTTCGACGTTCGCTACCAAGCTTCTTGCTGTTCAACGCCGTGTTTTTTATTAAAACAATTCGCCGCTGTCAGCAATGTCATCGACTCCGCCTTTGTCATCCTCGTAATTGTCTTTGAAGCTCATAAAGCGAATTGCATAATACTGGTTCCCGAAAGTCAGCTTTGCCGTATTACAGTAGTGCTACGCAGTGAAGCATAACAAGTGTGGAAAGGGTCAGTTGTCACGGCACAGTATGTATTAAGGCGGAAGCATTTAATGGCTCGTTGTCAAGGTCATCTGCCGTTAGAAGAAACTGTCACAGCTTTCCGGTCTGCTTATTGGTCTCCGCTGTGTCGTGACGTCACTGTCGCTAGGCACAGGTGTGCGCCTCCTGGTTGGCTCCCCTGCAGGGGCGTCTGCGTCAGCAGGCGTTTGGTGTGTTGCGACACCACGTACCCGAGCACACGAGAGTTGGACTCTCCCGCGTCTAACCGTGCGCTGCGTAGCTGTGTCCGGGGATAAGGGGATCCTGGGGGTTGAACCAATGCCGGGTGTTTGGATCTTTACGGCCCCTCGGCGGCGGCAACACACCCCTTTGGCCTCGGCTTCACGTAGACGGCACCCCCGGACTGACCCACCCGGGGGAAATCGGTAGTTGCCTTTTCCTGTCTCTCTCTCCCTACAACCTTCGTCTTTTCCTTTCTTTCCACGTTTCCTGTCTCCTTCTCATTTCTTTATTACTTCCGACCTTCCTGGCAGCAAGGGTTAACCTTGTGTGAGTAACCAACCTTGGTTATGTCATATTGGGTTATAGTGGCAACGTACAGCTGGCGTTTGCAGGCCTGTTTTTCAGGCCCTGCAGCGTCCCCTTGTTGGACTCCATGGTAGGTGGCTAGCGTTGCTGCCGAAAACTACACTTCCACACATGGCTACTTCCTTCCCTCCACTACCTGATCGCCCTCAGAAAAGAGGGCGCACCGATGAAGTCTTCCAGTTTTTTGGCCTCCAAAAAGAATCCTTCCCGCGTTTCCATGTGATTCATTCTGCAAAACCAGATAAACCAGTACGAACAATCTCACCCTTCCTTGTTTCCAAGTCATTGACTGAAGTCTTTGGTCTTGGTTATGAGGCGTCGAGGATGGCAAGCAGTGATCTCCTCTTGGAGCTCCGCGATCAAAAACAATATGAAAAATTGTCAAAACTAGTGTCATTTGGGGAAACCCAAATAATTATAACCCCGCACCGCACGATGAACACCACCTGTGGTGTTGTCTCTGACGATGACTTGATGGAGCTGACTGAGGCTGAACTCTTGGAGGGCTTCAGTGACCAGAATGTTATCAATGTTAAACGAATTAAGAAGAGGCGAGATGGAAAAGAGATCAAGACGAAACACCTGATACTCACCTTCGGCTCAAGTGTCCTTCCCGAGTTCATCGGAGCCGGTTATATCAAACTTCGTGTTCGGCCATACGTTCCCAATCCTCTCAGATGCTTTAAGTGCCAAGGTTTCGGCCACAGTTCACAGAACTGTCGAGGCCGGCTGACTTGTGCCAAGTGCAGTGACAATGAACATTCCTCCGAAACGTGCCAGAACACTCCACATTGTGTTAATTGTGATGGCGAGCATGCCGCATACTCGCGGTCGTGCCCGTCTTGGAAAAGAGAAAAGGAAATCATAACAGTTAAAGTAAAGGAAAACATAAGTTTCAAGGAGGCATGCAGGCGGGTATCCTACCTGCCAAAGAAAACCTTTGCCGATGTGGCGCGTCAGGGGCAGCGTCACAACGGCCTCCGGCGGCTGTCCGACCCACAAGCAGTGAGTCGGCAGTTACGCCATCTGCCCCCGCGGCGGTTGCAGCTAGCGTTGCTCCGTCAACCGAGGAGAAGGGACCATCGACCCCGAAGGTGGGCGCAGCCGAGGCTGCCTCAACCTCCCAGGTCCCTTCCAGTGCTGGCAACGGCCGGCGCAGCCAAATCCCCCAGGGAGCCCCATCAACCTCCGGGCTGGTGGGCGCAGGGGTCTTGCCCTCCAAGGCGGGACCTTCCCTGGTAACTTCTCGCTCACAAGAGCACGTGTCCGGCGCCTCACAAGAGGCAAGGGACACTACACCTATCCCTACGGCGCGCCAAGCGCCTAAGGAGCGGCGAGGCTCCCTCGAACGCTCCAGAAAGGGCAAAACCCCGATTACAGGGCCTCGAAAGAGCTATGGAATCTAATCTCTGAAACATCTATTTACACTTCTGTTTCTGTACACACAGCACCTATTGACTTCCAATATGGATACACAAATAATTCAATGGAACGTCAGAGGTCTTAGAAACATTGATGATGTGCAGGAACTCATCCAAAAACACAATCCAAAAGTGCTGTGTTTACAAGAAACACACTTAAAATCCAAACACACAAACTTTCTCCGACAGTATAACTTTTCGGAAAGATCGCGATGATGCTGTCGCATCATCGGGCGGTGTCGCCATTGCTATCCATAAGAGCATTGCGTGTCAACTTTTGCAGCTACAAACGCCTCTGGAAGCAGTGGCGGTTCGAACTGGTCTCCTAAACAAACTCATCACCATTAGCTCTCTTTACATACCCCCACATTACAAATTAACGAAACATGAATTCCAATCCTTTATAGATCAATTGCAAGAGCCTTATGTTGTTCTTGGCGATTTCAATGCGCACAGCTCCCTGTGGGGCGACTCTCGTATAGATGCGCGAGGTCGTCTTGTTGAACAGTTCCTTTTTTCTTCTGGTGCGTGCCTTCAGAATAAGAAGAAACCCACTTATTACTGTCTTGCAAACAATACCTTTTCTTCAATTGATCTGAGCATAGTTTCCGCGTCCATACTGCCTGAACTCGAATGGGAAGTTACGAACAATCCTTACGGAAGCGACCACTTACCGATACTATTAGGAACACTTAAAGAAAATGAATATCCACCACAGGCTCCCAGGTGGAAGATTGACACAGTAGACTGGGAGAAATTCCGAAACTTAACTAGTATATCATGGGATGACATGTCTTCTTTAGAAATCGATGCTGCTGTGGAGTACTTCACAGCCTTCATAATAGATGCCGCATCTAAATGCATACGTGAAGTAAGTGGCTCGGCATGCAAACGGCGTGTCCCGTGGTGGAACGATGAATGCAGAATCGCACGTAGGAATCAGAACAAAGCGTGGGGGTTGCTACGCGCATCGCCCACTGCAGAAAATCTTGTCAACTTTAAAAAGTAAAGTCCCAAGGTAGGAGAACCCGCCGACAGGCCAGAAGAGAAAGCTGGCAGAAGTATTTATTGAGTATTAACTCGTTTACAAATGAGGCCAAAGTCTGCAACAGGGTCAATAGAATTAGAGGGCGACAAACATATTCACTCCCTCTGGTCGATACACTGCAAGATCAGGCAGACTCACTTGGGGAGCACTTTGAGAGCGCATCAAGTTCAAATCATTATTCGCAATCCTTCCTGAAATATAAACAAATAGAAGAACGTAAGCCATTAACAAGAAAATGTCGAGAGAATGAGCCTTGCAACCGTCCTTTTAGTATTGCCGAATTGAGAGCTGCCTTGAGCGCATGCAAGAGCTCCGCACCAGGATCTGATAGAATCATGTATGAAATGCTGAAAAACTTACACAATGACACGCAAGTTACACTACTCACACTTTTCAACACCATCTGGGATGCAGGGTACCTTCCAACCGCATGGAAGGAAGCCATTGTGGTCCCTGTTTTGAAACAAGGCAAAGACCCTTCCTCAGTGGCAAGTTACCGCCCGATAGCCCTCACAAGTTGCATTTGTAAGGTGTTTGAAAAAATGATAAATATCGGCGACTCATTCATTTCCTTGAACAGAGCAAAATGCTTGATCCTTATCAGTGCGGCTTCCGAGAAGGGCGCTCCACAACCGATCATCTCGTACGTGTTGAAGGGAATATCCGGGACGCATTTATACATAAACAGTTTTTCCTATCGATATTTCTCGATATGGAAAAGGCGTATGACACAACGTGGCGTTACGGGATCTTAAAGGGGTGGAGACATCAAAATTTTCGTTCATGCGTTTGTTGATTCAAACGTTGCGTCATGCTTCAGGGAGCACGATACACACAGCGGGATTTATATATATCCGATAAATAATTTAATAATAGCATTATTATACCGAGCGATTTCGGTTTCGGTTTCTGGGCTCCGGGGGATGCTATGACGTCACAGAGGCGGAAACGCAACATTGCTTGGTCACGTGAGCCACAAAAAATAGTGACGTAAAACTATGCTGCGTCGTCTGCTCGCGCATACGCGTGCTCTGCCAGCAGAGGTCAACAACTGGCGATTCGAAGCTCATGTCGAGATTATTATAATTATTGCGAAGAGCGACAACAACGGTAAGAAAATATTACGGCTTGTGAGAGTCGGTGATTCATTCCGAAGCGCCGTAAGATTTAGCTTTGAAGTGAACCGGAAAAGGCCTAGCGACGATATCGGCGGCGCCGAACGATCAGAGGCGCTGAAGCTGCCGTCGGTGCCAGAGTGACCACTCCTCGGTCGCTGATTGGCCGCTTCGCCGTATGGCTGCCGCACAAATGGGTCCCGGGCCCGTCCTCTCTACGGTAAGGAAATCTCGCCGTTCGCGAGCAAAACCGCCGTCGCACGGCGGCCCGCGAACGGCAAACGGCGTGCGGCGAGTCTCCGTGCCGGTAACGTGGACGGGCCCTCACAAGAAAGGCCAAGCGAACGAGAGACCGCTCCGAGCTGCCGAACTATGCGACTATTCGAGGAGAGAAGCGGACAACACGAACGCCGCATATCCTATAGTCCCTTTCGGAGTCGGCCGGCTAGTGTTATACCAAGGCCCGTCCGCACGGCAACTCGCCGCACGCTGTTTGCCGTTCGCGGGCCGCCGTGCAGCGTTCGTGTTGTCCACTTCTCTCCTCTTGTGTCCGTGTGTGCAACCTTACCCCTTCTTTACATTAAGAAAGGATTTCTATATGCCTGTAGCTCGGTCATAGTGGAGGCTATGCTCGGTCGCTCGGCTGAGCAGGCTCCGTAATCGGCATTTCATCGCTACTCATCATACGTCACGTTTTTGTGCTAGTGTGCTATGACGTCAATATTTTCGTTCCTCCTCTGTGACGTATGACTGCCGCGCTAGCGATGGGTCTGGACTACGAGAAGGAGTTTTAATGACTTTTTGGAGCTGAATTAAAATTATTTTGAAATGTTTGCGGCGTCCAATACCTCGTTCTGGGTGTCCTTGCATACGGAAGCAGCCTACAACATGCTTTTTATAGCCTCAAAATTTGGTGTCCCAACCCCTTTAAGAGACCTGTCAGAAATGGGCATCCACGGTAATATGCTTAACATTATAGAAAGCTATCTGTCCAATCGTACCTTCCGGGTAAAAGTCGGCAATGCACTCTCACGTCCTTTTACGCAAGAAACGGGTGTACCCCAAGGAGGCGTGCTCAGCTGCACGCTCTTTATCGTGAAGCTGAACACGCTTTGTGCTTCATTACCACCGGCTATCTTTTACTCTGTCTACGTGGACGACATTCAAATAGCTTTCAAATCTTGTAACCTCGCAGTCTGCGAGAGACAGGTACAGCATGACCTAAACAAAGTATCAATGTGGGCAGACAGGAATGGATTTAAGATCAATCCTAACAAAAGCTCTTGTGTTCTTTTTACAAGAAAGAGGACTTATCCCAGATCCTTGCATAGAACTGCGTGGACAACAGATACCTGTAAACAAAGAACACAAATTTCTAGGTGTCATACTTGACTACAGACTCACTTTCGTCCCTCACATTAAACATGTTAAAGAAAAATGTCTAAATATCTATAAAAGCCTCATTCGATCACGACTAGACTATGGTGCCGTGATTTATCACTCTGCCGCCCCAAACGCACTAAAGATGCTAGACCCACTCCACCATCTAGGAATCTGACTGGCCACTGGCGCTTTCAGAACGAGTCCCATACAAAGTTTATATGTAGAATCAAATGAGTGGTCACTTCATCTGCAGAGAACATACATCAGCCAAACATATTTTCTGAAAGTCCACTCTAATCCTCAACATCCGTGTTATAATACCGTTAACGAGATGACATATGCTACACTCTTTCATAATCGTCCCTCCGTAAGACAGCCTTTCTCGCTGCGTGTGAGGGAGCTTAGTCATGAAATGCATGTCCCACTCCTCGAGCTTCGCCTAATGCGTCCAGCCAAGCAGCTACCTCCTTGGGAGTGGCAGCTGATACAATGCGATATATCTTTCATGCAAGTTACAAAACACGCTTCAGTAATTGAAATCCAAATGCATTTCCGGGAACTCCAGCACAAACACTCCTGTATGGATTTCTGCACAGACGCATCAAAGTCACACGACGGGGTGTCCTATGCAGCCATCGGTCCATCCTTCTCAGAAACCGATGTGCTGCATCCGGAAACTAGTATCTTTACGGCTGAGGCCTACGCACTGCTGTCGGTCGTAAAGCATATAAATAAATCAAAACTCCAGAAATCAGTTATATATACGGACTCCCTTAGTATTGTGAAGGCCTTGATGTCTACCTGTAACCACAAAAATCCGGTAATTAATGAACTCTACTCCGTAATGTGTAAAGCATATATATCTAACCAACATGTGATTATATGCCGGGTGCCTGGACATAGGGGCATCGAGGGTAACTTTCTTGCGGACCAGATGGCCACATCCATTTCATTGCATGCAGTTAATCCTACTGCTTCGGTCCCTGTCACAGACCTGAAGCCTTTCTTAAGAAGGAAACAGCGACACCACTGGCAACGTATGTGGGACGCAGAAGTAAATAACAAACTGCACGTGATAAAGCCACAGTTAGGTTCTTGGCCCGCCGTAACAAAATCACGGCGAACAGACGTCCTATTCTGTCGCCTCAGAATAGGACACACATTTGGCACGCATAACTTCTTACTCGCTGGAAATGATCCTTCAACCTCGGGCAGCCGAATCTGAGAGAAGGAAACATTTTTCTCTAGCATACCGGCAGCACATCCCCCTACATCCCGTAATGCTACTCGGCCCAGAACCTTTATTTGACACCAACACAGTCCTAAGTTTTCTGAAAGATGTTGTCTTGCATGTTGTTATCCCCACATGTTCGTAGCGGGTCCTCTCTTCAGAGGATGCCGCTGGGATAGCTCTTTCGTACAGCACATGCCTCTAGGCCCTTGTGTTTCAAGGGCTCTGGCGAGGCAGCAGTGCTCCAAGTAATTTTACCATCTTATATATTTTCCATTTTGCATCACTCTTCTACGATGGATTTTAATGTTCATAGTATTCGTCATTAGTCATCGCCATAATTTTATAGCACGTAGATTTTATGCACTTTACAGCGACTATATTTAGGCCACTTTACAGCCAAGTCACATCTTCTTCACAGAACTCATCATTCCACCACGAAATCACTAACACTGTCTTGGCGCTCTTTGGCCATATCTGGCCCTTGCGCCACTAAACCACACACATTCATTCATTCCTGGTTGGCTCACGTGCATGACGTCACTGTCGTCAAGTGCGGGCATAGTGCGGGCGTCTGGGTGGTTTGGCGCCGCGCGGGATGACACATCACATCGGCACGCGTGGCGGCCGTGTGTTCGACAGTGCGCCCTGACATCACTGCTGTCACGCGCTTGAGGTGGCCTCCCGATTGGGTGCTGTCTGGCCTGACGTTACTGTCGCTAGGCGTGCGCGGCGACCGTCTGCTTGGGTGTGGTGCGGCGGCGGCAGTTTACTTTGCAGTATTGTGTGGGAAGGATGCCTCTTCTCGCCAAACCAGTGTCTACCAACACGCCACGTGCAGCAGCCGCTGAACGCAAGCGGCGCTCAAAAGAGGCTGAGCGTATACGTCGCATGCATCAGGGCGGCGAGGCACGTCGGACACCACAGAGTCCAGGGACGCAACGGGCCAACACAAGAGAGGCAATGCGTTTGAAGCGACTCGCTGCATCTCTGGGTACCAAGGCAAATGAAGCTCGGAAGCACCATGACCGCCATCTTGCCGCGGCAAGCCATAGACATAGGCGTAAACAACGTTGCGGGCATTTAATAAATAAACAAACGTTCACATAACAGTTTACGAGTTGTGTGCCTCCATGGTGTTTCCAACGCAACAAATCGCCATAGACCTCAGACTCTGCCCAGGCGGCGCTGCGGAAAAACCCGTCACCAGCGCCCTCATCGGAGACTTGGCCCGAACTGAGTAGTGCAAGTAGAGCTGTCCGCAAGCGGAGGTGCATAGGCCACAATTGACCCTCCGCTTTCGGTTGTGTTGAGGCACGATTTCCTAAAAATCAAGGACCTGGGAAGCTTCTTCCGCCCATCCATGCTTCGGAAAGGGAGGAAGCTCAGCAGGGCGAAGTACGTGTACAATATAAAAGAAGTCTCAGGTGTTATTTCGGCGTGCTGTAACTCGCAAGTACAGAGAGCATGAGGTTTGTTTATAGGCATATCAGCATGAAAATCTAAGCATTTCAGGTTGGTTCTTATTGAAAATATCCTAAACACAAGACTTGGGTATCTCCTATATATTTATGCATTTTATCGTAATGTTTTTTCTCACAATTATTTGCAGAGTAAATCCTTCCATAGCCTTTTTCAGGGCAGCAAACAGAAAACGTTTTCCAAGGCAGCAAACAGCGTGCGATCATAACGAAAGTAAGCTTCCTACAGTTCCTACGCGCCGCATCTTTCTCGTAGGAGCTACAGCATCGCTCAGTACCTTTGAACTTTTCGCAGACGCTTCGAACAACGAGCGCGCACAAATAAATGTAAATAAATGCGACAATTTTTTCTTTACACTCGTGCGTTACTTCGCGATTACTCATCCAGTGCTCCTACAGCAACTTAATTGTTCACATTCGAAAAACGCAGTCGAGCAGGCTCGGCACATTGCGAAACGTGCTTGTTGTATAGGCGCAGGACATACAAAATACCGAAACTAGAAATGAGCTCGCGATACAACGATGCTCTAGAACAGGAGTTTCAATTCATAAACGAACCAAAATGTTTGGTTCAGCTGACCTGCCAAATCTCTCCTAACTTGTTGAGTCAAGCGGAGGCGGACGTCTGTTAAAAGGTGGACATATCGATGGCACATAATCAGGATGGTTTGCAACGTTGTTTTTTCTGTTACCAACGAAGTGGCGGCTGCAGATTCTTGAGTTTTCGCTTGGTTACCACCGTCCTCCGTCAGGGCTACGCAACACAATTACAGCAGAACAAAATTGCCGCACTTTCCATGCGAGCCGCTGTGTTGTGGGGAATGCAAGTAATTCGATTACCCAACATGTTGAACGGCCCGTATCCAGCGCCCTCACCTTTCTCCTTCGTACGATCGCGATGGAAATCGGTAAAACTGAACGTTGTTATTCAGTCCTTCACGTTCATGGCAATTTACAACACAACAGTAGCGTCGATTGCGGTGTTTCTTCGTAGCGCGCGGAGCTATCGCGGTTGCCGTCGTTTCCGCCATCGGTCTGAAGAATGAGGCAGCAAGCGCTTTATGGCACTCCGGCGGCGCGTCCGACTAGCGTAGAAATTTGTAGCTCTGTCTGGGTGTTAAATGCGCGAAACACTCGCAATATGGACCAAAAAAATCTACTTAAATCGTTGTTTCGCAGTCGCTAGATGCATAGGCAACTTCACAAGGGAGTAGGGCTCCGCACTACTCAAGTACCGCCTCTTCGCGCCGGCAGGTGGCTCTACGCGTCTTGCAAAACTCCAGTCTGACGTCTATTGGCAATGGTGTCGGGCTTCCGCCGTTTCACACTGTAGTCTCGACAAAGTGCATTTCGTTTTTTTTCCTTAATTATACACGCATGCACCCGCCACCTCCTGTCACAGTACGAGCACCAATATGCCTAATAAGTATACTGGCAGGCATTAATTAGAGCTTTTTCGGATGTGCCTGCGGTGATTTGAGTCCAAAAGGGCCCCTCACCAGGTCTGGCCATGTTGAGCTGACAAGCGCAGAGCATACATTTGGTGATAACAGTCGTGTTTACAAAGTATTGCATCGCTACGCACCGCAGAAAGTCCTGAAATTTCACACCAAACACCGTTTTCCCTTCTCGTCGCGGCCGTCGCGCTCCAAGCCGGAGGATGACGTGCTAGTGCGCCTGCGTACGCGTCTTTGCACTGTGACGTCGCTCGTGATGACACGTGATTTCAAGAATTATTCAAGGCAACATGTTATTTGCGTAATATGTTGCTTGAATAGACGAATTAAAGCTTAGAAAAATAACAGAACACACAAACCGAATGTCTGCATGTTTTTTGTTTTTGTTTTACTTGAAACCGCAGCAGAAGAGATGCACTTCCGTTTCATCTGCTTGTTCCCACGTCGTGCAATCGCCCGCGTAGACACCGAAAGCGCAGGATCATGCTCTGTGATCCGCTTGTGTCTGCCTCAGTATTCGTGTAGCACTGACTTACACAGATAGTCAGGTGTCCTTGTACAGAGTGCGCAAAATCGTGCGCTGCGTGAAACGAGACAATCCCAACAGCTCGCATGTGACACCGTCAGAGCAGGTGCGCAGCAACACACACAAAAAAAAAGGAGAGAGAGAGAGAAAAAAAAAGCGAGGAGAAAAAAAAAATGAGGGCGGGGACCATGTCGTGTCACGCGATCCTCGAGGTCCGGTGTGGGAGAACGCAGGGAAGAAATATCGCTTGTGGAGGTTAGAAGGGGCGAGTGGAGAGAGTGTCTTGCTTGGCAGTGGAGCTCACCTCCTGAAATCATGGGTTGGTGGCACTAAGCTATTTCTATCTCGGCTATTAATGAGCCGATTTTTTTTTTGTGTGTGGCAGAACGCTTCCTAGAGGACATGTAACAACTTCCAGCGTATAACCAAAATGTATTATGTGGCCTGGTGAGGGACCCTTTAAGGGCAGTAAAATACATGCATTCATTTTTTCGAACTGCACTATTTTTCGGACATTTTCACGGCCCCTAAGGAGTCTGAGAAATCGAACGTTGACTGTACGACTGACCAAGAGGATGCTTCAAATGGTCTGTGGGGCGAACGCGCGGCAGCAAGAAGACTAGAACAGAAAGGACTGACGCATTGAAGCATGGATGGGAGAGGAAGCGTGCTTCTTTGAAGGAGCTTCTTTGAAGGAGCTTCTTTGAAGGAGCTTCTCAAGCTTCTTTGAAGGAGCTTGAGCTCACAAAAAAAAAAAAATGAAGTGTTGACTGATACCGAGATGCAGGTCCCCTCTTGCAAACAAAGTAAACTCCTTAAAGCAGTGAAACGCAACACTGAGGCGTTGTGCGTGTGCTGAGAGTATGTGAGAACAGTTGAGGTTTACTTAACAGCTGTTGTGAAAGAGAATATTACTTGTGAGAATGTTCTGGCCTCATACGAATGAGTTTGCCATCAATTAATGGAAATGGCTCATGTTGAAAATATTTGCTTCTACATGCATATACTTTTTATTCGTATTTTAGAATGTTCAAGTCGATTCGCAATGGATTTTACCTTTCTTTTTTCAAAGGTATTTTATTTGCTATGCATTTCACTAACCCCTTACTTCTGTTTTCTTTACACTACTCCTTTCTATTAGAACTGGATTAAGTAGCTTTTCTTTGTTTTTAACATACTAGGTAGTGACAGCATCGGGTGACATGGTGTCAGCCCGTCTTGAAATAAAACAAAGCTCTCTGTCACTCAAGGAATTTTACAAAGCCACTCAGAGAAAACCTGAAAAACTCGAGTAATTTGGAAATGTCAACTTGGTAGACACCCGGTCAAGAGACAGTGGTGGCGTTTTGCCAGGTTTTAGTAATCAGACTACCTTAGCGACCCTCCAACTCACAGGGGCATGTGCTTCCTCCCACATCTTGTTGAAGACGTGTAGGAGAGTGGACGTGCCTGTTGGGCGAAGGTTATTCAAGGTACAATAAAATATGTTGTCAGGACCACTCACTGTTCTTTGGCGTGTCTTCGAGAGAGCGTGCTGCAGTTCTAGAGAGAACAGAATATCCAACTGGGTATGAGGTAAATTGCAAGCATTTTTAATCTGTTGCTGCACCGAAAAGATAGATTGATCTGGAATTGATACAGGATTTGCAAAATTTACTAGTGTTGTGCAGAACGTGTTTGCAATTTCGCGTTCAGATAAGCCAAGGGCTGTAGTAAGGCTTTTGAAGGGACTACATTGTGATACTGGATGGCCAAGGGCGTTTATTAATCTCCAGATTTTCGGCAAGGGAGTGAAGGTGGTAAGTGACATACAGAACTCACGCCACCGTTGCTGTCCCAGTTTTTGCATGTCCTGGTTAGATTTTCTGTGTGCAGCTTCACTTTCTTGACAATCTTCAAGCCGTCCGGAACGACGAAACCAACGCTCTGCTCTCCGTCTTAACGGCTCGGAGTCGTCATAGTCTGCGTCGACTCTGTATTGTCCTTACAGAACAGTTGTGTATCGTGTAGCCCTGGAGTAATTACTTAGTACCGGTAACATGAACGTGTCCAGGTCATTTACTTGGTTCAGTACTGCAGAATTATATTCTTGAAATAGTTGCCAATCAGTAAGTTTAGTTACTCTGGGATATCTTGCTGGGTGCATGAGGGGATGCGCTATGAGGATTTGGTATAGTGCATGGTCACTACCCCGTGTCACATAATCTGTGCACCAGCTAACACCACGCGTAAGGTCAGGGGAGGCTATAGTAAGGTCAAGACAACTAGCGTAATTGTACACTCTTAAAAAGGTGATTGATCTATCATTAAGCACAACAAGGCCACAGGAGTCTATAGCCTTTTCTAAAGACCTGCTTCTATAATCAGTGGGGCTACTGCCTCAGGTAACGTTATGAGCATTGAAGTCCCCGCAGAATAGGACTGGTCCTTGAATCCTTTGAAAGAAATGCATGAAAGTTGACTGAGTAATGCGCGATGCTCGTTGCATGTAAATGCAAACAATGGTCACTGGCAACTTTTAGAACTGAGCTTCACAGGCAACGAGCTCAGGCACATCAGAGTCCGAGGAGAAGAGAAGACGGGAAAGTGGATCGCGTCTGACGCATAACATAGTTCAGCTAGGGTTCGGAGTTCGTGAAGATGAGTTCATTACGTAGTTTGAAAGACGGAAATTGCGGTCTACACCGGCATCGTTAAGACACACAACGAGGAACCTATAATGCGAAACAAGCTTCCTGAAGTGTGCATTCTTAGATAGAATGCCATTTGCATTCCATTGAAATACCGTTGTGTTTCGAAAACAGTTATCCATCTGGCGAGCCATTAGGCTATGTTGGAAGCTACTTTTGTAGTACCAGAGGTTCTAACGAAAGAACAACGCTCACCTCTGGAAGGTTGTTTGCCATAGCAAATGCCCGCAGAATTGCTTTTAACGCAACAAAGAGCATAGACACCACGATATGCTGCTGAGATGATCCCACTTCACGTGAAACATGCTCAGGTGCTTGTGTTCGTTCTCAAAGCGATGAATGCCTACTGAGACTCATGTTGGCGGTCAACAACACTTGGCGACGTCTTGGCTGTCCTTCCAGCTTGGTTTACCTTTCATCTCCTGTAAACCATTGGCCGCCATCGCATATGTTTTCTTGGGCTCTGCTGATTGTAACGGAGGAGCTGCTTTCACTGGGTTGACAGCATCTATGTTCGGAGGAGGCGAGCCTCGCTTCGGGGTCCGACCATGTAATATTTCTTGCCGCTTGAGTAATGAAGCCACTTGATGCTTGGGACACCTAGCATATGAAGCTGTGTGATCTCCGTTGCAGTTGGCGCACTTGGGTTGATTTCTAGAAGTGCAGGCTTTATAATCATGCACTCCTGCACAGATCTTGCATCGCAATTGGCCATGGCAGGACTTAGCAACGTGGTGAAATCACTGGAAATCGTAGCACCGAGTTGCAGATTCTAAATATTCTTTGACTGGATGACTCTTGAATCCAAGTAGGGCGCATGTTTGCAATGGTTTGTCAGGCAAGAATTGTAGGATGATGCTCCCATGTGCATGTGGTTCCACTGTTCCATCTTCTCACTGGAGCCATCTGGTCTGCCTCTTAACGGAAATGACGCTGCTATCTTGTAGGTACTCAAGTAGTTGGTATTCAGCATATTGAATTGGAACATGTTTTATTTTTCCTAGATTTTTCATGCATGATGGTGGCACATATGGTTCCACTGCAAGGCCTGCAGCATGAGTTAGCTCAAGAAGTCTCATAGAGGCAGCGAGAGAAAACACATTAACGGAAAAGTTACCTAGCCCTCGTTACACGAAATGATTGTATCTTCTCTCTTGCCATGGTAATAATCTCACTGGCCAACTTGTTTGGACTCACTTTCCAAAAGAACGCTTCCGGGTCGGTGAGCTTGAAAATCACTGGTATTCCCGCTGGGCGTGATTTCTTGTACGTCACCATTGTTAGGATCGGCCTGCAAGGGTACTGCTCTGCAAAGCTATCTCAGCCCGCTGCACGTGCTTCGATCGACCCGCGGTGCTGGCGCCCTTCGGAGAACCAACGAGGACGACAGCGCTAATCGACCATGCGCCTCGTTCCGAGAATCGGTGACGACAGCAGGGCAGGCCACGTTTGGCACCCAACGTATTGTTGGTTGATTTGCCGGGTCGTCGTGGTATCTCTGCAGCAAGAAGAGCGTTCCCTAAAAAAAGGGGGCTTTGCGGTTCGGGAACCCCAGGATTCGTTACAGTCTGCTGACACTCGTGGCGACTACAAGAGAAAGGCAGCTCTGGAATTTAGAGGCGCAAGACAATAGGCAACCGGCAGCCGAGCTGCGGGGGTCAGCTCGGGGAACCGACGCGCCTTTCAAGACTCAAGATAATGGACAACCGGCGGGTCAACTTCGATGACTGGTCGAACGGTTCTCTCACCTAGGGAACTAGGGACCAATGGAGTGTGATAAGCAGCTGTTGTCGGCTGCTAGAGTGTGCTCGTCTCTGAGGGTGTTCGTCAATGTACTCGTGAGCTGTGTGCTCGTAAGCTGTGTGTTGTATGCTCATCTTGCGTGCTCCATTTGGGAGCCACGTTAGACTGTGTAAATGTATCTCTTGTTTAAAGTGTAAATACTGTAAATAAACCCTGTACGCCTAGTTCCTCTCAAGTTCCTCTCTACGACCTACAACTCCTACAAATGGTGGCAGCGGCGAGATCGCCCGACAACTCCTACAACTGGATGCCAGCGGTGGGATCGTCCGACAACTCTAATACCGTGGTGAACGATCTGTCTTCCGCTTCCATGTCGGCGGTTTCAACTATTGTTGCATCGCTGTATAGCTCATGATCGTCATTACGTGCCCTCTTGGGAGAGTTCGTCTCAAGGTTAGCATCCGTTGTCGCACTTGGGTTGAAGTGGTTACTGCCAGCCAGTTGCACACCGGGCGCTTGTTGTGCAGTAGCATTCATCTCTCCCCTTGCATCAGGCGAGCGCTGGTAGGAACGGGGTCCCTTCTTTGCCAACTGCTTCGGTTGCCGTGAGAGCCGCTGGTACGGCTTGGAGGCCAAAAAGTCCTCCCGCCTGGTGAGGCGGGAATTCGCCGACTGAATTTTGGCTACTGAGTGCTGAGGTCAAGCAAGGAAGCCCACAAATCAAGACGAAAAAGCAGGTCCCTGAAGAGCTCACGTCCGGTGGTGGCACACTTCGTTGTCTTCCTTTATATGGAATCCAGCGATTGGGAAGCCCGGGCTTGGGGCCGCCTAGGTTGCCACTGGGAGCTGCTACTCCCATACGGCCTCCAAGGCTCGCTGGACGGCCCAGCTGCGCAAGGCAAATGACGTTTATTTTTGCTAAGGAAGTCCTCCAGCTGTTCTGGGATTGATTTTTCTAAAATATTGTTTATAATGATTAAAATGGATATTGACCTGTAGCTACCAGGAATGTTGTGGTTGCCACTTTTGTATACTGGCACGACTTTGGCCGATATTAATATATCTGGATAGGAATTGGTGCCTAACAAATGGTTAAATAAATGGCAGAGTGGAGTGCTGAAAACATCAGTATTATCTTTCAGTACCTTAGCTTGTGTGCCGTTGATTCCTGTGGCTTTTTTCACCTGCAGTCTACCCATAGCATTCGTCAGCGCTTCTGTTATGATTCCATACAGCCTCTAAGTACATTTTAGTAACCAAGTAAAACTGGATGCAGCAACTGCTGGCCTGCCCCGACGTTCCATTTGCCAATAAGCTCACAATTAAATTTAAGTTTCTACCTTCTGGGTTGTGTCGAATCTCGTTAGCAGAGTTGTTATACTCTAAGCAAGCATTCACCACTTTTTCCCATCGTGGCTCTCTCTCTCCTATTCCCACGCTCTCAGCGATTCCTAGCCTCTAATTTCTGTTGTCATGTTTGTGTGGGAATTGTACGTGGGCCCATTCTTGTAGCATACCAGAAGCGTCAGACGCACCAGCAGTTTACAAGCACTCTGTCAAAGCAGTGTTTTTGTCACGTTCAACACTTTCACTTCACAAGGCCTCTACGAGCATTCAATTTAGTAAAGAGCTTAATCATGAGCATTCAATGACTGGGCTGTTCTTTCTTTGGAGACTTTTTCCGTGCAGGTCAGAGACTACAGAATTCATTCTTGCCATTGTTTTTGGTTTTGCTGTAAGTGGTTAGACCTGACAAAAGAAAGGGCGCATGCGGAGTCATCGTCCCTCTCCCCCCAACTTTTGGCAATGGCGGTATAGCTCCAACTTTCATGGGTAGAGATCAGTAGGTAATTACAGCTGCAATCGGCCACTGCATGCAGTCAATTACTGTGCAGAGACAGAACCGAGTAAATGCTTTTATACATTAGCGCAACACAAAAAACTCCCGATACAGCTTTCTGTTGCTCAATACGTGCTTCATAAAAAGCATTCTCTTCTTTTTTTTCGAGCGTGAAAGAAGCTCGCGAATACACACAAAATTGACAACCAATTGACCACTTGAGGCACTTTGCGTGTATTTGTAGGCTTCTTTAATGCTCTTTAATGCTTGTTTCTTGCTCTTACGTCGTTTGATGACATAGGTCATGTCGGTTTTATAGTCTCTAAACATTTGGAATAAACTTTCAGTTGCAAGTAGCGCCATGTCCTGTCTTTTCTTGTGCCTTAGCTTATGTGCCAGTACTTCGCGGTCAGTATTGAGCCATAAATAATTAAACCGCCACACGTACGGACCGCAAACTTGGATTTTTGCGAATTGTCTATAAAAATACAGTGCCCTTCCCCTCTGAGAAGAAGAATGATCAGCGAAGCTGTGTATGTGGGCACCTCACATAACTAACTGCACCTCAGCCGCAAGTTGGCCCGGAATTTCACTATATTCGGGATCGGCCCACGTATGGGATTGCTTAACGCCTGCCTCACCTCCGCCGCGAGTTGGACCGTTATTGCACTATCTTCAGGATCGGGTCACGTATGGAGAGTGCTTAACGCCTGCTTCACCTCTGTCGTGGATCGGCCCGGCATTGCACTATCTTTGGGCTCGGATCGCGTATGGGGAGTGTTTAACGCCTGCTTCACCTTTGTCGTGGGTTTACTCGGTACTGTACTATCTTCAGAATCGGACCACGTATGGGGATTGCCTAATGCCTGTGTCACCTTCACCGCGGGTCGACCCGGCATTGCACTATCTTCAAGATTTTTTTTCCTACACGGGAACACTATATTGGGGAAAGTAGCCATTAACAGCTTCACTGTAATATCTACCGTCTATGTGATTTTGGTTAACGGAAAAAGGACTGGCGTTTCCTTTAATCATTACTTGATACAGAAAAAGGATTAAAAATAATAAAGGTGCTGGAAAGAAAGGCAAGGATACATGCTGCAGTCCAGGTAACAGTGGAGATAAGTGCTGTTATACAACCAGATCTTCTGGTGGGGGGTTCAGCACCGGCTACGTATGGAACAGGGCGGGCACTTGCAAGTCGCCTATTACTCAAACGCACTTCTGGTGTTATGGGCATGCTATATTCTACATTTAAAATACAAGAATGAAACTTAATTTGCGCTAGAACTTCGATAGTATCATAAGATGTAATTTTCATTCACTTTCGGTGGCCCAACCTGTTTGAAGAGATGCTTGGAGAGAACTTGCGATCATGGTATCATAGTCCTCATCATGCTACTCATATTGTTATTTGATCACACTAGCACATTGATGAGGTAGACGGTCCAAAGCAGTTGTGTGTTATAAGCCTTTGTCAATATTACGGCATCCGTAGTTGACAGTAAAATAAGGGCTAGCAGGTTTGAGAGATTTGAAAGTGTCGCGCCTCCTGACACCAGGCTGTTCTGGAGACTGCAGAGACGTTTCGTTAAGATGGACTCTCGGCTGCAAGCAGCACGTGTTACGATGGGGTACGACATAGACCACAGCTATGTGACTGGCCACGGCCATCTGTCAAGGGATCCGGCAGTAACAAAACGCTCTTCTTATGTCCCCAATTTGTCACCACCTTTGTTCTTGACACCTCTTATACACGACCCCCCTCCCCCTTCGTTCCTCATATGTATCACCCCCACTCCCCTCCTTAAAACCCTTTTCCGTCAATCACGTCGCACTCTTGAACACTCACCAGGTTGCTGAACAGCGTAGCGACCCTTAACATTCTTATATTTCCTTTTGATGATTATGAAGAGGATGATTTATTGCAATCTCCATTGAAACGGGTCGGTGACAAACAGTCAACTCGCCTGTTTCCTTTCAAGGCAGCACCACTGAGTGGACGTCACGGCCATTCACCTGCACTTCCCCTCCTACCTGTCTTTGTGGCTGTTTCTTAGCTTACCTGGCCCTGCACATCGTCCTTCGTATATATTACTGCATTATTTTAATCGTGCCGAAATCCTCCATTGATGCTCCCAAGGAACCAGAACTTACTTGATGTTCATGCCGACGGTGTCCCTGTGACAACGTTGATACTGGAGCTCAGGTGTCCGTAATGAGTGCGAACCTCCGTCATCGACTCAAGAAGGTTCTCACGCCTGCTATTACACGAGCCATATGCGTCGCCGATGGCAGTACTGCTACCATCACTAGAATATGTACTGCCCAAATAAGCATCGCCAGCCGCCATGAAGTTTTTTTTCATTGCAATGGTAATTATATGGACACTCCAAGCGCATTTCTGCCGTCGCCGTGAGGTTCCACCATTGGGAAAGCTGGCGGCGCCACCACCGTGACGTGGTATGAGGACTCACGTGGATGCAGCCGCCGCATCGGCTGCTTCGGAAGTGCCGAAGCGAGCTGAAAACAGAAGTTTAAAGTCCTACCTGCGCTGCGGTTCTTATTAAGTGGGGAGGTTTTCCCGCTTCGGGTGTGTGCTTGACAACACTTGAAAGCCATGTAATAGGTAGTAGCTGCCTTTGAAGGCGTCCGACATGGTAGGCTACTGCATGGAGCCACCAGTGCTGGACGTCCACACTGCAACCCGGTGTCAGCCACGCACTCGCAGGACAAGAAGCTGCTTGAAGCTTGGATCGCAAAACTTGGAACCCACTAGCAGCCATCGGCTACAGCTCGGGTGTGCCACAAGAAGTTCCGCGAGGAAGATCTATGATACGGCGTCCGGGCATCAATGTTCGGTGAGTAGCAAAAAGTGCGCAAGGACGCTCGCCCACGCTGCCTGGCTGATGTCATGAAGCTTTGGTCTATGAACTTGTTGATGCTAGATACTGGCAAAAGGAGGAGTATTTTAACGATTGGAAAATATAGAGAGGTCGGCCGGATATTGGAGCATCTGGCCTGCTACTCTACGTAAGGGAAGGGGAAGGGGGAAGAAAAAGGGTCACAATGGGGGATGATAATGGGAGGAACGAAGTGAAGGACACATTACACAATTGGTATCACAGGCGTGAGTCCAGGCCCGTGTCCCCTAGGAAACGTGAAACTGCACGCATTGTCTCTGTCGTCTGCCAACTCTGTGGCCATGCGCCTAGCAAGAGGTCCTCCGACAGTGGTCCATTTTGTAAATGTCTCAATGTATCTGCCATTGTCAGTCTTTCGCGCGCATACTCAGGGCACACCACGAGCGCATGTTCTATAGTCTCTACAGTACCACACACTGAACAGTCCGGGGAGTCTGTCCGTCCAATAATGTGTAAATATTTGCGCGTGAAGGCGACGCCTAATCGCAGTCTGTGTATCAGGCATGCATGAGGGCGTGGAATTCCACGCAGAATAGGAAATTTCATATCGGGATCCAGCCTTTTAACGCCGACGTGACGAGCGTCTGGCTGGGCCCAGTATCTTCTCGTCGCACTCCTCATTAATTCCGACAGGAGGCATGTGATGTCCGGTCTGGAGAATGGCACTACAGTTCGCAGGCCATTGCTGAGGGCGCGTCTTGCTGCAGCATCGGCCATCTCATTACCGTTGAGCCCACAGTGTCCCGGGATCCATTGGAACACTATGCGGTGGTGTTTTTCTTGAGCGCATGAAAGTAGCTCGGTGATCTGCAGTGCCAGAGCCTGATATGCGGTGTGGCGCAGGAAGCATCCCAAAATTTGCAGCGCGGGTTTTGAGTCCGTGAAAATGCACCACTCTTGAGGTCTTTCCCCGCATATGTGGCGAATCGCTTCCCGAATAGCCACAAGCTCTGCAGCGGTTGATGTAGAAGTTCAATGGAAGGGAAAGGGAACGGTAAAAAGCGCACACTTAAAGAAAAAGGCATGGCATATGCTCATGCTTGTGTAGCACCAAACAACAAAATGTACTGGATTAATTGAAAAAGAACCACCAACTAATTGCTCACTGAGAAGACTGATAAACATAAAGTGCGACACAACTAGCAAAATAATGAGGCTCCAGAGTCAGACTGCCGACAAACATGGCTTTATTCACCCAAGATACAGAACAGTGCGACAGTCCTGCATTTCTTACGTGCAATGACTCGCCGCAAGACCGATCTAGTATGCGCGCTCACTGCAATAGGGCTAACAAGGAAGTACAGGCGGGTGCGAGAGAGAAAATCTGGGGACTTTCGCACCTTGAATGTCACTGGTCGACTCAGAGCGGGGTGCCGAATCCGTGCCAGAGCGACCAAATCCACCGCAGAGCGACCGAATCTTGATTAACCAGCGAAAAATAAACATGCTCCGGCAGGGAGCGCAGCGGAAGTTCAGCGCCCGCCATATCCGCCTGCCAAATTGCGATTTCGTTATATCATTTCGTAAGGCACGTACAATTGCTCCTCGTCGACACTGCTGCTACTTTCCGAGGAACTAGAGCTGCTGTCAGAATCGCTCGAGGCAATGAGCACTGCCGCACAGCTGAACTGTGATGTACTGGAATAGGGTAGTGTGTCATCCGGCGGCGAAAACACACCATAGAAGAAAGAACCAACTTAGAGAACGGAAACTGTACCTTCCGCAGTGGTTCGAAAATAAGCAGCGGAAGCGCATGGAACTTACTTAGGTGGACGCCAGATGATGTTGCTCAATCCGGAAGCAGAAGTGCACCTTTTTTTAAGAGCAAAATCCAATATGGCCCCTTATGCCGATCGCGTACGTTGGTACGCGCCGTGCTTGCCCTGCCGCCTATGCGGCATGCCTCAATGCCTTCGCTGCCGCGTAGCTGATGCGTTCTAATTGCCAAGAGCCTCTACTGACGCCCATACAAACAAGCCACAAGGGAGTGAACAGAACGTGCGACTTTATTGGCCGAAGACAGGCAGTGTACGTTCATGCGCAATAGCAGAAATAAAATTTGCATGTCGAGATACGCTGGAATCATTGACGCGAGCTCGCAAACGGCTCACCATCGTCGTCGCACGGGGTGGTCAGGCTGAGCGACAACCAGCAGCGGAAACAGATTGGACAGAGTGTGCCACCTGTTTGCAGCGACAGTCGCCGTTAAAAATTCCCAAATTGCATTGCGAAGCAATCGGGTGACGCAGGCATCTGCTGCCGCAGCCTGCACAGCGATATGGACTACCCCGGATTTTAGCCGTTCACTCCTTTCCAACCTGCACGTTTCTTTCGAGGGCCGCTAATGTGTGGCTCACACTTGTTGTCTCACATTGTCTCAATATGGACGAGTCGCTTTCGTGGGCATCGCCTTCATCAGCTACTTTTGCGGGCCTTTCCACCCAACTTCACACACGTCCAACCATGTAAGCACGTATTCTGGTCTCCGTACGTGCTTAATCGCGGCCGAGAAAGGCCGAGGCACAATGTGCCCATGGCTGCAGCAGGTAAGGGTGAACGGGGAGCACGAATCGGGGTGTGTATAAATTGGGAGTCTATGTCGCTGTGCAGACTGCAGGAGCAAATGCTTACTTCAAGAGACATGCTTCCCAGTGCAACTGACCTGGCCGCAATATTCGAAAAACATAACACTGCGACCGTTACCAAGTGAGATAACAGAAAAATTAAACAGCAATCAGTCACCGCATGAGGTTCAGACAATACATTATACATTGGCTACGAACCATCTTACAGGCATTAATGCTCGCCTTTGTCGCATGTGGTGGTCTGGTAACGAGCGACAACCAGCCGTACAAACAGATTGGACAGAGCCTCGCACCTGTTTGAACCAACAGTTGCCGTTAAAGATGAGCAACATCCATTGCAAAACAATCAGGTGACGCAGGCATCTGCTGCCGCAACCAACACAGTGACATGGACTACCCGGCATTTTAGCGTTAACTCCTTTCCAACCTGCACATTTATTTTCTTTCGAGTGCCGCTAATGTGTGGTTCACACTTTGTGTTCCACTTTGTCTCAGTGTGGACAAGTCGCTTTTGTGGGCATCACTTTCGGCCGCCATTTTTGCGGGACTTTCCACCCATACGGCAATCAACTTCATACACTTGGTACCATGTAAGCACATATGGTGGCCTCGGTTTTGAGAAAATCATGGCCAAGGTAGGTAACAAGCACAATTTGCCTAAGGCTACAGCAGGCAAGAACGAACGGGGAGCACCAGTTACGGTGTGTGTATACTGGAAGTCTATGTCGCTTTGCAAACTGCAGGAGCAAATGCTTACCTCGAGAGACTGCTTACCAATGCAACTGATCAGGCCCCCACATCCGAGGAACGTAACACAGTTACCACAACCAAGTGGGGCAGCAAAACCAGATTCTGCAATCAATCACTTCAGTGTAGCTTGCGCAAAGACCCAGGCTATCGAGCAAGAAGAGCAATCATCAACAAGACTAGGAATATGGAAAATGAGTAAGCTTGCATTCAAGAGAGAAGACACTCTGCTCTGCAAGCATTGAAGGCTGAAAAGATCAAGAAAAGTAAAATGGTGCATAGCACATGGTGCATATGTTAATGCAAGACACATGCCGATGCTGCATCAGCTATTTCAGGCGAGGAATTGTGCATGACAACATACACTAGAAGATACTGCTACAGATATGTTAGGCTACTAGACAGTGACTGGTATTAAGTATCAGCGAAGAATCGGTGGGCCTTTATGTTTGGATGAGGATGAATGATCTCTAACGAAAATGGGCAATGAAAAAGCTTGCATTTATAGAAGAAAAATTACACTTGGCACAAACGGAATTGACATGGCTAGGAAGCTGATTAAGGGCAAACTGACGGAACTCGATCTTTTGGCCAACTTCGTCCGTGCTTGGTCAGATGTTGCAGGTGCATCTAAAGACGAAGAATTTCTAGAAAGTCCTTCTTGAGTTACCTGGATGACTCAGCTAAATGTCCGTGCTGGTGGAATTGTGGCTGAAGCTCTTTTCAGTCTTGACAAAGTCCTCTGCAAACTTGATATCTCATCCATATTCTTCTGCATGCGCTTCTTTGTTCGTGGTGTAAAAGCCTTGCAAATTCAGCTCCAGCCCCTTCCTGTTGGTGTAGATAGGAGCTCCTGTGATGACCAAGGTGTGCTTGGCATAAACTCTGTTGGGGCAGAACGGAGACACATGAGATACAGCACATATTAGCAAAACTCATGTGTGTTTTCTTTTATGCTCGAACCAATTATACTGAACTATAAATATACACAAACATTCATATTTGATACAAACAGCAAGCCAATACAGCATATGTCAAACATATTTATTTCTGAACCATGTGTTGTTTACCTTGTAGTAGCAGCCAACGTCCACACAATGGCCTTGTTGTAGCAGGCAGCAGCTTCTGTTTAGTGCGTGGAGTGTGTTGCTTTATACTGGTGCCGTCCTCATTACTGCATGTCTGGAACAGAAATTTTGACTGAATCAGAAATTCAAAAAGGAAAATATTGCAATATGAAATGCAAAAAGGTGGGACATATATATCGTAATGGTTTGCGACTACAGAACACATGCAAATGTGCACTGTCTGTTCTAGGGTGCAGCGGCATGGTAAATAAATATTTCTATTGTCCATAAAATTGATGTCTGCCTAACTACATTGCATGTCAATAGCCTAAGTATTATTAAGATCACAAATGAGAACATTTGTGCGTTCATTTATACACTAGAAGAGATCACAATGCTGGTTCCACAAGCAAATGCATGAAAGTCATGAAGCTATTAGAACTGATGCATTATTTTTCTGCACGAACGTGATGCACTGCTTCACTACTGCAAAAATAAATGCCCTAAAGTAAACCAAACTGAACAGCAAGGACATTTGGAACCAGCAAGTACGAAATATGGGTGAATTATCATGCTTGCAACTGTTTAATACATTAAATTCTGTACTTTCACTTCATTTTACCAAAGGATTATTCGGTTTTGTGGACGAAAGAAGTTGCCGGCGGACTCGAAAAAAAGTTTATTATGTATATTGATAAAGCTACTCAGTCACCTACGACCACGGCTACAATAAGATGAAAAATGAGACGCGCGTTCCGATGTCGTTCTTTCTTTCCTGGTTGTGTGTGCATAACGACAGCCTCGCAAGTAAAGGTTTACTTAGGAAAGAGCAACTGAGATTCTGACTGCCCATATGTAATGCAGGATCTAGTTCGTTAACTTGTGCCTGCCTGGAAGGTAATGAGACGGATATTATATAACGATTCAAGCAGCGGTGTTAAACGACTCACCTTCATTGCCGTTGTCAGCCGCAGCAAAATCCAGCTCCCGTTTCGATGCAGACGTGTTCCGAATGGCTCACGACCGAAATCCAACTTCCGGGTTTACATGCCTGCTTGCAAACACGTAACTTCACCCCAAGTTAAATAACGCGAGACACCGAAGCGCAAGAAACTAGTTTTACAAACAAAGCAGCAACCAGTCTGAGTCTACGAACGAATGAATCCGTGCCGCCGTGCACTTAAATATACCGGTAAAAATGTTAAATTCAGGCAAGAGGTCACGTGAAAGATCGATGATGCTGAACGCATTTTGCGTTTATAATGAGGAAGGAGCGATAAACTTACTAACAAAGAGTACAATATCTAATTAGCAATGATAATTTTGCCCAGTTTTTTAAGTAACAAAAATGCTTCGGTAATTGTAAGAGAAAGTTTGTAAGATAAAATTGCGCTTATTACGATGCCTCAACTGGGAAATGGTGGAACTAACGAAAGCATCCCAATGCGATTCTTGTTAGCAGCGGCGCGCGGCCCATTTTTTCGCCCTCTGTGGCCATTTTTTCGCCCTCTGTGGCCATTTTTGCTTCAGAGACTTTCCTTTTCTTCCTTCTCCTCCCTTAAGCTAGCTCTCTTAACTACTACACGCAGAGACAAAGCAACAGCGCGCGCATTCGATCCCATAGATGAGATGAATATATATATAGAAAATTATCAGTCATAGCTCTCGTAGTATAGCCCTCTGGGCCGTTTCTGTATTTTTTCGAAAGCAGTCCTATTAGGGTTATTATAATTACACGAAGGTATTTCGCCCTCGTCAGCAGCAGTCCTTGAGATGGTTACTCTGGCGGCTAGCTTCTCACGCTATGCGTGCCGCCCTCGCCCCTGTTTAAGCTTTTCCTAGACGAGTTACACTATGTACGCGCAACCTTGAGCGATCGGAAAAACACGTTTTCTGCTCTTGGCCAACGGGAATGGGAGGCTTTGTTTCCGGCCGCAAAGCCCTCCACGTCTCAGTAAGGTGCCTGGTGGTGGTCTCGTGCGGACGGTGACCTCTCGGTGAGCGCATATTTCCCCTCATCTTTTAAAAGGTTCAATACTTACAAGCACTTGTCTCGCAAACCATACTTATTTCAAGGGAATTTTCCACGTCTCAATAATTTCTCTCGTCGTATTTGACTGCAGATTGCCGTGTTAGCGTTTGTTAACGAAGCTTTCCCTAAAGTCTAAATATTTTAAGGCAGTTTGTCGTGTGCGTATCATGGCCTCGTACGCTTATATCGCCTTCCGTTTCTCTACCACGGGTGCGCTTTAAAACCACGGCGCTGCAATTTTTGCTTCAGAGACTTTCCTTTTCGACTCTCGGCTATCGACTATCGCGGACAACATCAGTCCCTTTCTACGTAAGTATGAGGCTCGGAGCAGGAGGTATGGCGCTTCAAAGCAACCTGGGGCCTGACGAACCAACCGACTGAGCTATCTTTCCGGCCAACATCGAAGGGTCACGAATTCAAATCAATTGTTCTCTTCCTTTTTTCCCTTTTTTCTTTTCTTTAAATGTATTTTCTTTTATTTTATCACTGTACGGGAACCCTCCTAAAAATTATATATATCCTCAATTATGTATGGCCACAGATGTGCAGGTCATAAATACCAGGTTCTCTAGCCGAGTGCTATCCATGCGGTATAACGGAGCTCAGATTGGTCCACCTTGACTGATCAAGTAAGGCACCACTGTAGGTTAAACGAGGCACACAACTCCTGCGGGACCCGCCGTGGTTGCTCAATGGCTATGGTGTTAGACTGCTGAGCACGAGGTCGCGTGATCGGAACCCGGCCACGGCGGCCGCATTTCGATGGGGGCGAAATGCGAAAACACCCGTGTACTTAGAATTAGGTGCACGTTAAAGAACCCCAGGTGGTCGAAATTTCCGGAGTCCGCCACTACGGCGTGCCTCATAATCAGAAAGTGGTTTTGTCACGTAAAACCCCTTAATTTAATTTTTTAATTTAACTCCCGCGGGGACGGTAGAGTATCCGCCTCCCGTGCAAGATGACCGTGGTTCAAATCCCGGTGCCGCGCAATTCTCCACCGGAAAAAAAAAAAACGTGTGTTGAGAAAATTGCACAAACAGGCCTGGAGTGCGGCCTGATCCCGGTGACCAGAACCGGTAACGCACTCTCTCACCAGAGCAGGATTGGCCACCCTGGTGCAGTACTTGGCCACAACCTCCTATATGAATACAACAATCAAACCCCGGCCCTCAGTCCCCAGCAGCCGCGAAGCAACTGACCACGGCGGCGGTCAGATCTGTGACGCAGCAGAGGGTGCTAAGAATACCTGGCTCCGGACAGGCCGCCATTGGAATCTGAACCTGGCAACGTTTAACGTTAGAACGTTATCTAGTGAGGCGAGTCTAACAGTGTTATTGGAGGAATTAGAGGGTAGTAAATGGGATATAATAGGGCTCAGTGAGGTTAGGAGGACGAAAGAAGCATATACAGTGCTAAAAAGCGGGCACGTACTGTGCTACCGGGGCTTAAGGGAGAGACGAGAACTAGGAGTCGGATTCCTGATTAATAAGGAAATAGCTGGTAACATACAGGAATTCTATAGCATTAACGAGAGGGTGGCAGGTCTTGTTGTGAAACTTAATAAGAGGTACAAATTGAAGGTAGTACAAGTATATGCCCCTACATGCAATCATGATGACCAGGAAGTCGAAAGCTTTTATGAAGACGTGGAATCGGCGATGGGTAAAGTCAAAACAAAATACACTATACTGATGGGCGACTTCAATGCCAGGGTAGGCAAGAAGCAGGCTGGAGACAAGTCAGTGGGGGAATATGGCATAGGCTCTAGGAATAGCAGAGGAGAGTTATTAGTAGAGTTTGCAGAACATAATAATATGCGGATAATGAATACCTTTTTCCGCAAGCGGGTTAGCCGAAAGTGGACGTGGAGGGGCCCGAATGGTGAGACTAGAAATGAAATCGACTTCATAATCTGCGCGAACCCTGGCATCATACAAGATGTAGGCGTGCTCGGCAAGGTACACTGCAGTGACCATAGGATGGTAAGAACTCGAATTAGCCTTGACTGTAGGAGGGAACGGAAGAAACTGGTACACAAGAAGCCAATCAGTGAGTTAGCGGTAAGAGGGAAACTAGAGGAATTCCGGATCAAGCTACAGAACAGGATTCTATGGAGGCGTGTTATTTTGGGCCAGTTGCGCGCCCGACTGGGGTTGAAAATTTTAAGAAATGCTAATAACAGCATCGATAATGCTGGAGCCAACGTTTATGAGGAGGTTAGTTTTTTCTTAAAGCCGTGTGAACGGGGTATACCGATGTAAAGGGAGCTTTGGGGCGAGTTCTCTACTCCAGACATTTTTTCTGCCGCATGATTAGATGCTTTACTTCTTGCGGCTGATCTAGTATTGCTTGTGACACATCCCTTTGTGTGTGGCTTATTAAGCGAAAGCCTTAGACCTCTGTTTCAAGGTCCCGTTGTGAGCTACAGAAAATATCACGTGACCGAAGGAAGGTGGGAAGCGAACCAAATCATGTGCAGCCGCGCATGAGAGATGATTAATGATTAGCAAAGTATTGATTGATTAGTGATTGGATTAAGATGAATTCGGGTGTATTAAGGAGGGTTAAGGTGGATTAAAGTTAATGAAAGTGGATTAAGGTGCCTAAAGGAGGACAAGGTTGGATTAAGGTCGATGAAGGGGGCTTAGGGTGGATGAAGGTGCGTTGAGGTGCATTAATGACGATTATAGTGGATTAGGGTGGATTAAAGTGCATGAAGAAGGATGAGGGTGGATTAAGAAGGATTAAGGTGCTGTTACGTTTCGCCTACGACGTGCGGTATAGCCGGCGCGGATGCAACGGACGCCGGGGCTTCGTTCGCTTTTTTAAAGCGGCGGACATTTTGGCCCGTTCAGCGCTGCCGCAACGCCTCCCCGCCAAGCGCGTCCAGGCATGTTTCAATGCCACGTGTCTTTGTGTGTGTGTGCATCTTGGTGCCCACGCTTGTCAAAGCGCGGCAGCCGGGGAGAGGAGCTCCCCAAGTGTGAAGCGAGGAGGTCTGATCGGCGCCGGCCCGGCGGATGCGTCACCTTCTAGTCTCAACGTGCCCGAGCGGCGCCGTCACGTGCGCCCCATCCAGAGCCGTTCCTTCTTGCCCTCAACTCCGAGAGTATAAAAGCAGCTGCCCCCGGACGCCAAGAGAGAGGCTTCGATTTCTTCCCTCGAGTAACGTGCTCTCCCGTCTCTCCACTTCGGTCGACCTGACCGGCCGCTCTTTTGCGATGCTATAATAAACAAGTTGTTCTGTTAGCAGTCGACTCATCCTTTGCCAGGACCTTCGGATGCTTCCAGCTGTGCCCCAGGCCGCCAGGCCAACGCTACCCTTGGGGCTTGCGACCCAGATGCAACAGTGCATTAAGGAGGATTATGTCGGGCTAAAGTGAATTAAAGTAAACGAAGGAGGATAAGGGTGGATACAGGAGGATTAGGGTGGACTAAGGTAGATGAATGTGGATTAAGGTGAATTAAGGACGATTATAGTATACTAGGGTGGATTAAAGTGAATGAGGAAGCAGTAGGGTTGATGAAGGAGGATCAAAGTGCATTAAGGAGGGTTGGAGTAGATAAAGGTCGATGAAGGTGGATTAGGGTGCATTAAGGAGGACTTTCGTGGATTATGGTGGCATCAAGTGAATGAAGGAGGATTAAGGTCGATGAATGAGGATTCGGTGGATTAATGTGGATTAGGAGCATTATGGTCTTAGTACTAAATGAACCATAATTCACCTTAGTCCACCCTAACACAGCTTAATGCTCCTTCACCCACCATAATCCAGCTTAATACTCCCAATCCACCTTAACGCAACCTAATCAACCTACATCGCCCCTAATACATCTTTACCTACCATATACGGTCTTAATCCTCTTTTATCAATCCTAATACATCATAATCCGCCTTAATCCTTCATCATCCACCTTAATCCTTATTTATGCACCTTAATCCAGCTTAATCCTCCTTAATAGTCACAATCTACCATAATACGCCCTAATCCACCTCTATCAAACCTAATCAAGCTCCATGGTCCTTAATACACCTTAATCTACCCTAATCCATCCTAATCGGTCTTAATCCTCCTTTAGCAACCCTAATTCACCTTAATCCACATTAATCGACCTTAATCTTGCTTCATCCACCTTAATCCTGCCTAATCCTAGTTCACGCACCTTAATCCTCCCTAATCGGTCTTAATACCCTTTCATCAACCCTTCACCTTAATCCACCATAATCCGCCTTAATCCTCCTCCACTCACCTTAATCTTTATTCATGCACCTTAATCCTTCTTAGGGTCACTCTAATCCACCTGAATCTTTAATAGACTCTAATCAACATTAATCCTACCTAATCCACCTTATGTGAGTCACCACGGAGTAAGACATTTAGGAGGTGAAACTACCGTCAGCGCGAGCGAGCGCAGGCGACCAGATAAGGTCACAATTGTTGTATGCGCCGACGGGACCGTATACAGTTGCGGCGCCATGCGGCGCGTCGTAGAAGCCGCAGCGAAAAAAATGCAGCGTCCGGGCAGGCGGCTTCGGCGCGCTCTCAACCGCGGTAATTTCTTTCCAGGCCGCCAGGCGCCGCCAGCACGATAACGGCTCCGCGGGCATGTGACTTTTTCTGGTCGCCGCAAACAGCGGAGTTTCCACTCCTAAATGTTTCTTGCTCCGTGTCAGTCACTAATGATTCATTAATTAACTTGGGTAATCATTCGCTTATACAGGGGTGGACATGATTCCACCTCTGGCCTTCCTTGGGTCACGTGATACTTACAGTTTACAACGCCACCCTGAAACACAGACCTAAAAGCTGTCGGCTTAGAACTTAAAAAAAAACTCAATGTTGGCTAGCTAACGCTCATCACCTGCAATACCACGGGTATACTTGCCGCTAACTTTTTCAGGGCGCAAAGCAGAATCTATAATGCTGCACTTCCGACTGAATAACAACAGTTAGCGACGTGCGGGGGAATATTAAGCATACTGAGGACAACCGCAAAAGCGCTGGTGAGCTGGCCGGAAGAATGAAAAAAGAAATGCAGCATTACGGGATGCTTTGCTATGAGCTATAAGAAAGACGCCTCAGCTCGCAAACAACGCTGTTCTTTAAACAAATTTCTTTCGGCCAATGTCATGCAGCCACTGCTTCCTGCGCAAGCCGTCACGCTGTCCTTGTGGTATCACAAAAACGGCATAACGTTCTTCAGGCTCCTTGCTGCAGTTATATGCGCAACAGCCCGGCACAGCGCTAGCACATAGAGCAGGAAACACGGCGTACAACGTTCGCTACGCCGAGCTAAAGCGCCGAGCCAGCCGTGTTCAGGAGGAAAATGGCGCGAACGAAAAAGAAAAGCACAAGCAAAACTCAAGATCCGCGCGTTTCCAAGGGCAACGGCAGGGAGACCAATCGTCGTGCAGAAAAACGGGGGCAAAACTGGTTACCTCGGGGGGGGGGGGTGGAACACGCAAGGGGCGAGGAGGAGGCGAGGAGGTCGCGCGGCGGCGGCAGAGTTCAAAGGGAGTCGCTACTTTCAAATTATGAAGGGATTTTAGTGAACGAGGGAGCAGTGGTAAAGCAAACATGTCCGCAATAGACATTAGCAAGAGGCGACTGGAGGATTGGTGGAAGAAAAGCAGGGAAACGACAAAAGACGTACAAAAGCACAGTTCGCAATAGGGGATCAGAAAATTTGGGCGTGGTAGTTCATAGTGTTTTTTGTTCTTTTTTCGTTGTTTAACTTAAGTAGGACATTAGGCAGTATAGTAGCAAGAGCTTGGTGGCGCAACCCACCGCCTCGTTCCAAAGGGGATGCTCATAATATCTAAGCTATCTATCTATCTATCGTAAGGCGCACGTTTCCAAGGGAGAGCCGGCCGTCCATGCGGTCCGTGCGCCGGGAAGCAAGCGTTGCGAAGTAGCGTTGTTCCTGTTTCACGTACGTTTTTATTTTATCGTCCAGCAGTTTCGTTACGCGTTTCTAACGTGGAGTTATTAGATGTGTCACGGCATACGCAATGCCAAAGAAGTGTTATGTGCTGCGATGCAAATCCAATGCTGCGAGGAACTCCAACCTTTCTTATCACGAGCTGCCGGCGAAGGAACAACTGCGGGATGTCAGGCTGCGGCACATTTCGCGACAAGGCAACGACAAAGGTAGCCAGTGGGTGCCGAACTCCAGGGCCGTCGTTTGTTCGATTCACTTCAAGGAGGACGACTACAAGGAAGGATTAAAACGTAAGGCGCTGCGGCCGACAGCCGTGCCGACTCAATTTCCGTCGTACCTTGTATACATGCTGCCCGCGGCTTCGAAGAAGCGCCGACCAGTAGTACGCGTCGCACCTGCCACTGCCATAACTAAAGTAGGCGACTCATTGCAGGAGCTATGTGCAGGATCAGAAAACGGAGCGTCCCGCCGCTCTGATGCGGACTTCGGTAAAAATGAAGGCGACGTCGAGCTCCGCGCAACGCCGCCCATGCGGACGAGGTCGCTGGTCCGGAAAACTGCTTGGCCACAGGATGCACCTTGCAAAGCGGTGTGAAAGCGCAAGAATGCCAGACGCCGTTCTGTTTAACAAGCATTATGGCAAATACCAAGAGGAACGCGCACCGCCTGCAAATGCAAGCTAGCAGACTCAACGAGCTACTACAAAAGCTGCAAAAAAAAAAAAATATGCGACGATGTTCAGGAGAAGCTAAGGCTATACGAAGGGGACCAGGCGGTGCAGGCTATAACGAAGATAAGAAAAGCTGCAGCGGAGGGCGACAAAACTGCCGAGTTTCTCGTTGAACAAGTTGAAAATTTATTAAGGTCAGACCAACATGGCAAGAGAATACAGTTCGAGAATGTGTGCTGTGGAAGGCAACGTCTCGTAAAGGGTACGAACACGTGAGAGCGAGAAAGCTTCTCAGGCTGCCTTGCCGATCTACGCTGCAGAAATTTGTTGGGTCATCTACAGGAGAGACCGGAATAAGCAGCCTCATCCGCGAACGTCTCCAAGTGGAAAGGCGTAGTTTGCTCTCAGAAAACGAGCCGTACTGCAGCCTCATAGTTGACGAAATGTCAATACAGCAGAAAGTTACTTATGATCGACAAGTGGATATAATTTTTGGGCTCGTCGATGTACAGTGCCAGGCGCGAGAACCTGCTGTTGTGGTAGCCAACAGGCTTCTTTGTTTTGCGTGGACTCTCAACAGTATATGTGATTCCAGTAGGTTATTTTTTCACGAGAAATTTGAAGCACGATAATCTCCTTCTCCTGACGCGCAGTGTCATCAAGGCAGTTGAAGAAATAGGATTTCGAATTGTCCGCATTGTCTCTGACAACCACCAAACCAACACAGCCATGTTCCGGAACTTGTCCGATGACAACACACCCCAGCATGTCGTCCCACATCCACAGCGCGAAGGCGAGCCTCTATTTTTGTCATTTGACCCCAGCCACCTGTTCAAAAACTTGAGGACGAACTTGCTGGAAAGAGAAATGTCCGATGGTATCGAGCCAATCAAAGGAGGCGTTTTCCTGAAGACACTCTACAACATCCAGAGAGATATGCTTCTTAAGCCAATGCGACTGTTGAGCCGAGCTCACGTTGAACCCAGCGATCTTGAAAAGATGAAGGTCTGTCGCGCGACATTGCTCTTCTCGCCTACGGTAATCGCCATCCTCGAATACGTTCAGAAAAATCCTCGATCACATGAGAAGGCTGCGCAATTTCAGGATTGTCGGTCAACTATCACATTCATGAAATATGTTGGGTTGTGGTTTGACCTCCATGACATTTCCGGTTGGAAATCAAGGGAAAGGCCATTCATCAAAACTGAAAATGATAGGTTGGCTTGGCTTGAAGTTGACTTCATCAGTTACCTCGTAAATGTGAGACGTGAAAGCATGAAAGCCCGTATGCAGTCGCTTACAAAGGAGACCTACGAGGCTACCGTAATGACAACTAGGTCAACGGTTGCCGTCGTTGAGTACATGCTGACCGACCTGGGGTAAGCACAAATTTTGCGAAAATTTGCCTGCTAATTTTACGTTCTGATTATAGCTTGGCTAATGTGATCCGTGACTTCAAGGTGTTAACCATACTTGTTTTTGTTTGGCTTTTAAAAAACTGCAGCTTCAAGTACGTACTGACCCGTGGGCTCAACAGCAATCCAGTAGAGTCTGTATTCAGCTGCTTCCGCCAATTCAATGGCGGTAATGACCGAGTGGATGCAACAGCAGCAGTCTTCACAGCAGAGAAGTTGCGGAAGGTTCGGCTACTGTTTGCTTCTTGAAGTGTCTAGTGTTTTAGTTTTTGCAAAAGTGGCAATCACCACCCGTGTTCTGGGGCACAGGTCGGGATTTTACAGGCTGCCAGCACTGGAAACGCGCCATCAAGTTCATAGTGCAAGGCAGCGCTGAAAGGTTGGAACCACGACGGTGACCGAGAAGACCCAGCTATACCGGAGGCAGCCTTGGCAGTGTTGTGGAAGTTGCAGCATGTGATGAAGCACGACGAGGTCCCTCCACACCTTGAGTTCGCACCGCTCACATACATGGCGGGGTACCTGGCTTTCGTCTGTGAGCAAAAGGTGAGCTCTATTTTTTTAAATGACCATGCCTACTCTATGATTAGCCATTTGAATATTGGTCAAGTTGAAGACAATTGACAGAATTAGTGAAATCTGAATCTGTGAAATTTTACAGGCCCCCGCAGGGGCGTCTGCGTCAGCAGGCGTTTGGTGTGTTGCGACACCACGTACACGAGCACACGAAGGTTGGACCCTCCCGCCCGTAGCCGTGCGCGGCTTAGCCGTGTCTGGGGAAAAGGGGATCCTGGCGGTTGAGCCGACGCTGGGTGTTTGGACCTTTAATGCCCCCCGGCAGAGGCAACACACCTCTTTGGCCTCGGCTTCACATAGACGGCACCTCCAGGCTGACCCACCTGGAGGAAATCGGCAGTCACCTTTTCCTGTCCTTCTCTTCAATCTTCGTCTTTCTCTCTCACTTTCAATCTTTCCTGTCTTCTCTTCGCTTCTTCTTACTTCCAGACTTCCAGGTGGCGAGGGTTAACCTGGTGTAGTTTATCCAACCTTGGGTCTATTATATTAGGTTATAGCGGCTATGTACAGCTGGCGACTGCGTTTCCTTCGGGTCTTGTAGCGTCCCCTTGTTGGGCTCGATGGTGGGTGGCTGGCATGGCTGCCGAAATGAAATAAATATGTATCGATTTATCATCCTTCCCCCGTCTGTCTGATCGGCCTCTTAACAAAAGAGGACGCACCGAAGAAAAGTTGCTGTTTTCTTGTCAACCTAAGCAAACGTTCGCACGATTTCACGTTATTCATAGTGAAAATGCTGAAAAGACCGAATGATTTCACCGTTCACGGTTGCAAAATGTCTCACTGAATCAGTCGGCCCAGGCTACAAAGTCACAAAAATGGCTAGCGGTGACCTCCTGCTTGAGGTCCGTGATAAACAACAGCATGACAAGCTCCCAAATCTGGTCCCTTTCGGTAATGTAAACATAACAGTGACTCCACATCGATCCATGAATACAAGCAAAGGAATAATTTCCGACGACGACCTGCTGTATCTGAGCGAGGAAGAACTTCTAGAAGGTTGGAAGGAACAGAACCTCACCATAGTAAAGAGAACTATAATCAAACGGGAAAACAAAGAAATTCCAACTAAACATCTGATCGTTACCTTTGAGTCCAGTGTGCTGCCAGAAACATCAGAAACAGGCTATACTAAAGTTCGAGTCCGACCATACATCCCGAACCCTCGGAGATGTTTCAAGTGCCAGAGGTATGGCCACGGCTCACAAAGTTGCCGGGGCCGACAAACCTGCGCAAAGTGTGGTGTCCAGGATCACCTTTCAGATAATTGTAATGGCGCACTCCACTGTCCCAATTGTGGCGCTGGACATGCAGCTTTCTCTAGAGCTTGCCCTACATGGCAGAAAGAAAAAGAAATAATTACACTCAAAGTAAAAGAGAACATTTCCTTCCAGGAAGCGCGAAAGCGCATTTCCTTTCTTCATACCGCAGGGTATGCTGCTGCGGCGCGTAAGGGGGCAACGCTGCAACAGACTCCGGCTTCGGCCCGGACCACAAAGAATGTGGCCGCGGCAGAGCCACCAGCCCCCCAGGCGACAGCAGCCGGCTCTGCTGCGCCATCTCTGAAGGAGGGTCCATCGACCTCTGGGTCGGTGGCCTCCAAGGCCCTGCTTTTCGAGGCAAGGCCTAAGGTGAAAACACCCCGCTCGTGTGGGCGGAAGTCCAGCGGCTCCCAAGAGCTGATGGACACAACCCCGAGCCAGAAGGCGCATCTAGCGCCTCGGGAGCGGCGCGAGTCTCGCGACCGATCCAAAAAAGACAAAACCCGTACCTTAATCACGGGGCCTGAAAAGGCTCCGTAAGTCATTTCTCTAACTTGACTCCTATTGACACACAGCATAAAAACACGAACAATATGGCTACACAAATAATACACTGGAACGTTAGAGGTCTTATCCACAACCTCGATGACATTAAAGAACTCTTACACAAACATAACCCAAAGGTGCTGTGTGTTCAGGAGGCACATCTTAAATGCACATAAACAAACTTTCTTTGTCAGTACGCTATCTACCGTAAAGACCGCAACGAGGCGAATACCTCGTCTGGAGGTGTAGCAATAGTTGTAGACAAGCCCGTAGCTTGTCACTAGGTCGCCCTTCAAACGCCCCTTGAGGCAGTGTCAATTCGGGCAATTCTTTTTAATAAATTGAGCACTGTGTGTTGCTTATACATACCCCCTAACTTTCATCTGGAAAAAAGTGATTTTTATAACCTAATTGACCAGCTTCCGGACCCTTACATACTCGCAGGAGATTTTAATGCCCACCACACCATGTGGGGAGACTCGCGATGTGACGCGAGAGGTCGCTTCCTTGAAAACTTTCTTGTGAACTCCGGTGCATGCCTCTTCAACAAGAAGGAGCCAACTTATTATAATATTCATAATAATTCATATTCATCAATAGACCTGTCTATTGGCTCGGCTTCAATTTTCCCGGACTTGCAATGGCATGTGATAAAAAGTCCCTATGGAAGTGACCACTTCCCTCTAATATTAAACTCGATGCCTCAACATGAATGGCCCCCACATATCCCCCGGTGGAAACCAGCCTCCGCCGAATGGAATGATTTTAAGGAAGCAACTTACTTATAACGAGATCTTATTACTGATTTTAACATAGACAATGCAGTAGCATATTTTACTTGTTTTATAATCGACGCAGCTGAAAAGTTCATTCCCCAAACACAAGGTCTCTCTTGTAAAAGACGGGTACCCTGTGTTGTGAATGGGTCGCAAGCCCCAAGGGTAGCGTTGGCCTGGTGGCCTGGGGCACAACTGGAAGCATCTGAAGGTCCTGGCAAAGCATGAGTCGACTGCTAACAGAACAACTTGTTTATTCTAGCATCGCAAAAGAGCGGCCGGTCAGGTCGACCGAAGTGGAGAGACGGGAGAGCACGTTACTCGACGGAAGAATTCGAAGCCTCTCTCTTGGGGGCAGCTGCTTTTATACTCTCGGAGTTGAGGGCAAGAAGGAACGGCTCTGGATGGGGCGCACGTGACGGTGCCGCTCGGGCACGTTGAGACTAGAATGTGACGCATCCGCCGGGCCGGCGCCGATCAGACCTCCTCGCTTCACAGTTGGGGAGCTCCTCTCCCCGGCTGCCGCGCTTTGACAAGCGTGGGCACCAACATGCACACACACACACGCGCGCACACGAAGACACGTGCAATTGGAACATGCCTAGACGCGCTTGGCGGGGAGGCGTTGCGGCAGCGCTGAACGGGCCAAAATGTCCGCCGCTTTGAACGAAGCCCCGGCGTCCGTTGCATCCGCGCCGGCTATACCGCGCGTCGTAGGCGAAACGTAACAGACCGCCCCGCCGGGAGAAGAAGATCCCGATGGTCAGGGGACTGCATCCGCTCTCCGGAGGGATGTCGCTCGATGATGGTCATAACCGAAGTCGGTCGTCCTTCGGCGTTTCTTGAGCGCCGCGCTCAGAGAAGGCCTCGTTCTCACGTTCAGGTTCGCACAGGACACTGCAAAGTGACTTCGGGAGAGTTGCCATTTTTGTTCTCGTTCCCAGCAAGCGTAAGAACTACGCCGAAACTCAACCGCTCAGTCAGCAAGCATGACACAACCCTCACTAAGCCCTGCCAGGCTATTTCCCCTTTTATACTACTGCCTAGTTCCTTACAGTCTAGCAGCACTCAGAACGCGTCCACAAATTGGAAAATTGCACTAGAAAGCACGTCATCACTTTGAAACACTAAACAAAAGCAATATGTTAAAAATCCTGCCTCAGGAAGAAAAACATCAGTAACAAACAACTTTGAGGCTGATTCCTACGTTAGGGGCCTCGACTTAAGCCATCGGCGTTACCGTTGAGACTCCCCTTTTTGTAACGCACCTCAAAGGAATATTGTTGCAAAGCGAGGCTCCAGCGCAGGAGGCGGCCATTTTTGGGAGAGATGGTCTGCAGCCATTGGAGAGGGCAGTGATCCGTCTCAATGATAAACCTCGAGCCGGCTAGGTAGCATGACAATTTCTGAACGGCCCATACGAGACACGCACACTCTTTCTCGGTGGCGCTGTACGCCTGCTCACGACTGGTCAGCTTACGACTAGCATACAGGACGGGGTGTTCCACTTCTCCATTTTCCCGTTGGCACAGTACAACGCCCATGCCTCGCTCACTAGCATCGCACTGAACAACGAACCCTTTTGTGTAGTCTGGCGATCGTAGCACAGGCTGGCTTGTTAGGGCGCTCTTTAGGGCGCTAAAAGCTCTTTCCCTTGTCTCGTCCCAGACGACTGTTTGGGGCTCTGTTTTTCTTAGAGCATCCGTCAGGGGAGCCGCGATATCAGAGTACCTGGGGATGTACCTCTGATAGTAGCCGGCGACGCCTAAGAACGACCGAATATCGGTCTTTGTGCGCGGTTGCGGGAAGTCTCGCACAGCGGCCACCTTTATTTCAGAGGGGCGGCGACGACCCCGTCCAATCACGTGACCGAGGTAGACAACCTCGGCCTGTGCTAACTGGCACTTGGGAGCCTTGACTGTCAAGCCCGCTTCGCGCAGGCGGGTTAGCACTGCCCGCAAGTGTGCCATATGCTCAGACCAGGATGTGGCGAATATCGCTACGTCGTCTAGATACGGTAAAGCGAATTCTTCCTGTCCCCGCAACACTTTGTCCATGAGGCTTGAAAAGCAGTATGGCGCGTTCTTCAAACCAAAACTCAACACTTTAGAACGGAATGTTCCCATTGGTGAAATGAACGCCGCATACCTACTAGCCTCTTCCGTAAGTGGAACCTGCCAATAACCCCTAACAAGATCTAGGGTGGAAATAAACTGGGCGCTACTAACTTTCTCAAGGCGCTCCTCGATGTTAGGGATCGGATAAATTTGATCCTTAGTGATGGAATTAAGCCTGCAGTAGTCGACGCAAGGACGAGGTTCCTTGCCCGGTACCTCAACTAAAATCAAAGGGGAGGTATAATCACTCTCACCCGCCTCAATAACACCGAGCTGTAGCATTTTCTTTACCTCAGCCTCCATAATATCGCGCTGGCGGGGCGACACCCGGTACGCCTTGGATCGTACTGGCTCTGAGGAGGTAAGTTCTATGTCATGAGTAAGGACAGAAGTCCTACCAGGCCTCTCAGAGAACTGACCTTGAAACTCTTGTAAGAGCTGGTGTAGTTCGGTTATCTGTTCAGGCGACAGCGGTGCTTTACTGATTAAGTCACTAATGACTTGATCGGTGTCTTCCCTGTTCGTCACTGAGCCTAGTCCTGGAAGCTCGACCGGAAGCTCTTCGGGAACGTTTACCATCATACACACCACTGCTTCCCGTTGTCTATAGAGTTTGAGCAGATTACAGTGGTAAGCTTGCTGTGCTTTCCGTTTTCCTGGCAGACTCACCACGTAGTTGACGTCCGACAGTTATTGAACAACCCGTGCTGGGCCCTCCCACTGCACGTCGAGTTTGTTTTTTAGCGATGTGCACAATATCATGAGCTCATCGCCCACCTCAAAACGACGGGCCCTGGCTGTCCGATCATAATAAACATTGGCCCTCTGCTGGGCCTTTGCCATTGCTTCATCTGACAACTCCTGTGCCCTTCTTAAGCGTTCGAGGAGGCTAAGCACGTACTCCACCACGACCGGGTCGTCGCCCCTGCCTTCCCACGATTCTCGAAGCATGCGAAACGGAGACCGCAGCGAGCGACCGTACACCAGCTCAGCTGGCGAAAACCCCGTAGCCGCATGCGGCGCGGTCCTTAATGCAAACATCACCGCAGGCAGACACAGCTCCCAGTCACTTTGTTGTTCAAAACACAATGCTCTCAACACGCGCTTCATGACGGAGTGGAGCTTCTCAACGGAATTCGACTGTGGGTGGTACACTGAGCTGTGCAACAGCTTTACCCCGCACCTTTCGAGAAAGGCTGTCGTCAAATCGCTAGTAAACACTGTGCCCTGATCTGACTGGATTTCCGCAGGAAAACCAATTCGCGCAAATATGGACAGTAGTGCATTAACTATCTCAACTGAGCTGAGTTCTTTAAGCGGCACTGCTTCAAGGAACTTTGTCGCTGGGCAGATCACAGTCAAAATGTGTCTGTACCCCGTGGTTGTTACCGGCAGAGGTCCCACTGTATCAATAACGAGCCGTCTAAAAGGCTCCGTAATGATAGGTACCAACTTCAACGGCGCCCTCGATTTGTCCCCTGGTTTGCCCACCCGCTGACAGGTGTCACATGTCCTCAGAAAGTGTTCTGCGTCACGAAAACACCCTGGCCAATAGTACTCTTGCAGGAGACGGTCCTTAGTCTTCTTAACTCCTAGGTGTCCGGACCACGAACCTCCATGCGACAAGCGCAACAGATCCTGACGGTAGCACTGAGGCACGATCAGCTGATCGAACTCCACTCCCCTGCGGTCTAGATACTTCCGGTAGAGGACTCCACCTCTTTCCACAAAACGAGCATTTTTCTTGGCGATACCTTCCTTGACATTGCAGCGCATGTTTTCTAGGCTGCCATCCTTTTTTTGCTCGGCTATCAAAGCCGACCGGCTGACATTTAGCAACCTATTCAGTCCATCTGACGTAGGCGCGATGAACAAATCTGCAGATAGCTCTTCTAACTTTCCCGTGTCGGGCATTTCCTCTCCAGTATCTGGTGCCTTCAACGCTACAGGCTCAATTTTATTCAGAGCACTCTGAATATCAGCTTGCTGCGCCTCCGACCCTTTCTCATTGTTCGACAACGTCGGCCCCGCAACTACCGCCTTTGCAGCGAGCTCCCGAACTCTCGATCTGGTTAAGGCCTGAACGCTAGCCTCACCAAACAAATGCCCCTTCTCGCGCAGGAGGTGATCGGACCTGTTCCAAAATAGGTACGGGTACTGGGTGGGGGGGGGCAGCATAGATGACACTGCGGCCTCCGTCTCGAGTGCTCCGCAAGGTCCTTCAATAAGCACTTTTGCTACGGGCAGACACACGCTATGAGCTTCCACGGCTTGCTTGATCCATGCGCACTCGCTCGTGAAGATATCGGCTTCTACGTAAGAGGGGTGAACTACATCCATTGTAGCTGCGGAATCGCGAAGCACTCGGCACTCTTTTCCGTTCACGAGGAGGTCTCGCATGTAAGGCTCGAGAAGCTTCATGTTCTCGTCAGTGCTGCATAATCACAAAAACACGACTTTTGTTTTTGTTTCTGGACACTGCACCGAAAAGTGACCCGGCTTCTGGCACGTATAACCCACGCGCGCTTGCCTCGTCTCGAACCGCTTTCTGCGTTCGGCTTCGGCTGCCGCCGTCTCCTTACGTTCGGTCGGACTGCTTTCACTCGCATCCGCACTACGTGTGTCCCCCCTTGCTCTCATGGGTGTGAACTTCGGCCTCTCAAACTTGGAGCCAAATTCACCCTTTTGACCGTCCTTAGCTCCTCGAGCCCGACGCGTCACAAACTCCTCGGCTAGCTCGGCGGCTTTAGCCACCGTACTAACGTCTGGCCTATCCAAGACCCCGTACCGCACGTTCTCCGGTAACCGACTATAGAATTGTTCCAGCCCGAAACACTGCAGAACTTTCTCGTGGTCACCAAACGCTTTCTCTTCTTTGAGCCACTCCTGCATGTTTGACATAAGCCTGTAGGCAAACTCTGTATATGACTCACTTCTGCCTTTCTCATTTTCCCGAAACTTCCGACGGAACGCCTCCGCTGACAGCCTGTACTTTTTTAGCAGACTCGATTTCACTTTGTCGAAATCCTCTGCCTCCTCTCTCTTCAAGCGAGCGACTACGTCGGCCGCCTCGCCGGGTAACAAAGTGAGCAAGCGCTGTGGCCACGTTTCCCGAGAGAACCCCTGCTTCGCGCACGTTCGCTCAAAGTTTACCAGGAACAAACCAATGTCCTCTCCAAGCTTAAACGGCCGCATCAGGTCAGTCATTTTGAACAATACTCATTCTCCTGCACCGTGTGCCTGACTTCCATTACGAGCGCGTTCCATCTCTACCTCGAGAGGCTTCATTTCCAAAGCGTGTTGACGGTCGCGCTCTTCTTTCTCTTTTTGCTCTTTACGTTGGCACTCCTCTTTTTCTTTCTCTTTTTGCTCTTTACGTTCGCGCTCCTGTCTTTTTGTCGTCTCCCTCTCCTCAATGGTCTCAAGGAAATCCGACAGCTCGTCATCCTCAGCTTCTAACTCAAGAATAGCCCTTAGCAGTTCTGGTTTTCTGAGTTTCAGACATCCAGACCCAACTCTCTTGCAAGCTCCAGCAATTTCGGTTTGCGCAACGACTTCCAATCCATGGCTGCTCTGAATGCTGCTTTCTCTACTGCCTACTATTGTCTTGCCGCAAACTAACCCGGCAGCAACGACAACCACAATTACCAGCTCTGTTACTGACACTAACTAATGCCTGGGAAAACTGGAAAGCCTGGAAAGTCCCGCACTCACCAAACCTCGCAGCCAAGAATTCAGCGCAGTCGTTCCGCTGCAGGCAACCAGTCATCACACAGGGCTCGTTGCACTGCTCCCGGATGGTCGTTGTGCTGCTCAGCATACAGTCAACCGCATATCTTCGCTGCTGGCCTCCGTTGTCCCGATCTCACCGCTGGCAAACAGTTGTTGTAAATGGGTCGCAAGCCCCAAGGGTAGCGTTGGCCTGGCGGCCTGGGGCACAACTGGAAGCATCCGAAGGTCTTGGCAAAGTATGAGTCGACTGCTAACAGAACAACTTGTTTATTCTAGCATCGCAAAAGAGCGGCCGGTCAGGTTGACCGAAGTGAAGAGACGGGAGAGCACGTTACTCGACGGAAGAATTCGAAGCCTCTCTCTTGGAGTCCGGGGGCAGCTGCTTTTATACTCTCGGGGTTGAGGGCAAGAAGGAACGGCTCTGGATGGGGCGCACGTGACGGCGCCGCTCGGGCACGTTGAGACTAGAAGATGACGCATCCGCCGGGCCGGCGCCGGTCACACCTCCTCGTTTCACAGTTGGGGAGCTCCTCTCCCCGACTGCCGCGCTTTGACAAGCGTGGGCACCAAAATGCACACACACACACACGCACACACGAAAACATGTGGCATTGGAACATGCCTGGACGCGCTTGGCGGGGAGGCGTTGCGGCAGCGCTGAACGGGCCAAAATGTCCGCCGCTTTAAAAAAGCGAACGAAGCTCCGGCGTCCGTTGCATCCGCGCCGGCTATACCGCGCGTCGTAGGCGAAACGTAACACCTGGTGGAATGAACAGTGCAGACTGGCACGACAGAAACAAAACAAAGCGTGGGGTTTGCTGCGTCGCTCCCCGACTGCAGAAAACCTCATAGAATTTAAACTCGCAAAGTCAAAAGGAAGGCGCACACGGAGCCAGGTAAAGAGGGCTAGCTGGGAGAGGTTTCTCTCGGGCATCACTTGCTACACCCAAGAGTCCAAAGTATGGAATGGCGTACTAAAGATAAAGGGGCAACAAATCCACCCTGAACATGCTCTCAGGAGCGGAGGAAGCCTAAAAACAGTGAAGAAGAAACTAGGAATTGGCAAGAATCAGATGTATGCGTTAAGAGACAAAGACGGCAATATCATTACTAATATGGATGAGATAGTTCAAGTGGCTGAGGAGTTCTATAGAGATTTATACAGTACCAGTGGCACCCACGACGATAATGGAATAGAAAATAGTCTAGAGGAATTCGAAATCCCGAAGGTAACGCCGAAAGAAGTAAAGAAAGCCTTAGGAGATATGCAAAGGGGGAAAGCAGCTGGGGAGGATCAGGTAACAGCAGATTTGTTGAAGGATGGTGGACAGATTGTTCTAGAGAAACTGGCCACCCTGTATACGCAATGCCTCATGACCTCGAGCGTACCGGAATCTTGGAAGAACGCTAACATAATCCTAATCCATAAGAAAGGGGACGCCAAAGACTTGAAAAATTATAGACCGATCAACTTACTATTCGTTGCCTACAAAGTATTTACTAAGGTAATTGCAAATAGAATCAGGAACACCTTAGACTTCTGTCAACCAAAGGACCAGGCAGGATTCCGTAAAGGCTACTCAACAATAGACCATATTCACACTATCAATCAAGTGATAGAGAAATGTGCAGAATATAACCAACCCTTATATATAGCTTTCATTGATTACGAGAAAGCGTTTGATTCAGTCGAAACCTCAGCAGTCATGGAGGCATTACGGAATCAGTGTGTAGATGAGCCATATGTAAAAATACTGGAAGATATCTATAGCGGCTCCACAGCCACCGTAGTCCTCCATAAAGCAAGCAATAAAATCCCGATAAAGAAAGGCGTCAGGCAGGGAGATACGATATCTCCAATGCTATTCACAGCGTGTTTACAGGAGGTATTCAGAGACCTGGATTGGGAAGAATTGGGGATAAATGTTAATGGAGTAACTTAGTAACTTGCGATTCGCTAATGATATTGCCTTGCTTAGTAACTCAGGGGACCAATTGCAATGCATGCTCACTGACCTGGAGAGGCAAAGCAGAAGAGTGGGTCTAAAAATTAATATGCAGAAAACTAAAGTAATGCTTAACAGTCTCGGGAGAGAACAGCAATTTACAATAGGCAGCGAGGCACTGGAAGTCGTAAGGGAATACATCTACTTAGGGCAGGTAGTGACGGCGGATCCGGATCATGAGACGGAAATAATCAGAAGAATAAGAATGGGCTGGAGTGCGTTAGGCAGGCATTCTGAGATCATGAACAGCAGGTTGCCGTTATCCCTCAAGAGAAAAGTATATAATAGCTGTGTCTTACCAGTACTCACCTACGGGGCAGAAACCTGGAGGCTTACGAAAAGGGTTGTACTCAAATTGAGGACGACACAACGAGCTATGGAAAGAAGAATGATAGGTGTAACGTTAAGGGATAAGAAAAGAGCAGATTGGGTGAGGGAACAAACGCGAGTTAATGACATCTTAGTTGAAATCAAGAAAAAGAAATGGGCATGGGCAGGACATGTAATGAGGAGGGAAGATAACCGATGGTCATTAAGGGTTACGGACTGGATCCCAAGGGAAGGGAAGCGTAGCAGGGGGCGGCAGAAAGTTAGGTGGGCGGATGAGATTAAGAAGTTTGCAGGGACGGCATGGCCACAATTAGTACATGACCGGGGTTGTTGGAGAAGTATGGGAGAGGCCTTTGCCCTGCAGTGGGCGTAACCAGGCTGCTGCTGCTGCTGCTGCTGATGATGATGATGATGAAATCCACCCTCTCCCCTTAGTGGACGACCAAGGGGTTACCTTGGAGGGCCAGGCGAACGCTCTGGGCGAACACTTCGAACATGTATCAAGCTCCACGCATTACACAAAATTGTTCCTCAAATATAAACAATTAGCTGAACTTAAGACACTTGATCGTAAATTCCGTCCGGATGAACCATATAACCGTCCTTTTAACATTGCCGAGCTTAAAGCTGCATTGAGCACATGTAGAAGCTCTGCACCGGGAGCTGATAGAATCATCTATGACATGATTAAGAACTTACACGAAGACACACAAATGACACTTCTGGTACATTTCAACTCTATCTGGGCTGCCGGATACCTCCCATCCTCATGGAAGGAATCTATTGTTATTCCCGTCTTGAAGCTGGGCAAAGACCCCTCCTTGGCGGCAAGTTATCGCCCGATAGCTCTTACAAGTTGTCTTTGTAAGCTATTCGAAAAAATGATTAATCGTAGAGTAACACATTTTCTTGAACTGAACAATATGCTTGATCCCTATCAGTGTGGCTTCAGAGAAGGGCGGTCCACGACTGATCATCTTGTACGCATTGAAGCAAATATCCGCGATGCATTTGTACATAGACAGTTCTTTTTATCGATATTCCTCGATATGGAGAAGGCGTACGACACGACGTGGCGATACGGGATCTTGCGAGACTTGTCGGGGATGGGCATCCGCGGTAATATGCTAAACATAATAGAAAGCTATTTGTCCAGACGTACCTTCCGCGTGAAAATCGGCAATGTATTGTCGCGACCTTTTATACAAGAAAATGGTGTAGCTCAAGGAGTTGTGCTTAACTGCACTCTCTTTATCGTGAAAATGAACACCCTTCGTGCTTCATTACCGCCAGCCATTTTTTATTCAGTTTATGTAGATGATATACAAATAGGTTTCAAATCCTGCAACCTTGCAGTGTGTGAGAAGCAAGTACAACAGTGCTTGAACAAAGTATCTAATTGGGCAGACGAAAACGGATTTAGAGTGAACCCGAACAAAAGTTCTTTTGTGCTTTTCGCAAGAAAGAGAGGTCTTGTTGCAGATCCCAATATCGAAATGTATGGCCAGCAAATCCCTGTGAACAAAGAGCACAAGTTCTTAGGTATCATACTTGACTCTAAACTAACATTTATTCCACACATAAGGTATCACAAAGTGACATGCTTAAAAACAATGAACTTACTGAAAATTTTATCCCATACAACATGGGGCAGCGACAGAAAATGTTTGATGAATCTTCACAAAAGCCTCATTCGATCACGATTGGACTACGGTGCCGTGATTTATCATTCTGCAGCCCCGAGCGCGCTAAAGATGCTAGATCCGGTTCACCATTTAGGAATTCGACTGGCCACTGGCGCTTTCAGAACAAGTCCCATTGAAAATTTGTATGTCGAATCAAATGAGTGGTCACTCCATCTCCAGCGAGCATACATCAGCCAAACATATTTCCTGAAAGTCCACTCTAATCCTGAACATCCGTGTTTAAATACCCTTAACGCTATGACATATGATACACTCTTTCGTAATCGTCCTTCTGTAAGACAGCCCTTCTCACTTCGTGTGAGGGAGCTTAGTGTTGAAATGGATGTCCCAATCCTGAAACATCGCCTAATGCCTCCAGCTAAGCTGCTACCTCCTTGGGAGTGGAAGATGATACAATGCGATATATCTTTCATGCAAGTTACAAAACATGCTCCAGAGATTGAAATACAAATGCATTTCCGGGAACTCCAATACAAACACTCCTGCACGGAGTTCTACACAGACGCATCGAAGTCACGCGAGGGGGTGTCCTATGCAGCCGTCGGCCCATCCTTCTCGGAATCCGATGTACTGCATCCGGAAACAAGCATCTTTACGGCTGAGGCCTACGCACTACTGTCGGCTGTAAAGCATATAAGGAAAACAAAACTAAAAAAATCTGTTATATATGCGGACTCCCTAAGCGCTGTGAAAGCTTTGATATCACTTTGTAAGCACAAAAATCCAGTAATCAATGAACTATATTCCGTCCTATGAAAATCATATATATGTAACCAGCATGTCATCATATGCTGGGTGCCGTGTCATAGGGGCATCGAAGGCTACGTTCTGGCAGACCGGATGACCACATCAATTGCATCATATTCTGTTCATCCTACTGCTGCAGTCCCTGTCACAGATCTGAGGCCCTTCTTGCGCAGGAAACTGCGAAATTACTGGCAACGATTGTGGGACAGGGAAACAAATAATAAGCTGCACGTAATAAAGCCACAATTAGGGTTCTGGCCTTCTGCAATAAAATCACGACGGACGGATGTCCTATTCTGTCGTCTTAGAATAGGACACACACTTGGCACCCATAACTTTTTACTTACCGGAAATGACCCTCCAACCTGTGGCAGATGCGGGGAGAGGCTGACCGTGCTCCACGTCCTCCTGGAGTGTCGGAAAGCCGAATCTGAGAGAAGGAGACATTTTTTCCTTAGCATACCGTCAACACATTCCTCTTCATCCTGTAATGTTTCTCGGTCCAGAACCGCTTTTTAATACAAACACTGTCCTAGGTTTCCTCAGAGATGTTGTCCTACACGTTATTAGTCCCATACATTCGTAGCGCCTCCTCTCTCGAGAGGATACCGCTGTGATAGTCATACTGTATAGCACATGCCTCCAGGCCCTTGTGTTTCAAGGGCTCTGGCGAGGCAGTAGTGCTCCAGGTAATTTACCATCTTACATATCTTTTATAATGCATCATTCTCTCACGATGGATTTTATTGCTCATAGAACATGTCATTATCATCGCCATAGTCTTATAACAGATAGATTTTACGCACTCTAGAGCGACTATTTTTAAGGCCCCTTTACAGCCACGTCACATCAACCTCATTGAAATACCCGCCGTGGTTGCTCAGTGGCTATGGTGTTGGGCTGCTGAGCACGAGGTCGCGGGATCGAATCCCGGCCACGGCGGCCGCACTTCGATGGGGGCGAAATGCGAAAACACCCGTGTGCTTAGATTTAGGTGCACGTTAAAGAACCCCAGGTGGTCAAAATTTCCGGAGTCCTCCACTACGGCGTGCCTCATAATCAGAAAGTGGTTTTGGCACGTAAAACCCCAAATATTATTATTATTAACCTCATTGAACTCATAACTACATTGCGAATTCATCAACACTGGCTTGGCGCTCTTTGGCCTTACCTGGCCCTTGCGCCAATAAAAGCCAAACATTCATTCAAATTATACAGGTGGCGTGCCGTGAACGCAAGGTGCGACTAGAGGGAAGTGCTTCGCGGGCTGGAGCGTATCAATTCACATTCAGCCTTGACCAAGGTGGACTGAGCTGGTTATGCAAGCTGCTTATGCAAGCTGCAAGCTGGTTATGCAAGCTCGGCAATGTTAAAAGGACGGTTATATGGTTCATCCGGACGGAATTTACGATCAAGTGTCTTAAGTTCAGCTAATTGTTTATATTTGAGGAACAATTTTGTGTAATGCGTGGAGCTTGATACATGTTCGAAGTGTTCGCCCAGAGCGTTCGCCTGGCCCTCCAAGGTAACCCCTTGGTCGTCCACTAAGGGGAGAGGGTGGATTTCATCATCATCATCATCAGCAGCAGCAGCAGCAGCCTGGTTACGCCCACTGCAGGGCAAAGGCCTCTCCCATACTTCTCCAACAACCCCGGTCATGTACTAATTGTGGCCATGCCGTCCCTGCAAACTTCTTAATCTCATCCGCCCACCTAACTTTCTGCCGCCCCCTGCTACGCTTCCCTTCCCTTGAAATCCATTCCGTAACTCTTAATGACCATCGGTTATCTTCCCTCCTCATTACGTGTCCTGCCCATGCCCCATTTCTTTTTCTTGATTTCAACTAAGATATCATTAACTCGCGTTTGTTCCCTCACCCAATCTGCTCTTTTCTTATCCCTTAACGTTGCACCTATCATTCTTCTTTCCATAGCTCGTTGCGTCGTCCTCAATTTAAGTAGAACCCTTTTCGTAAGCCTCCAGGTTTCTACCCCGTACGTGAGTGCTGGTAAGACACAGCTGTTATAAACTTTTCTCTTGAGGGATAATGGCAACCTGCTGATCTGAGAATGCCTGCCAAACGCACTCCAGCCCATTCTTATTATACTTATTATTTCAGTCTCATGATCCGGATCCGCAGTCACTACCTGTCCTAAGTAGATGTATTCCCTTACCACTTCCAGTGACTCACTGCCTATCGTAAACTCCTGTTCTCTTCGGAGACTGTTAAACATTACTTTCGTTTTCTGCAGATTAATTTTTAGACCCACCCTTCGGCTTTGCCTCTACAGGTCAGTGAGCATGCATTGCAGTTGGTCCCTTGAGTTACTAAGCAAGGCAATATCATCAGCGAATCGGAAGTTACTAAGGTATTCTCCATTAATTCTTATCCCCAATTCTTCCCAATCTAGGTCTCTGAATACCTCCTGTAAACACGCTGTGAATAGCATTGGAGAGATCGTATCTCCCTGCCTGACGCCTTTCTTTATTGGGATTTTGTTGCTTTCTTTATGGAGGACTACGGTGGCTGTGGAGCCGCTATAGATATCTTTCAGTATTTTTACATACGGCTCGTCTACACCCTGATTCCGCAATGCCTCCATGACTGCTGAGCTTTCGACTGAATCAAACGCTTTCTAGTAAGCAATGAAAACTATATATAAAGGTTGGTTATATTCCGCACATTTTTCTATCACCTGATTGATAGTGTGAATATCGTCTATTGTTGAGTAGCCTTTACGGAATCCTGCCTGGTCCTTTGCTTGACAGAAGTCTAAGGTGTTCCTGATTCTATTTGTGATTACCTTAGTAAATAGTTTGTAGGCAACGGACAGTAAGCTGATCGGTCTATAATTTTTCAAGTCTTTGGCATCCCCTTTCTTATGGATTAGGATTATGTTAGCATTCTTCCAAGATTCCGGTACGCTCGAGGTCATGAGACATTGCGTATACAGGGTGGCCAGTTTCTCTAGAACAATCTGCCCCCCATCCTTCAACAAATCTGCTGTTACCCGATCCTCCCTAGCTGCCTCTCCCCTTTGCATATCTCCCAAGGCTTTCTTTACTTCTTCCGGCGTTACCTTTGGGATTTCGAATTCCTCTAGACTATTTTCTCTTCCATTATCGTCGTGGGTGCCACTGGTACTGTATAAATCTCTATAGAACTCCTCAGCCACTTGAACTATCTCATCCATATTAGTAATGATATTGCCGGCTTTCTCTCTTAACGCATACATCTGATTGTTGCCAATTCCTAGTTTCTTCTTCACTGTTTTTAGGCTTCCTTCGTTCCTGAGAGCATGTTCAATTCTATCCTTATTATACTTCCTTATGTCAGCTGTCTTACGCTTGTTGATTAACTTGGAAAGTTCTGCCAGTTCTATTCTAGCTCTAGGGTTAGAGGCTTTCATACATTGGCGTTTTCTGATCAGATCTTTCGTCTCCTGCGATAGCTTACTGGTATCCTGTCTGGCGGAGTTACCACCGACTTCTATTGCACACTCCCTAATGATGCCCACAAGATTGTCGTTCATTGTTTCAACACTAAGGTCCTCTTCCTGTGTTAAAGCCGAATACCTGTTCTGTAGCTTGATCTGGAATTCCTCTATTTTCCCTCTTACCGCTAACTCATTGATCGACTGCTTATATACCAGTTCCTTCCGTTCTCTCCTCAGGTCTAGGCTAATTCGAGTTCTTACCATCCTATGGTCACTGCAGCGCACCTTGCTGAGCACGTCCACATCTTGTATGATGCCAGGGTTAGCGCAGAGTATGAAGTCTATTTCATTTCTAGTCTCGCCGTTCGGGCTCCTCCACGTCCACTTTCGGCTATCCCGCTTGCGGAATAAGGTATTCATTATCCGCATATTCTGTTCCGCAAACTCTACTAATAAATCTCCCCTGCTATTCGTAGTGCCTATGCCATATTCCCCCACTACCTTGTCTCCAGCCTGCTTCTTGCCTACCTTGGCATTGAAGTCGTCCATCAGTATGGTGTATTTTGTTTTGACTTTACCCATCGCCGATTCCACGTCCTCATAGAAGCTTTCGACTTCCTGGTCATCATGACTGGATGTAGGGGCGTAGACCTGTACAACCTTCATTTTGTATCTCTTATTAAGTTTCACAACAAGACCTGCCACCCTCTCGTTAACGATATAGAATTCCTGTATGTTACCAGCTATATCCTTATTAATCATGAATCCGACTACTAGTTCTCGTCTCTCCGCTAAGCTCCGGCAGCACAGGACGTGCCCGCTTTTTAGCACTGCATATGCTTCTTTTGTCCTCCTAACTTGACTGAGCCCTATTATATCCCATTTACTGCCCTCTAAATGCTCCAATAGCACTGTTAGACTCGCCTCACTAGATAACGTTCTAGCGTTAAACGTTGCCAGGTTCATATTCCAATGGTAGCTTGTCCGGAGCCAAACATAATTCTCAATAACTGGCGGCTCTTCTGAGTCTCTAAGGTGCGTTTCTGTAACCGCATACACCCCAATTTGTTCTCTGTGTAACTGCTCCTCAATCTCTGCCCACTATTTCTTTCTTCTGCCGCCCTGCATGTTTATGTAGCCTATTGCATGGCGAGCTCTTTTTCTTGTTTTCCTCCTTTTTCCGTTATCGACGGCGATGGTCTTCTGATGTTCCCCTGGGGGGACTTTCTTCATTACTATCTATTCTGACCTCCTGAGCGCCCGCGGGCCCCCTAAACAGGCAACAGCGCGACCACCCAGTCGCCAGCCCACTTCTCGTGCTAACCTGTAATTGAAGTGGATCCCGTCTCGTTTAAAACCACCACAACTTCTCACTTCACTGTTTACTTCGACAACCTCGAAGCCTTTCTCTCGGCTCATTTTATATATTGCTTCATTAGCAGCCACTACGGCTCTTTGTACGTGACTGTCACGTACAGGCACCTCCGGCACCGTGCATGCCATGATCTGCACCTGAGGGGATAGCTCGCGCGAGTCGTCCACCCCCTTCGCCAAGCGCTGGGCTAGTCCAGTCCCTTTCCTGTTTAGGACGTCATTTAGCCCACCTGCTACTATGACAATGTTGTGCACTTGGGCATTTTCTGCGAGCTTTTCTTTTGCTCGCTCCATGACAGAACTCAGTGTCCGCCCTGGAAATGTCCCTACCGCCACTCTTTTGCCGCCTTTCACCCTCTCCACAGTTGCTTTTGAGCACCCAGCCAGGTTTGAGTCGCCAGCGATAATCACCCTTTCACTCTCTCCTACCTCGCCCTGCTCCCCTTTGTCCTTTTCCGCGATTCGGACTCGACAAGGGGCATTGTCCCCTGGGCTCCTGCTTTTTCCGGCGGCCTCAAGGTAGGTGCCGCTCTTTCCAGCTAACCCTTCATCACGCTGCATGCATTCCATGTACTTCGCTGACACTCCCTCGCCTCTCGTGTCGGGGGTCTGCGTTCTATTGTCACGCAGATTCTCGTTCACCATGGCGGCCCTGTTCAGCTTTTCCTCGGCTGCTTCAAGTCTCTTTTCAACTACCTTCCGTGCATCACGCTCCCTGTTTAGCTCATTTTTGAGCTCTTGCACCTGTTTGAGAAGATCTTCCTGGAAAGCCTCCATTTTCTGCAGCCTAGTACGCCAGTACTAGAGCAGCACGCCAGTCTGCTGCAGTCCCACCTGTCGCTGCAGCTTGGAGTCATTGCTGCCAAGTGGGAAAATAATGATGCGACACCGGACCTCCAGGATTGGCAGTTATGGTTGTCGTGGTCATGCATGTACGTACTGATCTCGCTGATTGCTTGTTGTGGCTTTTCCTGCCGCGTTCGCACATTCTTTATGTGCACGGGAAGCGCTGCATGTCTAAATATATATGTGCGTGTACGTGCGTGCGCATTTGTTTGTTTGTTTTCTTCAGTGAAACCTGGCAACCGCCTTTCTCGCTGATGCAACATGAAAGGAATCCCATGCAACCCACCAGGCACAGTGCTGGTGCTCCTTCCGGGCTTCTTATCGTCGTGTGTTTCGTACTACTAAGAACGTATGCGTGCTAACGGAACGACTAAATGAGTGTTTGTTTCTCTTCTGCAACCGAAACGCTGAGCAGACGATCTGGAACACTGCATGATCTGTGGTTGGAAACGTGCAAGCTTAGACGCCGTTTTGATATTTCCTAACTGTTTGTAGTGTTTGTTTTTTGTGGATTATGTTAATTTCTATTGTTTTGAGAGCGTTGCACAACACGTTTAAATTTCGCGGGCTAGGCACGCTGGTCGATCGCACCGCCCTGCTGGTGACGTCATTGCAGAAACATGCCCGGTTCTGCCCAACGTTACTAGACTAGCTTCAGTTTTTAAACTCGGCGCCGTTGCGCGGAAACGCCACCCGCCTGCGCCTTCGTGGCGCTGCAGTCGCGCCCAGCTTCCCTCCCTCACTAGCCGGCTACGCGGGTGGGCCGGACTAAGCACGCGGTGCAGCGTTGTTTTATTCTGTGGCTCGTTGTTGACGGCGAATTTCAGCATGTATGTCATCCGCGAAACTGCAGCCTTCGCCGAGTTTGTTAAGAATATCAGCAGACGATGCCTACGTGCAGCGTACCTGGCTGCATAAACGGCTATCGGAACGATGTCGACGATTCGGCGCGTCACTTTTTCTGTGCTCTCAGCAATGCGACGCTTAGCTCGGCGTTGAACAGAGCGTTTCCTACTGTGTACCGGGAACTTTCTGCGAAATCCACGGCACGCGCTCGAGCCACTGCTTCCGCGTTCGTCGTCGTCGCCGTCTTACACAGCTGGCTGCGTTGCCGTTCATCCTTCCAGCCTAGAATTTCACTTCTCTTCTGTCGTCGTAATGGGGAGGCCGCGTTTACGGGGGTATGAGTCACTGCTTAAGGGAGTATGAGCCACTCGTTGTCTTACGTAACGGACAGATATAATTTCGAAGAAATTTAATTTCGAAGAATCAAAGAATCACAAGCGGCAAATGGCGGCCGAAGGCTGCTAACCGCGTCGCCGAGCAAGCTCGAGACATAGAACGCCAGCGACAACGGCGGACTACGGGCATACCGTCAGTGACGTCGTTCTCTCCGTCGCAGCCGATTGTGTGTGTAAGCTCATAATTGAGAAATGCGTTAATAAATCCTCGGGATTAACCCAGTGATAAACACAGCTAGGGGCCGCACGTTTCACCTTCGCTAGTTAACCATCGTCACGGAGTAAAAGAGCCGACGATTTTTTTTGTGGCTTGTGTGTTCAAAGACTGGCCTCATCTTTCCTTTTGTAGCGCTTCCTTGGCGTGGTGAGAAGCTTTGGTGGGGATGAAGATCATCCTACAATCCCGCACTTTGGCCAGATATTCAGGCTCCTGAGCCTAAACTACGCGAAACGTTAAGACAACAGCAAGAAACACACCATATTTAAAAAGCAGCTTCTGCGCTTCGCTGTATGCGTTTCTTCCTTTCGTGCAGTTTACCATTCTTTTAGTATGGACCAACTGGCCCGATAAATCTTATTGCTGTAGATGGATACCGATTTCTCATGGTATCACTAATTCGGACAAGGGAGAACGCCAGCGAGGGTGAAACACGCGCAAACTGCCAGTCCGCACGAGGTCAAGGCTGCGGCGAGACGTCTGCAGTGGAGCTCGATGGAGCGGCGCTGCCATCTGGCGACTGTCACAGAACTGGCGACAGCGCCCGCGCTCGGGCGGAGAGTTTCACAACTGGAGCTAGTCTAGTAACGTTGGTTCTGCCATTGCTTTGCTGTACGGACGACAAACTGCCATGAGACGTTCATTTGAGGGATCGCCAGCAGTTTGTATGTAGGCACAAGTAAGAGCTGGCGCCAGGGAGAAAATGTGAGGGCTTCTCCTCTTTAAATATATGACTCTGCCTAGGCACTACGGAGGAGGTTTCTTAGCACGTGTCATGCCGGTATTGCGAAGTGCAGCCGAATTTGCGCTCCGCCGCTAACTGCCCGCGCGGTGAGGCAGTAGGCACGGACGCCCCATTTGTTGATCGCTGTGTCTGAAGCGGCAAGGTTCCGACTGGTGTTGTATAAGCCGCGGGTCGCTTTTTTTGTCGCTCCGATAGATTGGATTTTTTGCAATGCTCCAGGTGGGCACATGTATACGTCAAACGGAGGCCTCAGGAGAGCACCTGAGGTTGATTTATTTATTTAATAATTGATGACTGTTAGCCCGAAGGCCGATACAGGGTGGAGTAATCATGAAATAAGCTTCAAAGACGCTACAAACGTGAGCGCTACACAAATCAATCCAGAAAATACAACTGCTTAGGTGTGCGAATTTTACACCTGCATTGTATAACAGGCACCGAACATTACAAGCAACAACTGTACCATACAAAATAATATTTTCAACATCACAAACAGAAACTTCAATATCCCGTAGGATCATTTCAATCGTGTCATGTTGCACATGCTGCTTATCATTGCAAAAAAAAAAAAAAATCTAATAATGTGAGAGGATGGTTACATAGAAGAATAATGGGCCAGTACAGATTTTTCAAACTGTTCTAGAGAATCAATTTCCGTTATGCTATGCGTTAGCGCATTCCAATCTTCAATCGTTTTAGGAAAGAGGGAGTACTTAAATGAGTCAACCTTTGCTGGTACGGGCATATATTGGCCCTCGTGGCTAGACCTAACGGACAGTGATATCCGTGACCTTCTCTTTTGTAAGTACCTTTGAGTGTCGAAATTCAAGTGGTCGTTTTTTATTAAATAAATAAATATTAGTCTCGCCACTTTTCCCCGCAATGAAAGCTTGGTCAAGTTTAGTTGAGTGAGCATCTCAGTCACAGAATCCGTGTACCTATATTTTGACATAATAAACCTTGCTGCACGCCTCTGTATCTTTTTAAATTTTATTTACTTCATTATTCTTATACGGATCCCATATTATGCTAGCATATTCTATCGCGGGACGTACCAATGCCAGATATGCAGTTAGTTTAGTATCTCGGGGAGCAAGTTTAAGCCTCCGTCTTAGTGATCAAAGTTTAACCTCTGTGGCATTAGATAAATTAGTTATGTGTTTTTTCCAAGATAAGTCATCTGATATCGTAATGCCTAAATACTTGAAGTGGCTCACTTGTTTTATTGGTTTACCATCTAACTTGTAATTGTAATGTAATAAATTTCTTGTTTTTCTAGTTATTCGCGCATAAACAGTTTTTTTCGTGATTTATTTTCATTTTGCATCGCTTGCACCAATTGGTGATTGATTGTGCTGAATCTAATTTTAATATGTCCTCATGACACGAGATTTTAGAGTATATTAAGCAATCATCTGCAAATAAACGAAACATTATCTTATCATTAAGGCCATTTGTCATGTCATATCACATAGAAACAATACAGGTCCTAACACAGACCCCTGAGGGACACCTGATGATACTTTTAGAATTTTCGATTTGTTTCCTTTCACTTCCACGTACTGCGATCTCTTAGTAAGGTATGAAAGAATAAATAAATGAAAGGAACTGATAACTTTGTAATCTAGAAATCCGCGGCATCAAATGCTTTTGGAGCGCATCAACATCGGTTGTTTTATCCTTTCCGCCACTCAACATATGGCTGCAGCGGCGTGTGGCCATTTTTCGACGACTGAGAGAGTCGACATGGTGGTTATTGCATACGTGAACGCGAATAGAAACCTAACTTTAGCCGCACGTCTGTATGCTGCACGACACCCCGGTCGAGGAGTGCCATCGCTTCCTATATTCAAAACGGTGTTCAACCCCTTTCGCACCACCGCAGCGGCACATCGTCAAATAACAAGGCGTTACCATATCCTGAGCCAAGATATTAAGACCGGCGTCTTAGCCTACGTCAACTGGAAGCCACAGGCGAGCGTAAGAGAAATCACTGGTGCATGTCAAGGCAATGTCGCTTCAGTTTGGAGAGTGTTGTCGAAACGTGTTTTACCCATGTCACCTATCTCTACATTTAGGACTCACGGACAGCGACTTCCAGCGGAGGCTGGACTTCTGCAACTGGTGCCTCATCCAGCGTGACCAAGATGAAAATTTTCTGCAGAATGTTCAATGGGGCTGGTTGCTTCATCTTGAGAATAAAAACAGCAACAGCGCAACACGGGACGAACGAGTAAAGAGCACAGGACAGAGCGCTGACTATAGCAACCAAATGCTTTATTTGCAGAAGCAGCATATAAAGACATCATTGGATGCGACATAAAGCACAGAAAAAGCGGGATAAGCGTCATCCACGGAAATAATTCACTTCTTTTGTTGAGAGCGTGAGGGATGCAAGACTGACGCGCGCGTCGCCGCTTTTGAATATGCAAAATGTCTCAAAGATTTCCCGCGCACGCTTTTCACGTTAGTCTGATGTTAGTCGAACAGAGCCTTTCAGCACAAGTCAACAGACTAACATATCAGCAGGCTACCCGACCAGCGTGATGTGCAGTGTTGCTGGTGGCCTTGTCAAAGATCGAGTTCAAGGGCGCCGGAAAACAAACTGTGCCGTCAGGGCCTTCGAGATATAGGCTTGCCGTCATTCCTCATGCATACCGTGTTTCCCATAACATTATTGCGGCCAAGGCAGGAGTGAGGGTTGTGCAGAATAGTTAATAGGGAGGATACTGTCGCGGGCAAAAGCTGCTATAAGAATCATCTTCGCGGCTTCATTGACTGTAAAACGCAGGTCGTTGTAAAATCCCGCTTGATTGTAAGCGTTGCTATTTCGGGCAAACGGGGACGGGCACATTAATGATCGCCTGCGCGAGCATGCCGCTTCACTAAAAGGAAACCCGCACAGTCATCTGGCTGCCCACTGTAACACGTGTGCTTGCAACCCGATCTTTAAGAAGTGCGAAATAATTGGCACACATAGTGAAAAGCGTGCGCGGGAAATCTTTAAGACATTTTGCATATTCAAAAGCGGCGACGCGTGCGTCAGTTCTACATCCCTCACGCTCTCAAAAAAAGAACTGGATTATCTCCGTGGCTGACGCTTATCCCTCTTTTTATGAGCTTTATGTCACATTCAATGACGTCTTTTATGCTGCTTCGACAAATAAAACATTTGGTTGGTAGTCAGCGCTCTGTCCTGTGCTCTTTACTCGCTCGTCCTGTGTTGCGCTGTTCCTCTTTGTATTCTGAATAATGTGCTTTGGACTGACCAGGCGCAGTTCGACAGAGATGCAGGAGTCAAGTTACACGAGGCGCACTACTGGTAAGTAGGAAACCCGCGTTGGCGGCGAGAGCACAGGCACCAATGGATATGGTCTGTAAAACTGTGGTGGGGAATTTTTCGCTGCCGTATCGTTGGGCCATACTTTTTTGAAGGAAGCATGAGACGGAAGCACTACACAGACTGCATTCTAAAGGACGTGGTTGCGGACTTCGCAACGGAACTTCCACTCAGCGTGAGGCGTTCGATGTGGTACCAACACGATGGAGCGCCACCACATTCGTCTTCTTGTTCTGTGCGTTTCCTTGATGTGAACTTTCGTTTGCAGTGGATCGGGCACGGCGGGCCCATTCCATGGCCACTTAAGTCTCCAGATTTGACACCAGTAGACTTTTCTTTGGAAGCATGTAAAAAAGTGAAGTGTACCAAACAGCTCCAACAAGCCTCCAGGATTTCAAGGAAAGAATCGCCACAGCGCTGGCCAACGTCCCAGAGGACATGATTGTGCGTTGTGTACGTTCAGTGAACGATCGCGCGCCTTTATATATTGGTATGCAATTGAGGCCAACATTTTGAGCATTTGATGTGAGCTACTCGGCGTTCCTCCAGAAATAAAGGAGTTTCATGACTGCGGCCACAGTGTATGTTTGGTTGCGTTTTGCAAAATCGGTACCTAAATTCCGGAGTGCAAAAGCAAGGAAACCTTTGGAAAAGCAGCCGCGGTAGTATCACAAAGCAAACCGCATCGGCCAATGCATCCGCGGAGTCGCAGGTCAAGGCCACACTCGGCGCTCGTGATGACAAGTCACATTTGGTCGTGCGAGGAGGGTCCAGCGCATGATGAACACCACACCGCTTTCCGCTGTTCGGGCAGAAAAGTGGGATGTGTGACGCGCACCGCTCCGAGTGACGTCAGCGCATGGGCGTGGCTTCGCGGCGCTCAGCGGCCGCACGGAGCCCGCTGCGCGCGTCTGGAGAGCCGAAGTTCTGAGTGCTGTAGCTCTGCGCGCAATTACAATTTCGCAAATCTAACATTAGATACCGGATGGAGTCATGATCCAGTAAAATTTGCTCATTACAATCAAACTCCTAACTAGAATAGTTAAACAGTTAGTTAACAAATTCTAGTTGAGTAATTCCCCTAAATAGAACTTGCGATCCGTTTGATAGCGCCCGTCACGGCCCCTGATCACTGTGCGCAAAAACAAGTTTACCTCCGAAAGCATATTATTTAAAGGGAAGCTGAAAGGTTTCCCAGAAAGAATGAGTTAACATGTGTACATAATGGTTTTCATCCCTCCGAATTCGAATATCGTATCGAAATTGAGCGAAATAAAGCGCACATATATTTTATTTCGACGAAAAGTGCAGCAGCGGACACGCCCAGCTCGCGCGTCTCGTTTCCGCCTGTGATTGGTCGGGCGCCTCGTGACGTCAACTCTAGTGACCGACCGCTGCCGCTACACATGGAGCGCGGTGCCAGTTAGTTTGATGCTGTAATGGAAAATTAAGAGGTAATGGAAAATTTAGAGAGACTGCGTTTTTCTGAGGAGTTCGGCGTTACTCCCTACATGTACGAGCCGATTGCGAAGAGCCGGCCTCTCGAAGAAGCAAACGATGCTGGTGCGAGCAGTGCTTTCGACGCGAGCGAAAGCGAAGTCTTGGGAACTCCTCGTGTTGGAAATGCTCTTTGGTGAGTATGTTTTTTGCAAAGCGATCTAGTGATCTCGCCGATCTTTCGCCGATCTAGTGAGCTCGTTTCCGGTCAAACAACTGTAGTGTTGTGTTCCTGCATGCCTCCTCGTGCAACGTAAGCGGGGATACGATCGTCGGCATTTGTGCGCTGTCCAAAGCTGTCGGCAATCTACAAAGACGGTTTAAACGACTGAAAAGCTTCCCGGTTCATGCAGTACGTGTAGTGACCTTCATCTGTGCGCCATCCGCACACTACTCGTAAACGAAGTCGTAAAGGCGGCGAATTCCGTCGGCTACGTGAGACGGTCGGTTTCTCGCTGTGCGCGAGAGAAGGGGGGAGCGTAGCGTCCTGGCGTGCGCCGGCTTTCCAGCACATGCAAACTGGCCTTGACAAAAGCTGAAAGCTGGCCTTGACAGCGGTGACGAGCTCCTTGTGTACGCGAACACTGACGGCACTGCGCCGGGCCTTGGACGAGCCGACTTGACTGGCAAACCCAACGCACGTTTTAATGATACATTCTCGTGATAATCGTCGTCCCGGAAGTGGTTGGAGCACAGCACTGTTGTTCTTGAGGGCTTGAAATTCTCTCGCTTCACAGCAGCCTCTCATTTCGTTAAAAGCTTCTTGTCTTGTGGGAAGCAATGGAAGACAACATCGTCGCGGCCGCTGGTGCTCGTGCAACCGTAGGCTGCACAGAAAGCCGGCATGATCGGCCCACCACTTCAGTTGATGCTGCGCACGTTGACTACCACTCTACATACACGCAGACGCACCAACAAAGGAATGCAGGGTCGATCGAAGCAGATTACGATGGCACGCACGCAGAAACAAGCGCGGTCAGGCACGGTCGCGCAGGCTGCGAAGGAACAAAACACTAGAGTTGACGTCACAACACCGCGGTTTCCGGTCTCCGCTCGCATCGTCAGCGTCAGCAGCAGCGCGCGGCATTCGACGGGGGGCGGAGCTACAGCGCAATTTTAACCGACGATTACGTCGCTCCTAATTGAAAAAAGAACCCAAAATTTTACCTACATGGTTTATAAGGTTCCCGCATCCGTATATGAGCGTCTTATTGAATTCGACAGACTCTTCAGCTTCCCTTTAATATCACTGAAAGTATTCCTTGAAACACGCACACGCACGCACACACACACACACGCACACACGCACGCACGCACGCACGCACGCACACACACACACACACACACACACACACACACACACACACACACACACACACACACAGGGGCGCTATAACGTAAAACTATTCCAAACTTTTCTATTCCATTTCTGCTATCAGCCCTCCGCGATTGGTCAAAAACTTTTTGGACCACCCCCACTTCACCTTTCTGTCACGCGACGTCACGAAAAGCGCGATACCTCCCCATCGGGCATGATGTGTACATACTGATTATGCATGATTTGACCGAAAAAAGAAAAACATTTATGTCTGATTCGAGGCCTCTTCGCCATTAGAGAGTTTTAGAATAGGGGCTCCAATAGTTTGGGGCCCCAAAGAGCTTTGCGGGTGTTAGCGTTGGGGCACGCAGGAGTGAAGAGATTTAGAATAGGGCTTTGCGTTTGCGGATAGCGTGTTGCGCTGACAGGGCCACTACGGCGTCAAAGAAAAGCTATTAGAAATAAATAACATAAACCATTTTATGCTAGGAATAGTAATTTTGACTTGCGTGTATTCGCGTTTAATTACAATTCATAGGTTATTCTGCAAGCAGCAAACAATTAGTTGCGCTTAGTTTTGAGCAAACCAACTTTACGTGCCTTCACCAGCCAAGCTTAGCTGTGTTAGGCCTACGAGCCATAACATCCACAATTGAATTCGGAATCAGCGGCCTCTAATGAATCAATCTTCATAACACACGCTAGTTGAGAGAAAATGATAACCGCAGTCACTCCTCCTAGCTTGCGAACTTCACGCGTTTCCACGAATCGAACCCAGTTTTGTGCTAGGTTAGAGCCGTCGCTTCGATGGGTGCCGCCATGTTTGCTGACGCAAAGCTTTTGGGGCCGCTATTTGGGCTCCCGCTAAATCGGTGAAATAGCGTTCCCAACGCAAAACCCAAACGCAGTTTGCGTTTCGCGCAAACGCAGTGGCTTCGACGCTATTTCGTTGGGGCCCCAAAACGTTTGGGACCCCTATTCTACTGCTCTCTATTAGCCGCCGCCCCCCCTCCCGGCTATTGGTCAAAAGTTTTCGGGCTGCACCCACTTCACCTGCCTGTCACGCGACGTCACAAAACCGCGAAAACTCACCGCGTCAGAGTGACGTGTACGCATTAAAGATGCATTAATATGCCGAACAGAACTGAATTGTCTTCTGAATAGCCGCAGGCTGCCCCGTTCCTAAAGGAATAAAAGATGGCTGCCGCTGATCGCTCAGGCGCTGGCTACTCGCACCTGCCGGAGAGCATGGGTTTACTTGCGTATAATAAACTTCTTGCGTGGTCGCGTAACGTTTTCGAGCACTTTCTGCACGTTTACGACCTCATTCGACCAACTCTTCTTTGCTGAGGATCCGTTTTAGCGCCATTCTTAATCTTCCGTTGTATGCCGCTGCGATTTTCGACGAGCCGCCGTAAGCGAAGTAAGGGAAAGAGGACCAATCACAGACGCTGGCACCACCCTATTCATCCGGTTATCGATTTTCAGTGCACTGGCTCTACACCATCGAATCCCTCTCAACTTGAGCGTTCTCCTCGCCTCTTGTGAGCCAATCAGATACGACAAGCCGCTCAGTGTAGGTAAAGTTGTTCGTTTTTCAAGCAAACAAAAGTGACCTCCTATGAACGAGGAGAGCGTTTGATTGGTCTGTTCAGACAACCCTGCGCGTGACCGCCCGTTGCTTGCACCCGTGGTTACGCAATTTTAACGTCAGAAGATTGGATTAAAACATATTGGAGTAGTTTTACGTTATAAGGCCCCAGGAGAGAGACGACGAACCTTTTGGAAGACGTGTTTACTTAACGTTTTCGGCTTGTGGATCAGCCTTCGTCAGAGTACAGTAACGTACTCCGACGAAGTAAGTTAGTGAGTACCGTACTGGGGACGTATTCTGAAACGTTCGCCGCCGCGAAAGTTTCGCCCTGGCCACGCCTCCGCCGTTGCGGCGCGCGCTGAATGGCTGCTTTGACAAAACCGGAAATTCACTTGCGCCACCTGGTAGTTCCTGTCTACGTCATTTTAACGTCATGGTGTCATTCGGTGCTCCGGACATATATTGAATAAGCGAACACGTCTTTTGGCGTTCGGTTGCTGGTGGAGTCTAGCAGGGTAGTTAGGTGGTAGCTTATAGTAGAGTTTTTGATGGCGTGGTGCATGTGTTGTTTCCAGGCGATTATTCATTGAAATATAACATTTCTCACTTTTTTTCTCTCATTTCCTTTACATAAAGCGACCGGAGCCAACCGTGGCCAGTGCCCAGAGCCGAGCGACGGCCTCTGCACTCGATTACAACACACCCGAGCCGTTCTACACTCGCCGGGCGCGATCTCTCGTGCGATGTGAAGCGTTCGAGAGCGCGCGCTGGTAGTGCACGCTGACGTCACGAGTGAGCAGGCGGTCGGCTTATCGAATGTGACGTTCGCGGCGGCGAAACTTTCGCGGCGGCGAACGTTTCAGAATACGTCCCCTGTACTCTTACGAAGGCTGGTCCACCAGCTGAAAACGTTAAGTAAACACGTCTTCCAGAAGGTTCGTCGTCTCTCTCCTGGGGCCCTATAACGTAAAACTATTCCAATATGTTATGTCGGGTCCTGCGTGTTGAACTTTAAAACCCCCTATATATATATATATATATATATATATATATATATATATATATATATATATATCACCTTTCAGATGCATCAGGACAGCATAGCACAGTCGATACCCAGTCGCAGTTTATCGAACTGCGAAGTATAAAAGTTCGAAGCGGTATCCAGAGTATAATGCGCCATACCTCGATCTGCGCAAGTTTATACTTGGCTTGCGTTATTTATAAAGCACGAAGCACAGATAATTTGTAGCAATTGTTTTATAGGCCATCGTTATTTGAGCAAGTTACTTATTTCATCTTTCAAAGCACTGTGTCAAAAACGATGTGCAACGAGCGATTTGCACAACTTACTTTATCTATAGAATAGTGCCTGTTCGAGTTTTCTAATATTTCAACTATATATATAGATGTTTCTGCCGATAGTGACTCGCAACGAACAATTTATAGTAACAATTTTATCGAAATTCATTCTTCGGGTTTCCCTTTTTTCTTTGATGTGAAAGTCTTCCTGCCGACAACGACGCGGAATGAACGAGCAAGCTCGGCCGCTGAGCCGCGCCGTCTCCTGCATTCAAGAGGAGTGGCTTTCCCACTTAACATGGATATATCGGCGGGCAAGATGGCGGACCTATGCGCAACTATGCTCGCCAGGAAGCATATTCAATCTTTTCGCCGCGATCCTGTCGGGCTTTCCTCAACTGCCTCCGCGTTTACAATGGGTGTGTATGACGCCGGTGCTGCTTAGCAAACGTCTGTCTCGGGAGACATCGTCGACGGTGACTGGGTGGACGACACGCACCTATGGCCACAGCTTCAGAGAACATGCAAAATCGATTTGGAAGCTGATTAAGGTATGTCCAAACGGCGCGAGCAGCGTACATGGAGCTTTTTAAAAGCGACGCTAAGTATATGTATTCCAAGCTATCCAAACTTTTCGCTCATGAATTGAATCAGGATTAGTGTTTGGCTCTTCGTTTTTATTTGGCAAGTATTTTGAAGCAGTGGTTTGTCACATTTCTGAGTCAGTGAATTTCGTTGGTGCGGTCACTATTTGATTACTTCTGCCTAATCGCTCGCGGGTGTGCTCAGTTCCTATAGATTTGATCTTTCTGCGCGCAAGGCTCGAAACGTAGCCGTTTTGTGCATTGTAATATCTCGTAGCAAGGATGTATTATCACTATATAGTAACTCTCTTACTCTTGTGGACCGCCAGGAAACATTCAGCTTCGACCATTCATACGCTATCAGTGTAGTCCGTCATTTATTGTTCGCATATATGGTGCGCATATGTTCAAGTGTGCGCCCATTCACTTATTGACACGTTGGCGATGGAGTGGGCGTATGATTCTGTGCCAGATGGTGTAGATGTGTGTGGATACTGTGTGCGAAACGTAATATGACAAGAAGCGGCGCTACTCCCTTTGTCATGGTTTAACGAGCGGTACTCTTGTTGACAGTGGCCCTCCGCGATAGCGGGCAGCTGATCTTATAGACACCCCTGGCACGCGCAGGCCTCGGCGAGCGCCATCCCACGCACCAGTTCGGGTTCTAGCTTTGGTGCCCCGATGCCGCTTTGGTGTCCTGGAGGCGCCACCAATAAGGCGGAATAATGACACGTTGTGAGAATTAGCAAAAAAACACGATAGAATTAATATCATTACGTCCAGCGGCCAACTTGTGGCGCTAAGTTCAGCAGTACCGCGCCCCGCGTCTTCTGCAGCACCAGCCACAATTAACTTTGCCTCTGAAATTACGTCAGACCGATTCTCGCGCCTGCGGCGCTGGTGCGGAGTCAGTCAACCGGCAGCCTTTCAGCCACTTGTGTTCAACCGCGATTGCTAAGGTGTACTCTGCCTTCTAGATTTTCAACCTATGCGGCCCGGGCTCTACTACGGTCGCTACTGCGCCCACAGAAACATCTGCGATGTTATTTACCAGGTACATCGCCGTAAGGCACGAGAAAGCTATGATCCGCCATGACTAACTTAGCACGAGCGCAGCAGGTGCGAGACAGTCTGACCGACACAGCGATCGCCAAATAGGGCGTCAGTGTCTGCTGCTTCACCATTTAACAGCGCCAGCAGCCAGCGTCGGAGCGTAAAACCAACTCAACCCCACTCCGAAATGCCGGAACGCCTAGGGACAAACGCCTACAACACGCGCTATGAAACCTCCTCCGTATACCTAGGCAGAGTCATGCAAAAGCCCCCAGATTTTCTCTCTGGCGTCCGCTCTTACTCGCGCCTGCGCACGTAGTCCGCATTGGGTTCCGTTGCTGTGATAGGGTTACTATACTCATTCTAGAGGACAAGCTACCCATAGGGCCCATGCATTGAAATCGGGAACCGCAAGAGCGCCGCCATGTTGTTACGCGCCGAGGTCCAGTTCCTGAGACACTTGCTAGACTTGGTGACAGCAGTCAGTTTTAATCTGGCAACGGTAGCAGCGTAGCAGCATGGCGTCTCGCTTGTAGTGTGGTGATGTGGTGTGCGTGCAGCCGTGTGTTTGGGCTTTATAAGTTGGTTCTTTATTTATGTTGCGAGATGGTGTGGTCCATGTTGGCCGGCAGTTATGCAACCGAATGATTATCCTGTTGAAGTTTCCGGTGGTATGCGGTTTTCAGCGGTAATGCCTGTTGCAGGAGTGTCACAGTGGTGTCCGACTCAGACTAGACGCGTGACACTGGATCACGCAAGCGCAGTATGTACATTCTTTTATTCGTCACAGTAAAGCCACTTATATAGCGAAACATTGAATGACGATACGTACACTGAAAGAAACGAAACTGAAACAATAAAGAAGGATACATCGCCTCGCGCTTGAAAATACAACATAGTAATTTGTAACAACCAAAATAACTCGAACTAAACACTTATTGTTCAGGCAAAGGAAACCCAAATCTTTCGACAGGTCGGCGTGCCCTAGTGCTGCGACGCAAATGTTGCTCCACCAAATCCTCTAAAGGAGCCACCAATTCTTCATTAACTTGAGCCCTGATTTCCGGCGATCTCAACATTTCACGCTGTTCAGCGTCTGCGCGGCTTTCAGCCCCAGCGGTACCCGAGTAGTCATGACGAGGCAATTCCCATGCCCATTGTTCTGTTGTCTGCGATTGATTGCACGGAACCCGAACTAGTTTAGATGCGTTCCAGCAGCGACCGTCGCTCATCAAAAAGCTACTTTTGCTTTTTCTGCCGACAATCTTGAAAGGTCCCATATAGTTTACCGACGCTTTCCCACCGCCTGCTGGCTTGCGGACACGAAGTCCCCCACACAAAAGGCTGGTTTTTTCGCCTCCTGTCCGTGTACTGTTTTGCATACGTCTGCTTCGCCTTAACCCTAGCAGGAACATTTTTATCCGAACCAGCATGGATACCCTCTCTTGTCGGCAAACCCACTGTATTGAGTATTGTACTTGGCTGGCGCCCGTGAAGCAACTTGGATGGCGACACACCCGTTGTCGCATGCGGCGTCCGCCTATATATGCCGAGATAGTCAACAACAGCAGCCTGGAGGGGCCGTTGTTCCAATCGGGCAACCTGCATGGAATCTTTCAGTACGTCATTTAAGCGTTCAATCGCGCCGTTTCCTTGTGGATAGTACAGAGAAGAACTATGCGCAATACCCCCCTCTTTCTCTCTCTCAAGAATGTTTCAAACATATACGACTTAATCTGAGGCCCATTATTTGTGGCAGCTACCTCCGGATAGCCTTCTCGGCTGAACACAGTCTGCAAAAAATCTACCACACTCTGACGTCACTGTAGATGAAAAAGCAACCTCAGGCCACTTGGAATGATAATCGATCAGCGATATCATGTACCTACAGTTTGAAGGGGCCCAGTCAATCGGTCCCACTATATCCATTGCTAACTTCTGCCATGGTAGCACTGTAAACGTCACCGGCTGCAGCGGTGCAAACGACGTTTTAGCGGACTTGTCCGCGGCCTGACAGATATGACAAAAATGGATCGCTTCTACCTGTTTATTCAAACGCGGTCACCAGTAAAGATCTCGCAATCTCTGCTTCGTCCTCACAGTTCCTGTGTCGCCTTCGTGCGCAAAACCAACAAGGAGCGAGATTAATTCACTCGGTACAACTACCTGCTCGCCGCGCATCAAAAGGCCATCAACGAAAGAAAGCTCTTCTTGCACGTTGAAGTAGGGCATCATTTCTGCTGACAAAGCTTTCTTAGACGCCCAGCCATGTACCACGTGTACAACAACCTGTTGCAATGTGCTGTCTGCAGCAATGGCCACCTGCAGCCGTTCCTTTGTTATGCACTCTGATAGAACGGACACAATTTCTTCCTGCATCTTCTGCTGCGAATCACAGTCAAGAGGTAGGCGTGAAAGTGCATAGGCTACGACATTTTACGATCTTTTTTGGTACTCTATGCCGAAGTTATAATACAAAAGTCGAGCTGACCATATGGATATACGCAAAAGTCGGCGACCTGTACCGGCAGCTGAAAGTAACGTCACCAGTGCCTGATGGTCCGTACGCAACAAAAATTTTCTGCCCCACAAGTAGAGGTGCCAGTGCTCGCACGCGAAGAGACAAGCAAGGGTCTCGCGTTCCCCAGCGGAGTACTTCCGCTCAGCAGGAGTCAGGGCACGCGATGCGAAGGCCACCGTGCGTACGCTGTCACCATCGCGTTGCTGAAGAACGGCTCCCAGTCCCTTATCAGAAGCATCTGTCGTAACAATTACATCAAGGTCTGGGTTAAACATTTCTATGACTGGGCTTGAAGACAAAGCTGTCTTAACAAGCTGGAAGCTACGCTCAGCCCACGGAGTAAGACATTTAGGAGGTGAAACTCCCGTCAGCGCGAGCGAGCGCGGGCGACCAGATAAGGTCACAATTGTTGTATGCGCCGACGGGACCGTATACAGTTGCGGCGCCATGCGGCGCGTCGTAGAAGCCGCAGCGAAAAAAAAAAATGCAGCGTCCGGGCAGGCGGCTTCGGCGCGCTCTCAACGGCGGTAATTTCTTTCCAGGCCGCCAGGCGCCGCCAGCACGATAACGGCTCCGCGGGCTTGTGACCTTTTCTGGTCGCCGCAAATAGCGGAGTTTCCACTCTTAAATGTTTCTTGCTCCGTGGCTCAGCCTCATCATCCCACGTGAACTGTTAACCAAACCGCAGGAGCCTTCTAAGCGGCTTGCCGAGATCATCAAATGGAGGCACAAACCGAGCATAGTAACCAGCGAGACCCAAAAATGACCTCAAAGTGGCAACATCGTGAGGATCAGGCACTTTGACAATAGCATCAACCTTAGACTGCAATGGTGTGAACCCTTTTGAACTCACCGTATGCCCTAAAAAGGATAGTTCTTAAACAGCAAATGTGCATTTCTGGTTGAGCTTCAAACCTGAATCACTGATGTGTTTTAACACCTGGTGTAGATTCTTGTGGTGCTCCTCACGTGTCTTGCCCCGCACAATCACATCATCAATGTAACAAAGTACACCTTTACAATCCTTCAATATATGCTGCATCATTCTCTGAAAGGCTGAAGGGGCAGATGCAAGGCCAAAGCACACGCTCTTAAAACGAAACAATCCTTCGTGTGTGATAAAGGTGGTTAGTCCTCGACTCTCCGGAGTCAGTTCTAGCTGATGGTATGCACACGCTAAGTCGAGCTTAGAGAAGCACGTTCCTCCTGCTAGTCATGAAGTAGTTCCTTTCTATGCGGGAGAGGAAAAGCATCGGCAATTGTTCACTTCACGTAGGTTCACACACAACCTAATTGAACCGTCCTTCCTCACGACGACGATCGGTGAAATCCACTCCGGTGCGTCGACGGGTTCAATTATATCCTCGGCCAGCAGACTTATCTCCGCCGATACCTGGTGCCATAGAGTGAGCGGCAGGCGTCGGAGCTTCGCAACGACTGGTTTCACAGATAAACGGCATTTAACATGGTGAACAAAGCCTTTCACATGCCCTAACTGTTACGTGAACAAGTGCGCAAACTGGTGCGTGAATTCTGAAGGCAGTGAGTCAGGGCATGTCACCTGGCAGCAATACAATGTTGAGCCGTTGATAGTGTTTACAAAGCTCCGAACGGCATCAAGCCCCAGCATCGACGTGTCCTTGTTTGGGACATGCAGTAGCACACTGGCTCTGTTTCCCTTGTAATATACGTCAGCAAGAAAGCAACCGCTTAATTTCATTTGTTCTCCGGAATAGTTACACAAATTGGCAGTCGGCGGTCGCAACGAGTAGCTGTTGGCTAGATATTTGTGGTAGTGCTCTTCTTATCTTCCCGATAGAAATGTTGGCTCGAATATCTTTCGCCGAGGCATTACAATCACCGATTTGGAGGACCGTGACGGCGTTGGCCTTCTCGGGCTTTCGAACGGCATATTTCTTTTTCTTCGATTTGAACATGCTTAAAAAGTGACCAATTTTTCAAAAAGAGTGGGAACGCTTGTTCCTCGCCGGACATGCAGTCGAGTCAGCCATATGCGATGACGAGCCGCACCTGTAGCAGCTTCCTTGCTCAGAGTTTGACCTTTTCACACATATTGAATCTTGTTCACAGAGCTATGCGCGAATTCCCCGAGCTCCTGTTGCGTTTGCTCACTTTGCTTCCCGATGTCAACAGCACGCTGCAGCGTAAGCGAAGACCCTCCATAAAGCATGCCTTCACGCGTTGTTCGTGACGAATTGCCTTCCAGTAATTGGTTGTCTTTGGCGAAACCGGCGCCGCTCCACCAAATCATTCGTAGCACTCGCGAAATGCGTATCCAGTGCAGCAAGCGCGTCCTTGAACTGGTCTTCGGCCTTGGCGTCCGCGCTCACGTCTGCTCCTTGTGCAAGGATGCTGTAGAATATTCGCTGGCCTTCAACCCCGAGCGAGTTTAGCAGAATTGCCCTGCAACGCTTGGGCTGCAGTTCATCGCCGCCAATGGCCTCCAGGAAATTCAGGAATACGCGTTTCCACTGCTGCCAAGGCAAAGCCGGGTCACCGGGTGCAGGTAAGAAAGGGGGCGGTGCTGGGAAACACCCGAGCGGCATGGCTCCGATACTGACCCTCGTCGCCAATATGTGGTATCTGACTCAGACCAGACGCATGACACTGGACCACGCAAGCGCTGTATGTACATTCCTTTATTCGTCACAGTAAAACCACTTATATAGCAAAACATATTGAATGACGATGACGATATGTACACTGAAAGAAACGAAACAGAAACAATAAAGAAGGATACAACAGTCGCTCGACGAGGTTACGAGTTAGGAGCTCGAAGCTGTGGTCAGATTCCTCGTTGGCGTTCCGTAATTATATTTGCACGGGCGCGGTATGTTGCAGAAGCCGCTGTCGCGATCTATCGTCGCGACGGTACATCGTTTTTTTTCGATGATTACAAGTACTGATCCAACTGTAGGGCACATGTAACCGACGAACGGAAGTCTCAGGAGAGCACCTGAGATTATAATAAAGCAGGTGGCGCAGGAACTGCACGGCACCCAAGCTTGAAGCAGAACGGTACGTAGGTTGGGGCCGCCGACGGAGGTGTGTGCCAGGGAGTGTTCGCACGGACAGGCCCCTTGGCACGCGCAGCGGTGCCTCGCGAGGTCGAGATACTTTAAAGGCACCTGCCCCCTGTTAGATACGGGACCGTTTCCTGAGCCTACTTCGAGTTCACCAGACCTCATCGAATCGCACCACAGCTAATTAAGGAGCGCGGAAGCACGGATACCGCATTCCTGAGGCGCGGCACGTGCAAACAAGTTGGCGGCCCCCACTTCGTTTGCCGCAGGTGGAGCTATTCACTGCTTGACTCTTCCCGAAAGTGAAGCGAGAGCCTGGCACTGTTGCGGGTAAAGTGGGTCCCGAAGCAAGACGGCTGTAATGCGCCGTGAAAACAGCAGCGTCGCCCCCATCCGCCTATTGTGACGGCGCATTGCAAGTCAGCGAGACAAGACCGCAGGGAGAAATAAGCCCTCGGACAATTGAGGACCAAACAGCGACCCTCTCCGCCGGGTGTGACACCATCACACGGGCGCCTACCATTGGCCGAAAATGACGACACCCGAGCGGGCTCGCCGATTGGCCGAAAATGGCGTCACCTGAGCGGGCTCTCCCATTGGCCGAACGAGATGTGTCTTCGAGACACCGAAGGGCTTAAAAGACGCAGACCGGTAGCAGCAGAGGAGCATTCCTAGAGCATTCCTTGATTCTTCTCTTTCGAGCTTCTTGCCGCGGGCCGCAGCGTCCGAGTTGCTGCCGGCCCGTAATGACTTTAAGACTGTTAATTGACTCTCACTCTAAATAATGTAAATAAACCTCCCAAGTGTTTCATCACGACGTCCTCCTCAACTCTTACACCCCATAATCGTTCTTTTGCCTCGGTGCAGTGAGCAAGATTAACCAGAATAATATGGAGGGCATCCGGTGCAGTCGCGAATGCGAGTCATGGCAAATATAGCTCGCGTCGCCTGGCATGTGTAGTAATATCGGAGTGAGTTGTATGAACTTTATGCATAATGCGCTTTGTTACGGTACCTTAAAGGAATGGGCCTAGAGGACGGTGTTGGTACGTTTTTTCGTGCCGCCCTAAACCTATACTACCACCTCCCCTACAAACACACACATACCCCCATTTTTTCCCTATATGTATACATACAATTCCTTCCCTTGACGGATTGACCAGTTCAAGGTTCAGCTTGTCAATAACTGTCATAGGAATTACTGCAATAAACACAGTTCTTGATCGGATTCCTTAATTTTATTTTTTACTGTAACACTGAGAACTGCATAGAACTTTATTTTGTATATGTGAGAGAAGTATAGGCCTTTTGCACGTTTGGATTTCACAAGCTTAATCCAATGTGCAATACATAGACAAAGCAGCTGCTACTACATTAAGTGCATTGAGGGCCACACAATACATAGGTAAATAAAGGTGCAAACTATAGAGGGAAGCTTCAAAATACGTTCTGTAGCACTGCAAAGTATAACATATTGTACGTGTGCACTAAATGTTCAAAAAAGCAATGCATCAATGTCCCATTTGCCTTCAAGTTTATTATCAAGTGCAAGTTTACTGAAGCTTATTATGAGCATATGTATAACAGGAATCTCCTGACACACCCGCAGTCAAGAGGCTGTTCGAGGAGTGCTGGCTGCCTCAGTGTAAGAAAAAAAAAGAAATTGGGTGAATGTCGACAACAGTGTCGCTGCTTCTTGCCTCTGACCTGCACGTGCCTGCGCGGCATCTTTGTTGGTGGACTCTGCACAGATGAGCTGGCGTGGCGAGGCGTAGGAGTCATCCGAGAGAAAGAGTATCGTTTACAAGGAGAAGTGGCTGCTGTCATTGCTTGTCGCTTTCCCTCAAATGCTTCATTGGCGACTAGGGTGACGCACCCGCAGTCAATGTGGCTGTTCGAAGTGTGCTGACTGCCTAAACGTAAGAAAAAGAAAGAAATTAGATTAATGTCAATACCGGTGCTACTGCTTCTTGCCTCTTGCCTGCATTTGCCTCCACGGCCTCTTGGCTTGCGGAGTCTGCATGAGGGAGCTGCTGTGGCTAAGCGTAGGCATTGTCTAAGCAAAAAGAAAAGGCCATTCCCCCCGAAATGGGGAATTATGGAAATAAATGCAGTTCTTATGTCTGCTTCGTGCACTCTTCTTGTTTAAAAGTTTCCAAACATAGTGTCCAGAATACACCAGCACTTTGACTGCTTTTACTTTTTACCTGCAGGTGTTGCTGTGAGATCCTTGGTATGGCTGCGTGCAGCATTGTAACACATGGTGGAGGCATTTGAAGTGGTAGCCAAAAATATAAAGAATCATCCTTGTCTGCATGAATGCTTTCAATTTCTAAATACAGTGGTAACTATCACTATTGGTGCAAGGCCCCCCAAATCTATGCGGCAAGTGCCATAGCTCGAAACTGAATTTTTCCTTTAGTGTTTCACAAGGCGTCTGATATGTCCACATTAGATGTGATCTGTTTCTTTTTATTTATCCCAGTGTGGAGAGAGCATCATTAAATTGTTTTTTTTATTTTTGCGTGTCTTGTTTTGTGCTTTGTTTCTGAATTTATCAAGCAGCAGACTCATGATTCTAAAGTGACAATCATCAGATTTTGCTTTGCAGAAAAACAATGCATTTCCTGACCCATTGTTTGCCATCCCATCACTCTCATAATTTTGCAGAGTATTCTACCTATATTGACTTGCTTGATCTCCACTAAAGAGTCTTGCTTTTCAAACACCATTCTTTCCTTAAAATCATTCGACACTTCTGATAATTTCTGCACCTTGGGCTTCTGATACTATGCATTCACCATTTTTTCTTGTTGTTTCTGACTGGAAATGTCTTCTTTAATTTAGAGCTTAAGTTTTACATTTGCAACACACAGAAAGGCTTGCCATTGCATATCTGCATAACAGGGGAACATGTTTCATTAAACATTTGCAAAATCCAATAGAAGATTGATGAATGAAGCTTGCAATGTGATTTGACTGAATGAGCCATAAAAGTAACTCATCTCACTTGGTAAATTAAAGCACATATTAGTGTGATGTACAACGGATGTTACACTAACGTGGTGGGTTAGGTTAGCTTATATAGCAAAATAATTGGTGCGCGAGAAAAAAGTTATTTTTGCATACCCCTTGTACATACTGATTTAAGGAAAATGAGCTGGAGCTGTCCACAAGATCTACTTATTTTACCTGCGAGTATACTCAACAAAAATGTGTCTAAGCTGCTAAGAGGTATTTGCGATTATGTCAGTGTTGCATATGTGCCTGTTACCTAAAATAATTGAATTTTGAAAGTGCTCGTAAGGATCTGATGTGTATATCTGCAGTTTATTGATACATGTAAAAGACTTAGCATCAAGTGCAAGTGAACGGTCCGACAGGCCGGGAGTTGATCATGCAAATAGATTTGCTACACAAGTTTGTTACCAGAAAAGATATGCCACATGAAATGGCATGCAAGGAAGTGTTGAAAATATTGCACAGTTGATAAAACGCCTACGCTATTAATATGTGGGTTCATGCACTCGATTTCATCCGTATTAGGCACTCGCCTCTTGATTGCTTCGTGCACAGAAATACTCGGCATCAGGCTGTTTTTCAGCTGTGGCCTTTGTAGAAGCATGATTGTTCAAAGTGCCACAATTACACAGATTTTATGACTTGCTTGCGGATTCGCCAGTACAATTCCGGTGCGCTGGTCCGCCTGTCCAGTAATTTCCTACTGAAGGGAAACCTGCAAAGAAAAACACCACTCCGCATGTAAAAAAATGCTCTATTGTGACGCTTCTCAAACGATTGTGATGCATAACAAGTGCTGTCTACTTGTGTGATGTTCTGAACAAGAAGATACATTCGTTTACTTACATGTGAAGGTATATGCCAGAGCACTTCGGGGCTTCGATAGCACAAAAGGCACGAATGTGCCATAGCGTCCGATGTTGACGCGCGATCGCATGTCGAACCTAAACAGTACGAAACTACTACGCATCCGAAAAACAGATTCGAAACCGAAATTCGTGTCATCCTTTATTGCATGAATGCGTACATCGTGATTTACATAAGTCACCAACTTAGCAAGCGCTCTCTTTAAACTTAATATTAACCTATTACCTTCATTAAGCCATCAGGTATGCGTTTTTAAATGGCAAAACATAAGGTGACCTGTACTTGCTTTCAGCTCTTTCAATAGTAACTGCACTGGCCACATTGACCAGTAGCAACAGGGCGGCGCCGGAAAAAGTGGGAACCCCTATAGGGGTTCCCACTTTTTCGGGCCAGCTTTTCCTCTATAGTTGGTATACTTACTCTATGGTTGCCGTGGCTTGGCTGTTGGCTCGCGACCCTGGCCGCGCGACGAGGCGTTCATTTGAGAGATCGCCAGTCGTTTGTGCGCAGGCGCGAGTTATAGCGGGCACGAGAGAGAAAATCTGGGTACAGTGTACTAGAAGAATTCTAGTACACTGTAATCTGGGGGCTTTTGCTCCTTGTGTATATGACTCTGCCTAGGCACTACGGAGAAGGTTTCTTAGCGCGTGTTGTACGAGTTTGTCCCCTAGACATGCCGGCATTGCTGTGTGCGGTCGAGCTTGCTTACGGTCTGCCGCTGGCTTCCCGCGCGGTTAGGCAGTGCGCACGGACGTCGCATTTTGGGATCGCTGTGTCTTAAAGTGCGAGGTTCTGACTGGTGTTGTATAGGTCGCGGGTCGCTTTTTTCGTCGCGACGACATAGAGAAAGATTTCAACAAGAGCGGACACTCCCATAGAGCCCAGCGGCCGAATTGACTGTAGCACACCAAGCTGATGGGATTGACTCCTTCCGGTTTCGGTTTTGGGCGCGCGCGTTTTGAGCACCAGTTGGTACACGCCGCGCCGGCTCCGCTGCTCGACGCGACATTTTTTTTTTTTTTTCGCTTCTGCTGAACCCCGCGTGGCCTTGGCGTGGAATCGTTTCATTATTCAGTAGAAATGATAGCGATTGACCTTTACAAGACTGCGCCGAATCTGTCAGGTGCAATTTCATAAAGAAAACGAAAGACGTCTTCTGAAATGATGAAATGTTTATTTTGCTCTATATAAATGCTCGTTCCGGGCTTCTTCTGCATTCATCCAAAGTTGTGGCACCAGGTAAGCAGCAGTCGTTGCCGTATGAAGCTCCACCGGATGCCATCAGCTGAAAGAAAGTAAATTACAAGCATGTATCATTTTGGTATATTGACCTAACAGGAGTGTTGCGTGTAGAGGCGAAACGTGCGTAAGTGGTGAATGAGCGGCATTACAGATAAATTCACTTTTACGTACATTTCGCAGCAAAGACTCCTCCCAAACAATGCCATAAGATCTGAAGAAAACATCCGATTTTCAAGCATCCCTCTCTTCCCGGGCATTATTTCCTGCACTCTAAGAGCACAAATACATGGGTGACTGCGCGTTTCCAAAACAACTTGGCCTCAGTCGATGCGATGGTACGCCAAGTACACAGAGGTGGCTACAACACAGGTTCAGCCAGACCATGTTACACGCTCGCAGAATGCCTTCTAGTCGCACTCAAGAGATTCGTGGGTTCGGAGCCTGTTTTCAGTCGCTTAGAATACATAAATGTCAAGTTCTTGAGCTCCTCCGTGTTATCTTTTACGCGTCCTGCCGGCGCAAGCAACACTCCCGTGTTATCACTCTCGGCAATCGCTCGTCGCGTTTTCGACAAGCGTGAGTACCCAATTAAGGTATATGTGGTTGCAGGGCTATAAAATGCGTCACAAGCTTGCCCCACTAAAATTCAGTACACGCCAACCTAACTCATTATGGCCGGCTTGCTTTTTTGCTAACAGCTTCACAACCCCAGGCGCGACGAGCATGCCTCAAAATATCCCAAAAAGTTACCAAATGGATTACAATACTTTTTCGGGTCAGAGAATGCGGCATGAACTTCTACCACTAAGATTCAGTACACGCGAAACTGACTGCGGCACACAGCCGAGCTACTTTTCGCTAACTGCGCCACTGCGCTGAGCGCGGCCACTGTGCTTGAAAAGTACTCCAAAAAGTAGCGAAATTAGTTACAACAATGTCTGGGGTCAGAGAAAGTGCCAAAACTTGTCCCGGTAAGATTCAGTACACGTGAAACTGCGTCACACGGCCACTTAAGGTGCTTTTCGTCACAAAGCCAGGTGCGGCGAGCGTGCCAAAAAAACTACCGAAATAAGTTTTAATTATGCTTGGGCTCATAGAAAGCGTTGCAAACATCTACCAGTACGAATAACTAACTCAATTTAACTAGGCTTGGACGGCGGAGCTGTTTTTCGGTAACTGCGTCACTATATAGGTTCAGTTTTGTGCAGTAAGCCTAAATGTGGTTGAAGTGCGTCACAGACTGCTAAACAAAATTCTTCACCTTTCGGTAGTCCAGTAGTGCAGCTGTGCCGTGCCGAAATGCAGACGGAACACAAAAGAACGCCGGGAGCCCAAAAAAAACGGGCTACATCCAAAAAAGACGGGTCGACGAGCACGCGCGCTTCGCATGCGCAGCCGGCCTCGCTCACTCCTGCGGCTTGTCTGGCGCATGAGGTATGCACGCGCGCCTGGCGTGCCGCTAGCTTGTTGCTAGGCAACGCAACAAAATAAGTCGCAAAGTAGAAGTTCATTTACACGCAAAACTTTTTCACTTTTAGTAGAAAAGAATAAAAAAATAAGACATTGTCTGTAAGCTTATTTCACATTGTTTTTTTCTGATGCTCGCGTCAACTAACGGATGGAGTTGAAACTAGGCGTGACGTGTTTCCTGTTGCCAGTTTTTGAAGAGTGTTCCCTCTTGTTGAATTTCTTTCTCTATGGCGACGATGGATTGGATATCTTACAAGCACTGCTCCAGGAGAGCACATGTAACCAGCAAACAAAGGCCTTAGGAGAGCATCTGAGGTTATAGTAAAGCAGGCGGTGCAGGGTCTCAGGAACCCAAGGGGTAGCGGGGTGATCAAAGCTGGAAGCAGGGCGGCCCGTGGGTTGGGGCCGCGGAGGCCGAAGCGTGCCAGGGGGTGCTCGCATAAAGAAATGGCTGTCCGCTATCGCGGACAGCCGATCTTTTACCCACCTGGCACGCGCAGGCCTCGGCGAGTCCCAACCCACGGACTAGCCCGGCTTCTAGCTTTGGTGTCCCCGTTGCCGCTTTGGTGTCCCGAAGGCGTCGCCAATAATGCGAAATAATGACACGTTGTTACAATTACTAAAAAACACGATTGAATAAATATAGTTACGTCCAGCCGCCAACTTGTAACGCTAAGTCCAGCATTGCCGTGCCCCGCGACTTCTGCAACACCCGTCAGAACTTCGCGTCTGAAGGTACGTTGGGCAGACTTTCTCTTGCCTTCAATGCTGGTGCTGGGTCAGTCATCGTCACCGGCATCCTTTCAGCCCCTTGCGTTCAACCGCGGTTGCTAAGGCACACTGCCTTCCAGATTTTCAATATATGCGGCCCGGGCTCTACTACGGTCGCTACTGCTCCCACAGAAACATCTGTGATGTTATTTACATCGCCGTAAGGCGCGAGAAAGCTACGAACCGGCTGCTTCACCTACTTTACCGCGCCGGCAGCCAGCGTCCGAGCGCATACAAACTCGACCCCACTCCCCAATGCCGGCACGCCTAGGGACAAACGCCTACAACACGCGCTAAGAAACTTCCTCCGTAGTACCTAGTCAGAGTCATATTGGTGGCGAGGAGTTACGGAGTCGCCATCTGTCGGAAGCGCCTCACTTGCGTAGAATGAGGGATCCCGCGGCGCGTTCCTCATAGGTTTCGCTTACGGCGCTGAATAAAAACACCACGCGGCAGCCCTCCTGGACATTTATGCAGGTACTCTCAAAACGAGGGAAGTTTTTGACTGTCTATATAATAATCCTGGGCAAACTGAAAGCACTGAATCGTTTACATACGCTATCTCTTTACCGAATACGTACAGTACGTGAACGCGCCACGGCGCGCGGTCGCCGCGATGGAGTCTCCCGAACCGGCTTCTTGCGTAAAAGGTAGGCAAACGCTGAGAGTAAACTATGTGAAATATGTTTTTATAGTCGGCTGTCTGTATAACCAAATGGGACATAACAGAATGGAGCGTCAATGCAACGATCGCACGGGCTCGCAGCGACCGACTGCGCGTCTGTATGCATGTCCTCGCACAATGTTTTGCTTTCGCTGTGAGTGCGTTTTTGCACCGTGCCGTGAGCTTTAGGGTGTATCATATGAACATTTGACAGTACACTAGCAACCCTTGTTGCGTGGAGGCTATCAGAACTGTTCAAAAATAATTCCGCTATAGAGACTTCGACGCCTAGCTACGGCGACTGTGATGTGCCGTCGCGGTGATTCAATCTTTTTTTTTTGTCTTCTAAATTCTTGGACATTTCTATATTATTTCTCAAGTTGCGTCGCACTGTATGTTTATCGGTCTTCTCAGGGTGCGATTTCTCTCTGCTTGATTTTCGTAATCCGGTGCATTAATTCATAACACAAACATGACCATATGCCGTGCCTTTTTTCAATGTGTGTCTTACCGCTCCTTTTTCGTTCCAGTGAACTTGCCAGTATCTAGCATCAACAAGTTCATAGACCGAACCGTCATGACATTAGCCGGGCAGCGGGCGCGGGCGAGCGTCTCAGTACGCGTTTTCTGCTACTCACCAAACATCGCGCAGTCCCGGCGCCGTAGCAGAAATGTCCCTCGCGTCTGTGCTTGTTGCATAACCGAGTTGTAGCCGATGGCTGCCTGCCGGTTCTAAGTTTCGCCAGCCAAGCTTCACGCAGCTCCTTGCCCTGTGGCTACGTGTGAATAAGGCTGACACCGGGCCCCGTTGCGTGCGTCCGGCACTGCGTCACTGTGCAGTAGCCTACCGCGCTGCACAGCTCCAAAGGGAGCCACTACCTATTATAGTACTTTCACATGTTGTCAAGCAGACACCCAAGGCGGTAAAGCCTCACCACCAGCGCACAAGCGGCTGGCGATGCCTCAAATGAACGTCTCGTGGACGCACGCGCCCGTCGCGCGACCCCGGAGACATGCGGCGTCATGCGCGCGCGCGTTGGTTGCTTCGGAGGCTCGCCTTCGTCGTCTGTTTGGCGTAGCTCTTTCGGTGTCGACCACGGCTGGAAGTGCGATACGTGTTCGAAGAAATGCCGGATAATTATTTGCACCGCCCTGGCCAGTTTTCTAAGTAGACCTTTCGCAGGCTACGCTATCAACTGGAGGAGACTCGGGTGCAACCGTACCAGTGGTCATTCCACGCAGAGGACGGAATATTGCGCGCTGCGGTTCATCGCCACCGGCCTTCAGCTCCCCGAGGTCGGTCGGAAGTGAAGCATTCATCGGAATGGCCGAGATCTCTGCTGCCGACGCTGTCCACGAAGTTGCTCTCGCAATTGCTGCGTTGGCCGGTAGAAGGGCTGGGTCAGCTTTCCCGTGACCTACGCTGCAAAGCCAATGCCAAGGAGATATTTGCTTGGTGAGATCGAATTCCCAGTGCTATCGCCAGCGTGAATAACTCGCAGATCGCCGTTCAGCAATCAGAAGGGCTCAACCTAGGCTTGTCATGCGCTTCCTTCGTTAGGCTGGTAAAATTATACAGTCAGGACGCGAATATATAGTGGAGATCTCTTATTTAGGCTGCCCTTTTTTCACTAGTTCGGGAGTGCCGCACTTTGTTCCTCAATTTCACGGCACAGTGCGCACCGTCAGCACCGCACTCTTCGATTTTACTTCGCACAGGCAATGCAGCGCCCGTACATCGTAATGTTCAATTTCGAGTTCCATTGCTTCTATCACGCGACGCACCGTGGGGCAGATCGCAGGTATAGCGGCAGCGCGGCGGCGAGCGAGTCATGTCCGAGCCGATCTCGAAGGGCGAAAAGAGAAGGAAAATTGATATAGTCGGCTGTAATTAACGGTGACCCTAAGAACCAGTAATCGCGGTTTTGTTGCGCTCTATACTCAAGAAGTGCTGGCAGTGCGTTCCTGTTGCGTGCATCGTGCAAGCTCCTGGTCGCGGACGACATAGCGCTGCGCTCTGCCAACTCTTTTACGCTTGCAATACGACCTGTTGGCTGAAAATGGAAAAAAAATGACAATAATAAATTACTTATGCATTGCGTAAACGCCCGGCACCACACGTTTATACTTTAGAACTTGCCGTATAATATTTAATTTATATTTTACATTTATTTATCAAGCAGGAACATTCTGCAATTCCTCGATTAGCTCGTCATATAATGACGTAAAGTTCAGAGGTGGCACCCTCTCGTCCATTGGTCGCGTCCTCCCCTTCTCCCATCACTGGCTTGGGAGTGGCACATTTAGCGACGTAAGCGGCCAAACGAACGGTTCGCATTCCGAACCGTTATCAGATTCGGCCCCTGGACCGAAAAAGGGGGAACCGCTAGGGCGCCGCCCTGTTGCTATTTGTCAATGTGGCCAGCGCAATTACTATTGAAAGAGCTGAAAACAAGTACAGGCCACTTTATGCCTTGTCATTAAAAACACTTATCTGATGGCTTTAAAAGGTGATGTGTTAATATTAAGTTTGCAGAAAGCGTTGGCTAAGTGCGTAATTTATGCAAATCACGATGTACGCATTCATTCAATAAAACATGGTGCGAATTTCGGTTTTGAATCTGCGTTTTTGAATGCGTAGTAGTTTCGTACAGTTCAGGTTTGACATACGATCGCGCGGCGACATCGGACGCTATGACATGGTCGTACCTTTTGTGCCACACCCAAGCGCCCAAAGAGCTATGGCATTTACCTTCACATGCAAGTAAACGAATGTATCTTCTTGTCCAGAACGTCACTCGAGTAGACAACTCTCGTGATGCATTAGAATCGTTTGAGAGTCGTCGCAGCAGAGCATTTCTTTACCTATTGTTCTGTCTGCAAAGCAATAAAGGAAGAAGACAGTGAACATGCGGAGAGGTGCTTTTAGTTGCAGGTTTCCCGTCAGTAATAGGAAATTGCTGGACAGGTGGATCAGCGCAACCAGAATTGTACTGGCGAATCTACAAGCAAGTCATAGAATCCGTTTAATTATCGCACTTTGAACAATCATGCTTCTACAAAGGCGACAGCAGAAAGACATTGAAGTCTGATGTTGTGCCGAGCATTTCTGTGCAAGGAAGAAATCACAGGTGAGTGCCTCATACGGACGAAATCGAGGGCATGAACCCACATATTACAGTAAACTCTCAGTTGTACGAACGTCAGTTTATCGAATATTTCAGAATAACGAACTTTTTAAAAATCCCCGGCAGTTTTCTTATACATTCTATGCAAAAATGTTTCACTTAAACGAATTTCGGAACAGTCAATATTTCAGTTTAACGAACTCGCTCAGAGGACCAAGGCTTATTTTTACGATCAGAACCGATGCCCGCCCTCATCAAACCGCCGCTCCAGCGGCAATGTAACGCCGCTGGCGCTACAGCGCCCCTGAAGAGGCGAGGAAGACGAAGAAGATATGAAGAAGAGGCGAAGAAGACGAAGAGATGAAGAGACGAAGAAGAGGCAACTGCCGAGCCAGTTTCAAGCCCTATAACTCTAGCTGATGTTGTATGGTACATTGGAAAGCAGAGAATTTGCGCCTCAACAGCAAGCTGTGCCAGAAGAAGCGTACAAAAACATTGACTCTTTGGACAGTTTTCTTGCTTCCTGTGCTTTAAAAGTACATGTGCAAAAGAAGATTACAGATTTTTTTCTAAGTGAGAAAGGCAGCATTATAACTGTTATGAACCATGTACTTTTTAATATGTACAAATTCCATTTCACACATTTCTAGCGCTATGGATGCCATACCTTTTGCTCCATGAATTAATTGCACTTCAAACTTTTGACTCTGTATGCCATGTCTTATGTTGGTCTAGTGAATATTCAGTTTAGTGAACTTTCAGTTAAGTGAACTATTTCCTTCGGTCCCTTGAAGTTCACTCAAGTGAGAATTCACTGTAATAACGTAGGCGTTTTAATAAATGAACAGTATTTTCAACACTTCCTTGCATGTCATTTTACGTGACATATCTTTTCCGGTCACAAATGTGTGCCGCGAATCTATTCGCGTGATCGACTCCTGTGGTACCTGTGGGACTCGTGTGGACGGCTTGTGGGACTGTTCACTTGCACTTGATGCTGAGTCTTTTACATGTATCCATAAACTGCATATATGTGCATCAGAGTCCTACGAGCATTTTCAAAATTCAATTACCTTAGACAACGCGCACATATGCAATGCTGACATAATCTCAAGTACCACTAAGCAGCTCGGACATAAATTTTTGTTGGGTATACTCGCAGGTAGATCATGTAAACAGCTCCAGCTGCTTTTCCTTAAATCAGTGTCTACAAGGTGTATGCAAACAATTTCTTTTTCTCGCGCACCGATTATTTTGCTGTATAAGCAAGAGAAACCACAACACTAGTGTAACATATGTTGTCCATCATACTAATATGTGCCTTAATTTACCAAGAGAGATGAATGATTTTGTGGCTCATTCAGTCAAATCACACTGGAAGCTGCACTCATCAATCTTCTGTTGGATTTTGCAAATGTTCTATGAAACATGTTTCCCTGTTATGAAGATATGCAATGGCAAGCCCTACTGTGTGTTCCAAGTGTAACGTTTAAGCTGTAAATTAGAGAAGACATTTCTAGTCAGAAACAACAAGCAAAAATTATGAATGCTTAGTATCAGAAAACCAAGGTACAGAAGTTATTGAAAGTGTCAAATGGTTTTAAGGAAAGAATGGTATTTGAAAATGCAAGACTCTTTAGTGAAGGTCAAGCAAGTCAATATAGGTAGACTGCTCTGCGAAATTATGTGAGCGATGGAATAACAAACAATGGGTCACTAAATGTGTTGTTCTTCTGCAAAACAGAAGCCAATTATTGATATTACATGAGCCACTTTAGCGTCATGAGGCTGCTTCTTGATAAATTCAGAAACGAACAAATAACAAGCCACGTAAAAAAACAATTTAATGCTGCTCTTTGCACACTGGGGTAAAAAAAAATGATCACATCTAGTGTGTACATATCACACCTTGTGAAACAATAAAGGAAAAATTCAATTTCGAGCTATGGCACTTGCCGCATAGGTGTGGGGGGCCTTGCACCAATGTAATAGTTACCACTGCATTTAGCAATTTAAAGCATTGATGCAGACAAGGATGAATCTTTATATTTTTGACTACCACTTTATATGCCTCCACCAAGTGTTACAATGCTGCACGCAGCCATACCAAGGATCTTACAGCAACACCTGCAAGTTAAAAGTAAAAGCAGTCAAACTGCTGGTGCATTCTAGACACCACCTTTCAGAACTTTTAGGCAAGAACAGTGAAAGAAGGAGACATAAGAACTGCATTTATTTCCATAATTTTCCATTTGAATGGCCTTTTCTTCTTGCGTAGACAATGCCTACGCTTAGCCACAGCAGCTCCCTCATGCAGACTCCGCAAGCCAAGACGCCGTGGAGGCAAATGCAGGTAAGAGGCATGAAGCAATAGCATCGGTATTGACATTAATCTAATTTCTTTCTTTTTCTTACATTTAGGCAGCCAGCACACTTCGAACAGCCACATTGACTGGGGGTGTCTCAGGATATTCCTGTTGTATCATATGCTGATAGTAAACTTCAATAAACTTCAACTTGATAATAAACTTGATCATAAACTTGAAGGCAAATGGGACATTAATGTATTGCTTTTTGAACATTTAGTGTGCACATACAACATATGTGATACATTGCAGCACTACAGAGCATATACTGAAGCTTCCCTCTGTGTTTTTCACTTTTATTTATGTATCTGTTGTGTGGCCCTCAATGCTGCAGTTCACGTTGTAGCAGCTGCTTTGTGTATTGCACACTGTATTAAGCTTGTGGTATCCACATGTGCAAAAGGCCCGTGCTTCTATGACAAATACAAAATAAGGTTTTACGCACAGTTCTCAGTGTTACAACGAAAAATAAAAGTAAACAATCTCACCGTGAAATTGTGTTTATTACGATAATGCCTATGGCAGTTATTGACAAGTTGACAACTTGAACTGGTCAATCCGTCACGGGAAGGGATTATATGTGTACATATAGAAAAAATGGTATGCGTGTGTGTGTGTGGGGGGGGGGGGTTAGAGTAGATGCCGTAAGAAGAAACGTCCCATTCCTTTACCGTAACAAGGCGCATTATGCATACAGTTCATACAAGAAGCACTACATACGCCAGGCGGCGCGAGCTACATACGCCATGACTCGCGTTGGCGACTGCACCGGATGACCTCCATATTCTGGTTAATCGTGTCCACTGCAACGAGACAAAAGAAAGGTCATTAGCGCGGGTGCCTTTAAAATATGTCGACCTAGCGTGACACCACTGCGCATGCCTGGGGAGCTGTCCGGGCGAGCATTCCCTGGCACGCACCGGCCTCGGCGGCCCCACCTTCGGACCGCCCTGCTTCGATCTTTGATCGAAGCAGGGCGGTCTCGACTGAATCAAACGCTTTCTCGTAATCAATGAAAGCTATATATAAGGGTTGGTTATATTCTGCACATTTCTCTATCACTTGATTGATAGTGTGAAAATGGTCTATTGTTGAGTAGCCTTTACGGAATCCTGCCTGGTCCTTTGGTTGACAGAAGTCTAAGGTGTTCCTGATTCTATTTGCGATTACTTTAGTAAATACTTTGTAGGCAACGGACAGTAAGCTGATCGGTCTATGATTTTTCAAGTCTTTGGCGTCCCCTTTCTTATGGATTAGGATTATGTTAGCGTTCTTCCAAGGTTCCGGTACGCTCGAGGTTATGAGGCATTGCGTATACAGGGTGGCCAGTTTCTCTAGAACAATCTGACCACCATCCTTCAACAAATCTGCTGTTACCTGATCCTCCCCAGCTGCCTTCCCCCTTTGCATAGCTCCTAAGGCTTTCTTTACTTCTTCTGGCGTTACCTGTGGGATTTCGAATTCCTCTAGGCTATTCTCTCTTCCACTATCGTCGTGGGTGCCACTGGTAGTGTATAAATCTCTATAGAACTCCTCAGCCACTTGAACTATCTCATCCATATTAGTAACGATATTGCCGGCTTTGTCTCTTAACGCACACATCTGATTCTTGCCTATTCCTAGTTTCTTCTTCACTGTTTTTAGGCTTCCTCCGTTCCTGAGAGCGTGTTCAATTCTATCCATATTATAGTTCCTGATGTCCGCTGTCTTACGCTTGTTGATTAACTTAGAAAGTTCTGCCAGTTCTATTCTAGCTGTAGGGTTAGAGGCTTTCATACATTGGCGTTTCTTGATCAGATCTTTCGTCTCCTGCGATAGCTTACTGGTTTCCTGTCTAACGGCGTTACCACCGACTTCTATTGCGCACTCCTTAATGATGCCCATGAGATAGTCGTTCATTGCTTCAACGCTAAGGTCCTCTTCCTGAGTTAAAGCCGAATACCTGTTCTGTAGCTTGATCCGGAATTCCTCTAGTTTCCCTCTTACCGCTAACTCATTGATTGGCTCCTTGTGTACCAGTTTCTTCCGTTCCCTCGTCAAGTCTAGGCTAATTCGAGTTCTTACCATCCTATGGTCACTGCAGCGTACCTTGCCGAGGACGTCTACATCTTGTATGATGCCAGGGTTCGCGCAGAGTATGAAGTCGATTTCATTTCTAGTCTCACCATTCGGGCTCCTCCACGTCCATTTTCGACTAACCCGCTTGCGGAAAAACGTGTTCATTATCCGCATATTATTCTGTTCTGCAAACTCTAGTAATAATTCTCCTCTGCTATTCCTAGAGCCTATGCCATATTCCCCCACTGACTTGTCTCCAGCCTGCTTCTTGCCTACCCTGGCATTGAGGTCGCCCATCAGTATAGCGTATTTTGTTTTGACTTTACCCATCGCCGATTCCACGTCTTCATAAAAGCTTTCGACTTCCTGGTCATCATACTGCATGTAGGGGCATAGACTTGTACCACCTTCAATTTGTACCTCTTATTAAGTTTCACAACAAGACCTGCCACCCTCTCGTTAATGCTATAGAATTCCTGTATGTTACCAGCTATTTCCTTATTAATCAGGAATCCGACTCTTAGTTCTCGTCTCTTCGCTAAGCCCCGGTAACACAGTACATGCCCGCTTTTTAGCACTGTATATGCTTCTTCTGTCCTCCTAACCTCACTGAGCCCTATTATATCCCATTTACTACCCTCTAATTCCTCCAATAACACTGCTAGACTCGTATCACTAGATAGCGCTCTAACGTTAAACGTTGCCAGGTTCAGATTCCAATGGCGGCCTGTCCGGAGCCAGGTATTCTTAGCACCCTCTGCAGCGTCACAGATCTGACCGCCGCCGTGGTCAGTTGCTTCGCGGCTGCTGGGGACTGAGGGCCGGGGTTTGATTGTTGTATTCATATAGGAGGTTGTGGCCAAGTACTGCACCAGGGTGGCCAATCCTGCTCTGGTGAGAGAGTGCGTTACCGGTTCTGGTCACCGGGATCAGGCCGCACTCCAGGCCTGTTTGTGCAATTTTCTCAACACACGGTTTTTTTTTGTATTTTCCGGTGGAGAATTGCGCGGCACCGGGATTTGAATCACGGTCCTCTTGCACTGGAGACGGATACTCTACCGTCCCAGCAGGAGTTAAAAGATTACTGTGTTATTAATGATGATGTTGAATGCATAGCACTGCGAAGTGAAAAAAAAATTACTGTAGCCATATATAGATAACCTGTGGGCACATAATAATAATACTTGGGGTTTTACGTGCCAAAACCGCTTTCTGATTATGAGGCACGCCGTAGTGGAGGACTCCGGAAATTTTGACCACCTGGGGTTCTTTAACGTGCACCTAAATCTAAGCACACGGGTGTTTTCGCATTTCGCCCCCATCGACATGCGGCCGCCGTGGCCGGGATTCGATCCCCGACCTCGTGCTCAGCAGCCCAACACCATAGCCACTGAGCAACCACGGCGGGTAACCTGTGGGCAGAAAGGTCACTTTATATGTTTCTTGGCGAATATACACTCTCGAGTTTTTCACCGAGCTGTACGCTTTTAATTATGGGTGACATTAAGATAGACATGATGTCCAGTGGTTCGTGTGCTAGAGAAATGGTGATGGCTGCTTATGGTTGCGCAAATCACATACGTACTCGCCCACTAGATTAAGTACAACAACCGCTCCACAGCTTTATATCTGCATCTCAAATCAAAACGAAAATCATTTAACGAGCGGGATTTTTACACACGATATAAGCGACCATTTACCGATATTTTGCGTCACCTGTTCGGGTACCGGTTCACTCAACAAAAAAAATACGTTTTAAACGACGTATGGGTGACGCTGCAAGAAAAACATTCTTTGAAATTGTAGATAAAATTGACTGAAAAAATGTTTATACGGAAAAGATGCTGATAAAGCTTACGAGTTATTTTCCCAGTTATTAAAAGAAAAATATGATGAAGCTTTCCCATTACAGCAGCTAGATAACCGTAAGACCAAAAAGTACCGAAAGCCCTGGATAAATTCCGCACTTCGTAAACGAATCGAAGAGCTCGTTGTATCACACATTCGTTCAGACACGAAATGCAGTATTATTTGTCAAATATAAGAACTACAGAAACAGTCTGAATTCCAATCTGAAGAGAGCGAAAAGGGAATATTTCCAAAATATTTTTGAAAAAATACTAGGCAATCGTAAAAAGGTCTGTGAGGGTGTCAGCACCTTGACCGGCAACAGCAAACAAAACGGTAATAAACTCTCCATAGCTACTTCAGATGGTTCCATTCTAAGCGGTCAGGCTTTGGCGGACGGTATGGACGACTTCTTCAACAGCACGGGCGCATATCCAGTTGGCAATAAAGATGTGTATCAATTCTGCAGTGGATATTGCTACGATAAAATCTTCACTTTTCTTAAAACCGACTGGCCCCGCAGAAATCGCACAACCTATTGAGAAATTAAAGAACAATGTGGCAGCTGGTATCGATGGCATGGGTCCCGTAGAAATAAGGTGTATATCCCCATTAATATGTAATGTTCTTGTGCAAATTATTAACCTTACCCTGAGCACGGGTATCTTTCCACAAGCTTTAAAGATTGCAAGAGTGACACCCATCTACAGAAACGGTAGAAGGAATATGGTTACAAATTATCGACCGGTGTCAGTCCTACCCACTATATCCATGGTTTTTGAAAGCATCATACACAATAGACTAATATCATTCACAAATAAGCACAACATACTAAGAGTCAGTATGGCTTTCAGACGAATAAATCATTAGAGGAAGATTTGATGTTCATTAACGATAAAATAATAACTATTGAAAACAGAAAATATAAGCTTGGTTTGTTCCTAGACTTTAAAAAGACTTTTGACTACATTTATCATGAAATATTGCACAAGAAATTGTTAAGGTATTGTATAAGTGGGACGGTATTAAACCTAGTAGCGAATTAAAAGAGAGTTTTCAAGTAGTTAGGGTAAATAATATATTTTCTTCCATACAAATGTTAGCACAAGGTGTACCACAGGGATTGATTCTAAGGCCACTATTGTTTCTGATTTATGTAAATGATCTAGTAAATATCCCTGATTCCCCTGAAATACTCATGTATGCAGACGACACAAACGTGTTGTTCGCATCAAAAGACCTACAAACACTCGAAACAAATGTAAAACTATTATCTGTCAGTTCTTTCATGCTGGCTAAGGGTTCATCGAATGCAATTAAATACAAAAAAGATGACATACATCATATTTCATGCAGTTCATAAAATGATAAACAAGGAGTTGAAAATTACATTTGGCGCAAAGTCTAGTAATAGAGTCAATACACAAAAAATTCTTGGTTTAATATTTGAAGAGCACCTATCCTGGAATGCACCTATCAATAGTCTAGCAGTAGAGATTGCAAAATATGTGGGGTGTTTATACAAAGCGGCTGCTTTCATTCGTGTGTGGCTAATTAGATCTATGTATTACGCACTGTTTTACTCCAAACAATGTTAAGGAAATTTAGTGTGGGGCACAACAGCACGTGGTAATTACGATAAATTATTGGTATTACAAAAGCAACTACGCTGCTACGAACGTTATAAAGGGAACCCACGGGATCTCAGAACACCACCTTTATTTTTAAAACATGATATGTTAAGAGCTCACCAAATATTTGATTACAAGCTAATACAATTGGTGCATCATGGAAAATTATACATAAATAGCAGCATTGACAAATCACCTTACTACTTTAGAGAACAAGAACGACGCATGCCGATAACACGAACTATGGAAAACAATTCATAATATATCAAATAACATCGCTTGTTAATAAACCAGAAAGAGATTTGGACTTCGAAGCTAGTCGAAACCTCTTTAAGAAACAGCTAACGAAAGTATTATTGACCAATGCATCCAGTTTTACTTTATCCAATTAAGCAAACAAAATTTCCTTGTATTTTAGGTATTTTTTCTTTATATTGTCTGCAACACTCACTGTTAAGTTTATTATAACACCGTGCATACGAAGCTCTCTTAGTTATATTGTTATTTAGCGCACACATTATTAACAGTGAATTGTGAATATACCATTTTTTGTTATATAAAAGAGAATTGCCACATGCTGCGAACTTTTTTACTATATATGTAGTATGTTTGTGTATAACCAGTACAGAGGCCTCTGTTAGGTATTGCCATACCTTTACCTTCTGTACCTTTCTTGAAGAAAAAAACTCAAGAAAAATAAAGCATCTGAATCTGAATCTGCTGACCAAAGCTTCGAGATCCTAACTCATAACCTCGTCGAGTGACACTGGCAACAGCAAACAGTGTGTGACCGTTGAAAACCGCACGCCACCGGAGTAATCCTTCGGTTCCATTACTGCCCCCTGCACTTCCAACACCCACACCATCCACACCATAGAATAAAGAACAAACTTATAAAGCCCACACACAACCCACACACACGACTGCACGCACAACGCATCACAACACTACAGGCGAGACGCTACTACGCGGTCTATGCTGCTAACTGCTAGAAGCTATTGGTTGTCAGATTAAAACTGACTACTGCCGCCAACTCTAGCAAACGTCTCGGAAGCTGGCAACCTCAGCGCGGAGCAACATGGCGGTGCTCTAGCGGTTCCCGATTTCAATGCTTGGGCCCTATGGGTAGCTTGTCCTCTAGAGTTAGTATAGTAACTTTATGCGTGCCGCGGTTCATTTTTCGCCCTCTGTGGCGATTGCTGGAACTGGACTTGCACGTTCAAAAAGAAAAAGAAACTGCTTCCAAGGCTCAAGCTACAACGTATCCAGCTTTTCTGGACACGAGGGTTTGCTTCGCGTGAGTGCCACCACGTGACGTACTGACCTTAAACTTCTGAAACTTCCCGTGGTGACGCGTGATGACGTCAACAAAACAAAATAATTAAAAGCTATCCCTGCGCACTGAACTTCGCCACAATGCTTGCCCCACCGGCGTTATCAGTGTTCTTAGTAAAGCGTAGCCGCCCGTCGTCTGGAAATGACTTATCATCCTAAGAGCGTTTAGTCGTACGAGCGATGATTGATTCTGGGCTTTTGATGCGGTTCTTTTGTCTCTTTTCCTTTTTTTTTCCTTTGCCTTTTTGATGCTACGGAGTAACCAAGCCAGGGTAACCGTCGGAAGCACTCCGTGGCAGCCTTTCTTCAGTCGGCACACATTCTTAACGTCCGAACATCGCACAGCGTCTAGGAGAGACGCCGTCGTGGACGGCTTTTGATTTTGACCTATCCATTTTGTTAAAGGGACACTAAAGGTTACCAGAAACTCAAGTTAAAGTGGTAGAGCAATGTTCTAGAACGTCTAAGGTGTCAATATAATCGCGAACAGAGCTTCAGTAACCGAGAAATTGAGGTAAATGCATGACACGATTTCAGACCCCCCAGCGACATTCCGGTACTAGCCCGATGACGAAAGGACTCCTTATAATTTGTGTTACTAATACTCAACTACTAGTATTAAAAATATCATTTCATTCGATTATAAGACGGAAAAAAATGCTACTGGTCTACGTCTATTCGATTCTATGAAAAAATAACATTTTGACGTTACCCTTCAGTAATATGGGTGTTCGAAAGGTTTCGTTTTCGCTCGACTCTGCGCGCTCGACTCTGCGCCGCGCACGCTTTGGAGTTTCAGTAGTTTCGTTATCGCGTCGTGCTGTGAGGGTTCTGATGGCTCGCGAAACTTTCATTTGGAACAAGCAGCAAGAATGTCACGTCCATGTGATGTCGTGGGAAGCCCTCGTTGCTTTCCCGCTCCGGAAAGCCGGTGTCGAGGCCGCCGTCGTAGTACGCAACGACGCCGGCAGTGCGAGCCCTCAGCAGCAGGTCGCGCTCGTCGGTGCTCAAATCGCTGAAGTTGAGCCCACCATCGCGAGCCAATCTGTCGGTGTCAGGGTCCATTGCGACGAGCGTCGAAGTTAGCGTCATAGAATGAAGTACCAGCTTATGGGCGGCTTGCGCTGGAGTTTGAGGTATAGTAGCGGCGCCTGGTGGCGGTGCGGGAAACGACATCTGGGTCGTGCCAGCTCGAGTCGTATTGAGCCCTGGCTGTGGCGAAGCACGTTTCTAGGCCGAGTTTTGCGTCGATTCGCACATTTTTATGCCCTGTTGCGAGTGCGAAAAGGCTCGTCGCTTCTCATAGACCACGCCGACCACGCTGCGAGCTCGCCGCAGCCTATAGTTTAACGAAAACGGACTCTCCGTTTGCCGTGGGATGTAATTCGTTTCTCCTTCCGCTAGCCACCAACTCCCGCTTTCGCTCTGCTGTCGGCTCTGTCTTGGCTCTGTTTCTGGCCGCGCGTTTGCGTTTTGCGCAGAAAAGCCGTAGCGCCGTCTGCGGACGCCGTTCTACTCACCGATGGCCAACGTCACTATGAGACCATGATGTCAGTACTCCTCGATCGGAGGGCGGGCGATTTGAACTGCGCTAGAGGTACGCGGACGCTTTAGAACGCATTTTCTCTTAAAATAAGTCTCTCCTTGGCACGAAACAAGCGTTTCGAGGTTTCTGTGATGGTATTTCAACAGTCCACGTTGACTTAATAGTAACCTTTAGTGTCCCTTTAAGGTGCCCTCAATTATTTCCCTAGCGACTTTGTATCCGCACTCATGGGCTACCGCAGCAGCTGAAAATCGAGATGTGCCGAAGTATTAAGACATACATGGATATCTTGGTTGTGCACCTTGACGCAAAAGTCACGACACGAGATTTGAGCAAACTGTCTCTGTGTCGTCGTCCGTTAGCATGCTACAGCCGAAGCTGCTCGCAATGTTACGTCACATTTACTGGCCACCAGGCCGGGTACACCCTTGGATATGACGTATACAGTACTCGTAGTTAGTTCGCAAAGTAGTCTGCTGTCACGGTTGTTCACGCGCGTGAAGGAAGACCGCTATTTAAGGTTATTGTGCAGTAATATATGCGGGATTTGTCTGTTCTCCATATTGTGTACCATGTCGCCGCTACGCCTATGATGATATATATGAGCCGCAATGTAGACGAGCAAGTATGGAATGCCATAAGGGCTACCCACATCTCAAAGACCTTGCGCACAACTCCTGACACTTGTATTAAAGAGTTGTGCGACTGCCAAGGACATCCTTAATGGGCCTCCAGAACGGTTGGGACAAACTTTGTAGACGCGTAGAGTGCAGATAAAATTAATCAATCGCGCCACAATTTGTGTGAAACGTCTCATATTAAGAGAGCTACGGATGATTACACGTTACCCTCCTCCATAGTCATGCATTTTCTCCTCAACTCGTTCGCCGAGTGATAGGGACTAAACTCCGCCTTCACTGGCTCTGCGTCATGATGGCACGTCGTGTCGTCGACTTCCGGTTCTCTAGGAGCGAGCGCGCGAAGCCTCTCCAAACTCTCCGCCAGCTGGTATTCCGGTAACCACAGGCTAGCTGAGCGTTTCGACGGATTGCGGGAGGCATAAATTCAAGCTGACGAAGGAACTTTAGCGTAGACATACGTGAGCGGCCTGATCGGTCTGCACGGTCCAACCACCTGTTGGCGCAGAGCTTAACCAGCCAAACAAAGCGCTAATATTGCTCTAACCAAGTGTAAAACATTTTAAACATTTACAAAAAGAACGTGCTAACGATTACACTCCTGCGAAAAATTTGCACCAGCAGCAAAGAAGAATACATTTCGTTACTGCTACTGTGTGTGGTTGAGCTCTGTGCCACCAGGTGGCTGCGCCGTACAGACCATTCACATTTGCGCTTCTGCTCCTCCCGTGAAACGACGTGGTCAAATGGTCAGGCCCTGTCCCCTTGCGCTTGCGTTTACCCTAATACCGGACTCGTGACGCGGCGCGGTCAAACGGTCAGGCCCTGTTTCCTTGCGCTTGCGTTTACCCTAATACCGAACTCGCGAAATGCTATTGCGTTAGTAATCTTCCGGTGTAAAGTGACGGCCGCAAACGCGCGAATCCTGGCGCCGTTCGGATAGCGGCTGTCCGATGCGCTGCAGCCAGTCCGCTCGTCTGCTGCCTTGCAGAGAGACACGATGTCGCAGCTCGACGTGTTGCCTGTCGCTACTTTTGCAGTCCACAACGCAAAAAAGTCGAATCATAGTGTTCGCTAAAAGACTGACTGACTCTGACCGCGGAGCTTTTGTCGAAATGGAGCACGTTGCAACACAAGCAGACGACGCTTGCTGTGTGCCGGAAGTGCTTAAGTGTAGTGAGAAATTTTTCTTGTGCATTTCCTTTCTGTTACTTTATTTTTATATAAACAAATTAACTAACATTCCAACTGTTACGAACATCATTTGTTCCCCATAAAGGTGGAAAAATTATCAATGACGCGCCTTGAGCAGCCACTCGGATAGCTAGCCCTACTGACGTCCATAGGGTGATTTGCGTCATATGGGTAGGGGCTGCTGAAAATTCCGCCGAGCTGTGTGCTGTGATCGGCAGCGACGTACATTTTTAGAACCTTATAATAAATTACACGCTTTACGCGGGGCACTTAGATGCGTCAATGAATGATCAGAAGGACCTACTCTAACGACTCAGTGCGCTCGTACAAAACCATCAAAATCGTTTCAGGTTTCCTTTAACGAATGATACATAATACGTTGTGGGGTTTTACGTGCCAAAACCATGTCTCATTATGTGGAACGCCGTAGGGGGGATTCTGGAATAATTTAGACCACTTGGGATTCTTTAACGTGCGCCTAACCCTAAGTACACGGGTGCCTTCGCATTTCAAACCCATCGAAATACGACTGCCGCGGCTGGGATTCGATCCTGCGACCTCTTGATTTTCTCTATAACTAAGTAACTACGGTGAGGAAGGAGTGTTGGCATTTCGAGGAAGGTGACATTCGGCACGCGAGACAATTTGTTCCCATCCTCATTGCGCGAGAATAGGAACCAGGTGTCGAAGAATGACACCACAGAGTGCACTGTATTTAATATGATGGAGTCCGCGCCTAATATTTCAGACCCGAATCACACTGTAACGACAGACGATTAAGCATATCGCTTATACGTGCAGTCGCCTGACAGCTGCCGGGCGCAGGCGTCGGCCACAGCACCTACGTACTAGACCTCTCTTCAACACTTGGCGACATTCTCGCCTTATTTCGAACCATCTAGTTTCAGCTGAACTGCTTCAAAGCCAATTTATTTTTGCCAAAATTTGGCCACTCTGTCAACGTTATGGTTTCTTATTTTTAGGTCATCTTTTACATTTAGGCTAATGTTGTCCTGATATTTCCAGCGGTTTCACCTTTCCCAATATGCCCGCATGTTTGTCGGCCTCTGTTCATATTATTACGATATCATCGAGCGATGCTCAAGAGACGAGCCGAAGCGAGAACGACGAAGTTGGTCGGCGCCCTTGGCACGAGCGAGTGTCAGCCTGGCTGCCTGGCTCCAGTGTAAATAGCGTGTAAATAGCATCTTTCGTCTGTTTCTTTCCACACGTAACATTTCTGGTGGAGGTCAGCGATCCCCGCCCTCACCACGGAACTCCGAAGTGGTCGGCACACCGTGCTTGTCACCATGCCTCCCGGCGACGAGCCCGCCTCTGCAACGGCTTCGGCTTGTCAGACTGCTCCAATCGTCACGGTTTCCCCACATCGTGACCCAGGTGTGTTCTCTGGCCTGGAGGGACAGGATGTCGACGACTGGATCAAGCTCTATGAACACGCCAGTGCCAATAACAGGTGGGACCCAACGATTATGCTCGCCAATGTCATCTTCTATCTCGGCGGCAACCCGCGCGTGTGGCACCAAACGCATGACGACGAAATAACCAGTTGGGACAGTTTCAAAGAAGAGCTACGGGAACTGTTCGGCGACCCCATTGGGCGCAAGGCTGCCGCGAGAAAGGCTCTTCCGTCTGGTGTTCAGTCATCTACAGAGCCATACATTTCCTACATCCTCGACGTTTTGGCTCTATGCCGTTAAGCTGACGACAATATGTCCGAAGCAAATAAAGAAGCACATGTGCTAAAAGGCATCGCCGACGACGCTTTCAATTTGCTTGTTTTCGGCAACGTCTCGATTATCGGCGCCATTATAAAAGAATGCCGTCGCCTTGAACAGGCAAAGAGCCGCCGTATCTCGCACCACATTGCGCGGCTGCCCAACACTACTGCTACGTCGACATGTGAGGGTCGACCGCGTCAGACCACCACCTGTGACGACGTCACCCGTAATGTTCGCCACGAACTCGAGGCCGCCTGTTCGCCAGCCTTCTCCACGACGCCTCCCTATCCGCCAGCAAACACCATTGCGATGATTCAGGCCGTCGTCAGACAGGAATTTGAAAACATGGGTCTGAACACCGTGTGTTCCACGTCTAGATCCAGCGCTCCCCAGTTATCTAGCGGCCCTGCTCGTCCCCGGCAGTCCTTTTCTGCCCCATCTCACCGCAACCCGTCCGAATGGCGTACCCCTGATGACAGGCCGATCTGCTTCCACTGCTGTCGCATCCGCCACGTCGCCCGTCACTGCCGCAACCGATGGCCACCACCTCCTCGGACTTACGCCGCCACTTATTCCCGCACCTTTGGACCTTCTGTACTCTATGTCACCCGCCATGAACCCACTACCGCTGATGCCTCTGCTCCGAACCTTCGCTACAGTCGCTCGCCCTCACCTCGACGCCACCAGTCTCGTTCGCCCCAACCCCTTCACCGCCTATCGCCTCTCTTCACCGCCTATCGCCTCCCGGACCCAGCCGGAAAACTATGCACTGCAGCTTCTGGAGGTGAAGCTGCGTTGTCGACCCTGCCCTCAAATCCTCTGCTCACGTTACCTACTAACCGAAACCTTCTTGACGTTGACGTTGACGGCTATCCTGTCACGGCACTCATCGATACAGGAGCACATCTTTCTATTATGAGTGCTGCCTTCCGACGACGACTGAACGAGCTCCTCACCCTAGCGTCGGTACGCGTCGGCACGCGTCGTCCGCGTTGCGGATGGCGGTACTATGCTTATCATCGGAATGTGTACGGCACGTGTCAGCATCGCCGGCAGCCACACTCCTGTCCTCATCATCGTAACTGCTAATTGGCCCCGCGACCTCATTCTCGGCCTCGATTTTCTCTCCGCCTATTCTGCTCTTAATGACTGCTCTTACAGTACCCTTCGCCTTGAGTTGCCGATTCTCGCAGAACCTTCTGACGCACCCTACTGCCGCTTACGCTCCACCGGCTTTCTTCGCCTGCCGCCAAAATCAATAGCCTGTATTGAACTCTTGTCTTCCCCACCAGTCCCTGATGGCGAGTACTTCATCACTCCTCTGCCCGACATTCCATTACAGTATGACGTTACCGTGCCTCACAGTATACTTACTATTACTGTGAACCGCACTCACATACCTATCTTTAACTTTGGATTGGCAAAGCAAATTCTACCGCAAGGTATTTGCCTTGCCAACGTTGATTGTCTCGGCGACCATCATGTGTTATCAATCGATGCTTCTTGCGAGCTTAGCAGGCCGGGCTTAGCAGACCGGGCCTTGCCAGCCTCGGCCGCCGATCCCAAGATACAGAAAATGGTTGCGACGGACCTGTCTTCTGCGCAGGCTGAAGATCTTTACCAAGTATTATCGTCCTACAGAGATATTTTCGACTTCGACAATTGCCCTTTTAGGCCAGACGCTCGCGATCAAGCATCGGATTCTTACTGGCGATGCTACTCCTATTCACCGACGACCGTATCGAGTTTCTGCGTCGGAACGCAGAGTAATTCAAAACGAAGTCAACAAAATGCTAGACAAAAACATCATTGAGCCTTGTTCGAGTCCCTGGGCATCACCTGTAGTGTTGGTTAAGAAGAAGGATGGCACGTGGCGCTTCTGTGTAGACTACTGCCATCTGAACAACATTACTAAGAAGGACGTCTACACGCTCCCACGTATAGACGACGCCCTTGACTGCCTCCACGGTTACAGCCATTTTTCTTTTATCGATCTTCGTTCTAGATACTGGCAGATTGCTGTTGATGATATGGACAGAGAAAAAACCGCGTTTATCATACCTGAAGGCCTATACCAATTTAAAGTAATGCCATTTGGATTAAGCAACGCCCCTGCTACCTTTGAGCGTATGATGGACTCCTTGCTCCGAGGTTTCAAATGGTCTACATGTCTCTGCTACCTCGACGACATGATCTTCTCGCCCATGTTCGACACTCACCTTCAGCGTCTAACAGCTATACTTGATGTATTTCGAAAGGCGAAGCTGCATCTTAACTTGTCCAAATGTCGTTTCGGCCGCCGCCAAATTACTGTTCTGGGCCACCTCGCTGACGCTTCCGGAGTACAGCCTGATCCCGTCAAAACTCGCGCTGTCCGAGATTTTCCAATTCCGAAGAAGACAGCCGCAGACGTTCGAAGTTTTGTCGGGCTATGCTCGTACTTTCTTCGCTTTGTTCAAGATTTTACAGCAATTGCTAGACCCCTCACTAATCTTTTGAAGAAAGGCGTACAATTCTTGTGGGGTACTGCGGAAGCCGCTGCCTTCTCTCGTCTCGTCACTCTTCTCTCCTCACCACCCATTCTCGCCCACTTCGACCCTGATGCCCCTACAGAATTACGTACAGATGCCAGCGGTCATGGCATAGGTGCCGTCTCAGCCCAGCGTCAGCGTGGCCAGGATCGCGTTATTGCTTATGCAAACCGCCTCCTCACACCATCGGAGCGCAACTATTCCATTACGGAACGACAATGCCTTGCTGTAGTCTGGGTGGTTGCAAAGTTCCGTCCTTACCTCTACGGTCGCCCTTATTCCGTAGTCACTGACCATCATGCTCTCTGCTGGCTCTCATCTCTAAAAGATCCTTCAGGCCGGCTTGGTCGATGGGCTTTGAGGCTACAAGAATTTTCATATTCCGTGGTCTACAAGTCTGGCCGCCTGCACCAAGACGCTGACAGCTTGTCGCGTTACCCTGTTGACGACTCTGACTCCTCCAATATTGGCAGTGCTTCTTGCGTATTCTCTGTATCCCAGCTGCTTCATTTCGCCGACGAGCAACGCCGTGACGCCTACATCAGAGCACTCATCGACCGTTTTGAACCCTCTCCGGCCGATGCTGCTCTACGCCTCTTCGTCCTCCGCGACGGTACTCTGTACCGTCGTAACCTTCATCCGGGCGGCTCTGAGTTTCTGCTTGTAATACCTAAACACCTCCGCTCCACCGTTCTAGAAGAGCTTCAGGACGCACCGACAGCAGGGCACATCGGCGTATCTCGAACCTATGACCGTGTACGTCGCCGTTTTTTCTGGCCGGGCCTTGCCCGTTCCGTACGACGTTACGTCGCCGCTTGTGAACTTTGCCAATGACGCAAGAAGCCTTCCCAGCTCCCCGCTGGTTACCTGCAGCCGCTCGACATCCCTGCCGAGCCCTTCCATCGTGTCGGCTTGGACCTTCTCGGCCCATTTCCGGAATCTACATCAGGAAACAAGTGGGTTGCAGTCGCGGCGGACTACGCGACCCGCTACGCCGTAACCCGTGCTCTTGCGACCACTTGCGCAACTTATGTTGCGGACTTCCTCCTACATGATATCATTTTGATGCATGGTGCTCCGCGTCAATTGCTTACAGACCACGGCCGCACCTTTTTGGCCCAAGTCATTGACGACATCATGCGTGCCTGCTCAATACAGCATAATTTTACCACCTCCTACCACCCCCAAACGAACGGCCTCACTGAGCGTTTGAACGGCACCCTTACAGACATGCTATCCAAATACGTTTCAGACGACCACCATGACTCGGACCTGGCTCTACCTTACATTACCTTTGCATACAACTCTTCCCTTCTCGAAACTGCTGGCTTTTCCCCGTTTTACCTCTTGTATGGCCGCGAACCGACGCTACCACTGGACACTGTGCTTCCGTCCGCCACAGCTTCAACTAGCGATTATGCCCGTGATGCAATCGCCCATGCTGACCATGCTCGCCAACTTGCGCGCGCTCGTCTACAAGTGTCTCAAGACAAGCAGAAACAACGCTACGACCTCCGTCACCATGATGTCCACATTGTGCCCGGCGCCCTCGTGTTGCTTTGGTCACCATCGCGTAAAGTCGGCCTTCGTGAAAAACTGCTTTCCTGTTACACAGGCCCATATCGCGTGATACGCAAAGTGACCGATGTCACCTATGATATCGTTCTAGCCACGCCCACTACGTCCTCCGCTGTGACAACCAGTGACATTGTCCACGTTGCCCGACTCAAGCCCTACAGCTCTACATGCACCTTGGATATTTAACAGCACCGTGACGGTGCTTTTGCCGCCAGGGGGTAATATTACGATATCATCGAGCGATGACCAAGAGACGAGCCGAAGCGAGAACGACGAAGAAGTTGGTCGGTGCCCTTGGCACGAGCGAGTGTCAGCCTGGCTGCCTGGCTCCAGTGTAAATAGCGTGTAAATAGCATCTTTCGTCTGGGTGTTTCCACACGTAACAATATTTTGGAGGATTTTTAACAGACGTTGAATCCAAAGCACGGCCCCCTGACCACACTGCTAAAAAGTCATTTTATTTCCTTGAGGTCTTGTGCAAGCTTCTGCCTTCTTGCCGTTCAGCAACGTCCTGTTTGGGATCTGACTGCTGGTACGATCTATTGGGAACTCGGCGCTGACGCCCGTGGCTGTACCTGGGTCGCAAGCCCCAAGGGTAGCGTTGGCCTGGCGGCCTGGGGTACAACTGGAAGCATCCGAAGGTCCCGGCAAAGCATGAGTCGACTGGTAACAACGAAACAACTTGTTTATTTTAACATCGCAAAGAGTTGGTGGTCAGGTTTGACCGAAGCAGAGAGACGGGAGAGCACTTCACTCAACAGAAGAAATCGGAGCCCTCCTTTTGGCGTCCGGGGGCAGCTGTTTTTATACTCTCGCAGTTGAGGGCAAGAAGGAACCCCTCAAAAGACGAGCACGTGAATGTACAATGGGCTAATGGTGACGCACACTGTCGTAGCGCTGCCGTAGCACCATGTTGAGCACGATCTCGTAGCACCCTGTCGTGGCGCTGCCGGTCGGACACAATGACTGTAATGAGAGGATGGTCCCTGCTTTGGCATCGCCTGTTTCGGGCACAATGACTGGAACGAGATCCCTGCTTTGGCATCGCCTGTTTCGGGCCCAATAACTGGAATGAGATCCCTGCTTTGGCATCGCCTGTTTCGGGCACAATGACTGGAACGAGATCCCTGCTTTGGCATCGCCTGTTTCGGGCCCAATAACTGGAATGAGATCCCTGCTTTGGCATCGCCTGTTTCGGGCACAATGACTGGAATGCGAGGATGATCCCTAGGCGGTCGCATCGCCGCAGTCGCGCCTGGAAACACCTGGCGATGAGTGTTGCGGCGACGACGATCGGGCCAAAATGTCTGCCGCCCCGCCGCAGTCGCGCCGGCAAAACCACGTGTCGCAGGCGAAACGTAACAGACCGCCCCGCCGGGGGAAGGAGATCCCGATGGACAGGGGACTGCATCCGCTGTCCGGAGGGATGTCGCTCGATGAAGCTCATAACCGAAGTCGGGCGTCCCTTGACGTTTCTTGAGCGCAGCGCACAGAGAAGGCCTCGTTCTCTCGTTCAGGTTCGCACGGGACACTGCAAAGTGACTTCGGGAGAGTTCACATTTTTGTTCTCGTTCCCGGCAAGCGTTAGAACTACGCTGAAACTCAACCGCTCAGTCAGCAAGCACGGCACAACCCTCACTAAGCCCTGCCAGGCTCTTTCCCCTTTTTATACCACTGCCTAGTTCCTTACAGTAGTCTGCATCACTCAGAACGCGTCCACAAATTGAAAAATTGCACTAGAAAGCATATCATCACTTTGAAACACTAAACAAAAGCAATATGTTAAAAAAAATCCTGCCTCAGGAAGAAAAACATCAGTAACAAACAATTTTGAGGCTGATTCCTACGTTAGGGGCTTCGACTTAAGCCATCGGCGTTACCGTTGAGACTCCCCTTTTTGTAACGCACCTCAAAGGAATATTGTTGTAAAGCGAGGCTCCAGCGCAGGAGGCGGCCATTTTTGGGAGAGATGGTCTGCAGCCATTGGAGAGGGCAGTGATCCGTCTCAATGATAAACCTCGAGCCGGCTAGATAGCATGACAATTTCTGAACGGCCCACACGAGACATGCACACTCTTTCTCGGTGGCGCTATACGCCTGCTCACGACTGGTCAGCTTACGACTAGCATACAGGACGGGGTGTTCTACTTCTCCATTTTCCCGTTGGCACAGTACAACGCCCATGCCTCGCTCACTAGCATCGCACTGAACAATGAACCCTTTTGTATAGTCTGGTGATCGTAGCACAGGCTGGCTTGTTAGGGCACTCATTAGGGCGCTAAAAGCTCTTTCCTTTGTCTCGTCCCAGACGACTGTTTGAGGCTCTGTTTTTCTTAGAGCATCCGTCAGGGGAGCCGCGATATCAGAGTACCTAGGGATGTACCTCTGATAGTAGCCGGCGACACCCAAGAACGACCGAATATCGGTCTTGGTGCGCGGTTGCGGAAAGTCTCGCACAGCGGCCACTTTTATTTCAGAGGGGCGGCGACGACCCTGACCAATCACGTGACCGAGGTAGACAACCTCGGCCTGTGCTAACTGGCACTTAGGAGCCTTGACTGTCAAGCCCGCTTCGCGCAGGCGGGTTAGCACTGCCCGCAAGTGTGTCATATGCTCAGACCAGGATGCGGAGAATATCGCTACGTCGTCTAGATACGGTAAAGCGAATTCTTGCTGTCCCCGCAACACTTTATCCATGAGGCTTGAAAAACAGTATGGCGCGTTCTTCAAACCAAAACTCAACACTTTAGGACGGAATGTTCCCATTGGTGAAATGAACGCCGCATACCTACTAGCCTCTTCTGTAAGTGGAACCTGCCAATAACCCCTGACAAGATCTAGGGTGGAAATAAACTGAGCGCTACTAACTTTCTCAAGGCGCTCCTCGATGTTAGGGATCGGATAAATTTGATCCTTAGTGATGGAATTAAGCCTGCGGTAGTCGACGCAAGGACGAGGTTCCTTGCCCGGTACCTCAACTAAAATCAAAGGGGAGGTATAATCACTCTCACCTGCCTCAATAACACCGAGCTGTAGCATTTTCTTTACCTCAGCCTCCATAATATCGCTCTGGCGGGGTGACACCCGATACGCCTTGGATCGTACTGGCTCTGGGGAGGTAAGTTCTATATCATGAGTAAGTACAGAAGTCCTACCAGGCCTCTCAGAGAACAGACCTTGAAACTCTTGTAATAGCTGGTGTAGTTCGGTTTTCTGCTCAGGCGACAGCGGTGCTTTACTGATAAGGTCACCAATGACTTGACCGGTGTCTTCCCTGTTCGTCACTGAGCCTAGTCCCGGAAGCTCGACCGGAAGCTCTTCAGGAACGTTTATCATCATGCACACCACTGCTTCCCTTTGTCTATAAGGTTTGAGCAGATTACAGTGGTAAACTTGCTGTGCTTTCCGCTTTCCTGGCAGACTTACCACGTAGTTAACGTCCGACAGTTTCTGAACAATTCGCGCTGGGCCCTCCCACTGCACGTCTAGTTTGTTGTTTAGCGATGTGCGCAATATCATGACCTCATCGCCAACCTCAAAACGACGGGCCCTGGCTGTCCGATCATAATAAACCTTGGCCCTCTGCTGGGCCTTTGTCATTGCTTCACCTGACAACTCCTGTGCCCTTCTTAAGCGTTCGAGGAGCTTAAGTACGTACTCCACCACGACTGGGTCGTCGCCCCTACCTTCCCATGATTCTCGAAGCATGCGAAGCGGAGATCGAAGCGAGCGACCGTACACCAGTTCAGCTGGCGAAAACCCCGTAGCCGCATGCGGCGCGGTCCTTAAAGCAAACATCACCCCAGGCAGACACAGCTCCCAGTCAGTTTGATGTTCAAAACACAAGGCTCTCAACACGCGCTTCATGACGGAGTGGAGCTTCTCAACGGAATTCGACTGTGGGTGGTACACTGAGCTGTGTAACAGCTTTACCCCACACTTTTCGAGAAAAGTTGTCGTCAAAGCGCTAGTAAACACTGTGCCCTGATCTGATTGAATTTCTGCAGGAAAACCAACTCGCGCAAATATGGACAGTAGTGCATTAACTATCTCAACTGAGCTGAGTTCTTTAAGCGGCACTGCTTCAGGGAACTTTGTCGCTGGGCAGATCACAGTCAAAATGTGTCTGTACCCCGTGGCTGTTACCGGCAGAGGTCCCACTGTATCAATAACGAGCCGTCTAAAAGGCTCCGTAATGATAGGTACCAATTTCAACGGCGCCCTCGATTTGTCCCCTGGTTTGCCCACCCGCTGACAAGTGTCACATGTCCTCACGAAATGGTCTGCGTCCCGAAAACACCCTGGCCAATAGTACTCTTGCAAGAGACGGTCCTTAGTTTTCTTAACTCCTAGGTGTCCGGACCACGAACCCCCATGTGACAAGCGCAACAGATCCTGACGATAGCATTGAGGCACGACCAGCTGATCGAACTCCACTCCTCGGCGGTCTAGATACTTCCGGTACAGGACTCCACCTCTTTCCACAAAACGCGCAGTTTTCCTGGCGATACCTTCTTTGACATTGCAGCGCACGTTTTCCAGGCTGCCATCCTTTTTTTGCTCGGCTATCAAAGCCGTCCGGCTGACTTTTAGCAACCTATCAAGTCCGTCTGACGTAGGCGCGATGAGCAAATCAGTAGATAGCTCTTCTAACTTTCCCGCGTCGGGCGTTTCCTCTCCAGTATCTGGCGCCTTTAACGTTACAGACTCAAGTTTATTCAGTTCGGGCGTGCTCTGAATATCAGCTTGCTGCGCCTCTGACCCTTTTTCGTTGTTTGATAACGTCGGCCCCGCAACTACCGCCTTTGCAGCGAGCTCCCGAACCTTCGATCTGGTTAAGGCCTGAACACTAGCTTCACCAAACAAAAGCCCCTTCTCGCGCAGGAGGTGATCGGACCTGTTTGAAAATAGGTACGGGTACTGGGGTGGCAGCATAGATGACACTGCCGCCTCCGTCTCAAGCGCTCCGAAAGGTCCTTCAATAAGCACTTTTGCTACCGGCAGACACACGCTATGAGCTTCCACGGCTTGCTTGATCCACGCGCACTCGCCCGTGAACATATGGGGTTCTACGTAAGATGGGTGAACTACATCCATCGTAGCTGCGGAATCGCGAAGCACTCGGCACTCTTTCCCGTTCACGAGGAGGTCTCGCATGTAAGGCTCGAGAAGCTTCATGTTCTCGTCAGTGCTGCCTATTGAAAAAAACACAACTTTTGGTGTTGTTTCCGGACACTGCGCCGAAAAGTGACCCGGCTTCTGGCACGTATAACACAAGCGCGCTCGCCTCATCTCGAACCGCTTTCTGCGTTTGGCTGCCGCCGTCTCTTTACGTTTGGTCGGACTGCTTTCGCTCGCATCCGCACTACGCGTGTCCCCCTTTTCTCTCATGGGTGTGAACTTCGGCCTCTCAAACTTCGAGCCAAATTCACCCTTTTGACCGTCCTTAGCTCCGCGAGCCCGACGCGTCACAAACTCCTCGGCTAGCTCAGCGGCTTTAGCCACCGTGCAAACGTCTGGCCTATCCAAGACCCAGTATCGCACGTTCTCCGGTAACCGACTATAAAACTGTTCTAGCCCGAAGCACTGCAGAACTTTATCGTGGTCACCAAACGCTTTCTCTTCTTTGAGCCACTCCTGCATGTTCGACATAAGCCTATACGCAAACTCTGTATATGACTCACTTCTGCCTTTCTCATTTTCCCGAAACTTCCGACGGAACGCCTCCGCAGACAGCCGGTACTTTTTTAGAAGACTCGATTTCACTATGTCGAAATCCTCTGCCTCCTCTCTATCCAAGCGAGCGACTACGTCGGCCGCCTCGCCGGGTAACAAAGTGAGCAAGCGCTGTGGCCACGTTTCCCGAGAGAACCCCTGCTTCTCGCACGTTCGCTCAAAGTTAACCAGGAACAAACCAATGTCCTCTCCAAGCTTAAACGGCCGCATCAGGTCAGTCATTTTGAACAATACTCGTTCTCCTGCACCGTGTGCCTGACTTCCATTACGAGCGCGTTCCATCTCTACCTCGAGACGCTTCATTTCCAAAGCGTGTTCGCGCTCTTCTTTTTTCTCTTGTTGCTCTCGCTCTTTCTGTTCTTTACGTTCACGCTCTTCTTTTTCTTTCTGTTCTTTAAGTTCACGCTCTTCTTTTTCTTTCTGTTCTTTAAGTTCGCGCTCCTGTTTCTCTTTTTGCTCTTTAAGTTCGCGCTCCTGTCTTTTTGACCTCTCCTCAATAGTCTCAAGGCATTCCGACAGCTCGTCATCCTCAGCCTCTAACTCAAGAATAGCCTTTAGCAGTTCAGGTTTTCTTAGTTTGTCTGAGACATCCAGACCCAACTCTCTTGCAAGCTCCAACAATTTCGGTTTGCGCAACGACTTCAAATCCATGGCTGCTCTGAATGCTGCTTTCTCTACTGCTTACTATTGTCTTGCCGCAAACTAACCCGGCAGCAACGACAACCACAATTACCAGCTCTGTTTCTGACACTAACAAAAGCCTGGCAAAGCTCAGAAGAAGAAAGTCCCGCACTCACCAAACCTCGCAGGCAGGAATTCCGCGCAGTCGTTCCGCTGCAGGCAACCAGTCGTCACACAGGGCTCGTTGCACTGCTCCCGGATCGTCGTTGAGCTGCTCAGCATACAGTCAACTGCATCTCTTCGCTGCTGGCCTCCGTTGTCGCGATCTCACCGCTGGCAGACAGTTGTCTGAAGTCGGAGGCGATCTCACCGCTGCCAACCAGATGTTTGGGATCTGACTGCTGGTACGATCTATTGGGAACTCGGCGCTGACGCCCGTGGCTGTACCTGGGTCGCAAGCCCCAAGGGTAGCGTTGGCCTGGCGGCCTGGGGTACAACTGGAAGCATCCGAAGGTCCCGGCAAAGCATGAGTCGACTGGTAACAACGAAACAACTTGTTTATTTTAACATCGCAAAGAGTTGGTGGTCAGGTTTGACCGAAGCAGAGAGACGGGAGAGCACTTCACTCAACAGAAGAAATCGGAGCCCTCCTTTTGGCGTCCGGGGGCAGCTGTTTTTATACTCTCGCAGTTGAGGGCAAGAAGGAACCCCTCAAAAGACGAGCACGTGAATGTACAATGGGCTAATGGTGACGCACACTGTCGTAGCGCTGCCGTAGCACCATGTTGAGCACGATCTCGTAGCACCCTGTCGTGGCGCTGCCGGTCGGACACAATGACTGTAATGAGAGGATGGTCCCTGCTTTGGCATCGCCTGTTTCGGGCACAATGACTGGAACGAGATCCCTGCTTTGGCATCGCCTGTTTCGGGCCCAATAACTGGAATGAGATCCCTGCTTTGGCATCGCCTGTTTCGGGCACAATGACTGGAACGAGATCCCTGCTTTGGCATCGCCTGTTTCGGGCCCAATAACTGGAATGAGATCCCTGCTTTGGCATCGCCTGTTTCGGGCACAATGACTGGAATGCGAGGATGATCCCTAGGCGGTCGCATCGCCGCAGTCGCGCCTGGAAACACCTGGCGATGAGTGTTGCGGCGACGACGATCGGGCCAAAATGTCTGCCGCCCCGCCGCAGTCGCGCCGGCAAAACCACGTGTCGCAGGCGAAACGTAACAGTCCTGATTTCCCTGTCACTTGTATCCCGTTTCGACGACTACAATCCCACTGAAGTTGACAATGATATATTGGCCAAGGGATTTAAGCCATTTAAATCAGTTTTACCGTGAACACGACAGCCGCTTTTGCTCACTGTGAATGCAAATATTGCATTAATGAGTGCCACTCTTCAGCATATAAATTTATAGTCTAAAAAATTATGCAGATCCCACGCACTGTGCGAATCGATGTAAGCGAAGCTTTCTGTGTTCTTTGTTTTGATTGACGGTAATGCTGACTGCGAATCTAAGATTTCTTCAGCGTATAGTGCAGTACGAGAGCAGTGAGTTGATGGCAAATGTTTCCTTGCGTGCACTACTGCTCTTTGTTTGCGTAGTACACAACATACAGCGAGCCGTGTTTGCTTGAGGCGTTTTGTGCGCCATTGTTTGTAACCTGTGAGAGGGTTGAGCATTGTCATTTCTTTACATGGCACATCGCATAGAGGCAGATGTTTTGGCAGAATTATATTGCTCCACGTGCCAAAACACTATCGAATTATGAGGCAGGCCGTAGTGGCGTACTCCTGATTAACTTTGATACCCTGGTGTTCTTTAAAGTGATGCGAAATCAAAGTGCACGACCATTTTCGCATTTCACTCCCGTCGAAATCCAGCTTCCGCGGTGAGGATCGAACCCGCGACCTAGTGCAATGCCATATGCTCAAGCTACAGTGGTGGGCACATAAGTAATGATCTACCGTGCGGCCACTCCAGTAGTGTCACCTATACTCTGTGGTAATTGTGGCTTTGCGTCTGCACGCCCTGTGTCAGTTGTTCACTTGACAACTTTGAATGGCGCTTATTTTTTAGAAATAGCAGAAACGTACAGTGCCCTGCCTTCAGTTTGCCCGCAACCGCTCTCGTGCCTATAGTAGTAGAGTTTCGTTATCTCCTCACATCGTCTTTTCCCTGTCCCGTCCTTCCCCCCTGTATGATGTCTCTTCCCCCTCTCTACCATTCTATCTACCTCTACTCAGGACTTGCATGTTAGGATAAGGGTAAACGCTGCAGTTTCTGCAATGCTTTTTGCGGGGGGTCACGGATAATTACAGCTGCCAAGAGGCTAACGTGACGACGCCCAGGGAGCTCTAGAGGGCACTGTGCACATTTGACACGATGTAAAGGTTCAAACGAGTTTCTTTCGCCACCTTTCCTCTTTTCCACGCTCCTTCCATCTATATCCACGCTCTGGACCTCCCTTAGATACGGCGTGCAAGACAGCAACACCACCAGTGGAGAAGTCGATGGAAGAAGCGAAGAAAGTTTCTTTAAAAAAGATATCTTTATTTGTTGACATACCGTGGCGTGTCGTCGTGGCGTCATCGCGTCCTCTGCGGTATTTCTAAGCGGCGAAAGCCAATTGGCCGACTTAATTGCTGACAAGACTTTTTGTCTTCAGGAGCAACGTTATCCTGTTGCTAAGGTGCCAACGGTATATCCAGTTTACTACAGACCTACAAGCCTGTTCATTATTTGCGGCCTCCACAGCTATACAGTGGAGGTACTTCCTTTTTACTAGACTGCATTAATAAGTGAACTTGTTTTCGAATTATATTCTCTAATAATGTTGTAGTTTTGCTATCATTGTCCTACGTAATCTCCACAGAGTACTCAGGCACCCACTAATGCTTTCAATTTGTGCCTGATTACGCCCGCCATTGTGGCGCAAATAAACGTAACTCGAACTCATTTTTTCAGAAATAAACGCTGAAGGAAACCCTGATGTCATCCTGAGCAAGATCAACAAGCGCCGTAGTACTCGATCTTATAATGCCCCTATTCGCAAGCCCACTTTTGTGCTGTTCCTTCTTTTTTTTTGGGGGGGGGGGGGTGGAGGTGTGCTCTTGTACCGTAGAAACGACTCTCGGGCGTCTCTGATGTGCTCAATGTGCTCAAGCACCCAATGTAAACTGTCATCGCCGAAACTTCATGATGTCCTGGTCGCAGGCGACCATGGCGTGTCGCTTAACCATGACCACGCTGATTAATTTCGGTTGGCATATATTATTTTCTGCGTCATACTTCGCCACATTCATTTTTCAAACTATGCCAGTGCTCGAAAAGGCCGGCCAATGCACTGGGCCCCTTTCCTCTGGTTATTTCCGCAAAGTCTGTGTCTATCGCTGTGGTTACCGAATACGCCCAGGAGTATGCTACCACTCAAGCCTTTCTGGCGACCTGAGCAACTGAAGTCTCAGGCTTTCTTCAGCAAGGCCTTGACGTTCAATATGGCTATCCTCAAGTACTTTTCGCGGACTTTGCTCACCACTTTCTCTCTATTGTCCTCTCTTACACTACTCGCTCGTGCTAAACACAAGTATGCAGCGACCTTAATGAACTATCACCTACACGCTAGTTGTCATTCTCTCGACGTACATTTCCGCTGATCATCGGGATAGGAGCGTAGTCCTGCCTTTGGTGACATTATTGGTCTACAGCCTCGCTCAACAACATCGCTCGTTACTCATCACTTTTGTTTTGTCGAGAGGAGCATACTGTATTTCCTCTGAATCTACTTTCGGCTTTAGGTGTGACAGTGCACGCCCGCTTATTCTGTTACGCTGACGGCGACCGTTGTCAGGCTGCCACCTCATTCTGAGCTTCGCCGTCACCAGAGAGCACAGAAAGCTGTCTTCCCAAACAAACTACTGGTATTCGAGCCCATGTATTAGCATACTGCGTTTGGAAGCTGGGCACGCTAACCATCACGCAGCTTTCCCACTTTCAGTTATCTGCCTTCCCACTTCTCATTTTCGTGGCAGACGCAGGTAGAATGGAAGCAGAAATGAAAGAAAAGTAAAGATTGCTTGAGCCGCTAGCTGACACGTGACCCTAACTTTGGCAGGCTACTCTCATTGGAGAGCATGTAGGCTTGCGGCTGCACGCAGATCGTCGCTCGCCTTAGCTTTACTGTAAATTTGCTTTCACCGACTCTTTTCGATTAAAACTGAAACGCCGGACAAAAATGAGACTTACCGTTGTATATTTTGTTCTTCTTTCCTAGGTTTAAGCAAAAAACTCTCACTCCTAACAAGTAACTAACATAACGAAACTGGAAAAAGTACAGCGAAAAGCGCTGCGGTTTATTCACAACAAGTATAAGCGTACAGATTCACCCACTAACCTTGCGGCTATATCGGGTTTAGCGACGCTCTCATCAAGGGCGAAGCAAGCACGGCTAAAATTTTTATTTAACTTGATTCACAACTATTATAAGATTGACCTAGCAAAATACATATGTTTTTCGCAGTCACGATCATCGAGACATATATATATTATGTCACTGTTCATATATCTGGAGGATAACATCACACGAACATTTGACATACTCATCTGCCTCATGCCGCAAAGGCACCTATGTCGTGTGCAAGCTGCATGGCACTTCACACAATTCGCGCCGCGTATGCAAACTGATTACGCAAGATGCCGCGACAACACAGGCAAGAGATAGAGTCGAATCGACTGCAACAATCTAGAATGGTATGATACTTGTACATGCAGGCGCGTCTTGCGCCGGGCGACAACATTTCACATATGTTAGCGGTGAAACAAAAAACCATAAACATGACCACGCATCAATATAATAAATTTTGTCTGACTAAGTGTATAATACCAATATAAGACATTAAACACAAGTGGTTTTAGTACACTCCTTTGTGGTGCAACAAATGTATTATGTAGGCGAGATGACATTTGTTCATATATACATGTGCACTGTAATAGTTTCTTCACCTGCCATTGGAACGAATTCAGGGAACTACCACGCATTCCATAAGACACGCTGATGTGGCGGATATTATTTGTGACACTTGCGGACACGCACACAATAGCATATTTGTCATGCGCCATGCAACTCTGTATCGTCGTCGCTGCAAATATAAGAGGCAAGATGAATAACACCTTCTGCCTCCTGGCGGCCTGGCATTATTCACGCCATCCACTACAGAGCTGAAGGCGGAGGAGGAGGAGGGGGAGGAGGAGGAGGAACTTTATTATTGCAGAAACCGTTGCGCGGTTTATTCCTGGGTGGTTCCCTCTGACAGGGCTCCACTGGCGGTCGCGGCTCGCCGGGCCTGGTCGAGGGTCGCCATTTGGCTTCCCAGGTCCAGTTCGGAGAGTCTCGCCTCCCAAGACCACGTAGCGAGTGTGTGTGTGTTGTGACTCGTGGCGAAATTGCGTCGCCCGGACGGTCAGTGCATTCATGTGTTATGTGCGCGAGTGTCGCTGTGTGGTTGCTACACCAGGGACATGTTCGCGACGTATAACTGTCTGGGCAGATTGCGTGTAGACGAGACAAGTGTGGGTATGTGTTAGTTTGCAGGCGGCGCCAGTCTCTTGCCTGGAGTTTATTGAGAGCTTTGTGTGGGGGAGCGTATTGCGTTCTTCCGAGCCGTTGGTCCTGTAGTATTTGTTGACCTGTCGTTAATAACTCGTGGTGGGTCGCTCGTCGGTCTGTCGGGGGCTGAAGAACGGTGTGGTCTGCCGCTCGGCTAGTGAGACCTCGAGCTGCGCAGTCCGCCTCTTCGTTGCCCCGCAGGCCTTCGTGCCCGGGGCACCAGACGATACCGTGGGTCCATTCTAGTGTGTGACCCAGGATTCGAATGGCTTGTATAGGGAGTGTTCCATTCATGTATAAACGACACGCCGCTTGTGAGTGTGTAAGGACGCGGGCGGACCTTCCCTTGCTCTCGGCGTCGCGAAGTGCGAGAGCGATCGCTGCTGCGCTGCATGTGGCGCGGATGGAGGCAGAGGCTACCAGGTTCCCCTGATTGACAACGGCGAGTGTGTATTTGGGCCCGCAACGTGGCGACGAGGGATACGGGCTAGCGTCCGTGTAGTACGTATCCGGGTCTCTGAAACAGCGTTTGTGCAACATGCGGGCACGCGCTGCTCTTCTCTCTTGATTGTGGGTGGGGTGCATGTTCTTGGGGATAGGGTCTACTACAATGTTATCTCTAATGTGGTTAGGCAAGAGTTGTGTTTCTTCTTTGCAGTACTGAGGTGTCAGCGGGTACCCTAGCCGTTGAAGAAGGTGTCTTCCCTGTTGAGTCTTGTTCCTTGTTGTTCCTTGTTGAGTTTTCCCTGTTGAGTCCTGTTCCCTGTTGTTCCTTGTTGAGTCTTCCCTGTTGAGTCTATTGAGGCGGACGCATGTAGGTAAGCGAACGATGCTGAAAAAAACTGTACAGGAGACCTTTTGGTGGCCCAAAATGGGTACGAGTGTTCGCTCATACTTCGCAAGTTGCAAAGTGTGCCAGCGACCCAAACGGATTCCAGGGTGAAAGCCTGGGTTACTCATGGCCATTCCACCTTCTGCATGCTGATAGCTTTCACGCTATTGGCATCGACCGCGTTGGCCCCCTGCCAACAACAGCGGCTGGCAATCGTTACCTACCGACTGCTGTTGACCACCTATCAAAATGTGTGGAGGTAGATGCCGTGTCTTCTCGGGCACCTAGCTACATGTCAAGATTTTTGAAAGGCCTATTTGAACTGCGGCAGGGTCTTCAGAACAAAATATCGGATCAGGCACCCACTTTTGGCAGCACTGCACTCTCGCCCCCACCTCCGCCAAGCAAGAGTTAAGCGCCACTATGCTTCATCGTACCTTCCGCAAGCAAATGGTCTGACGCAGAGAGCAACTCAGACAATTCCAGTGCGTTTAGCCCCCTACTGCAGAAGCCGGGAGAATGGGACAGACATCTCCGATGAGCTGCTTACGCAGTGTCACTGCAGAGCTGAGCTGGGACATCGCCGTACAAAGGAGTCTATGAACAGGCGCCTCGACTTAATGCGCTTCATTTGGATACCCCCATCAGATTCGGTCGTCCCATCGCGCGACATACGACACTTCGCAATAGAAGAGGCTAGAAAGAGTGCTGTGAAAGCACAACAAGCTCAACAGCGTCAATGCGACCTCCGGCAGCGTCCTGCGCCGCAGTAGCTGGCAGGAAGTGAAGTATGGGTGCAACGAGATAGTCGGCCACCCGGCAAGAATTTACGCCCAGTTTGAAGCTCCCTTTCGAATCACAGAACGCCGGAGGAAGAACACTTGGCGTGTTCGCACTGTGAATCAACAGCGAATCTTGGACAGAAATGCTATTCACGTGTCTCGTCCCGAGAAGAGGATCCACTGACAAATCTGACGTTGTTGAACGACGAGTTTTGATATCGCCGTGTGGTCGACTTTAAGGCAGTGGAAACGTAAACTCGGTTACAGGGGGACGAGGGGGTAGGCGAAGGAAGTGATGAGAGGACAGAAAGCGGTTCGCTTGGCCTGCCACTCGGCGACTTTATTTTAAAAATATGCACACAAACACACACTGCCACGGTTCTCGGCGCATGAGACATGAATATAGGCAACGACTCACAAGACACATTTTTTAATGTTAACACACAATATACAAGCCCTCATCAAATTCATATAAACTCGGATGGTTACACTTGATAAGCTGTGAATTTGGTCTCTACACTTTCTCGTTAATATCATTCACGAGTTCATAAACCCTCCAGCTTGCATTTTCCGCTAAATGTCCTCATAAATCAAGCACGATGCGGCGCTTACATATCAGCTTCGGCATCGTCCTTTCGCGCGGCCCTTGATACAGGTACCATTTGTTACGTGATGTCTCTGTGACCTTTAACAACGTCTGATTGGAGCTCGAACTAGGTTGACCATCGGAGAGGGTTCGGCAGGCAAGGCGAGGTGTTGTAAAGACAATAACAGAAGATCAACACATCATTACGGGTGAGCAGTGCGCGCCAAAACAAAAAAATACAGAAACGTTCGGCGTGCAAGCTCCTGCACGCAAGGGCAGAGATGTGTCTCCACGTGCCGGCTCGCTGGTTCTATTATGCCCTCCACAATCAGGGCAACCTCATTCCCTCTTGCTCCCTTGTAGAGAAGCGAAACCATTCCCTGGCGTAGAGGGGGTGAACGCTGCACAAATAAGTGTAGGATTTGCACTAGTGCATAATCCCGTCGCACACACCCGATGGATAAGCCTTTTCATGTCGACGAGCGTGGCGATTGGGCACGTCGTGTATCAGGCGCTTGGCATTCGTTCCATTGATCACCGCACACAATCTGCCGTAACAGACTTCCCCACCGCCGAAGGAGATCCCTATGGGTAAGGGAACTAAATCCTCTGGCCATATTAATAACGGAGGTCGGTGCGTGTAGCCGTTGTTGGTTATTGCACGACTCTCTAAAGTACGAAACAGTGTGGGTGTTTTCCCAGTCGCTCTCGGCTAGAGTCTAGATGTCTCAGAAGGATCTGCAACAGTTTTTCGTTCATAGCACCTGTCGGCACAACTACACCGAGACCGCTCAGTCAACAAGCGCGAGACAAATTCTCGCTGAGCTCCGCCAGGCTCATTTCCCACTTAAATAGGACAGTTTTACAGAACTTACAGCACTAATATATACACACATGAACTTGTACGCATCATAAGACATGGCTCAAACCAACTGCGTAAACCAAAAGACCTTTCCAATGCTATGCCAGGAAAAGAACATGAGTTTTGAGAAACGTTTGAGGCTGGTCCTCCATCTAGCGGTTTTGTCTCAAGCCATCGGTATTGCCATTGCGAGTCCCCTGTTTATACCGTATTTCTAAAGAATGATGCTGCAAAGCAGCAGGTCAGGAGATGGCCATTTTCGGAAGACGTCTTCAACCATTTGAGAGGACAATGATCCGTTTCGACGACGAACCTTGAGCTGGCAAGATAGAAATACAATTTTTGAACAGCCCATACGACACATGTGCACTCTTTCTCAGCAGCGCTGTACGCCTGTTCTCGACTAGTAAGTTTCCGGCTTGCGTAAAGGACGGGGTGTTCCTCCTCGCTATCTCCCTTTTGGCATAGTACGACGCCCACGCCTCGCTCGCTCACATCGCATTGTATCACAAATCCCCTCTTGTAGTCGGCAATCTTTTCACTGGCTAACTCGTCAGCGCGCTCTTCAGGGACTTGAGAGAAGATTCTTTTTTTTTTGTCTCAGAGGACACTTTCTGGCTCAGTTTTTCGAAGAGCATCAGTTAAAGCACTAGCCTGTTCAGAATATCTAGGGATGTACCGCTGACAAAACCCGACAACCGCTAAGAAAGATCGGACATCGGTTTTTCTGCTAGGCTTCGGGAAATCTCGTATCGCAGCCACCTTTAGCTCAGAGGAACGGCGACGCCCCAGTCCTATTATGTGACCGAGATAGATCACTTCCGCTTGCACTTCATATTTTGGTGCCTTGACGGTTAAGTCTGCTTCACGCAAGCAGGCCAACACTGCCCTGCCCTCAGATGTTTCATATGCTCCGACCAGGAGGCAGAATATATCTTGATATAACTAAGGCAAGACGACCTCTTCCTGTCCTCGCAACACTTTGTCCATAAGACACGAAAAACAGTACGGTGCATTTTAAAACCGAAGAGCGGAACGTTGCCAACTGAGATCATCATCATCACTTCAACCTATTTTAAGTCCACGGCAGGACGAAGGCTCCTGCCTCCGATCTCCCGCTCTGTGAGCGAAAACTGCCAGTAGCGTCGAACATGATCCAGGGTTGAAATGAATTGGGCCTTAGTAACTTTCTCGATACGCTCTTCGATGTTTGGCATAGGATAAATCTGATCTTTAGAAATCGCGTTTAGCCTGCTGTAATTTATCCAAGGACGCGGATCCTCGCCCGGCACCTAAACTAATTCAAAGGTCAAGTGTAATTGCTTTCGAAACGCTTGATCACACCTACAGTCAACATTTTTTTCCACCTCCGCATCCATAATCACGTTCGCGCGGTGATATCCTTTTCCAGTGCACCTTGTATAGCCGCTGCCATGTAACGGTCACCTGGGCCCCGTCAAGCCGCCTTTACGGCTTTTAGCCCAGCGGACCTTCCAGCATATTGTCTGGTAAATAAACTTGAACTTGACATTCGATAAGCCCTTGAATGTAATTGCTCCAAAGAAATACGCTCGATGTTGTGTGTAAGAACCGATGTCCTTCCTGGCCTATATACAAGTAAGTCCTGATGTTCTTGCAGGATTTCCTGCAACTCCGTCATTTGTTCAGGCTCCAGCTGCGCTTTAGAGACTATAGTTCCCTAATTAGTTGTTCCTAGCCTCTCCGTTAATGACTGGCAAGAGCCACGGAACCTCTACCGGAATCGCTTCGGGAGCGTTTACCATCATGCATACAACTGCTTCCCGTTCCCTGTAAGGCTTGAGCAGATTACAGTGATAAACCTGTTTTATCTTCTGCTTTCAAGCCATGCTTTAACGTAGTTAGTGTCAGACAGTTTCTGAACCACGTTTGTGAGACCTTTTCACTGCACCTCGAGCTTGTTTTCTGCGATGGTTGCAGGATCATTACTTTAGTGTCGACTTCAGGTCGATGGCTGGTGGCTGTACTGCCGTTATACACCTTGGACCTATGCTGGGTTTTAGACATGGCCTCTTTGACAACATCTGTGCCGTCCTTAAGTGTTCTAGTAGCTTAAGTACGTACTCGACCAGAGCCGGGTCCTCCACACGTCCTTCCCATGATTCGCGGAGCATGCGCAGCGGCGATCGCAGTTGGCAGCCGCATACGAGCTCTGCTGGCGAAATACCAGTTGCTTAATGCGGCGCAGCCCTCAGTGCAAACATGGTTGCAGGCAAGCACAGCTCCCAGTCTCTCTTCCTTTCGAAGCATATCGCCCTTAACGCGCTTTGTAATCATCAACATCATCAACTCAATCATCAGCCTACTTTATGTCCACTGCAGCACGAAGGCCTCTCCCTGCAGCCTCCAATCACCCCTGTCCTGCGCAAAGTGATTCCAGCTAGCGCCTGCGAATTTCTTAATTTCATCCCTCACAATGCGTGCCGTTTTTGTAAAGATATAGCTAGCCTTGCTCACATGCTCTGGGATTGCCCTTGGCGCAGGAGGCCGGGGCCACCAAGCGAGAGTGGGACCAAGCTTTGCGCAGCTCGGACCTTGAAGCACAGCTCCGGGCTGCCCATCGGCCCGCGACGCGGCGGAAGGGCACGGCCTCTCTGTCCCGACGTGGGAGCGGCCCGCTGCGCCCTAATTGCGCGCACCGGGGGACCTCAGTAACGTTATTCACCCATCCATTCATCACCCCACCTAGTCTTCCGCGGTCGTCGACTGCGCTTCCATTCTCTTGGCACCCATTCTGTGACCCTAATGGTGCACCGGTTACCTAACCTACGCGTTACATGACCTGCACAGCCCCATTTGTTTCTCTTAATGTCAATTAGAATATCGGCTATGCATGTTTGCTCCCTGATATACTCCGCTTTCTTCCTGTCTCTTAGCGTTATGCCTAACATTCTTCATTCCATCGCTCTTTGCACGGTTCTAAACATGTTTTCGAGCTTCTTTTTCAGTCTCCAAGTTTCTGCCCCATATGTCAGCACCAGTAAAATGCATTGATTGTACACATTCCTTTTCAATAATAATGGTAAGCTTCCAGTCAGGAGCTGGCAATGCGTGCTGTACGCGACCCAACCCATTTTTATACTGGGAATTTCTTTTTCATGATCAGGGCTCCTTGTAAGTAATTCACCTAGGTAAACGTACTCTTTCACAGCCTCTAGAGCCTGACTGACGATCACGAACTCTAGTTCCCTTGCCCGGCTATTCATGTCAAAGCGTCGCATATTTCGGGTGGCAAAATGTCGACGCCCTCGCGAAAGCGCCCACGAAATGTGGAGAAGACACAGCACGAAGTATGACAGCTTCAGGTTGTGCGCTTATCTTTGTCTTCTGCACATTAATATTCATCCCCACTCTTACACTCTCTCTGTTAAGGTCCTCGATCATTTGTTGCAACTAATCCCCAGTGCTCCTGAACAGGACAATGTGATCTGCGAATCGAAGGTTACTGAAATATTTGCCGTTGATTATTACTCCTAAGCCTTCCCAGTTTAATAGCTTGAATACTTCTACCTAGCACGTAGTCAATAGGATTGGAGAGATCGCCTCCTTGTCTGACCCCTTTCTGTATAGTCATCTTCCTACATTTCTTGTTCGGAATTAGGGTGGCTGTGGGATCTCTTTAGATACTTTCAAGATATTTATGTATGCGTCCACTATTTCTTAATTACGTAATGTCGCTATGACTGCTGGTATCTCGACTGCATTAAATGCCGTTTCATAATTTGTGAAAGCCATACAAAGAGGTTGATTGTACTCTGCTGATTTCTCGATTACCTGATTGATGGCATCGATGTCATCAATTGTAGAGTGTCCCTTCCTGAAAGCTGCCTGTACCGTTGGTTGACTAGAGCCCACTGTTGCTCTTATTCTGTTGGACGTTATCTTGGTGAACATTTTATATAACACTGGGAGTAAGCCAATGGGCCTATTATTTTTGAATCCTTTAACGTGTCCCCTTTGTGGATTAGCATAATGTTTGCATTCTTCGAGTTTCCTTGGACCCTTGAAGTCGAAAGACACTTTGTATAGAGAGCCGCCAGCTTTTCAAGCATTATGTGTCCATTACCTTTGATTATATCGACTGTTATTGTCTTGCAGCGCCCTCCTAACTTCATCGCTAATTACAGAAGGAGCCTCTGTCACCAGTTCATTATTACTTCGATTGTATGTATCATGGCTGCTTTGGGTACTGTGCAGGTCCGCCCCACCCCCCCCCCCCAGTATAGAATCCTTTACTATATCTTCGAGATTGCTGATGATATTACCCTGCCTATCTTTCAGTGCATACACCTTGGCTTGTCCGATGCATAGTTTGCTACTCACTGCTGCTTCCATCTTTCACTCTCCCCAGTCAGGCGCCACCGTCCCCTGCGCCACCCACTGACGGGCGCAATAGTCAGCGAGATGGCTGCGACGTGGCGTATATACGCATTCAGCTATGCAGTGGGCACACCTTTAGTTAGCCAGAACCGTGCTCGTCTCGCACCCCGGAGACCCGGTTTCAATTCCCAGCCAGACCGACATGCACCAGATTTTTTTTCCCATTCCATTAATTTATTTTGTTTACAGGAACCTCCCTGAGAAATTTGACATCGATTCGAGCATTTTTGACGCATTTTTAATCTATGCGGCATCGGCCATTTTTCGTCACGGCGCAATTTCGTCTAGAGCACCGCCAACATTGACACCTAAGGCTTTCGCCTTGAAAGATGCAGATAGCGTCCTATCTATGTCCCACTCGTTTATCTCCACGTGCGCATATTGCGCGCTGACAGCTATTATGCGTCATTTTGCTCGTGACGCGCTCTGTAGAATCTGCAGCCTCACAGATGAAAAACCCGCAGTGGGGTTTTACAAAACGGCTCATTGAGGCTGAAAACTGTATCACCATCGTAATCATATATATCAGAATGTCACACGATGCAGTTTACTATTAAATACTTTATCGGGCCGAAGTGAAGTTGTGAACATCACAGAAAGAGTAAATGACAGCAAGCTTTTTCTAAACAAAGCTTCTCTTCCTTTAATTTCATAGTAGTTCAATTGTATCTTTAAACATTTCGCATATTTTCTTTTGGATATGTTGCACTTGCACCTTATAAATTATTGTATGCACATACCCTAACCTCCGACGCCTTGACCATTCGCCTGTGGCGGATGAGTGTACTTGAGCAACATTGAAGCTCGCAAAGAACATGGTGGTATTTGCTGCGAGAAAATGTTGATGCCGCATTACGTTTAGAGCCAAAGGAAGCACTGAAGCTTGCTTTTATTTGTTCTTCTACCTATGTAGTATAGCCGCGATTAGACAGAATGTAGACTTCTGGCTACGAACAGATAAACCAGCCGCATATGTACCCCGGCTCTGAGGCTTATGAAATGATCAGCCGCAGAAAAAAAGATTGCGGCCATTATCTACATGGTGGAGACTACATGCAACTCGACCTTAAGCACAACCTTCATTGTATAGTAAGATAAGCATGCATCTGTCACATTTTTATCTCGTTGCAGTTGCGACGGCTAGAAGTTATTGCAACAGAAATTACATGGACAGTACAGGCGCATTTCTGCCGTCGGTGTCGGCACCGCGGTGATGTTCTGTTTAAAGTCCAAAGTCGATAACGTCACCACGCGCCGTATGCTGCATGTGCGAGTGAAAGCGTGCGAGGGTGAGCCGATGACCACAGCTTGACCACAGCTCAATCACTCACGCGCAACGGAGGAGAACGAGGACGAAGTGCCCCTTTTTCCGTGGAGCGAGCGCAAGCCACCGCATGGAGGGGAGAGAGGCGCCTTTTACTACGGCGGCTGCTGCGTATGGCCGTCGCGCGGGCCCTATTTTGAAAGCGATCTGTGATTCGGAGTAGGCAGAGTGCCGATGAATTCGTGTGCGCTGTATTTTTGCCGCTTAGTTCGTGTTGAAGCGAGAGGCAGAACAAAGTTAAATTCGCTCGCTGCTGCTGCGGCGCTTCCTCACTGCAGCGTTTCGACAGCGAGTTTCCGCGGTCGTCGAGTGAGATGTTCGTGTTTGCTTGTACGCGCGTGCTACCGTGCTTGTTAATTTAGTTAGTGAACAAATATTTACAACTTTATACGGCCAATAACACTACTATCTTTACTTCTTATAGCTGCATCTACTGATTTCCTATCACAATCGATGCTTCGCCTTCCGGACGAAAATGCGACTTTTTGCCTTTGTCTATTATGGAAAAGGTCAAAACAACGTTGCTGTTGAAAAATGTGGCTTCTGCTTACAACATCCCTGCAGCTTCTGTTTTGTTTGAACTTAGTGTTTATTAGTAGGGCTTCACATCGTAATACATATCCTCACGTGCTATACAAATGTGTACATGGTCTGTAGAAACGGGAGCTATGCGATAGCGTATGCAGTCACCTGCAAATAATGAGCTTTCAGCGAGAATCTCCTGAAAACCAATGTTTTTTTTTAAGAATTCACACATTTCAACTCTTTTCTTTAAACCCGACCTCACATTTGCGCGTTCGGACATGCACCGTCAATGTTAATTACTATATTTCCAAGAGTATATTTAGACCTCTGCTAATGCGAGTACGTTACCATTTTTCATAAATCATTTTCATTCTTGAATTGTCATTTTATAGCATAAAATAGCTCGTAGCGCAAAGATGAGACTTTCTTAACGTTTATATGTGTTCTGCTGTCTGTTTTCAAACGAATCCAGTTGCAAACAATCATTAACAAAATGTTAACAAAAATTAACAAAAAGCTGGCACGAAGTACAAGCCAACGCTCTTTCTTCCAGGTGGCCACAACAAGCTCGTCAACACAACACAAGCTCGTCACCAACTTTACGTGGCCTCTCGCACCGGCCTCCTCGACTACTGTGTCCCCTTAGCAGAGACGCTGTGGTTCCATCGACGGCGTCATGAATTCCATTCCTGTTGCAAGCGACAATTGTGCTTCAATCTGTCAACTCATTCGAAAAACACTTGAGAAAGACCTCGTGTAATAGTGATGTGGGTTCGATACATTCAAGTTTCGTCTATTCATACGACTTTACTTCAGTGTAAAACTGTTGAGAGACTTTAAAGCAATCTCGTTGGGTGCCATCAAATGACTTAGGCAGCGCATTTGTTTGAACTGAATCTTCCTGTAGTAACATTCTTGCTATAGTAAATATTGTTCACGGTTCCGAGTGGTTAATTAGTATAGCGGCCTACATAAGTGTACCTCAGTTGCTGATGTCTTGAGGGGAATGGAATAAAATGTAGTCGGTCAAATAGTTTGCGAAATCTCAAAAGTATCAGTGAAAGAAGCTAGAGAGAAAGTAGGGGCTTTATTGAAAAGTGTGGTTCGCGCAAAAAATCAGAAATGTGCAAAGTATTTCAAGATCCCAATACCTGGAAATATTTGTCGATCCCACAGATATCTAGGCTGAACCACGTTAAATCAATTAAACTGCGTTACACGTGCAAGATGTTAGCCTAAGTGATTTCAGTACTGTGCGAAAAAGCGGCCACTCAGTATCGGTGAACAGGTACAAAAGCGCTTATCCTGGCACATTTTACCATTGGTTACGTTTCCTTTTGTTCTACACTCGTGTAGGCTTTTTGCGCGACCACTGCTAGAGCGAAGATTCCCCAATATCGTTCTTGTGCTTGTTTTAAATGCTCAGTCATGTTATTAAGTAAGCTGGCTTAGGCACATTGGCAACACTTTCGGGTGTTATGTCTAGTATGTCTAATAGAAAAACCTAATATTTCAGTGAATGTAAACGCCGGAAGCGATTGCAGTAGCGGGAAATAAGTCGTGACCGCGATACGTCGCTTTGTTGCGCTTCTCAGTGGTTTGCTGTGAAAGAGAGAGACAGCGAACCCAGTCCGTGTCCGCTAGGAAGAACGAGGCTTAGTTGTCAGGCAGGCCTTATAGTTTAAAGGTGCTCGAGCAGTGCCTTCATGTTGTCTGGGGAGGACTCCATCAGCCACTCCTCCATGGTCGCAAGTGAAGCTTTTTATCGCACAAGTGAAGGACCTGTGGGCTTAATTAACGGCGACGGCCTTGCTGCGTAATCGGGTGGCAGAGCGTCCGGGACAAAACGTCCGATGTGATCTCGAACTGTTTCAAAGAAGACAACACAGCGGTGGCCCTTCAATTCCGGACGTTACGCCGTCCGTGACCAAATTGATTTCGCTATCGACAGGAAGGGTTTAAAGTCGCCGATTTTAAATTGCAAGTTCGAGTTAAAATGTGTGCTGAGAGCCGAGTTTTTCTGCAGGTATAATTATATCTGTAGTCAGGTACAACTTTAGAAAAAAGGGGACGCCCCGCCCAGATGACCGAAGCGCGACAGCCGATTGCCTCCGCGACTGATATAGTCCCGCTCAAAAAATCGTGCTTCTGAAATGCGCACTTCTCGGTATAAGAGAAGGCTTTTGTTATTTTGACGACTGGTTTAGTAGAGCTCTCACGTGCTACAGCACATGCCGGATCGCCGGAGTACACCAACCCCGTGCCTTCCACAACGCTGCGCGTCGTCTGCTCTTCAGCTGCATTGCAAAAGCAGAAAGAACAGCTCTGCATGCCTTTTGCGCTAGTTTACATGTACACGGCACAGTTACTACTCGTTTTCCGAGTTAAAATGAATCAGTTGCTATTGAACAAGTATAAAAAAACGCACTTATCGAAACCATTACATACCTGGGGCGAGAAGACGATCGAGGCAGGAAAGGTACAAGAATGCTTCATTCGTCGTTTTAAATAGATACTCTTGGTTTTAAATAGCATAAAATTTATATTTTTGGTTTTGTGTTTTCACAAATTTTTCCCCTTTTCTTTTTTCGCATGCCTGCAATCTCGCCACTTCGCGAAACGCATTCCGTGCGAGTTTTCCGCCATGCTCGAGCCCCGCGAGGCGACACCGATCTCTCGTTGCCGGACGAGCCTTGCATCGTCCCGATGTGCACACACCACCAAGGAGACTCGACAAGAAGAGTGGCCACATCCCGAATAGCGATTCACGCAACATGTTCCTCCGCGGCTGCATGTACTGGCGTAACAGGGAGCCTGAACGCAGCGTGGAGGATACGGCCAAGTTTGTCGCCGACATGCTCGGTGTCAGCGAAGGCACAGTGTTCAACGTGAGGAGGGAGGTCAAAGCGTCGCATATTTCGGGTGGCAAAATGTCGACGCCCTCGCGAAAGCGCTCACGAAATGTGGAGAAGACACAGCACGAAGTATGACAGCTTCAGGTTGTGCGCGCTGAGGTCGTGCGTGCACGATTTCTTTCGCCGCAATGAGATACCGACGGTCGAGAAGATAACTAACGAGTTCTCGAAGCGTATGGACCTCTCATCACTGAAGCGGTGTACTGTGCGCCGCCTGCTCGTCGAGATCGGATTCAAGCACGAGAAGAGGAGCCGCGATTCGCTGCTTATCGACCGGGATGACATCGCCGAATGGCGGAATCGCTACCTTCGTGACGTGGAGCGCTACCGGGCGATAGGCCGAAATATCTTTTTCCTGGACGAGGCATAGATGACGGCGGGACACACTCGGTCGATCGTGTGGAGAGACACCGTGATGCCGAAGTGCGGACGCCTGTACGCTCGAGCAAATGGCCTGTCGACGGGTCTGCAACAACCGTCTGGAAAAGGCCAACGCCTGAGTGTGACGCACATCAGCAGCGAGGATGGCTTCGTCGACGACTGCTTGGATGTATTCCGAGGCGAAAGAACAGGCGATTACCACCGAGATATGGACGGAAAAGGCTTCGAGGGATGGTTTAATGACGTTTTGTTGCCAACTGGTAGCGTCACTGTTTTGGACAACGCACCTTACCGTACCCGGAGAGAAGAGAAATTGCCGACGACAGCTTGGAAGAAGGAAAAAATACAAGAGGGGCTCAAAAGCAGAAACATCACCTACAGAGAACGGATGGTGAAAAAGCAGCTGCTTGAGTTGGCAGCATATGTAAAGTGGCGCTTTCTAGACTACATCGTAGACAATGCAGCTGAAAGGGCCGGTTGCATTGTACTCAAGGCTGCTTCACATGCTGCGACTGGAATGACGAAAATCGGCACAGTCGCACGCGTCGCAATGCGATTTTTGGAGGGGCCATTTCACATGATTGCGATTTCAACAATGCGACTGGTGCGACGCCCAGGGTTGCTTACTGCCAGGTTTCGTGGCACACGCTGCATAATTCTTTTATTGTAATGAATAAAACGTTTAAATTATAGTACTATTTACTTTTCTTGCTTAGGAGCAAATAATATGCACGTTTAGTAAATTAAAAAAGTGTTAAGATTTGTTTTGGAGTGCGCAACAGCGGTTTCTGAAGTTCAGTGCGACATGGCACACGTAAACAGCTGTTCGCAGGTGGTTCAGCGCTGTGTGTTGTCTGATCGGCCTTCTATGACCGTTTCGTTCTGCCTGCGCTAAAACAATCTACAAGATGACCTATCGACAAGTTCATATAGCTACCCTCACCGCATATGCAGTATTCGGAATTCGGCTGCCACGAACTCGTCGTGTCAGCCCAACAAGATCCTCGCGCTACCCGTGCTCGGCATCAGCTTCTGAAGAAGTGATGTGCGTATACGCGGTGCCTGCTCCTAGCCATATTCTTGCGCTAAACGCAACAAGAAGCACCTACCCGAAAGCCCGCCTGTGCCCCTGAACGAAGCCGCAAATGATCTGTGTGATTACTGGAAATAGAATGAAAATTGTGTTGTGAAATTCAGCCTTAGCGCTAGCCTGGTTCGTCCATCGCCGTGCGTGCGCTGTGAATATATATATATATATATATATATATATATATATATATATATATATATATATATATATATATGAGAGTCCTCTCTGAACATTTCTAAAGGCACAAAAGCCGACGCATCAAACGTTTTGAGCAGTTACCGTCACATTTGTAGAAACCTTTACGTTGTAACATAGCATTCTAAACGACACGCTTCTCGTCCACTTTGTTGTCCCGTGTCTGGTGCTGGTAGTGTACTCTGAACTTCTAGCAAGGAGACGGTATCAGCACGCGCTATCCGTAACGCGGGATCGTAGGCCCACGGCAGGTGCACTCGCCGTAGGATCTTTCAGCTGTCTGCCTCGCATGCCGCTCACTGTTATCCTGTCTTGTGGAAATAACTATTATTATTATATTATTAATGCTATTAGATATTACAGTTTCTTAACTGTAATTTATAGCAATCATCCAGATTTCTTAAGCTAGCCATACGTTTAACCTGTATTAGATCAACATTATTACGACATGCTTATGAGAGCTAGTCATTTCAAACTAGATTGCTCCTCCCCCCCCCCCCCCAGCCAGAGAAAGTACAAATGAAAGTCTCAGTGTTTATTCCTATTTGGTATCCCTAAACAGATTATAACTGGCAGAATTTTATGCCTGCTTGTATTGCCTGCAATTCAATTTTCAGAGCTAGAGAAATTGATTTCTTTTTTCCTGTCGAAAGGCTGCTTCAGTGTCGATAGCAAGCTATAATTATTCATTTCGAAAGTGCTAAGCAATGACTATATCTCTAAGCTCATCAATACGCTTTTATTCCACGAACACAATTGAAGGGGTATGGTAGGGTAAACCCCTCAAAAAATCGAATTTGCAATTTTGGCACAGAAAAATCGACTGCACTATGAGGAACAAACCTCGAGCACCCGCTCAAAGCGGTTCAAATGTCGCGCCAAATTGGGCCGCGCGCCCTGGCGTTTAAAAATGGCGCTCGGAGGCCGGTTTGTTTATCGTTGTCGTTCGCGGTTTTCTTCGTTATGGCGTGTTCTTTTAATTTTTTTGCTTATGTGTGTGTGGTAAGTAAATGATTTGTACCAAAAAATAATGTAATAATTAAAAGAAAATGAGACATCCACCCAATAAGGAATCCCATATGGGTTCCTCGTAAGGAAAGCATCGCAGTTGACCAAAATTTGTTCTAATCCGGGGCTCGAACCCGGGACCACCGCCTTTCTGTGGCAGCCGCTCTACCACCTGAGCTAACCAGGCAGACGGCTAGCAGATGGCAGAGCGAAGTCGAATTTGTTAACTCCAAGCAAGAGTTTGACGTAATAGTCTTTTGTTGCTTACGTGGTCGTGATCGCCTCTGTTTCGAGTTTCAAACATATTACTTGCCCAGAAGATGGCACGATCTTCCAGAAAATAGAGCAGAAAGAGAACTTTCAAAGGTAGTTCGTATTCTGAGCAAATGCATTCATTGACGAAAACAGAACACCAATGAGTCGCTCAACCAACTCATCTGTTGCCGCTACCCTAACAAAACTTTGTCAGTGCTTACAAATTGAAGACAGCAACTAACAATGCTGTAGCTTACTACAATGACGGTAATTCTGCATGAAAAGCTGTTCTGGAGGCCTTTGGAATTGTTCCAGGTCTGTTTTGTAATATTGCCCTCGACAGGATGAACAAAGAGCGTGTTTACAGGGCAGATTTCTATGACTCTGTCGAGAGCAAGGAAGGACGACGGACAAAAAGGAACACTTAGAACGGTTTTGGAGACACCTGCAAGAAAGTCAGCAGTGAAATATATTCTCCTGTGGCATTTTGAGCATCCACAAGCAGTATTCAAACATAAGATTTCATTTTTCTCAAAATGAATTTTTTTATGAATTTGTAAAATTCAGTGTACCTTTTCTCAGAAAGTATTCATCCCATTCCAGTGAAACATTGTACACATGTACTACAACCAGTCGTAATTATTCTGAACTAAAAAAATCTCTGGTGATATCAATGGCAACACTGGGAAAATTAACACTGCACGAAACCCCCCCTTGTGGCTTTGTGCAAGGAGAAATATTATTTTTTTGGGTGCGAACTCCAAAGTGAATATGATATCTCTTTAGTTCAGATGCAACCTATGGGTATTTAGAATAACACTGTAATAACATCACACTCCTCTGCATGATTGCAGAGAAAAGGTACATCAAATAATTAAACACACCTGAAATTTTGGGAGTGGGCTACAGGAAAGGCAACCCATCTAGACACAAACAAAGTGTCTCGCGTTGTACTCAAGAGCATCTTTTGCAAGCACTTGAAATTTGATGTGAATATCTGCAGCCGTTTCTAACATATTACGCTTAAACTAACATGTACCATGGAATGAAACAGCCATGGAATGAAACTGTTCACGTTCATAAGTATCAGGATGCAAATATTCTGGAGTTTGTCCTGAGCATTTGTCTGCATCCTATAGTGTGCATGTTTGTATCAAGTTCTGGTGTTGCAATGACAGTGATCTACGCATATTTTTATATTGCAACAAACGAACTTATAGAACTTTGTTTTCAAATCTACAATAGGCCACGCAGTAACGACCGCATTAATAAGCAAAAAAAGCTGCAGATTCAGTGCACGTGTTGGAATCTATGCGAAGTGAAGTTTTTGTCAAGGGATCAATTAAATGCTGTTAAGGTAACAGAGATATATACAATTGGTCTTATTTTCAACAATCCAACATGTCACCTTTTGCAACGTTTGCTTATGCACCGCATAGGTCATGACCTTAATGTCATGTAATGTTTATGCACTACACTGTTCACAAACTATACCTAAATGCAAACGGCAGTTAATGTAGATGCACATTGCGAGACATCACAGTGACGTTTGTTGAGCAATGAATGGTGCGAGGTGTTTTCAGATGAACGAATGACATGCGCTTATGTACTTATTTATATACCTCGCAGGCTGCAAGGTTGGAATATTTGGTGAGGGGGAATAAAAAAGTAGTTACAAAAGGAAGAAGGGTACAACATTAAAACAAAACCAGCAAAAAAGTAGCACCAATACAATGCATCAACTGACCCAACGTGTTTTACTGGCACAACATTATACAATTCTTAACAAACAATAACAAAAAAATTACTTCCCATGCACCCTGTACAGATGGTTAACCAGTGAAGCTGAAATGTGCGGCCCCGGTGTTTATCACTGGGTTAATTGTGATGGCTTATTCAAGTCTCTATATTATTGGTTATGTCTTTGTTTCTTAAAAAGGGGCCCTATAACGTAAAACTATTCCAATATGTTTCTATTCCAATCTCCTGACGTCAAATTTGCGTAACGACCAACGCAAGCACGGGGCGGTAACCCGCAGGGTTGTCTTAACAGACCAATCAAACGCTCTCCTCGTTCATAGGAGGTCACTTTTGTTTGCTTGAAAAACGAATAACATTGCTTACACTGAGCGGCTTGTCGTATCTAATTGGCTGACAAGAAGCTAGGAGAAAGCTCAAGTGGAGAGGGACTCGATGGGGCTGAGCCACTGCACTGAAACTCGATAACCGGATGAAGAGGGTGGTGCCGGCGTCTACGATTGGTCGGCTTTCCCTTACTTAGCTTGCGGTGGCTGGTCAAAAATCGCGGCGGCATGCAACGGAAGCTCAAGAATGACGCTAAAACGGACCCTCAGCAAAGAAGAGTTCGCAGAATCAGGGGGTAAACGTGACGAAAGTGCTCGAAAAAGTTACACGGCCACGCAAGAAGTTTTATTATATGCAAATACACCCATGCTCTCCGGCAGGTGCGAGTAGCCAGCGTCTGAGCGATCGGTGGCAGCCATCTTTTATTCCTTTCGGAACGGGGCCAGCCTGTGGCTATTCCGAAGAAAATTCAGTTTTGTTCGGCATAATAATGCATCTTTACCGCGTACACGTCACTTTGACGCGGTGAGTTCTTGCGGTTTTGTGACGTCGCGTGGCAGGCAGGTGAAGTGGGTGCAGCCCGAAAACTTTTTACCAATAGCCGAGGGCTAATGGCGAAAAGGGGTCGAATCAGAAATAACTGTTTTTCTTTTGTCTGTCGGATCATGCATAATCAGTGTGTACACATCATATCAGATGGGGAGGTATCGCGGTTTTCGTGACGTCGCGTGACAGACAGGTGAAGTGGGGGTGGTCGAAAAAAGTTTTTTACCAATCGTGGAGGGCTGATAGCAGAATTGGAATAGAAAAGTTTGGAATAGTTTTACGTTATAGCGCCCAAGGTTACGCACACGTTTGGCTTGGGCTTATCACATTGTATATTTGGAATGCCACACATCGCGCTTCGCAAGATCACCGTCATAGAAAGGGCAATGAGTGGTTCATTGTGTTAATCCAGCGGGTCCATCAAAGCCTTTCTTAATTATGTTACGCATTTGTATTTTGTAATGCGTTAGTGATAGTATTTATGACTTGGTTATGCACTGTAGTTACCAAGTGACACACTGGGGCTGCACATTTCATTTAATTAAATACAGGGACACATTTTTATACCTACTTGGATGTCGGACAGAGACTGCTGCACGCGCGCTCTGCTGTGAGAGAGAAACGACGTCACTATCGGTGTGGTCAATGGCGCACCACACCTTTTCTGCGAAATAAATCTGACATCATGATCTTGCCGTAACCCCGTCCCCCTCTGTGTCCCTTCGCTTCAATAATATGTAGATACATGTATATGTTTGAAATGCATAAGCATTTCTATGTCTACCCAACAAGAAATTTCTCCGTCCATCATGTAAGACGAATGCAATGCCTCACGCCCCCTTCAACAATGGCTCATACCCCTACACTAGGGTTTTTGCGATCGCACCACGAGTGTTTCGCCTAGGTACATACAGCTTCACTGTAAAAATAATGGACAGCTTTCTGCTATAGACCAAGGCGATCATGAGGCGTACTAACAGATGAAAGTTTATTAAACATGCCAAATGAATGCCGGTTCACAAGCGGTAAATCGAAGTTACATAAAAAGCAGAACCAAAACTGACGTGTGTCCGTACAGATCCCAACAGGAAACGCATCCATTTCCGAAACTGTAACAGAGGCCATGCTGGCACAAGATTCCCCCAATGTCTTCGCATCTACAGCTTCCATAGTTTCTCTAAGCAGCCGATCTGCACAGAATGCTGGCTTCTTCCTCTACAATGCACTCTCGACATCTGAGCGTGCATTGTAGAGAAAGAAGCTAGCATTCTGTACAGATCGGCTGCCTAGAGGAATTATGGAAGCTGTAGATCTAAAAATGCTGGGAGAATCTTGTCAACATGGCCTCCGTTAGAAATCGATGCATTCCCTGTCAGGAAACACACTTTAATTCTTGCCTCTCCTTTTTTGTGTATGTTCGGTCTATCGCTTGTCAGCCAGCGTTTACTCGGCGTGTACATTAAACTTTCGGTTGTTAGATCATCTCGGTTTTCTTGTTCGTCCTATGTGTTCTCTGGTGCCGTATGCAGCCAGGTTATTTTTTTTTTTACTGCAACAAGTCACTTTAATGGCCCTTGTGATTCTTCTGTGTACCTTATAAAATCTTTTATTTGGCCAATGTAGCAAGAATGTATAGTGTGAAGCAATAAGAACAGGGTACGCTAATATCTAATTAAAAAGTTTATTGCGAAAATATAGTGATTCATAAAGGTTACCGGAAAGTAGTACAGCAATAAAACCCGATAAAAACTAGTGCTTGATGAAACCAAACATAAAAATGGGAAAGGGAGAAAATGCATATAGATATGCGAGTCCAAGGGAAAAAAACATTGTGATCAACAACTCAGAGCTGTCCAGAGGGCCCGTGTGACGGCAGAGGGGCTCGGCCTCTCTGTACCGACGTGGGAGCGGCCCGCATCAGTCCCAGACTGATCCCTCAGGGCCTAAATAAAATTATTCATACCATACCACGTGCATATGTGGCTACCTTCCAAGAAACTCATTTTTTTCCCAATGGCATGGAACTGGAAGAGTGTGCTTGCATAAGCAAGCTGTAAGTCTGTCTATTGGAATAAGAACAGTGTTTCTTGAAAGCTGCATGCATGCAGGATTGGCAATTGTAATGATTTTTTTCTGCACTTGAAATTTTTGTGTATTTTCTTTCTGTAGCATTTTTATTTGTGTTTGGCTGCATCAAGCACCAATTTTTATCAAGCCTTCAAAGATGTCTTTTTTTCTGGTAATTTGTATAATTAGCCACATTTTTACACTGAACCTTATTTGAAAGTTAGTCCTCATCCATCTCTAGTGTCATCCTGTTGATACTGCTTCATGCTACGCACCCTTGCACCATTTGTGTGTGTGTATGTGCGTGCACATGCATGGATTTGGATGTGAAATCGGGCTCTTGGGCGGAGTTATGATTCTTCTCCTGTGCAGCCTCATGAATTCATTAGCTATAGTGCCACAGAAATACGATGGGGCAAGAACGAAGTGAACACACAGAGCTCTTCGTTCTTGTCCGTTGTCTATCTGTTGCGCTTTAGTTAATAATGAATACACACCAACTTGTCCAGTTTTCAGTTCTTATGTCGGGCTTATAAGCCTGCTTGTAGCCTGGAATATCTGCGTGGCTATGTATCCTGTAATTTTATTCTTGGCCATGTGCTTGCAAGTCGCGTATCAATTTCCTGATTTTCCTGACAATCTGGCGTGATGTGCAGGCCCAGACAGTTTCTGGTGAATCCATGCAGGTGTGCAGGGTGTTATGCAGGGTGTAATTTGCACTGTAGGTGCTGTTTTGATTGATTTCAGTTCAGCTTTTCTAGGTGTAGGATTACCTGGAATAGTACTCGCTTATTTGTGGTTTAATTTTATGTAGTGCCATCCTACTGTTACACTGCTATTGCCACATCAGTGTACTATATGTGCCTGATGTTCACTTGCATCTTCATGATTAGCAACCTCCTCTGTATTAGGCAGTTGTATATAGTCTCGTGGCCTAATTGTTTGCCCCCATATTGCGCAGTATGGGCCTGTTGTGTTTCAAGTTCAGGTGCTTCCGAGGTTGTTTCTGAAGGGAGGGGTAGTCGTCTTTGCATCTCCTATGCTAGCTGGCATAGTATCTTGGGACCAGGTTCTGAGCTCTTGAGGCAAATAATTTGCGCTGTAGGCTGGAACTCTACTCTGTCTAGGTATTTATTCGTTTGCTCTTTCTCATAGCGGTCTTCAAGCATGGTGAAGTTGGAAAGAGCTGTTATTACCCGATGCCTGTATTCGATGAGCTGTTTTTTTTTTGTGCGCTGCTGGTAATTCATACTGTACCATACCTTGGACACAAGCACAGCACCTGCGATTTTCCATAGTATCCACTCGTCCACCCCCTATGATTTCAAGATTATTCGTTTCACCAGGTGTAGAATTTGCATCCAGGCATGGCATAATTGTTTCACCCATGTACTGGCTCTGCCGTCATGCTCTTACACTAGCTGAGCATTTGTGGATGTTGACTTGCGGGTATATTTGTCCAGCTATATGGAGT